>NC_137806.1:16854257-17571381 GCF_963383645.1 Muscardinus avellanarius
CACAGCTAAAAACTTTTTCAACAAGATGCCAAAGGCACAAGAAACTAAAAGGCAAATCAATATGTAGGATTGCATTAAGCTGAACAATTTCTGTATGGCAAAATAAACTATCAAGAACCTCAACAGAGACCCGACAGAATGGGAGAAATTTTTTTCCATCTAATCTTCCAATAGAGGACTGATTAATGTCTATATTATATAGAGAACTCAAGAAGTTCACTACTAAATAAAAGTCTAATCCAAAAATGGGCAAGTGAACTAAATAGACACTTCATGAAAGAAGAAATTCAAATGGTCAATAAATGTAAAAAAAAATGCTCAATATCATTAGCAATGAAAGAGATGCAAATCAAAAGTACCCTGAGATTTCACCTAAATCCAACCAGAATGGCAATCATTGAAAACACAAACAACAAATGCTGGTGAGGGTGTAGAGAAGTGGGAACTCGAATACATTGTTGATGGGATTGCAAATTAGTACAACTACTTTGGAAGACAGGACAGAGGATCCTCAGAAGAACGGGAACAAACATACCATATGATCCAGCAATACCACTTCCGGATATCTACCCAAAAGAATGGAAATCAAACTACCAAACCAATGCATGCCTATCTATGTTCATAGCTGCACAATTCACCACTGCCAAACTATGGAACCAGCCAAGATGTCCATCAACAGATGAATGGGTTCCAAAATTATGGGATATGCACACAATGAAATTTTCCTCAGCCACAAAGAAGAACAAAATTATGTCATTTTCAGGGAAATGGATGGAAATGGAAAAATCATGCTAAGTGAGATTAGTCAGTTACAAAAAATAAGAAAATGGATGCTCTCCCTAATATGTGGAAGCTAGGGAGAAAATGGTTCATAGGAGGAACTCTAAATGAAGAAGGAGAAACTACAGATGAGCAAATACGGCACCTAACTGAGGGGGATACGAGGGGGAAGAGGGAAACTCCCTAATGTACATGATGTACATTCACAGACATCAAAGTCAATCACTAAGCCAAACATGAGGAGGAGGGAGAGGAGAGCGATGGGGTGAGAATTGGGTAAGGGCTAATAGGGTGATGTGTGCATGTATGCCTCTACCATATTGTACTCCATTAAGATGTATGACTACAATGCACCAATAAAAATTTAAAAAAATACAAAAATGAAAAAGGGGCTGGGGAGTAGCTTAGAAGCAGAATGCCCTTGTGTTCAATCCTCCTCAGTAACACACACACACACACACACACACACACACACACACACACACACACAGAAAAAAAAACAAGCATCCTATTAATGAATATTGACATCAACAATTCATCTATAGGATGATTTTTCAGAATAATAGGCTGGTTGTTTACTATTTACTAAAATGTTCATTTATACACTTAACTATGATGAAAAAAAAAACATTCCTGACAATAATTTTGTAGACTCCTTCTGTGATAGGCTACGCATGGCTCCCAATGATCACTTCCTAAACTCAGAATATTAATATGCAACTTAGTTGACTAAGGGGGCTGTGTGAATATGAATAAATGAAGTGTGAGAAGGACAGATTATCCTCAGTTATCCAGTTGGATTCAGTGTAAGTGCAGGAATCCTTTAAAAAAAAATGCTGGAAGCCAGCTGTTGTGGTACATGCCTGTAATCCACTGCTTGGGAAGCTGAGATAGGAGGAATGCAGTTTCAAGGCCAGCTTTAGCAATTTAGTGAGACCCCCAGAATATAAAAAGGCTGAGGATTTAGCTCAGAGGTAGAATACCCCTGAATTCAATTGCAAAGGAAGGAAGGAAGGAAGGAAGGAAGGAAGGAAGGAAGGAAGGAAGGAAGGAAGGAAGGGGAAGAAGGAGGAGGAGGAGAAGGAGGAGGAGGAGGAGGAGGAGGAGGAGGAGGAGGAGGAGGAGGAGGAGGAGGAGAGGGAGGAAGGAGAGAAAGATTGGGGAAAAAGAAAGAATTGGAATTAGTAAGGGAAACAGAGTTTGTTGTGATGCCCTATGAGACAAGAGATACTAGGATCCCCTAGAAGCTGGAAAAGGCAAGGAATGCATTCCTTACTAGAGCTTCGAGAAGGAACACACGTGTGCAACATCTCAGTTCTAACCCCCTGTGGCTGATGATATATTTGGATTGCTTTAAAGCACTAAGTGTCTGATGACTTGCTGCAGCAGCAGAAAGAACCCAATACACTAGCCAGGACCCTTGCTTTGTAAGGTACCCATTTCCGGTTCCAAAAGTTTCTTCTCTGCTTTTTCTTTCACTTCCTTCATGGCTGAGGTCAATTCTGCCTAAGCTGGATTTACTCTGGTCTCAGTAGTTCATGGTCTTATCCAGGTGACATCTGGATTGTACATCTTTTCTCTGCATGCCTCGGTTTATAAAGGCTGCTGTTGCTCCTTCTGCTAATCCCACCTTCTTTGCTTGGAACCTGTCTATTGGCTGGGCTCAGTTTTACTTTTGATGTTAGCAGATGAAATAGAAAGGTTTTGTTTCATTTTGTTTATCCTCAAAGTTTCCCATACAATGAAACAATTTTGTACATCTCTCTTACAATGAAAAACAGACACGTATCTTTTTTCAGAAATGATGAGAAAATAAAAGGTCTATCTCTAGTGTGAAATAAAAGATCTTAAAAGGATCCTGAATGTACTGGAATGTCACTAGCCCTTTCTATTAGAGCCTAATCAGGCTAAGTCCAAGGATAAAGCTTAATGTTAGGCAACTCGGGGAGGGAGTTGTCAGAAATTGAAGCTTAAGACCAAGCTGTATTTTTAATTCTTGCTTTCTGCTATTATTAAGAGGTACAGGGCTGGATATGTAGCTTAGTAGTACTTGCCTAGTATGTATTAGTCTCTGGGTTCAACTTTCAGTATTCCAATTAGAAAACAAAATGATTTAGAAATTATCTTCAGTGCCTTTCTTTGCAAGTGCTCTACCTCAGAACTACATCCTAAGCCCTTTCAATTTTATCTTTGAGATAGGGGGTAGGTTTCCCTAGGTTTCACAGGCTGCTTTCAAACTTGAGATTCTCCTGCCTCTGCCTCCTGAGTAGCTGGGGTTACAGGTATGTGACACTATACCTGGCCCTTGGCTAGTACTTCTGATGGTTTTGTGTTATTTTGCTCTTGTGATTTAAAAAAAGGACAGACTTTAAAGGTGATGGAGAACAATGTTCCAAATAGCTAAGCGATTATCTCTGCAATGGCCTCCCTGATCTTACCAGCATCTTCTCAAATGTCCTCAACTGGCAAGCATTCACTGACAGCCAAAGCTTTTTTTGTTAAAAAGTTTGAGAAACACTAAATTCTTCCTCACTTCAACCCAAATTCTACATCACAATGACACATTTTTCTCAGATAAATCACTCTTAGAAAATATGTTTATGTGTGTGCATGTATTTAGATCAATGGATAGTTTTACTTTGTGCATTTAGCACCATATCAAAGACATGCGAATAAATACTTAGAAAATGATCTTTGATTTTAAAGTAACCCAGATGCCTGCTAAAGTCTCTTGCCCCTCATAAATGTGGTGGGACCTGGCCTCAGTCCCAAATCCACTGATGGTGAAAGTCAGAGCCCTCCCACAATTTTTTCTTCCATCCTTTACTGAGCTCTTACTCTCCTCTCAATCCTCAGGGGGTTCTTCCCTCCTAAATACAACCATGACATACTCACCTATTCTCCACAAGACACCCATTCAACCCAGCCATTCCATGTGCTTTATCGTTTAGCTAGAGGTTTGGGGGATCAGGGAGAGGTGTCATGGTTCGGAATATAAGGGCTTCTGTCTTTCCCTGGGCCTGTTTTCTTATTATCTTTTACTTCTTTCTTTCCCTTTCTTCTTGACACAATCAAGAAGTTTCTCTCCTTGCCTCTTGTTGGGTAAACTGGATCCCTGTTGCGATCCAGGGTTCTACCACAACTGCTTTAAGCAATTTCCTCAAAACAAGTACAAGGCTGTCCTTGAAAGGAACACTGGTAGATATATTTTGTTCAGCCTCTGGCACAAAGAGATGGAGAATCAATCATGCGTCTATCGACGCAGGAGAGAAATTGCCCTTTTTGTTTGCTCCTCGTTCCTAATTGTTTGTTGTAGGCAAAGACAGATACAGTGAGTCTCAGCCATGGATGCTGCTGAAGATGGTGCTGCGCACATGATGGAGAATCGAAAGACCTGGGCCATCACTGCCTCCACTGGCTTTTCACCTGGATAGCAAAGCCTTGAGAGTCTCAGGATGCCACAGAGTTGCCAGGGCGATGAGATTACCTCGAATGCGTGTGGGTTAAAAAACCTGCGAAGTGCACAATGCCATACAGGTGTGTGCTATGATTATTCCTATGCTGTTCATTTCAAGTAACAAACACACCATGTGTACTTGAACACAGTCGAGGGAGAAGACTCACAGTTTGCACTTGATAAACTTCCCAGATTTAGCAACATTTTGGCTGCCTATTTGGCCAGAAAACTCGATACAGATCTGTTTTCTGGGGGAGAGACTAAAGACTTCTCCCTTTCAGGCTGGGATTAGGGAGACTGTCCTTTCTGCATTTTTTTTTTAACAAGTCCACCTCCGGTCCAGATGGCTTCAGGAAGCTCATGACGGGACCAAATAACAAACAACAGCAATTACACCTTTCAAATATTCATCCATTTGTATGCGATTCAGGAGACTGGGAAATGCTTGAGGACAACTTCAAGGATAAACAAAATCAGTGAAATATAGGATATCCGTGATTCAGAGGCAGGGAAGAGTGAAGTGACATTTATTTATGCAGGGCTCAAAGAAATCGCTTTATTTTTGAGTCATTTCTCCAACTGACTTCAGCTGCGGCCCACAGGAGGCCAGTGAGAGGGGCAGAGAGGCGCAGCGGCAGGATGATGGGGCACCTCACCTGGAGGAAGGCCAGCCTCGGAGCAGCCATCCAGGCACAGAGGAGGGTGCGCTGGCCCAGGGCCGGAGCGGAGGCTCAGCCTTGCCCCTTGATCCTTTGCGCATATATTTGTCCAGCAGGCGTCCTGATGGTCACCATCATCTCTCCTTCCTGAGGTCATCGGTGACTAGTTGCAGAGAACAATGGCTTTCCCTCCGCTCACCCTTTCTTTTTGAAGGTCTCTCTGCAGCACTGAATGCTGAACACCGCCACTTCAGGCAGCTCCCTTTTCCATCTGCTTCCGGGCCAGGTCTTCTCCTCCTCGGTCTCTTGCTTCATCTGTCTCAGCTCCTCTTTAATTACTTACTTGTGCTACTGGGGATTGAACTCAGAGGCATTCTACCTCTGAGCTGTACCCCCAGCCCTCTTCCCTTTCTAATTTTTGTTTTGAAAGAGGGGCTCACTAGGTTTCTGAGGGTGTCCCTAAATTGCTGAGACTAGCCTCAAGTCTGCGATTGCAGGACCTCAAGTGCTGGGATTGCAGGACCGCACCCCCATGCCAGCTCCTGGCTCTTCTTGAGTGTTCGCCCTCACAGTGTAGACATGGGATAACAGATATTGCCATGACCCTTTTCTTCCTCTCATGCCCCCTACTTCCTTGGAAGCTTACCTAAATTACAGATCCTGCTACTGATTCTTTTGCTCTCAAATGCTCCGGCTTCATCTTCAATGTCTCTCCCCACTTTGAGCAGGTTATGACATTCATAACCAGATGTCTTTTTACATCCCTAACTCACTTTCTTAAAATTAATCTCATCCTCTCCTTCCGATCTTCTGCCCCGTGCTCTCTCTGTCACTGTTAACAGCGCTGTTAACTCGTCCAGTCCCAACCCCTGGCCACCCCAGCATCCTCTCACCAGGATTAACACCTCGCCTTTGATATCTACAGCTCCAGATCTCTGTCTCCCTCTTTCCTCTCTTTGTCTCCAGGTCCTCTTATCTATTTTTATCTCTATCACTTTCTCCTCCCTTAAGCTACCCATGTGTCAAGATTTGTCAATTTTATCTGATTATTTTTTCAATTATTCCCCATCTCTTTATTTGAACTGTAGTTATCCTAGAGCAAATCGACTAACTCTATTATCTTTTCTTCCCTTTTCAATTTTATTATTTATTTGTAATACTAAGGATTGAACCCAAGGGCATTCTATCACTGAGCTATACCCTCACCACCTTTGTGAAACAAGGTCTTACTAGGTTGCTGAGGGTCTCATTAAGTTACTGAGGCTGGTTTCAAACCTGTGATCCTCTGGCCTCAGTCTCCTAAATACCGAGATTACATACAAGTGCCACCACGCCTGGCTGTCCTTTAACATTTCTTATAGCATAGATATTCTGGTTATGAATATCTATGTTTTTCTGAAAACTTCTCAGTGTTTGACGGAGGACTTCTTTACTTTCTTTCCATTATTGTAACATTTTATTAAGTATAGAAACTGCAGTTGACTTTTCTTAAATTCCTTCACTTTAAAGATCTCAGTCAAATGTCTCCTTCCTTTAGCTGTGCTGTATTCTTTCCTACTGATGAGTCCATCAACAGCATTGTTCATCTCTGGTATCATGTTTTTCTTTCTGCATTGCCATTTAGTTTTTCTTATAATGTCCTTCTCCTTGCTGAAGTTCCCCGTACGTTCACATATAAAATGTACCTTTTCCATGGTTAATCATATTAATGTGTTACTTTCAATTTTCTGTATAGCTTCCAACATCCGGATCATATCAAAGTCTCATTTTGCTGATTTTCTTGACAATGTGTTACTTTTTTTTCTTGCCTCCTAATGTTTATCATAGTCTTTGTTTAAATGCCAAACATTTTATACAGGACAGTAGATCTGAAGTAAAAAGCATTTGTGCCTTCAAATGTAAAGAAACTTTTCTGGCCGGGCGTGGTGGCACACGCTTGTAATCCCTGCGCTTGGGAGGCGGAGACAGGAGGATCGCACAGGTTCAAAGTCGCGCTGGCTTAAGAGACCCTGTTTCCAAATTTTAAAAAGTATAAAATTGGTCTGGGAGTGTAGCTCAGAAGTAGAAGGGTTTCCAGGAACCCCGGTACCACCAAAAGAAAGAAAGAAAGAAAGAGAGAGAGAGAGAGAGAGAGAGAGAGAGAGAGAGAGAGAGAGAGAGAAAAGGAAGAAAGAAACTTTTCTAATAGGTTATTAATATAGAGAGCAGAATTTATGTAGCCATGGCTTGATTTCTCTTGTGAGATGTCATCTCGTCTCCCTTTTTGCTGAACCCCTTCATCCCTTCTTTGATACTTTTGTAAAGGAGCAAATGATTAAGGGTTTGGCAAAGTAACAAGGTCACATTTAGCGCATGTAGGATGAAAATGTGCCTTTGTGTGTAGGGTAGCAACTGCAATTGCTGGTGTGTTTTATATTATTCCTGTTTCGACTTCAGCCTTACTTTTTATGACATTAGCTCAGAAAATAGTAAGATCTCATAGAATACCCATATTCTTATTGCAAGGGTCATCGCCATATTCTTTCCAGTTTTCTACATCTTAAGCAAGATCCCATGATGTTTACATTTATCAAACTACAAGGAATATTCTGAAAGAGATTGAATTATGATTTGAAGGGATGTACTTTGTCATTTTTTGCTGGATGACCACATTTTTAATATGTGCCACAATGGCTTACGGGGGTCTAGTAATAATAGATAGCTGTAAAATTAATGACAATGGCTAATATTTTTCAACTGCTTAAAATGTACTCAGCACAAAGCAAAGTATTTTGTAACTATCAGTTTCATTAGGCCTCTTATTACCACTCTATGACAGGAGGACTCTCATGTCCACCTTATACAAGAGGGAAATGAGGTTCGCAAAGCAAGCGATCTGCCCGAGTCACACCGCTAGAATTTGATCTGTCAAATTCCAGAGGCCCCGTCTTGACCATTCCTCTGGGACGTCTCCTTCTGGTGCTGTCAGGTCGACTCTTCTCTTGTGTGATGTCATCTCGTCTCCCTGTTTGCTGAACCCCTTCATCCCTCCTTTGATACTTTTGTAAAGGAGCAAATGATTAAGGGTTTGGCAAAGTAACATTTCTATTGCTGATTTTGTCTTTATTTTTCTATTACAAAAGATTGATGAGCTATCTGCCATTTAAACTTTATATTATGTACCATATAATAGAAAGTTTGTAAGAGTTTTGAGACTGGGGTACAGAAAAGTACCCTTTTTCATTCTCAAACTATCCTGTTTCTTTCTGTTTTAGGAGAGTTGGTGTGTCCGTAAATTCCATCACTCTCTTGCTGCTATTTCTGTCTAGCAAATTATTTCTTTATTCACGAGGCAATGAAAGGTCACTGGAAAGAAGAATATAATATTCACTCTCATAAAATAAAGTTAAACAGTATTTAGCATTTATATCTTTTCAGTGTAGTAAACAAAATATGGTTTATTTGACTCAATGAAGACCTATGATACCAAAAAAGATAAATCTAATGATTTGTTTGAACACAGGAAGATAAATCTTTCAGAGCATGCCCTTAGTGATGACATGTGGCCATTGTCCTAGTTTGCTGTAAAATTAGATAGAAAGGCAAAGCAGGCCTGGCATCTTCCTAAACATCCGGATATTGGTCCAGGGCTACAGCCCAAGACCAGCTGAATAAGTACAATGCATGTTTTGTTTATTTGCTGTGCTTTTTGCACTGCTTATTGAGATAATATTGACATGGTGTTTTATATTTGTGAGCAAGGATAGAAAAAGTAAAGGTCAATTGCTGTTTTTAATTTGCTTTAATTTCAGTGAGTGTCAGAAAGAATGTAAAATATCCTGACCTTTCTTTACGCATACCATGAGATAATTACTTCCTTTTTAAATGATCACATCTGTGGTTGAAAAATCTAGCAAGAGCATTATTAAAACTGAGTTGGAATTTAATATACATGCGGAATTCTTATCTTATAAAATTTCTATACATTTACTTATCAGAATGTTGTGCATAAAACTAGCTTAAGAAAACATTTCTTCATAGCAGCTAATAATTTTATTGCCATAATTAAATTAATTAAATGAAAATATATTAAGTTAGTATCTTTTAACAAGTCATATACCCAGACAATATATTCTTCCTTATGACTTATGTGGTTTGAAATTATATTATGCAGAATTGTCGTTTGCAGAATGACAGCAAGGTCTCTTCAGTGCGTTCTCCCACCACTGAGCTCGGAGTGCCTCCTCCCCAGGACAGGTGAGTGTTTTACCTGTAGAAAAAGAAATTAAACACAATAGAAACAAGCATCACAAAAGATAGAGGGGCAGGTTTTTGTATCCTATCTCTAGTCATTTTCAAAAGGTTTTGATGTTTTTCCTTATAGAAAATGTAAATCTAGCTTCAAAATGTGCCAATTTTCTCTAAAGTTATTTACAATAAAGAAACTCCATTTAATCCCACTCCATTGCTTAAAGTTCTTTTCCATTTTTTTTTACCAATTTTGTTTTTCATTATCAAATAAAAATCTCTCATACTTTTATAAGCCTTTCATAAAAGACTCTCTTCATTGAGCAGCAGGATCTGGCCTTTTCTTTTTATCTCTTTAATTAAAACATTACAACCTGGGGAAGCCATCACTTAGTTCTCAGTAAATGGCATTCATTTTGATCTCTTTTGTATGGCAAGAAAAATGGTAAGAGAACAGAAATGTCCTGGTCCCTAAAATTAGATATAAATTCACTAATATTCAACTTACAGAATCTTCTGGGTGTTCAGGAATGGCACCCAGTAATTTATTTTGACATAAATCAACTTGCTTTCACTCTAGAGCTCGGCTTCGCTGAGCTCATTTTTCAAAGGAAGTTAACAGTTCACAATTGTTCAGAACCCCCTGTCTGTATTCTGTCTTAACCAACTCTCTGAAGTCTGAGTCAAAGACCACACAAGATGGTGTAACTTCAATACATGGTAGAAGCACCATTTTGGTGACTTTTGCTCTCAGCTAAACCTTATTATCAACATGGTTGTTTGAGATTATGCAGATTTGTGATTTTATTTTGTTTTGGTTTTACTTTCAATAAAGTCTTATGCTTTAGTGGTAAGGCACAGCCAAGATCTTAATAATTGTGCAAACTCGTGTCTCTACATCATTTTTGTGACCTGGGGTATGAATAAAGCCATGAATAATAGACACATTGACCTAATAATAGTTGCTTGTTAAAAGATTGATTTTCATGTATACCAGCATTCATAAACAAGTCAAGTGAACAGCACCATCAGCTTATGCTCAATAAGCATCTATGAATATTATGACCACTTGAGTGTTTATAGGATAATTAGAAGGAATGGCTCAAGAAATTTAGTTTCTAGTATAAAAAGGCCAGGCAGGTGTTTGGAAAAGTGCTATGTTTTTAGATGTCTCATATATACAATATGTCAGGATATGTGATAGAGAATATACATGTGCTATACATGTTAAGAAAAACATAGTGTGAACTGTGTTAGAAGTAAACAATCTATAAAAGTTGTTAATCAAGTGGCCAGATTGATTTTATACAAGAAGAATGTGAGCCCTACCGTGGAAAATAGCAATTTCAACTTACGATAGAGAAGACACTAGATTTACAGTCAGAAAGCCTAGATGTCATCTCTAACCCAGCCACTAAGTGTCACGAGATCTTAACCAACTTAATTAAATTATGGGTTGCTTATCCATAAAATGAGTGTGTAGACCTTGTGACCGCCTAGGTCATTTTAACTACATAAACTAAAACAAGAGTCATTAGCAAGGAATCAAAGAGTCCTTTGGATAGGGACAGACCAGATGCCCCAATCCAAGGAAAAAATTATAAAAAATTACCAAAATATACAACTTTATTCCCGAAAAGTTTAATTCCACAGATATCTGTGGACAACACTAAAAGTAATTTCAATCACCCTTATCTGATCAGTTTTTAATTTATATTAAATTAATATACTTTTTACTTTTAGGACTGTATGGATTTAGTGTTACAGTTTGGACTTTAGAACAAAATGGACAAGAGTTTAATCCTGATTTTACCACTTTCTAACTATATTAGAGCAAGCAACTTAGCCCCCTCAAATATGCTTATTTATTTATTTGTTGTAGTACTGGGAATGGAACCCAGGAGCATTCTACCTCTGCACTACATCCCGAGCCCTATTTTTTATTCTTTATTTTGAAAGAGAATCTCACTAAGTTGCAGAGGGCTTCACTAAGTGGCTGAGGATTTGTATGAACCTGTGATCCTTCTGTCTCAGCCTCCCAAGTACTGGGATTACAAGTGTGTGCCAACATGCCCAATAATGTCCTTATATTAAAAGTGGGCTTAATAATATCTAATTCAGAGAGAACCCAGGATAAAATACAATCATATGTGTAGAGGTTAATGGTATGCTTGACAATAGGTACTTAAAAATACTTATTCTCCTTAAGAAAGTGAAAGATTAATATGTTTAAAAGAGACATTTTGTTTTGGCTTCATATTGCCATATTTTCTTATGGTCAGAATGAATTATGTTGATAAGAATTTTGTTCATAAGAAGAAATCGAATACAGTTTGACATACTAATGCAACCATTCTACTTAGAATTGCTCTAATTAGCATGCTCTCACTAATATGCAGAAGCTGGGGAGAAAATGTATCATAGGATGAACTCTAGACAAAGAAGAAAAAACTAAAGAGGCGCAAATAAGGCGTCCTAATTGAAGGGGGAAGAGGGAAATTCCGTTAAGTACATTCACAAACATATCAAAGTCAATCACTTAGCCAAATAGTAGAAAGAGAAAGGGGGTAGGAAATGGGGTGGGAACAGGGGAAGGGCTAAATGAGTGAAGTGTGCAGGTATGCCTCTATCAACTTGTACTCCATTAAGATGTACGACTACAATGCACCAATAAAAAAATTTAAATGAAAAAGAATAAAAGAGAAATACATTCTACCAAGAGGAAAAAGGCTTATACACCAAAAACTATGAAACTATAAAATAAATAAAATAAAATAAATGGAAAGACATCCTGTGCTACAGAGTTGGAAGACTTAATATTGTTAAATATTTCCATATCACCAAAGCAATCCATACATTCAAAATTTTAATGGTATATCTCACATAAAATATCTTGAATAACCAGAGAAATTCTAAGAAACAACAAAGCTGGATGAACCATGCTTCCTAATCTCAAAACATATTACAAAGTTATAGAAATATAAACAGTTTGGTATAGGCATAAAAATTGAAATATAGACCCATATAACAGAACATAGATCCCATAAATAAGCCCACACATGTATAACTTATCATCATTAAGAAAGAGTGCCAATATCACAGAATGAGAAAAAGATAGTCTCTTCAACAAAAAAGTGATTGGGAAAATTATGTATTCACATACAAATGCATGGCATTGGACATTGAGATATGTATATTTCAATCATATACAAAAATTAACTAAAATAAAGACTTTAACATAAGTAAGAACTGAAATGGTGAAACTCAGAGAGGAAAAATAGGGAAAAAACATATGGTACTGGTGTTAGCATTGAGCTCTTGTATATGACATCAAAAACATTAGCAACAAGAGCAAAAACAGACACATGGAGCTATAGAAAGCTTCTGCACAGGAAAGGAAACAACCACTAAGTGGGAAAGCAGCCTACAAAATAAGGGAAATTGTAACTGAGCTAATATCCAAAAGTATAAGAGACTCTTATATGCAATAGAAAACCAGACAATTTCTAAAATGTAAAAAAGACTTTAAAAATTATTTCACAAAAAGACATAAAATGACCAACAGGCATATAAAAACCCCTCTAAAATCACTACTCATCAGGGAAATGCAAATCAAAACCATTATGAAATGCCTCACTAAGCCATAATGAGATATTATCCCACACCTGTTAGGTCAGTTGTTATAAAAAAGAAACAAAAGAAGTGTTGGTGAGGATGTGAAATACCTGGAACTCTGGTACACTGTTGGTTGGAAGGCAAAATGGTGTAATTACTATGGACATTATAGATTTTAAAAAAATTTAAAAACACAGCTACCACGACTCACAAAAATAAATTAAAATTGAATTACATATGATCCACTTCCAAATGTATATCAAAAAGAAATAAAGTCAGAAGAGATATCTTGAAATCATGAAGATATCTGCATGGCATGCTCATCACAGAAATATCCACAACCGCCAAGATTGAAAATAAGCTAAATGCTCTTTAACTGATAAATAGATAAAGAAAAGGTGGTATGCACATACAACGGAATAGTATTTTGCCTTAAAAAGAAAGAAATTCTGCCATATGCAACAACATGGATGAAATCATTGGACATTATATTTAGTGAAATAAGCCAGTAATGGGAAGACAAATACCTTATATAAGTGGAATTATATAATATCTAAAATAATCAATCTCATAGAAATGGAAACAGACATTGAATGGAGAGTTGGAAAATAGAAAGTTGCAATTCCAAGGGTATAAACTTTCAATTATTCAAGATGAATAAATTATTTTTATTGGTGCATTGTCATCATACAACATGATGATGTTCAGAGCGATAAAGATAAACATGCACCAGCACTTGGTGAGCTTCCCCCTGGCCCCCAACCTGCTCCATCCCCTTTCTGGTATAGGATACTGAGATTGGCATCGATGAGTGTGGAATGACATCATGTCCATTGAGTGTGTTCCCTCCCCTCAGCTTCCCTTCCTTGGGATGCTCCTTCACTCCACTGGGCTTTCCCCTCCTTTGTCTGGAGTCCTTTTTGTATCCCGATTTCTCTCTTGCTGACACATTTAAGGAAAAACATATGACCCTTCATTTTTTGTGACTGACTGATCTCATTTAGCATACTATTTTCTAGCTTCATTCATTTTCCTGCAAATGACATAATTTTGTTCTTTCAAGATGAATAAATTCTATACATCTCTGGTATAACACTGTACTTGTATGCTTAAAATTGTGATAAAGGGGTAGAGCTCAGGTTAAGTGTTGTTATTATTATAAAAATTCCTATCCACAACAGCATACAGGAGAATTTAATAGAACAGCTATCATCTAAAACACAAAACTAGCCGGGCGTGGTGGCACACACTTGTAATCCCCGCGCTTGGGAGGCGGAAACAGGAGGATCGCGCTGGTTCGGAGCCAGCCTTGCTGGCTTAGGAGACCCTGTTTCCACATTTAAAAAGTTAAAAAATAGGTCTGGGAGTGTAGCCCGTGGGAGTGTATCCCGAACGTAGAAGGGCTTCCAGGAACCCAAGTACCACCAAAAATAAAAAAATAAATAAAACACAAAACTAGCCGGGCTTGGTGGTGCAGGCTTATAATCCCCGCACTTGGGAGGTGGAGACAGGAGAATTGTGCAGGTTCGAAGCCAGCCGCGCTGGCTTAAAAGACCCTGTTTCCAATTTTTAAAAAATATATAAAATAGGTCTGGAAGTTTAGCCCAGAAGTAGAGGCCTTCCAGGAACCCCAGTACCACCAAAATAATAATAATAATAATAATAATAATAATAATAATAATAATAATAATAAAAATAATATATAATATAAAACACAAAAGTAGTAAATGCTGGCAAGGAAAGCTCTCATACACAATTGATGGGGATGTAAATTAGCAAAGCCATTATGGAGAACAGAATGGAGGTTCCTCAAATAAAACTTAAATTTAAGAGAAATAGGGGAAAAATACTAATATATCATTCAGCAATCCTGCTAGTGAGCAGATATCCAAAAGAATTGAAGTCAGTCTGTCTAAGAGACCTTTGTACTCGTATGTTTATTATAGTGCTATTTACAACAGCCAAGATATGGAATCAACCTAGGTGTCTATCATCTGATAAAGTAAAAAACATGGTACATATACATTATAGAATACTATCCAGGAAATTCTATAATTTGCAGCAACATGGGTGGAAATAGAAGACATATACTAAGTGGAAGAAGTCAATTAAAAAAGACAAACACTGAATGTTCTCCTTATATTACTAGACTAAAAAGCAGAAGTAGAAAGTCATGGTATCAGAGCCTGAGAAGGGTGTAGGTGATAAGAGATAGAGAATAGTTATTAATTATAGCGGTGCTGTTGGATAAGAAAAACAACATTATGCTAAGTGAGATTAGCCAGTCACAAAAATAAGAAATTTTTCCTAATATGCGGAAGCTAGGGAGAAAATGGGCCATAGGAGGAACTCTAGAAGAAGAAGGATAAACCATAGATGAGCAAATAAGGTGACCTAATTGAGGGGGACACGAGGGGGAAGAGGGAAATTCCCTAATGTACTGATGTACTTTCACAAACATATCAAAGTCAATCACTAAGCCAAACATGAGAAGGGAGGAGGGGAGAGAATGAGGTGGGAATTGGGGAAGGGCTGAATGAGTGATGTGTGCATGTATGCCTCCGCCATCTTGTACTCCATTGAGAAGTATGACTACAATGCAGCAATAAAAAGAAAAAAGGAGTTTCTATATCGCCCTAAAAAAGGAAGAACATCTTCTCATATTCTGTGCTACACTAGTATAACTATGGTTGATAATAATTAATTGAATATTTAAAGCCAGGCATGGTGGCTCACACCTGTAATCTCATTATTGGGAGGCTGAGACAGGAGGATCACAGGTTTGCCAGTTCAAAACCAGCCTCAACAATTCAGCAAGACTCTTAACAATCTAGAGAGACCCTATTTCAAATAAAAACAGTTAAAAGAACATTCTAGGGTCTAGGCTCTAGTATCAATACTAATAATAACAATAATAATAATTAACTGAATAATTTAAGAGAATATTCTACATATAGAGAGATATATAAATGTCACACCATATCCCATAAATAAGTTCAATTTAAATGTAAAATGTAAAAAATGTGTAAAAATATATTATCAGGTTCTATTCTATTCTAATTCCTCATGAGTGAATAAGAAAAAAATATATTCTATTAACCTGAGGTTTGATGTAAATACCCATCTTCCCAACCATCACCCAGAGAACTTGACCTGGATTCCCAGGCTGAGTTCCCTTCAATTACATCTGCGTCAAAGCCTCTGTCCACTCAGGAGACAGCGGCTGTCAGTCTCCCTTGAAAGCAGAGTGTTGCAGCAACTTGATGTTGTCTCATGGAAGAATTTGTGCCCTCTGAGAAAATGATGAATCTTAATACGTGGCTGTCTTGGAGCTCTATGGGGTTAGCAAGGCAGGCCACCCATGAAATGTCGATTTGATTGCTAAGCCCCATTTGTGGGTTCCCATAGATGTCTGTGAAAAGATGTGGCCATCACACAAACATAGTTTGCTTCTAGCGATTCCATCAAGCGAATACAGTTATCATAGGCATTGTGTGTGCAACATTTTTGTGTGCCTGATTACATTTCAAAAGCCCCTTCATTCATGCCTGGAAAAACACAATTTGAAATTGGACCTCCTGAAAGGTGCCTATTAACCCTGCTAATTAGCAGATATAATTTTTGTCACTTGCAGATGACACTCAATATGGCTTCGGGCTCAGATTTCAGAGACTGTTTCCATGTAAAGTTTGTTCTAGCAGAAAAAATACTTTCTGACTGCTGACCCAAAGTAGTTGGCCAGGATGCACATCTATACCAGATGCCGGATTGGCTTCAGTCCGCCGTTGGGGTGGGGGGGCTTGTAATGGGAGATTCCTTATCTAAGAGACTATTCTCTTGTGATGTTTGCCATCCCTAGGATGGCAAGGGCATGGACATCTCTGCCTTGACTATAGAGTCCTCTCCTTTCTGTATCTTATCCAGACATGCTTCCCCTAGGCAAAGGTTGATGTCGACCAATACTGAGCATGCCACCAACCTTTGTTAAAGCATTTGTGATTTCAGTGACATTGACAGTGTTGGAGGAATTGATTGGGAGAAATTAGGATACCCATGACTAAATAAGAGCTTTGGGGGGGGGTGCAAAATTGAGTAGAGTAAGGGAGTATCTCAGGTCATCTTTTGAAGTGCCTTCCCCTCATCCAGGTAAGGTGTTGGTATCATCATATTACTAATAAGAAGACTCACTTCTACAGAGATGAGATAACTTTCCATAATTTATAAATGTTACAAATGAAATATAAAAATAAGGACTCTGGGTTTTTATACTTAGTTTCACAAGTAAGTACTTGTGTAAGCAACACACACATTATATATATATATATATATATATATATATATATATATATATATATATATTTTTTTTTTTTTTTTTTTGCAGGTCTGGGGATGGAACCCAGGTGCATTCAACCTCCAAGCTATACCCCTGCCCTATTTTTTATTCTTTTATTTTGAAACAGGGTCTCACTAAGTTACGGAGAGCCTCACTAAGTAGCTGAGGCTGTCTGCGATCCGCAATCCATCAGTCTCATTCTCCTGAATGCTGGGATTACAAACATGTGCCACCATGCCCAGCTAGCAACACATATTTTATTGAACAAAGAATTAAAAAAATAGACCTCTATTAATAATACAATAGAAAGAGTGGCTCTTCCTTTCATAATCTTATAATATATGAAGAGTTTAATATATCACAGAGTAAAGAAAATGTGGTATACACACACAATGAGGTTTTACCAAGCCATTAAGAAGAATATAATTAGCTGGGCATGGTGGTACATACCTGTAATCCCTGTACTTGAGGAGCTGAGAAAGGAGGATCACAGGTTTGAATTCTAGCTTCAGCAACTTAGTAAGACCCTGTTTCAAAGTTAAAAACTTTAAAAAGTGGGGCTTAGGTGTAGCTTGGGAGTAGAATGCCCCTGGCTTCAATCTATTGTACAAAAAAAAAGGAAGAAGAAAAGGAGGAGGAGGAGGAGGAGGAGGAGGAGGAGGAGGAGGAGGAGGAGGAGGAGGAAGGGGAGAAAGTCATTTACAGAATAAATGGATGGCACTTGAGAACATTACTCAAGGCGAAATCAGCCTGTCTCAAAAAGTTAATGGCCATGTTGGCCATGTGTTTTCTTTCTGATGTAGAATATAAAAAATAAGAAAGAAAAGCACTTCATGATAGTAATTGTGGTCAACAGATTAGAGGAAGGGGACTAGGAGAGGGGGGAGTATGAAGAAGGAAACAGACCACATACTCTCATGTGCATATGTGAAGGTATCGCTAACAACCTTAGCATGTGGGGTTGGGATTAGCAGGTGGTGGGGTGGGATTAGAAGAGAACCACACGTGCTTTATGAACGTATCACTTTGAATCTCACTGTGACATATAATTATAATGTACCAATAAAGTTATAAAAAGAAGACATCTCAGAGGACAGTTTATGAAATACTCAATGAGCCTCATTTGTTTTTAGTTCTATATTTCTAAATTGATTTTTGAACATGGAAAGCATATTAATGTTAAATATTCATGACTCTCATTCATTATGATTGTTTAAGGAGGGCATGAATTTCATGTTCTGGCCAAATAATCTTCCTTTCATATAAAGTGAGAGAAGGTCCTCACTTTGAAAAGAAACACGGAAGAACCACCACTCTGTTGTGGGTATGGTCATCATCCATGGATCTTGGGATAAAGGAACCCTTCTGCACTGTTGGTGGAATTGCCAATTAGCACAGCTGCAATCTCCCCAGAGTCGGGGAATGGAACCACCCGTTCACCACTCTTCAATGTATTCCCAAAGAAACAGAAGTCAGAATATGATACTGATACATGCACACTATACTTATAGCAGCACAATTCACAATAAACAAATTACAGAACCAGCCTAGGTGTCTCTCAACAGAAGAATGAATTCTGAATTTAGTATTAAACACGATGAAATTTTACTCAGTCATAAAAAGAAAAAATGATATAATTCACAAGAAAATACATGAAACTGGAGAATATTATGCTAAGTGAGATCAGCCAGTCTCAGAAAATCAAGGGTTGTATGTTTGCTCTCATATGTGGAAGCCAGAAGAAGGTGAGAAATTAATGGACTTTATATAAATGAAGAAAGAGATGCCAGGCGTGGTGGTGCACGCTTGTAATCCCAGCATTCCAGAGGCTGAGACCGGAGGATCGCGGTTCGCGGACAGCCTCAGCTACTTAGTAAGGCCCTCTGCCACTCAGTGAGACCCACAAAGAGAGAGAGAGAGAGAGAGGAGAGAGAGAGAGAGAGAGAGAGAGAGAGAGAGACTAATAGAATGATGGAAGGGGGCAAGAAGAAGGAAGGGAGAAGGAGACTGTTCAAATTGTGTCATATATAACGTATAGGAATAGAAGGGGAGAACGGAGCTCAGAACCAGAGAGGAGATACGCTGGCCTCACGACTAAGGACGCGGCAGCAGCACCTTACTGCCGGCAGCAGCAGCAAGTTCACCAGACGCTTCCAGACCAATGCACTCAAGAGCCCACTAGGCTCCAGAGAGGAGCAGTGGACAGCGAGCCGAGGTGAGCAGCTGTGGAACAACTGGGAGGAATTTGGCAGATTTTTTCAGCACAGGGAGCGTCTAAAGCTCCCAGGGGCCGGGCTCAGCAAACCCTGCAGGGACTCAGAGCAGAGCTCAAAACCAGAGAAGAAATACACCAGCCTCACGGCCGAGGGCGTGACAGCGGTGCCATATTGCCAGCAGCAGCAGCAGCGAATTCACCGAGTCCACTACAGCTCCATCAGTGCACTCAATAACAGTGAGTCAAATTGCGGCCCCTAGAGGAGAAATCCCAGTACTGCACTCCCAGGGACTTGACCCAGTGGGTGAGTGGCGGTGGCAGAGATATTATACCATAGTCACAACTCCTCACAGGAAATGCCAACCTGGCACCCCACATGGTCTAAAGCAGCCTCGATTGACTCCCTGGGTCTGAAACTTTGCAATACAACCCAGTAAAGGAGTCGTGGTGACTGAGACACCACAGACTCGAGATCCAGAGCACCTTAGGTGAAGTCATAGTGACCCAGGGAAAAACCCAGAGAAAGCACAAACTTCCGAAATCATGGGAAAGAGGAATAACAATGGAGCAGTGTATGCCCACAACCCCACAACATCAGAACCTGATAAAACAGAAATTCAAAGATTTCTAGAAGATCAAATCAGGAAAATAACTGTAGTAATAATAGAGGAGTTTCTAAAATAATTCAGAGAGAGTAAAAAAGAGATAAAGGACGCAATCAATGAAGTAAAGGCCTCAAGCAAAGTATAAACAACCGATTAGACCACATGGAGAATAGAGTCTCGCTCATAGAAGATGATCACTCCTAAAATGAAGGCATAGTTTCTAATTTAGAAAAAAAAATCCAACAGCAGGAATCTGACATTGAAGAAATACGGGCCCATTTTAAGAGAGCTAGCCTAAGAATAATTGGAATAAAGGAGAGAAAAGAAGGTGAAACCAAAGGAATCAACAATCTCTTCAAGGAAGTAATAGCAGAAAATTCCAAACATAGAGCAAGAGGTCAATACACAGGTCCAGGAATCCCTTTGACAGGATCAGAGAAGAAGATCCCCACAACACATAATTGTCAAAATGACCAATGTGGAAGCCAAGCAGAGAATCTTAAAGGCAACAAAAACAAAGGGCCAAGTGACATTCAGAGGCAAACCAATTAGAATCACTCCAGACTTCCCAAACCAAGTCATGAGAGCCAGAAGAGCTTGGAGTAACATATTCCAAACACTGAAAGATAACAACTTCCAGCCAAAAATTTCCTACCCAGCAAAACTTTCTATCAAATTAGATGGAGAAATAAGAAGCTTCCACGACAAACAGAAACTGAAGGAATTTATGTCTTCAAAACCAGCGCTAGAGAAAATACTCAAAGAGATTAACTACAAAGAAGAAATAGGTAACACACACCAGAACCAGAGAAACAAGATTTTCCATCCAACAGACAACTAAGATTGGTCATCTGTGGAGATTCATTATTTATGTTAGTCTTTTACCTATCTGTAAAGGGTATTGTTTGCTTTTATTGTTGCTAATTTTTAGGATTTCTAGTTGGAATATTAATATACCTTCAGATATAGCATTTGGAAATATTTTATCCCATTCTATCAGTAACTTTTAACTCTGTTTACATTGTCTTTGTATATACAATATTTTTTTTATTTTTAAGGGAGTTTGTTTACCCTTCTGTTGCCTGTGCCATTGAAATCATATCCAAGAAATCAATGCCAATTTCAGTGTTGTGAGGTTTTATGACCCAGATTTTCTTCTAAAAGTTTATAGTCTTAAGACTTATATGTAGGTCTTTTATCTATTTGAGTTAATATTTATATATGGTGTTAGGTAAGGGTCCAATTTTATTCTTTTTCATGTAATTATTATTTTTCAACAATATTTAGTTAAAAGATTATTATTTCCTTCACCAAATGTTCATGGAAATCTTGTCAAAAATAACTTGACAATATATGAAAGAATTTATATCTAGGCTTTTATTTAACTCCAATGGTTTATATATCTGCCTTTAGAACAGTACTATACTGTTTCAATTATTGTAGCTTTATAAGGTTTGAATTCAGAAAATAAACATCTAGCTTTGTTCTTTTTTGAGATCGTTTTGGGTATCTAGAGTCCATATTTCATATTAGGATAGATTTTTTCTGAAAACTAAATAAATAAATGTATGATAGTTTCACCTTAAAAAAAATTATCCTCTGGTAAGAAAGAAAGCAAAAAGAAATATTGAAATGTTATCTTTAAGTCATCAAAAGCTTGGTATCAGACAAATGAAACTGTTACGTGAGATTATCATTGTTAATTTTGGATAAATTGCTATAATACTAGATGTCAACCACTAAGCCAAGCTTGGGAAAGAGGGATGGGGGGGGAATGGGGTGGGGATTGGGTAGGGGCTAACTGGGCGATGTGTGCATGTATGTCTACAAAATTTTTTTTTTATCTCATTATGATGTATGAATACAGTGCACCAATAAAAAATTTAAAAAATTTTTAAAAATTAAAAAAATAGGAGGGGAGTTGGGTGGGGTTGGATTCAGATGGAAACACACAAAGTGTGTGTTTCAATCACTCTGAACCTCACTATGGTGTAAAATTACATTGTTCCCATAAAGATATATTTAAAAAGATTAAATTAAGTACTGTGACTTAAAGCTTAATATTAAGTCACGCTGCCTTTAGTTAATATATTAAAGCCATAAAACATTTATTGAACACATATGGACCAGGTACTCTAAAGAATATAAGCATGGGTAAGATCCATTCTCGCTGTATCACTGAATTGCAAGAACAAAAATATTCTTAGCAGAAGGTGGGGCATCAGAAGTGCCCAAGAGTGTAGAAACAAAGTGGTCTGGGAACACAGAGAAAGAACCTGTATATCCCCTGGGGGAGTCACAGCAATATGTGCTAAGGGGTAGCGATTGTGATAAGCCGTGAAGCATAGCCAAACTTCTACTGGGGAGAGAAAGTATGATCCACAGGAGGAGAGCTGCAGGAACAGAAAGAAAATTGTGGAGCAGGTGATCTGGTTACTGGAGTAGAGATGAGAAGAACAGGGAAAGTACATTTTTACTACTCGCAGAAATTCCTTGGGAGTATATTAAGGACTTTGACCTTTATAATACAAGCAGCGAGAAGTCATTGAAAATTATTTAGCAAAGGAGTGGTGTGCTTAGAATTCTACCTTATGAACAAGACTCGGCCGCTGTGTGGGAGACAGTGGAAAGGGAAGACCCTAAAACAGAGATGAGAGGCTGTTATGACCTAGTAAGAGGTAAAAGGAGACTAAACTAAGGCCGACAGGAACAGAAAGAAGGGCTGAGAGTCAGGAGAACTCACAGGGTGAGAAGCTGCTTTTCTTTTGCACAATGCGCATGGTCAGTCAGCATTCACTGAGTAGCTGGAGACAGGACGGTGAAGAGATGCTATGCAGCCTCTGCTTCTGGGAGCAAATACTCTGGGGTGGGACAGAGGCAAATAAGGGTGCAATAGTAAAGCAAATATGGATAATAGGAGCAGGAGAGAATGACCAGGTTTGGAGTCACGTGGGGCAGCGCAGCGCTGAGACTAAGCGTGGTCTCTCTGAGAAAGTAGCAGGTCAGCCTGGGCTAAACCAAGAAGCGAGCAGCTGCTTTAAACATAGCAAGGGCAACTGAGGAACCAGACTGTGTTGCTTGAATTTTAAGTTATTTAAATTTAAATTTCACACTTGTCCGGTGGTTACCATTTTGCGAAGAGCAGATATAGACCATTGGATTTTAAAATTCATTTTGGTTCGCAATCAGTAATGACCTCTTTTTCTTTGAATTATCAAACGTTGATTCTATTTTTTTACTTCTTTTGACACAAATTACTGTATTGTTCATTTTACCCTAAAATGGTTCTATGAGGAAACAAGAAAGAAAAGAATATAATTGTAAGAGAAACAATTGATACTAAAAGAGGTGGGGCCGTGATGAACATAGGTATGGGGTTTGAATTAATCCTGGTTTTTAGCAGATGACTGAACAATGAGACTTCCTAAGGTAACTGTTCTAGCCCTGCGGCTATCATGCACAATTTTAGATCATATTAGGATTGTAGGTCTTTTCAATCACCAGAGAAAGCTCACCTCGAAAATGCGGGTTTATGTTAAATCCCAATCTGCAACTTCCCACATGGAAGTTTTCCCTGCTTTTCCCCTCTCCCTGACTCATAATCTAGACTTTGAATATTTTTTCTTTTCCCCGCTTGAGAAACACAACAATGCCAAGATCCCTGGGACAGCCCGCGGGTCTCCCAGTCACTGCCTCTTTCTTTGCCTTCAGATTAGAGAACATCAAATGTTAATAATTCTGTTATTTCCTTTATTAATTTATTTCTCTTTGTGTGTGTGGTGCTGGGGATTGAACCCCTGGGCATTCTATCTCAGAGCTACACCCGATTTTTCTTATTCTTTAACTTGAAACAGGGTCTCATTAAGTTGTAAAGGGCCTCACTAAGGAACTAAGGCTGGCCAAGAACCCAGATCCTCCTGTCTCAGCCTCCTGAATGCTGGGGTTACAAGCAAGCGCCACCACACCTGGGTTATAATTTTATTTTGTGTGGGAAATTCTACTCACTGTTATCTTACTACTTTTTTTTTTTTTTTTTTTTTGATGGTACCGGGGATGGAACCCAGGGGCCTTCTACCTCCAGGCTATACTCCCAGACCTATTATTTTTTTTTATTTGGAAACAGGGTCTCTTAAACCAGCTGAGGCTGACTTCAAACCTGTGCAATCCTCCTTTCTCAGCCTCCCAAGCACCGGGATTACAAGCATGCGCCACCACACCCAGCTTATTTTACTACTTTTATTTGCTCCTGAGCTTGGATACATGTATATATAGTGCATTTCTGGTTTGGGGGGGGTGGTTTTGTTGGGTTGTGTGTGTGTGTGTGTGTGTGTGTGTGTGTGTGTGTGTGGTACTGGAGATGGAACCCAGGGGCATTGTACCTCCAAGTTATACCTCCAGTCCTATTTTTTTAGTCTTATTTATTTGTTTATTTATTTTGTGTGTGTGTGTGTTTTATTTATTTTATTTTTTAACAATTTTTATTGAACATAAATAGTATACATTTAAACTATATTTGGTGCCCTCTCCCCCCTGCCCCCGTTTTCCCTTCCCCCTCCCACCAATGGTTGTCCAGGTTAACCATGTCTTATTCATAATTGCACATGTTCAGATGTAGACCCTCATTAATCAAGATCAGCCTTCCTCCTCTCCTATCTTTCCATTCAAACTTTGCTGGTATTTCCCCTCCATTATCTGGAGTCCCACTGGTATCCTTTATTTTTTTTGAAACAGGGTCTCAGTGAGTTGCGAAGGGCCTCACTAAGTACCTGAGGCTGGCCATCAACTGCGATCCTCCCGTCTCTGCCTCCTGAATGCTGGGATTACAAGCATGTGCCACCACACCTGGTTTGAGACCCTTTTTAAAAACAAAAGTAAAATAAAATAAAACAAAATAAAGTTGGGGATGTATACTCTTGCATAGCATTTTCTTTTTAAATATTCTACCATGCATTGACCCAGGCTTTTCTCCTTAAGCGCCGTGGCTCTCCTCTTCCTTTGTTTTGCTATTATCAATCAGGCTGATATGAACTAAGGGGATACATTTCTCCATTAATCTCTCTCATGGCCAAGCATGTAGATGCTAACAGCCAGTTTGCTCCAGTCCTATCTTAGAAGAATATTTGTTTTGAAGCAAATACCCCTGGGAAGATGGAGATGGTGACTTGCTCACAAGCTAATTTATTTACATTTCCAAATAATAAAAGCTAAGGCATCCCCCCTGGAAAGACATTCCAGGGTAATAAAGATAGAGTTGCCTTCCTCTTCTCCCTAGAGAGATCTGCTTACATTTCAGCCTAATGACATAACGTCCTTCTCTGGAAGGGAGGATGCACAGGTTTGCCGGTAGCCCTTGTATAAACTCAGCCTCTTTTCAGGGTTCCTCTCTATAATCCGTTCCCATTGCTTATACTGGTAACGGGTAACATATGGCCCTCACCACATTATCTTATGGGATTTGGGGCTACAGTGTCACAATGACTGTGAGTATTCTATGAATAATAAATTATAGTTTATTTCTAATACTGTATCTATGAAATTGACTGGCTAACTTGTTAGTTTTTAGAAGGAAAGTTTAGAGCTTTTCACAGTTGCTCACTTGATAGTTTTACATGTACATGCCCATGCATGTCTCTTGAAACACTTGTTCAAAAATTTCTTAGAGGAGACACCTAGAAGCAAAATTGCTAGATTATAAAGATAATGATGAGTTGGGTTTTTAGAGTGGAAAAGCCAGTGTAAGGCCCACTCAAAAAATTTAAGGCTGGGCGCGGTGGCACACGTTTGTCATCTCAGCACTCAGGAGGCTGAGACAGGAGCATGGCGGTTTGTGGCCAACTTCAGCCACTTAGTGAAGTTCTTTGCAACTCAGTGAGACCCTATCTCAAACATAAAGAATAAAAAATAGGTCTGGGGTTGTCACTCGGAGGTAGAATGTCCCTGAATTCCATCCCCAGTACTGAAAAAAAAAATTAAGGATTTTTTGGCACTGTGTCTCCGTCATTTTTATGCAGTTTTATTTTATTAAATTATTCTTAACTCCTTTGGTGTCAAATGGCATATTTGGGGGGGGGTTTAGTATGCAACTGAACAATGCTTTATGTTTTTTGTAGATACCACTGATTCGTCTTTCAAGAAAGGCCCATTCTTGATGATTGCCATTTTAACTGGAGTTAGATGAAATCATAGCCAAACTATGGAACTAGTCTAGGTGCCCATTAACATATGAATGAATTACAAAATTATGGTATATGTACACAATGAAATTTTAGTTAGCTATAAAAAAGAACACAGTTGTATCATTTGCAGGAAAATGGATGGTACTCAACAATATTACATTGAGATCAGCCAGTCACAGAAAGTAAAGGGTCCTATGTGTGTTCAATCATAGGCGGAAACAGAGCAACACCAGGACACAACAAGGGCTTCAGGTAAATGAGGGGAGACACTCAGAAGGGAATTGGGGCAGGGAGGTGGAGAGCAGATCTGATAATGAAAACAATTCAGATAATTCTTTGTTCATATAATCTGTGAGAAAGGGGAGGGATCAGGAAGGTGCCCAGAGAGAAAGACACATGAATGCCCTGTGCATGTAGGTTTCTATCATTCTGGACCTCATTATGATGTATAATTAGAATGCACTAACAGAGAAGGAAGGAAGGAAGGAAGGAAGGAAGGAAGGAAGGAAGGAAGGAAGGAAGGAAGGAAGAAGGAGAAAAGGAAGGGAAGGATGGAGGGAAGGAGGAAGGAAGAAAGAAAGGAAGAATGAAAGAAAGAAAAGAAAAGGCCAGAGCCAGGCATGGGGGAGCATGCCTGTAATCCCAGTACTTAGGAGGCTGAGACAGGAGGGTTGCAGGTTCATGGCCAGCCTGAGCAACTTAGATCCTGTTTCAAAGTGAAGAATAAAATAATGCTGTACCTCAGAGGTGAATGCTCCTGGGTTCAAACTCCAGTAACACACACACACACACACACACACACGCCAGTTTATGATTTTGTTCTGTTTCTACTGTGATTCTGTTGGGTTGGTTATCTTTTTTTAGTTGAATTGTAGGCTTTTTAATATATAAAGTGGAGCCTGGTCTTATGTTGTTTATATAAGAAGCAAATATCTTTCTCACTTTTATTTTCTTTATCATGTCTTGATAAACATATATATTTTACCTTTAATGTAATAAAACTTAATGTTTCCTTTGTTATTTGTGCTTTGAGATCTTATTTAACAATCAGTCCCTCCTCCTCAGGTTATAATTTGTGTGTGGGGGTGTGGTACTGGGGGTGGAACCCAGGGGCTTTTCTACCTCTGGGCTCACTCCCAGACCTATTTTTAATTTATTTGGAAACAAGGTCTCACTAAGTTGCTGAGAGTCTCAAAAAGTAGCTGTGGCTGGTTTCAAATATGTGCGATCCTCATCTCAGCCCCCCAAGTGCTGGGATTACAAGCGTGTGCCACCACCCCCGACTTATAAAATATTTTAATAATTGTCTTTTGAAATTTAAAGTCTTGTGGTTAGCACTTAAATCATTGAGTCTTGTGGTTATGGTGTAAGAATCCACCTTAGTTTTCCCATGTGCCTAACCTAAGAAATTGTCAGAAAAGAATTTATTGGATTATTTATTCTTTCCCTCACTGAAATATAGTGCTGTGTCTGTTATACATCAGATTTTGACTGACAGGTAGACCTGTTTGTAGGTGGTTGGGTT
Source organism: Muscardinus avellanarius (assembly GCF_963383645.1). Classification (NCBI taxonomy): domain Eukaryota; kingdom Metazoa; phylum Chordata; class Mammalia; order Rodentia; family Gliridae; genus Muscardinus; species Muscardinus avellanarius. Next base: position 16,881,850 of record NC_137806.1, read on the forward strand.
CCACTGGTCTCTTTGCTATCTTCTGCCCTGTGCTAATTGCTATACCTTACTATTGTTACATAATCACCATGGACCTGCAATGAGTCTTGTTAGCTGGTATGGTATGTTTGAATTCCTAGTTCTTCAAATACATTGCTTTTCCAAATGTATTTTAGAATCAGTTTGTCATGTTACATGAAGAAAAGCAATTATCTTCATTAGATTTAACTAGTATATATATATATATATATATATATATATATATATATATAGTCATACATCAACTTGGAGAGAATTGCCATTTTTACAATATTGTGTATTTCAAATTATGAACATTTTGTTTTTCTCCTTTTATTTATATTTCACCAAACCAGCAGAATGCACATATTTGTTAGATTTATATCCAGGTCTTTATATTTGATGTTGTTGCTTTTCTAAATAGCATCTTTTTTACAAATTGCATTTTCTAATTGGTTGTTGCTGGGGTATCAAAATATACTGAACTTTGATATATTGATACTGCTAAACTCTTATTAATAATTTTTTTCTCAAATAATTTTTCAGTTATTTTGGATTCTTATGCAAAAATGTATCACCTACTAATAATAGTATTTTCCCTTATTTTCTAGTTCTTATGGCTTTAATTAATTCTTCTTGCCTTGGAACACTAATGAACACCTCCCGGGAAAAGTCACTTATGCGTACAATAGCAGGTATCCTTATTCTTATTTTACTGTTCTAAACAAAATGCTTTTAGCATTTCTCCACTGAATAATGCAACATAGTCCCTTTAAGAGGTAGAGAATATTCTAGTTTGGTAAGAGATTCATATGAATTTTGAATTTTATAAAGTGATTTTGCTTACCCAAGGAGATAATCATGTAACAAATTAATAAAATTAATGAACTTTTTGTATTGAAATAACTTTAGACCTTTACAATAAACTCAATCTAAGTTTTATGCATTGGCAAATTTAGATTAGTGAAATTGGGGGGTACTTAGATCTATTTTTATGAGTGAAAATTATCTCTGGTCTTTAGTTTTTTTTCTTATGCTGGGTATCATGGATTCTGGCTCTATTTAATTTCTTCATTAGATCTTTCTGAGTGTCTTTGATGGGTTAAATGTCCTTCTTGTATTTTAGAGAAATCAATAAATAAAGTGGTTAAGATCTCTGCCCTTGTAGAACTCAACTTTTGACATAGTAAAATGGATAATAAATAGTAAATGTAATAGTTAAACTACATAGTATACTAAAATAAGATATATGCTATGGAAAAAAAACCCAGAGAATTGACATGAAAGAAGCAGGAACACAAATGAGTAGCAAGATGTCATTCTAAATGAGGAGGCTGGGGTGGTTGTCACTAAGAGGCCGACTTCTGAAGGAAGATTGAGGAAGAAAGGAAGCAAGTCATGTGGGCATCTGAGACCAAAAAAAAAATTCCAAAATAAAAGGAAAAATTACTGCAAAGGTCCTAAGGTGGGAATGCCCACGATGAGCTCCAGAAACATCAAGGTTTCAGGGAATATGCAGGGGAGGAGCAGTGAGATGGGAGGTTAGAGAGGTGGTGTAGTTGAACCCCATAGGATCTTGTGGCCACTAAGAAAGGTGAGTTCGCTCTGAGGGAAACCCGAAGCAACCTCAATGTGTGAACAGAAAATGAACGTGCTCTCATGTTTAAGAGTCGCATCCAGCTGTTTACTGTGCTGAGAATGACCACAGGGAGGCAGAGAGAAGCAGAGATCTACAAGAGACGATAGCAATCATCCAAGCCAGAGACCAGCTGCAACCACAGAATTGTTCAGATAGTAGGTATTTTTTAGCATAAATCCAACACTTTTTCTCATGCAGGGTATGAGAGCAGTGAAGGGTGAGTCCAGCCCTTGTTCTGAGCCACGGGGACTCGGGAGACCAAGTGGAACTGGTCTGGGGACCCTGGGGGGTGGTCATAAATTCAGTTATAGATCCTATTTTTTTTTTCTTTTGGTGGTGGTACTGGGGTTCCTGGAAACCTTTCTACCTCTAGGCTACACTCCCAGACCTATTTTTACATTTTTATTTGGAAACAGGGTCTCCTAAGCCAGTGGGCATGGCTGGCTTCGAACCTGCATGATCCTCCTGTCTCTGCCTCCCAAGCGCGGGGATTACAGGTGTGTGCCACCACGCCCGGCTTGGATCCTATGTTTCTGATGCCTCCAAATGGAGATGTCCAGTAACAGTGGGACACACGAGGCTGGACTTCAGGACAAGGAGAGACATGAATATGGGAGTGAATAAACCCTGAAGACTGAGTGTAGAGACCTAAGAGCTCAGATCCCGCAGTGTTACATACTAAGGCTGGAGAGGAGGAGCCAAAGCAAGGTATTAAGGAGTTAAAAGAAAACAAAAACAAAAACCTGGTTTCTTGAAGACCACACATGTGATATGAATCCAGGCCCTAACCCCACCTAAATATAAGCTAATGGTAAAGAATTCTTGAGACACTCCTGTTCTCCTCCTTCATCAGGACCCCGGCCCAGAGAGGACTGAGGAGACTCATGAGCCAGGTCATCAGCCCATCCTCTCACCATTCAGACTTCTCATTCAACTCTTGAGCCCTTAAAATACAAGCGCTGGGTCGGTGATTACAGACAATTACCACAGGGCAAACTCAGTAGTAATGACTTTTTATTATTACTATTATTATTATTAGCCAACCAAGACTTGCTTTACTTTCTATCAGCTTAACTATGAATGAAATTTAGTTTTTATTTTTTTTAATTTAATTTTATTTTTTATTGGTGCAATGTATTCATACATTATAATGGTATAAAGAAAATACTTTTGTAGACATACATGCACACATCGCCCTGTTAGCCCCTACCCAATCCCCACCCCGTTCCCTCCCCATCCCTCCTTCCCATGCTTGGCTTAGTGGTTGACATCTAGTTCTATAGTAATTTATCGAATATTAACAGTGATAATCTCACAAAACAGTTTCATTTGTCTGATACCAAGCTTTTGATGACTAAAAGATAACAGTTCAATATTTCTTTTTGCTTTCTTTCTTACCAGAGAATATTTTTTTTCTTTTTTTAAGGTGAAGCTATCATACATTTATTTATTTATTTTTCAGAAAAAAATCTATCCTGATATGGAATATGGACTCTAGATACCCAAAACAATCTCAAAGAAGAACAAAGCTAGAAGATGTATATTTTCTGATTTCAAAGCATATAATGCTACAATAATTGAAACAGTGTAATACTGTTCCAGAGGCAGATATATAAACCATTGGAGTTAAATAAAAGCCTAGAGATAAATTCTTACATATATTGTCAAGTTATTTTTGACAAGGTTTCCATGAACATTTGGTGGAGGAAATAATAATCTTTTAACTAAATATTGTTGAAAAATAATAATTACATAAAAAATAATAAAATTGGACCCTTTTGAGTTAATATTTACAAATATTAACTCAAAATAGATAAAAGACCTAAGTATAAATCTTAATACTATAAACTTTTAGAAGAAAATCTGGGTCATAAAACCTCACAACATTGAAATTGGCAGTGATTTCTTGGATATGATTTCTATGGCACAGGCAACAAAAGGGTAAATAAACTCCTTAAAAAAATATTGTATATCCAAAGACAATGTAAACAGAGTTAAAAGTTACTGATAGAATGGGATAAAATATTTCCAAATGCTATATCTGAAGGTATATTAATATTCCAACTAGGAATCCTAAAAATTAGCAACAATAAAAGCAAACAATACCCTTTACAGATAGGTAAAAGACTAACATAAATAATGAATCTCCACAGATAACCAATCTTAGTTGTCTGTTGGATGGAAAATCTTGTTTCTCTGGTTCTAGTGTGTGTTACCTATTTCTTCTTTGTAGTTAATCTCTTTGAGTATTTTCTCTAGCGCTGGTTTTGAAGACATAAATTCCTTCAGCTTCTGTTTGTCATGAAAGCTTCTTATTTTTCCATCTAATTTGATAGAAAGTTTTGCTGGGTAGGAAATTTTTGGCTGGAAGTTGTTTTCTTTCAGAGTTTGGAATATCTTACTCCAAGCCCTTCTGGCTCTCATGACTTGGTTTGGGAAGTCTGGAGTGATTCTAATTGGTTTGCCTCTGAATGTCACTTGGCCCTTTGTTTTTGTTGCCTTTAAGATTCTCTGCTTGGCTTCCACATTGGTCATTTTGACAATTATGTGGCGTGGGGATCCTCTTCTCTGATCCTCTCTAACGGGAGTTCTATAAATTTCCTGGACCTGTGTATCGACCTCTTGCTCTATGTTTGGAAAATTTTCTGCTATTATTTCCTTGAAAAGATTGTTAATCCCTTTGGTTTCACCTTCTTTTCTCTCCTCTATTCCAATTATTCTTAGGTTAGCTCTCTTAAAATGGGCCCATATTTCTTCAATGTCAGATCCCTGCTGTCGGATTTTTTTTTCTAAATTATAAACTATGCATTCATTTTTTGAATGATCATCTTCTAGGGGCGAGATTTTATTCTCCATGTGGTCTAATCGGTTGTTTGTACTTTGAATTGAGGCCTTTACTTCATTAATTGCATCCTTTATCTCTTTTTGGCTCTCTCTGAATTCTTTTCGAAACACCTCTATTATTTCTACAGTTATTTTCCTGATTTGATCTTCTATAAATCTCTGCATTTCTGTTTTATCAGGTTCTGATGTTGCGGGGTTGTGGGCATTCATTGCTCCATTGTTATTCCTCTTTCCCATGATTTCAGAAGTTTGTGCCTTCTCTGGGTTCTTCCCTAGGTCACTATGACTTCACTTAAGGTGCTGTGGATCTCGAGTCTATGGTATCTCAGTTCCCACTACTCCTCTACTGGGTTGTATCGCAGAATCTCAGACCCTGGGAGTCAATTGAGGCTGCTTTAGACCTTGGGGGGGTGCCAGGTTGGGCGTTCTCCTATGGTGTGATATCTCTGCCACCGCCACTCCCCCACTGGGTCAAGTCCCTGGGAGTACAGTACTGGGATTTCTCCTCTAGGGGCCCCAATTTGACTCACTGTTGAGTGCGCAGATGGAGCTGTCGTGGACTTGGTGAATTCACTGCTGCTGCCACTGGTAGCAATATGGCACCGCTGCTGCGCCCTTGGCTGTGAGGCTGGCATATTTCTTTTCTGTTTTTGAACTCCACTCAGGGTCCCTGCAGGGTGCGCTGAGCCCAGCCCCTGGGAGCTTTAGATGCTCTCTGCGCGGAGAAATCTGCCGAATCCCTCCCAGATGTTCCGCAGCGGCTCACGTCGGCTCGCTGTCCGCCACTCCTGTCTGGAGCTTGGTAGGCTGTTGAGTGTGTTGGTCTGGTGCCGTCCGGTGAAATCGCCGCTGCCGCCAGCAGTAAGGCGCTGCTGCCGCGTTCTCGGGTGTGAGGCCGGTGTCTGAAATTTAGTTTTTAAAGCAGGCACAGCAAGATGAGCGTCACTCATGTGATCTCACTCATATGTAGAGTCTAAAGGGCTGATCTCATAGAAGATAAGAGCACAGGCATGGGTGCTGCAGGCTGGAGGGGGCGGAGAGGAGGGAGGAGGCTGAAGGGAAGGGCAAAGGTTGATCAGTTGGTACTAAGCTCCCATTAGACAAGAACAAGAAGCTCTGGGAGTGCTAGCGCACAGTAGAGTGACGATAGATCACAACAGGATGCTGCATGTTCCAAAAAGCCAGCAGAAAGAATTTTGAATATTTTCACCATGAAGAAATGATAAATTATTGAACCAGATGTGTTACACAATGGATGCATATATTAAAACATATATTTGTGTGTTTTTATATTTTTAGGTAGCAGCTAAAAGTTGAATAAAAATAATAAATAATATTTACCTATAATTTATATATTTATAGTCTAGCTACAATTTAGGTAATTATAATCCCACTACTAGGAGAGACTTCTACGAATGTCTAAACTGCTACATTGCCCTGGTAAGATTTGCTGTTAGACTGGTTGCAGGGAATGAAAAATTAAAAAGAGCCAGAGATGATCCTAAGGTATTTGGACTGGCAAACAAGTAGAGTAAGCGTTTATTGACATGGTGAAGATTAATGGGTTAATAATCCTGCTTGCAGGGGGTTGCGGCAATATGAGGTAAAATACCTTTTTGCTGAAGGTTTCAGAACTTACTAATGCAAATAAATACATATACAGCTAAAATTCACAGTGTCTCTTTTAAAGTGATCATCATGGGCAATATTTCATTTACTTCAATAATGTTGGCATTTCAAAATCATGTGGAAACTCCTTTTTAAAGAAGGCTCCTCAAAATCTATAGAATTTTCATGCCATCCTCCAGAGTGGTAAACATCTAATCTGTGAGAATGAATTTAATATTTGTTTCAAACAGCCAAAAATTATTCATTACTGCATCTGTTGAAAATGGTGGTTGATCAAACTAAGGAATTATGGCTTGGGGTCTAAAATGAGTATGACCATAATTTAATAACTGGGTTTTTTATATCTGCATTGGCGTGTGCATGTTTCAACACACGTGATCAATGCATATTTGTTGATGATGAGCCTTCTTACAAGCATGATCAGTGGCCCTGGCCAGAGGGAGTCAAAGCCATATAGCATCAGTCTGAATGAGTAATAGTGAGGAGGGAGAAGGATTCCACATATTTCCTAATTTATCTTGCCCCTTTGTTTATCCACAGAGCTCACTGTAGCCCTACTGAGGATAGTACTTGTCAGTGGTGCTGACTTTGAATGACAAAGTCCTCACATAACCTTCAGGCAGAGCCACAGTCCCAGCCTATCATGGGCAGCCCTGGGAATCCCCTGGCAGCAATAAATGTCTCGTATTCATTTTTCACTGGATAACAGTGTGGTTCTCAGTCCTGGAAGAAAATCACATACAGCTCTATTACATTTTAAATGCTCCTGATTCCCTTCCTGAATGGCTTTCTTTAAGAAAAAATCAGGTGTTCTTCTTGTCATTTATTTTTTTCATCCATTTAAGACCTGGGAATTTTCTTTTTGATTTGAACCTCCTAGGTAATTGCATTGTAAATAATCTTAAATGATTCTCACATGCATTTTAACATGATTTTAAGGGATTTCTGCACCTGTAACAAATGCATTTGTCCTGGAATTTTGTGACAGTGTTAATAATTTTGTATTATTTTTTCATTAAAGTTTGATTTTAGTAATTATAATAAAGTATTTATATCCTCTATTCTATACTATGTGTTTTAAGGGAAAATATTATGGATTTTTATATGACAAGATTCTAATAGTGGAAGATTAAGGAATATGATGGTTCACTTTTGTACCACATTAATCATGTGTTTATAGACACATTAGTGATTGTATTAGGATTAACCAAGTTGTGTTTCTATTTTTATAAAAAACCGGAGTGTTTCTGAAATAGATTAAGAAACACAAAATTAAATATATGCAAGTGATCATAGTATATGTAGAATTCAATTTTATTTATTTATTTATTTATTTATTTATTTATTTATTTATTTTTGGTACTGGGGGTGGAACCCAGAAGCCTTCTACCTCCTGGCTATACTCCCAGACCTATTTTCTATTTTATTTGGAAACAGGTTCTCACCAAGTTACTGAGCCTTACTCAGTAGCTGAGGCTGGCTTTGAACCTGTGCGATCCTCCTGTCTCAACCTCCCAAGCACGGGGATTACAAGCCTGCGCCACCACGCCCGGCTTAGAATACAATTTTAAAAGAAAATATAACTTAAAGGTAAAATACTCTTCTTACTTAAAATGAACTCTTAAGATACTTTTTAAACAGAAACTTTAGCTTGCTACTATATTTACAACTTAGGTATCTATATTATCTAAGCAAAAAAGAAAATGGTTAGAAGGACAGTAGTTAGTCCACATAATTGATAAGAAGCCTAAATATCTAGGCTTGAAGACATGCCACCAGGAAAATGACGGCAAGGTCTGGTGAGGACGTTGCTGCCTTACTCCCAGGGCCCCCACGCGGAACACAGTGCTGCCACTACCACTACCAACCTCTGCCACCCAGGGCTCTCATGGTATAATGAATGGGGGCGTTTAACTGGAGTAGCCTAGGTCACATGCAGACCACACCGCTGCACGGAAGACTGGGAACAGAAAGACTCAGCATGCTTAGCTTCTAAAATGACATCAGGGCTCTCCCTCCTGCCAAGATTCACAACAGAAGGATTTCAGGTGTGAATTAATGAGAGAAATGGGAAAAAATTCCACTCCAAAAGGATTCTGGCAGAAGTGAACCAGATATCACAATAGCCTGTTAATAGATTGTATTGAATTAGTTATTAACTCAGTTTGTCTACAAAATATGAGCTCCTTGAAGGCATGAGCTATGTCTTAATCACAAGTATGTCTTTAGTGATTGGTATATGCTCAGACATTCAACAAATGTTTATTGAGTGAAGAGAGAAATGAATGAATGAATGAATGAATGAATGAAATAACTAATCATTCTTACTTCACACTGGGAACAGGCCTGGAGTGGCCTGTTGATATCTAATTAATTTATTAGTTATAAGGATAGTAGGCAATTGCCTACCAGAAAAACAAATGGGCCTGTAGAGGCCTGATGACGCATTAATTTCATTATTATTATTATTATTATTATTATTATTATTATTATTATTTGGAGGTACTGGGGTTCCTGGAAACCTTCCTACCTCCAGGCTACACTCCCAGACCTATTTTATATTTTTATTTAGAAATAGAGTCTCTTAAGCCAGCCTTGCTGGCTTCGAACCTGCGCGATCCTCCTGTCTCCGCCTCCCAAGCGCGGGGATTACAAGCGTGCGCCACCATGCCCGGCCACATTAATTTCTTAATAAGCTTCCAATAAATGATTGCTCCAAGCATAGAATGAACCTTGAAAGCCCAAAAGCATGTTGAAACATTTAACAGTGATAACCCTCTTCTTTAGGAGAAGACAGAAACTCTGGGATTCAAGCCTAGAAATTTAGACACAGGAGGATAAGAATCAATAAACTGCGGGCCTCTCCAAGGAGGCCTCTGGAAAACATATAGGTCTTGTTTCATTTCAGGGAGCGCTTGTTCTTGTTATCCCTTTCTAAAGGACTGTCCTATCTGTGTCGGAATTGGGTCCTAGAGAAAAATTAATGATTGATCCGAAAAATGATTTATGACACACTCAAACCCAGGATTCTGATTAGAATGTGACTAATTGGTTCCTTTCTCCTCAAAAGAAAAGCCAGGACTCAGGAATTGAACTTTGTGGGGAGGGAGCAATAAAGAAAAATCCATGACTTTGCAAATTCACCTCAGAGTTCTGCATGTTGTGATTAGATGTTTTCAAATATTTCATCATCCTAGATTAGACGGACTAAAAATATATATTCAGGAGAGGCTGCAGGGTCATCTTTAGGGACCTTGAAAAAAGGGATCTATTTGTTACTCAGAGGTTTTGTAAAAAAGATACATAATTCATTAAATGAAGTGATTTGCAAATCATATTAGCTTAAACCTCTAGAATTTAGGAATAAGTGTAGAAGTGTTTCCAACCCAGGAAAGTGTAAGTTTATTTTGATTTTTATCTGTAGCTGAAATGTACATAAAAATTCATGCTGTTTAGAGAATACAGCTACCTACACAGTCCGTGCAGCTTAAACAGTAAAAGTAATCAAGGATAGCCTTGGAAAAATATCCGTTAGTCTTTAATTTTAAACTACATTCTGGTAAACTGCCCACTGAATTCTCATATCTCTTTGTAACTAAGAAGTAGAACAATCTAAAAATCTCAACAACAAAGTGAACAATGTGTACTTTCAGTTCTATCTGATGCTTGATTAGTTTTGTAGGGCAAATCACTGTTATCTTCCCCAAACTGAATTTGTATGAATCTGTTAATTTTCTTCATGATCAAAAGAAACAGAAACTTCAAGAAATGTTATGTGGGATTTACTGACTGCCTAAAGAGCCTACTTCGTGGTTCTATCCAAGTAGAAAAGTTGAGATCATCCGGCTTAATACTCTGACTCAGGCACTGACATAAGGATCCTTTTAATGCTAAGCAAATGGGAAGGAAAGTGTGGGCAGGGGGTGAAGCAGGCAGCTGCTCATCTATTAGGACTGACTTTAAAGAGACCGGGGCCCAGTGAACGTGTGGCTCAAAGAGACTTTGTCTGGATCTCTTTTTTCATTCATTTTTCCTAGTCTTGTAACTGGATGCTAGCTTTGAGGATTTTTCAAACAATACCAAAAGAGATAGGGAGAATGGAAATGAAGGCAGCAAAGAGATGAAATTCTTAAAACTGCTGCTGCAAAAAAATGAATAGACAAACAGGCATTGCAATGAGGCATACAGCATCATGAGAAGGGTCGCCTATTTAAAAGGAAACAAAAAGAGAGAGATTTATTGTGGTGAAGTCCCTAAGTAGATAAAGAGAGAGATGATCCAGATGACAAGTGCGGGGCAGGCAAAACATGGTGTGTGTTAGGCTCCCGAGCTTCCTTTGGTGAGGGCCACTGCTGTATGGGAAGCAGCTGAGCATGTCCTTGAGGGCGCCACAGTGTCTTACGCAACTGTCCCCTGGCTCTCTGCCACTTCCATTCTGGTTTGGTATATAAACTGGACTGAGACGGTCCAGTGCATGGACACGTGGGTGTGCAGTCATGCAGATGTGCTAGACAGAATCCTATGCAGGAATCTCCATGTGGAGCGCCCCTGTACCCAGTCAGCCACCACAGGTGCTAGAGGTGAAAGCGCCTACTTCAGCCTGTAACAGGTGGAATAAGAGCATGTCCCCAGCCCCCACTCAATGCCTCCTTTCCTTTACAGATGGAGCAGATTGAGGATTGAACTGCAATTTCTCAGCCTTGGTTGGTTACACAACTCGAGTGATGTTGGCTTTATGGAAGGACAGAGACAGTTCATCCATGGAATGGGCAGCGAGACAGGGCTTGTGGGAGCTCCCTGCCTTGATTCTGCCCAGGCAGAGGGATTGAGAGCAAGGTCATCAGAAATGGAGAGCACGGCTAAGAGAGTGCCAGCTTTAAAAAGAGAGGACAAGGTGTAAAATCATCACAGAGAGAAAAGAAAAAGGGTAAGGAGAAAGCCGTGAACAGATACAAACAACATCTCCAAGTGGTGTTCATGGTTGGATACATTTCTCCAGCCAGGTTCAGCAGTGCAGAGAACAGACAGAACAGGTGAAATTCGAGTTTAATCAGGGTTGAGGTTCTACTCGCAACAGTAATAGGATTGAGGGAGGATTTAAAAATCTGGCTCAGCTCAAATTATGCTAGGCCCATGTGTGAAGACATAACTTCCAACCTTACTTGTTAATACTTGGATTGGTGTGCTATAGCCTCACATCATAATGCACTGTATAGTGATGGTGACATACACCTGGCAGTCTCCCCCAGTCTTACTCTTATGTGTGGCGAGAGGTGGGCAGTGGGGTAGGACTGCAGGAATCACACCGATACCTGTGTGCATATCTGTGTGTGTCTCTTATCCTCACTCATATATAATTACAACACAATCTGACTCTATCATATAGTTCATGCAAATTTCTACCAGTCTCTAGTAAAAAAAGGTTAAATGTACCATAGTTTCATACTGTGCTGCCATTTTTTTGTCATTTATGTATTTTCTCAAACAATTTAAAGAAATATGTAAGAAGCTGGAGTCAATCTTTGTTATTCCCAATAGAAATAGTCTATAAAATCACTGAGAACACTGTATACATGCATAATGACTCATTTTTTTCCTGAGGGGAAATAGAGGTTAGGCTCCTGCACATCTCTGGTCAGTACATTTCATCAACTAATCAATATACAATTTTAGTTTACATAGTTTTCCATTTAGAGACACCTTTATTTAATATATATATACATATATATATATATATATATAATTTATTATTATTGAATCGACAGCTGACCAATACTATAACTTCAGTGAAGTTTATCTAACATGTTTTCCCTATCAGGCACATCACAGTCACAGCTTTCTGGTACTTAGGGACACTAGAGAGCACTTTACAACTATTCTTGGGGGTCAATTTAAAAAGCAAGATCACCAAGACAAAAAGGACAAAATTGCAAAAAAAGGTAACACCAAGACTGTGGAAAGGATGCTTCTCTGAAGTCTGAAAGCTGAAACAGGAAGATAGAGTGCTGCCATGTTCAGTCTCAGCTGGCAATGTGCTCTTTACACAGTTCAAACTCTTTCATTCTCTGTAAAAATTAGGAAACATTGAAACTCATCCATAGACATTTTTAGACTCAGTAAAATCAGCATTGATTTGGGGTGACAAATAAATTTTAGTGAGTCTACAAACTCACCTATATGAACCTGTAAAACAACGGGAATCAACAGTATTTTGGAGAGAAAACTCTTGGTAATGTTCAAGATGTCATCTCTGGGCAAGGTAGCAGCACATGATTTATTTTTTAAAAAATGAATAATCCTGTTTACTGGAATAGTGTACAAAGAAAAAAGTGTAGAAACAGAACCACTGGCCACCCGTGCTTCTGATCTCTTGCCATACTACCAAACTAACATCATGTTCTCAGCACCATTTTATTTGGGTGGGGCATGCTTAGAGAAAATATAAAGATCTTTGTCCTTTCGGATAATGAGTTGGCTAGTGCCAAGCCCTCTTTATTTACTTGTTCTAAAAAGAAAGTGATGGGACAGAGTCTGGTTTTACCATCCCAATAGTCTTATCTTAGGATCTGACTGCAAGCCTCACAGAGTTTATGCCTTCACCCACATGCTTCTACCAACTCATGCCCATTAGAAGTGTGGAGTGGGAGCCTGACATGGTGGTACACATGTGTAAACTTATTTCTTAGGAGACTGAGACAGGAGGCTCACATATTTGAGGACAGCCTGAACAACATAGTGAGACTCTAAGAAACCTAGTAAGACTCTGTTTCAAAGCATAAATAAAAAGGGCTAGGAGCATAGCTCAGAGGAGAATGCACCTGGGTTCAATCCCTAGTACCATCCCCCACCCAACTCACACATGCAGGTGATGAGCAGGGGCATGTTCCTTAATTGTTTCTCATTATAGCAGTAATTTAATAGCTGAGGTCTAATGAGGGTGTATTGTGTACTCAATACAGCTAAGCACAGCTCTTGTCAACCATTGTAACTCTAAGATATATTATCCTTTATCCTTATGCTTATAACTGCATCAAATAATTTCCTCAAGGTACTTATTTACTGGTATTGCCAAAATAAAAGCTCAGATGGGTGTATCCCAATACACACACAGTCTGTTACTTCGCGAGAGGATTTATCAGCAAGGATAGGCTGGCTTGTGCAGTAGTAACATGCAACCTGCAAACACCGGTGACCTAACATCATAGAGGTGTGTTTCTCATGGATGATGCGTTCCAACCTGGAGCAGAGATGTAAGCCAGTGATACCCTGACTTCATTCTGGAACCAGCAGACAGAACAGTCTCCATCTGGGATATCAACAGTCACTGAGGTAGAATGATATCTTCAGGGATTATTAAGATTCCTTCTGGAAGTGACATGACCAGTTCTGTTCATATATTTTTGGCTAAAACAAGACACATACTCAATCATAACTCTAAGGAAACAGGAAAGTTCAATCCTTCTGACTGTCTAGAAGTATTAAGTACATGGTGAACAGCATTAATGTTCACCATGTGGGGCATACTTTTTATAGGCTTAGTCTGAAAATGTCTCAGAAATATAAGGGTTCTCATTTCTAGCTCAACTGCCCTTTGTCCTTAAGAGTTGCATTCTGTTTAGTTAGGAATGGGACACTTATGGTCAGATATTACTAACCATAATATAATGTTATAATAAAAACATTTATCTAAATTCTCGCTTTAGAAGTTGCATGACTTATAGCAGCATAATTCGTAGTAGGCCAAATTCTAGAACTAGCCTAGGTATTCATCAACAGATGAATGGATTACAAAACTGTGGCATATACACACAATGGAATTTTACTCGGCCATAAAAAAGAACAAACTTATTTCATTTGCAGGAAAATGGATGGAACTGTTGAATGCCATGCCAAGTGAGATCAACCAGTCTCTGAGTGTTCTCTAGCTTGTGGAATCTAGAGAGAAACTGGAAACAAAAGGGGTCTCCAGACAAAGGAAGGAAACTCCAGTGGAGCAATGAAGGTGGGGGTGGAGGAAAAGACGTGATGAAGGAAACACTCCAAAGAGTACCATGTATGTATACAAATGACCAGTGCCGATCTCAATACACATACAGGGAAGGGGAGCGAGCGGGGTCCAGAGGAAAACTCGCCAAGTGCTGTGTGCACTGATGTGCCTGTCGCTCTGAACCTCATCATGATGTCTATTTACAATGCACCAGTAAAAACAGGATTAAAACACCTCGGTGTATAATGGCCAAACATCTAAACTGAAGGATAACAAGAAGCATTAAAAGTATTTAAAGGAATAATATGCATTGCATACAGAAAACTAAAGTAGGATTTTCACTAGAAAATTCTATACAAGACAGAATACAATACAGTGACATATTAAAGCCCGAAATAAACAAATAAATGCATACATAAAAGGTTCCATAATATAAAACAGAAACACTATTCCATCATTTATTAAATAATCCCCTACCATCATACCATGGATATTGGTGCCAACCTTTCACTATGCTAACACAGAGCTATTATAAATATTTGCTTTGGGGGGTAGATTGTTTTATTTATTTATTTTTCCTTGCTTGAAGGCTTAGGACATTTAATTCTTCCCTTCTGTCCATTCTTCCTTCCTTCCTTTCTTTCTGTTTTTGTGTATATGCGGTACTAGGAATTAAACCCAGGGGTATTCTACCTCTGAGCTACATACCCATACCAATTTTATTTCTATTTTGCAATAGAGTCTCCCTAGGTTGATGAGTGTCTCACTATTTGCTGAGGCTTCCGTGAACCTGTGATCTTCCTGTCTTAGTCTCCCAAATACTAGAATTATAAGCATGGGACACCAGGCCCGAAGAGACATTTAGTTTCTAAGATGATTTTTCCTGCCATAAATGTTGCAAATCATTTTGATGGTTTTTCTCTTTGTCTTTTAAATGTAGTTATGGTTTTTGAAAATGTGGTTATATGAATAGGTTAATGTCCCATTTTCATTCCTGGGTATCATCTCAATAGTTAGAGCAAAAAGAAACCTAATTATGAACTTTAGGCCTAATACTCTACAACGGTCCTTATCTTCTGGTATTTAAAAAAATAAACTCCTCGCATGCCCTGATAGGTATCTCTATAAACAGTACAGGATAATAAATGAAACACAAGAAAAAATGAAAAGCGAGACTTAGTATTATTAAAAGGAAAGAGACAAGAACATTAGATTAGAAAGAGAGATAGGGAGAAGAGATATCCCTAAACAATGCCAGACATGCAAAGATACAGATCATATTACATTTCTATGGGTCATTTCTCTAACATCTTTCTTCTCATTGCTTAGACTCTAGCATTTGAGTGTACTTATTTTTTACCTCCTAGACATAAACTTCGAACGCTTATATTTTCTCTGGTTACATGTCAGCTAAGTACAAGTATAACATTTTGTTCTTCGGTGCAAAAGCAAGTTCATTTTCCTCTGGAAATGAAAAATAAGAGTTTTATGCTAATATATGTTTATTATCAACATATCAATCCAACATTGAGACTGACTTAAAAAGACCTAGAGCTTTAAACGTTTTACTTTATGTACCTAAATGGAAACTTTAATAGTCTTAACTACTTCATACAATGCTAAGGAATGTCTAAAGTTTACTACAAATAGCTTTTAAATATGAGGGTGCTTTGGAACAAGTTTGGCTAACATTTCTATATGACTAAATTATATAGCTAAAGGGTCTCAGACTCAAATAAATTTTTGATTTGCCAATAAATCATATGACTTCTTTGAAATGTACTATTTCCCTTCTTTTCTTCCCTTGTAAACCAAACAGTGAATTAATCCAGGGGTTCTATTTAATAATTACATCATAAAATATAGTTTACAAATAAATTTGGTTTAAGAGAAAGGAAATTTTTTCATACAACTTTGAGAATGGAATAAAATCATTTAATCACAAATCACAGACCTCAGAATGTACTGTATGTGATCACAAAGGAATTCACTGGAAATTGTCCTGACTGGAAAAACATCTTCTATCAGAAAAGTAAAACCTAAGTATGTTTATATCAAAAGGTATGGGAGGGAACCATTCCATGGGAGTCTTGAATGTTACTAAACAGAACACCCTCTGAATCATCTTGTGAATAAGAAAGATTTATTTTCTTAAAAAGTACTGGGAGTGTTTCCTTTAAAATAAGTCATCTCCTGAGGACTGTTTCATTACTTGATTCAACTTCTCCTGACCTTATGCTGATTATATGATAAAGTTTTATGAGGCAGTATAAAGTGTAGCTGCTACCAGGGTAGGAAAAAAAAAAGGCCAAAAGCAAGTTGACTGCTTAAACTGCTCTATTTAAAATAGTAGCACAGGATTATGGCAAAAGGTTTCCAAAGAATATAAATCATAAATATTTTAGAGCCCTGATGGATGGACATTTTGCAGTATTTTGAGATATTTCAAAATGGCAATATATTTTTCCCCAGGTAAAAGCTATAACTTAAAGCTGAAATGACTCTAAGTCTCAGTTCTGAAGTAAGTTAGAGGTGTTAGTGGAAAGCATCTTGAGGTATTATTCGTTTAGGCATGCTACCCCTAAAGAAAATGCAGCATATCCTTTCTTTTAATACTCTTACTATGTAGTGTAACTTGACAGATCCTACTGAAGCCTCTAGGATCAGAACTTCCTTGTGTGATTAGCATAATAATAATGCTGCACATGCACAAAAGTCTCTAATATAGGAAATTCAATTACCTAGAACACACCAACTATCAGAAAGTAATAGACATTTGAGTACTTTAAACAGATGACATAAAAACTGGGTTTCATGAGCTCTATGTTTATTGTAAAGACCATCATCATGCCTTTACTCTCAACACCTTACTTTTCTTCTTTTTTAGTGGTACTAGGGATTGATCCAAGAAGCATTCTACCTCCAAACTATACCTCCAACCCTTTTGATTTTTTTGTTTGTTTTGAACCAGGTTCTCACGTTACTAAGAGTTTTGCAACATTGTTGAAGCTGGTCTTAAACCTTTGATCCTCCTTTCCTAGCCTCCCAAGTACTGGGATTATAGGTGTGCATCACCACACTTAGCTTCAACAGCTTACTTTAGGCACAATTATAACAGCTTTATTCACTTTCCCCTCCCTCTCTATAGCAAATGAAAAGCAATAAGTTAGAAATTGGAAATACTGAAGGCAGCAAATTGAAAACAGGGGAAAATGATAACATATAGTCTGAGCATGAGAGAGAGAGACCACCCCCTGCCCCCAAACAGCAAAGCATATATTTAAGAACTTTAATAATAATAACAATATAAGAACAACCTTGATGCATTCAATATGTCACAACACTACATATTTCAAAATATCTTCAGAGACTCACTCCATCATTGACAAATATGCACGCATTTGGTATGCATGATAAGAGTTAGTAGTTACATGAAGTCAAAGATGCTGGGGTCAGTAAAGGCATTTACTGACTTCCAAGAAGATGGTGACCGAGAAAAGCGGGGCTTAAGAGCCCCGCTAACAACCAATCTCCATTACCACAAAATCAACGCCTTTCATAGCCAGAAAACACCATCACCAGAGAAACAAAAAAAATCACCAGGCTCCAGAGAGAAAGCGGACTGAGAACAGAGCTCAGAGCCACAGAGGAGATACACCGGCCTCACTCCCGAGAATGCGGCAGCAGCGCCATACTGCTGGCAGCAGCGTCGAATTCACCGGACGGCTACAGCAAGCCGAGGTGAGCCGCTGCAGAACAGCCAGGCGGGATCTTTCGGTGCAGGGAGCATTTAAAGCTCCCAGTGGCTGAGCTCAGCACACGCTGCAGGGACTCAGAGTGGAACTCAAAACCATGAAGAAATACGCCAGCCTCACGGCCGAGGGCGTAGCAGCGGCGCCATATTGCCACTGGCGGCAGCAGCAGCGAATTCACTGAGTCCAGTACAGCTACATCTGCGTACTCAAGAACAGTGAGTCAAATTGCGGGCCACAGCGGAGAAATCCCAGTACTGTACTCCCTGGGACTTGACCCAGTGGGGGAGTGGCGGTGGCAGAGATATCACACCATAGGAGAACGTGCAACCTGGCACCCCCCATAGTCTAAAGCAGACTCTATCGACTCCCTGGGTCAGAGACTCTGTGATACAACCCAGTAAAGGAGTAGTGGGGTCAGAGATACTACAGACTCGAGATCCAGAGCAACTTAAGTGAAGTCATAGTGATCCAAGGGAAGAACCCAGAGAAGGCACAAACTTCCGAAATCATGGGAAAGAGGAATAACACTGGAGCAATGAATGTCCACAACGCCACAACATCAGAACCCGATAAAACAGAAAATCAGAGATTTCTAGAAGATCAAATCAGGAAAATAACTGTAGAAATAATAGAGGTGCTTCGAAAAGAATTCAGAGAGAGCCAAAAAAGAGATAAAGGATGCAATTAATGAAGTAAAGGCCTCAATTCAAAGCACGAACAACCGATTAGACCACATGGAGAACAGAATCTCGCTCTTAGAAGATGATCATTCCAAAAATGAACGCATAGTTTCTAATCTAGAAAAAAATATCCGACAGCAGGAATCTGACATTGAAGAAATATGGGCCCATTTTAAGAGAGCTAACCTAAGAATAATTGGAATAGAGGAGGGAAAAGAAAGTGAAACCAAAGGGATCAACAATCTCTTCAAGGAAGTAATAGCAGAAAATTTTCCAAACATCGAGCAAGAGGTTGATACACAGGTCCAGAAAACTTATAGAACCCCCATTAGAGAGGATCAGAGAAGAGGATCCCCACGCCACATAATTGTCAAAATGACCAATGTGGAAGCCAAGCAGAGAATCTTAAAGGCAGCAAAAACAAAGGGCCAAGTGACATTCAGAGGCAAACCAATTAGAATCACTCCAGACTTCCCAAACCAAGTCATGAGAGCCAGAAGGGCTTGGAGTAACATATTCCAAACTCTGAAAGAAAACAACTTCCAGCCAAAAATTTCCTACCCAGCAAAATTTTCTATCAAATTAGATGGAAAAATAAGAAGCTTCCATGAGAAACAGAAACTGAAGGAATTTATATCTTCAAAACCAGCACTAGAGAAAATACTCAAAGAGATTAACTTCAAAGAAGAAATAGGTAACACACACCAGAACCAGAGAAACAAGATTTTCCATCCAACAGACAACTAAGATTGGTTATCTGTGGAGATTCATTATTTATGTTAGTCTTTTACCTATCTCTAAATTGTATTGTTTGCCTTTATTGTTGTTAATCTTTAGGATTTCTAGTTGGAATATTAATATACCTTCAGATATGGCATTTGGAAATATTTTATCCCATTCTATTAGTAACTGTTAACTCTGTTTACATTGTCTTTGGATATACAATATTTTTTTTATTTTTTAGGGTGTTTGTATAGTCTTCTGTTGCCTGTGCCATAGAAATCATATCCAAGAAATCACTGCCAATTTCAATGTTGTGAGGTTTTATGACCCAGACTTTCTTCTAAAAGTTTATAGTCTTAAGATTTATATTTAGGTCTTTTATCTATTTTGAGTTAATATTTGTATATGGGATTAGGTAAGGGTCCAATTTTATTCTTTTCCATGTAATTATTATTTTTCAACAATATTTAGTTAAAAGATTATTATTTCCACCACCAAATGTTCATGGAAACCTTGTCAAAAATAACTTGACAATATAGGGAAGAATTTATCTCTAGGCTTTTATTTAACTCCAATGGTTTATATATCTGCCTTAGAACAGTACTACACTGCTTAAATTATTGTAACTTTATATGGTTTGAAATCAGAAAATATATATCTTCTAGCTTTGTTCTTTTTTGAGATCGTTTTGGGTATCTAGAGTCCATATTCCATATTAGGATAGATTTTTTTTTCTGAAAAATAAATATATAAATATACGATAGTTTCACCTAAAAAAATAGAAAAAAATATTCTCTTGTAAGAAAGAAAGCAAAAAGAAATATTGAAATGTTATCTTTAAGTCATCAAAAGCTTGGTATCAGACAAATTAAACTGTTATGTGAAATTATCATTTTTAATTTTGGATAAATTGCTATAATACTAGATGTCAACCACTAAGCTAAGCATGGAAAGGAGGGATGGGGAGGGAATGGGGTGGGGATTGGGTGGGGGCTTACTGGGCGATGTGTGCATGTATGTCTACAAAAGTTTGTATCCCACTATGATGTATGAATACAGTGCACCAATAAAAAATAAATAAATAAATATTTTTAAAAAGGCATTTACTTTTTGCCCTCCAAGAATGTTAGCAAAGCGAATCTCTAGCACTCAGGGTCAGCGCTAGGGAGGAATGCAACACATGGCCAAGACTCTTTAAGGAGTATCTGGTAGATATAGGGAAGTTGATACTGAATTGAGAGAAGCAGAGTGGGCCGGTTGGGAAGTTCCTTTTATGTATATTCAGCCACACAAGCACAAGGAGACCCAATTTACCCTCATTATTTCAAAGAGTTGAAGAGAGAATATGTGCCTGGTGTTTGGAAAAAAGAGTTGATTTCATAAAAGTGGAAAGAAAAGAAGCTGAGTAAAGAAGAAAGAAACTACTATTACTTAGTGAGTACTGATAAGTGTCAAAAACTACATAAAGCATTTTGCATATATATCACAATGAATTCTCACATCAACTTTGTGAGACAGCGATAGGATAGGAAGGGGTGTTTACAGAAGTTATTTACTGAGTTTTAAATAGTCAGTAAGAGGTCAAACATAAAAATTTTGTATTTTTAACCAATAAGCAGCACTACTAATAAATATTAAACATAAACCACCAACAGGGAAGTAATTTTCATAAATATTTCTGACAAATGGTTCATATACTTAATAATAATTCATACAGTTAGTTGGTACACACAGTACTACCACCTCACAGAGAAAACAAAAGAGAAGTAAATTACTAAATAATATGAAAAATGATTAAATCCAAACTTTTTAAATCCTGTGACACACAAGAAGCACAAAGGGGAACTGATGAGGCCTGCTGGTGGGAGTAGAAATTTGTACATCTTTTCTATATATCAATTTGTTCTTAGCTCAGTTGTTTTGCTTTATTATTTATTCTAAGAAAATAATCTGTATCACAAATTTTTTATTTTTATACTGTATTGGTACATTATAGTTTCATATCACAATGTAAATCATGTTGATAATGAGATACATGCACAAAGCATTTGCCCCCCCCCACTTCCCCATCTTCCCCCTTCCAAATGCAGAGTTCTGAGACTGACATTGCTATTTTCACATACGTACACATAGTCGATGGTAGTACTTCCATTAATGAACCTGTCTTCCTCCTCCCCTTCTCTTAGACCACCTTCCTGGCTCCATTGAGGGTTTTCCTCCATTATCTGGAGTCTCTCTTGTGTCACAGTTACCCCCTGTTGTACACATATTAGAGAACACGTATGACCCTCTGCTTTCTGTGACTGGCTAATCTCATTTAACATAATGTTCTTTCCGTCCTTCAATTTTTTTGCAAGTGACATAGTTTTCATCTTCTTTATTGTTGAGTAGGATTTCATTGTGTCTATTTCTCATAATTATTTAATCCACTCATCTGTTAAAGCACACCAATGTTGGTCCCATAGTTTGGCTATTGTCATTGTGCTGTGAACATGGATGTGCATGTATTACTGTAGTTTTCTGTTTTGGATCCCTTGGGAAAGATCCTCAGGAGTGGTATAGACAGATCATATACTGGATCCATTCTCAGTTTTCTAAGAAATCTTCCACACTGATCTCCATAGCAGCTGAACTATTTAAAATCCCACTAACAATGTCAGAGTTCCCATTTCCCCAAATCCTCATCTGCATTATTTTTTTTTTTTACTTCTTGATGATTGCCATTCTGATTGGGGTTAGATGGAATCTTGGTGTAGTTTTGATTTTCATCTCCCTCATTGCTAATGATGTTGAACATTTTTTCATGTATCTATTGGCCATCTGTATCTCTTCTTTTGTGAAGTGTCTGCTCAATTCCTGCCCATTTCTTGATTGAGTTATTTTTTAAGAGTAAAGTCTTTTAAGGTCTTTGTATATTCCAGATATTAGTCCTCTGTCAGAGGGATAGCTAACAAAGATCTTCTCCCACTCTGTGGGCTTTTTAAAAATTATTTCTAAATTATTGAGTGACACCAAAAAGAATATTGTTGCATTATCTTAAAAATGAAGAATTATAGCTGAGTGTGGTGGTGCATGTATGTAATCCCAGCATTTGGGAAGCTGAGGCAGGAGGAACATGGTTCATGGACAGTCTCAGCTATTTAGGGAGGCCCTTTGCTCAGAGAGACCCTGTTTCAAAATAAAGAATAAAAAAAGGGCTGGGGATGTAGCTCACAGGTAGCATGCCCCTGGGTTTCATCCCCAGTACTGAAAAAAAAGGAGAATTATAATAAGAGTATATTTTGGGGTTAGTGATAATAAATAATTTTGATGGCATTCATTAGAAAATGCCTTGTAATAGGCCCAAACTGGAAACAGTCCAATATACACCAATAGGTACAAGATCTGTGGCACTTCCAAGTGGACAACCAATACACACAGTCTCAAAATAAACATGTCAAGCAAAAAAAAAAGCCAGAACAAAAGCAGAGTTCAGACTGTGTTATTCCATTTATATAAAACTCTAGAAAATACAAACTAATCTCCAATGAAAGAAAATATAGCCATGGTTTTTCATGGTGTGAGTTAGGCAAGAGAGATTATAGGGAAAACACACATTGGAGGAAAGTTTGGAAGATGGTTGGCTGTTCTACTCACTTGACTATGATACTGGTCTTATGGTGAAAATATGCTGCCTGGCTAGGAAGCGGAGGTGCACACCTGTAATCTCCAGTAATTGGGAGGCTGAGACAGGAGACATAGGTCTTCAGTTTAATGCAAACCCACATATTGATCCTTCTTTTAGTTTCTTGTGCCTTTCTTATTGAGAAAGTTTCTACCTGTGCCTATGTGTTAAGGTGCTGGATTTATGCCCTCTTCAAGGAGCTATCAGTTCTCTTAATTTCCAGGTTTTGATCCATCTTGAATTTTCTCTTGTGCAGGGTGAGAAAGTGGATTTATTTCCAATTTTCTGCATATGGTTAACCAGTTTTGCTGATATCATTTGTTGAAGAGGCTATCTTTTTCCCAGTGCATATTTTTGGCCCTTTGTCAAAAATCAATTGACTGTAAGTGGGCAGATTTGTTTCTGAGTCTTTGATTCTGCTTCCTTGGTCTATGTGTCTGGTTTTTGTGCCAGTACCATGCTGTTTTTTATTACTATGGCTTTCTAGTACAGTTTAAAGTCACATAATATGATGCTTCCTGCATGGTTCTTGTTGCTGAAACTACTTTGGCTATTCTGGGGTGTGTTGTTGTTGTTGTTGTTGTTGTTGTTGCTGTTGTTGTTACTCCAAATGAACTTAAGAACTGATTTTTTTCTATGTTTGTGAGTAATTACTTTGGTAATTCAATGGTATTGCATTGAATCTGTAGATCACTTGGGAAGGTGATCATTTTTCTGATATTTATTCTGCCTATCCATGAACATGGAATATCTTTTCATCTCCTAATGTCCAATTTATTACATCACTTATACCTAAATAAAATTAGTTTGCTTCCTTTGAAGTTCTAGTTCTTTTAGAATTAGATTTCAATTTTATCTGTCAAAAACATGTAGCTAAAGAACCATAATGGTCTGATGAGGTTGGTTTACACAGGAACATGTATTTGAGATATAAGAATATAAACCTTGATTCTTGGCACAGTAAGTGTGAAAGGAGGGCTGATTCTTGGGTGTAAAAGTATCTCCCTATGAGACATCTTCTACTTTCTGTAGATAAAGTGTGACTCCACAGACTTTCACCCCAAAATGTGCGTAAAGTTTATTCACTAAGGAAACCAATTGCCTTAGTTACTGAAAACCTAAATTCCCACACTCAAATTAATAAGTTACCTTCCTGGTTTACATATCAGTCTTTTGTAATATAAGTCTATTATCAATAAAAACCTCCTCACTAATGAAATAGCTTCTATACTTACAAGCCTAAAAAAATGAACCTCAGTTCCTAGTAAAATTGCTAAGCCATTCCACCACCACGGCTTCTAAGTCTGAGCCTTCTCCCCAAGCCCCTCACATAATAATTTCTCTTCAAGCAAAGCTTCACCAGGAAGGTTCTGATTTGAAAGCTTTTGCTATATTTCCTCAAGGAACTATTCATTTTCTTAAGGAAATCCTAAGAGTCCCTCCCCATTTGCATAAGAAAAAAACATTCTTTGGTAAGTCTCAGGCTGTGATATTTTTACAAATGACCCAATTACTTCTCTTTTAGAATCTTTAAGCATTCACCATTAAAGAATTTCTGGTCACACATACAGATATTTTTTATAATTACAGAGAAAACTAAAAAAAAACTATTGGAAGCAAAAATAAGACTTTTGACTCACGGCAGAAATAAAGCTTTAGGATTCATAATTCCTTTTCCAATTTTCAAGCAATGTTTAAGGGGGGAGGTAAAATTCTAAAGCAGCATTAATACAGTCTTCCCAGAATCAGACTGGGGTAGACACCTGTAATTGCAAAACAAAACCACCTGAGGTTAAGGTTCTGGCAATATTCTACAGTTGTAAATATTAGTTGATGCCTTCTTGTGATTTTTCATTCAGAGTACAGTTCTAGGTGTTGTGCAAAGTTGTTTTAAATACTCTGAGTGACCTCTTGTCACCTAAGACATATTTTACAAACACAATCATTATTTAAAAAGCAAGTCTGCCGAGAGGCCAAGAAGGGATCTGTTTGACCTTGCCCATCTCTAGTGCACTTAGGAGAGCCGTATTTTCAGATAGGGTCAGGGCTTTGGGAAGAGATCTTCTCCTTTCCGATTTATTATATAAGACTTAATGGTGATAAAGAAAGGAAAGGGAGTAAACTGCTTGCTGTTCCTTCTTCGAGTCTGTCATTCAACCATTGTCGGATACAATTGCACAGAGCCACATATAAGAGGCAAAGAGCAGGGTGTCTCTTTCCAAATGCAAATGTGTATCATCACATTTATAATGTGAGAAGATGTGCATACACAGACAGCCACATGAGACGTAGGGGCTGCACTCAAAGTGAAAGAAAACCTCATGAGAAAGAAGACCAAGGACGTTTAAATGTCTCTTCCAACAAAGCCTCCCTCACAAGACAGGTCTGCTCACCAACAAGGCAGGTGGATTGCAAGGCAGGAGGACATTCTTGGGAGATGATCCCAAGCAAGGTGATCTCAAGGGATCTTTAGGCAGGTCTCTGTGTTGCAAACCAGACACTGAAAAACCCATGGTCACCCTCTACAGAGCAAGTCCCAACAGGGATGGAAGCAGTGTGCCCCTTTGAGCTCTCTGTAGTTTTGCTTGTCAAGTCTCTGTTTGTTAGTGATAAAAAGTTCAATGTGAGTCAGTCAAACTATTTTTAGTAATTAATAAAGCACTACATTTTGAATCTTGGCACACGAGATTCAAATCTGGACACAGACCTCCCCTGCATCTGTTTTCTCATCTTCTAAAATGGACATGTAATGCATACCTACCCGCCACATAACAGAGTCTGAATAAATGGAAGTTGTCACCAAAACATTTCATTTGATTTCCTATCCGCCTGGTTTTCTATCTAAACAATATATACTGACTTAGTAAACATTTAACACATTGCTGACTTCCTTGCTGATGGATTATCCACCTGTAAAAGGAGGCTGGCAAGCCAAAGAGCAGATTTAAATCAGAGATAAAAATTATATGTGTAAAGTGTTGGGAACCCCTTGATGAGAGGAAGACATTCTAAATTGCATCCTTAGAACTTTAGTAGAAATAAAATGCTAGGTTGAGAATAAAATTTTCCTCATTTATATAATGTAAAATCTTGTTCTGTGAGACTTAGTATATTCACAAAGACTTCCATTATTGCTGATTGTTAAAATAACACACAAAATCTTTGGCAGAGAAATAAAACATGATACTATACATCCATGCTTTCATAGATGGATCCTCTAAAGAAAACCGAGGAAAAAGTTCAGGAATGAAAGAGCAAAAGAAATAAAAAGCTCAAAAATAGGTATTTTTCCCATAAATATTTTCTACATTATTTGCTTTACTGTTTCTCCAACAAGGACTTGACAATTAGAAAAACTTATTCATAAATGTTTGTGTTGCTTGGTTAGAGATTTGTATAAAGTTAACAAGAAACACAGTAACAAAGTCATTTTATTGTCAACATTCTCATGATGTCAGATGGATGATCTTCTATTTCATGATTCCTAAAAGTATTTGAACCCTTCGAAACACATCCAGTAACTCAGTTTTGTGAAAAACATTTCGGGTACATTCAGAACCCTTACGAAAAATTCATTTTAAAATATGAAGAAATAAAGTTGATACATTAAAAGATTGGGGACTTGAAAATCAGAAGACAAAGTCTGTGTTTGATCCCGTTCAAATGAAATTTAGAGACAACTAAAGGGAATTTTCCACCTTATGTAGCTTAAATGAGAGGACAAAAGGGTGGATGGTTCAGACGACAAGCAGTGACCTATAAGATTAAAAAGAAGTCTCTCTGTCGCAATTTTATCATCACTTGTAAGTGATGAAGTGCCAAAAGACAGGCTTGTGGCAGTAGCAATACATTTTCTTCGAAGCAGTACAATCATCAGCAAGGTGTCTGTATATGTGCAGCCCTGCTTGAATATGAAAGCGATTTCCCAAGGCCCTACAGCTTAATTCTATTGTTTTCGTCAAGAACGAATATTCTAGATCACAATTTTCCGTGACTGATTGTAATGGACCTGGCTTGAAAAATGAATGAGGTAGCTTCTCCAAATGATTACTGGACAAGGCTCTAACACCATGAGTAGCAATATTTGAATTTCTTAAAAAAGAGATTAAACGCAATCAGAACGACTGTACATCTGTCTGCACAGCATCCTTGCGTGTTTTTCCTGTTAAGTTAAAAGACGGAAAGGGCAAAATTGGAAGAGAACACAAAGAAGAGAAAATCTAAATAAAAATAATATTCAGTAACAGTTTTAAAATGTTATTAAGCAATATAGGATTTAACATATACATTAGACTAAGGCATGGAATTAGTTTTAAACATTCCAATATTTGAAAACAAAGCAGCTCCACTAAAAACATAAATGTCTTTTAATTATGTCACTTCCAACAAGTCCACTTTAGGTTAGGATTTCAAGTCTAAGGCAAACCCTCGAAGTTGAAAAATATTAACATATCACCTTGGAGTATTTAATCCAGTTATGGCCAAAGGCAATTTTCATTATTCAGAGTTCTCAGCTGCTTTTATAGAAATTTTATGGCTGATAATTACTTGAATAGGAATACTGCTTGGAGAAGGGTGATCATTCTTATGTGTGAAGGAATAAGCAGGTTGTCATGGGTCAAAAATTAATTGCTCTGTCTACTCTTTCATCCTGCTTTGTGTGATTGGTTAAGTTTACTCTTTGGAGGTTTTCCTGTGCTTGGGAAAATCTTTCTGCTGTGCCACAGAATCTTTTGGTATACCACAGTGGGGCATAGATAGCTGATTATCTCAAATTAGGGCTTGATGATACTCATTTTACGATATGCATAAGTACATGTACTTAAGGAATTGGCAGGAGTACTTGAGTGGCTGTTACGGAAACATACAGAGGATAACAAATGACAGGCACGTTAAAAAGACTGTGCTACACCAGGGAAAAGGAATCGCAGAGTATTGATGGCCTGACAACTTTAACTCAAATACGCTGGAAGATTTGAGGGGGAAAAAGAGTATGGTGTTCTCGGCAAGGAATATGTAGAAATACTATTACTCAGTGGAATTCACAGTAAATAATGTTTCAATTTATTGCATTTTTAGAACAATTATGAGAATGATCCGCTGACTTGAAATCTTAATTTTGAAAATGTTTCTAACACAGGATGTTTTTAAATAGAATAGCTCCATATATCTTTTAGTGTATAAAGATTGGAGGCTGTACAGAAGCTAATTAGCTCATTAAGCACATCAAATATTACTGCAAAGTTTCTATAGATGTAGAGGAAAAACAGTGTTGACCATTGAATTTAGTGTGGATATATCTAGAACATCTTCAAAGAGCTAATTATTTAATAAATCAAAAATTGTATCCTGATTCTTTAAGAGACTTGATTTCTGATCTTTAAAAAAAACAACACGGAGGAAATATTCTTGTTTACTGGGTATCCCCATCTTTCAAGGTTTCAGTTTGTGAACCAGTGCACTGGCCATACATTTGCTAATTCTTTTCAAATATTATTTTATTGCTGCACTGTAATTATACATCATAATGAGGTTCAGAGTAATGGGAACATAGGAAAGTACATGCACACAGCAGTTGGTGAATCGTCCCCCTCCAACACACACACACACACACACACACACACACACACACACACACACGCACACACGCGCGCACACACACACACACACACACACACACACACACATGCTCCCCAGAAAACTCAGGAAGTGCTACATGCGTTTGTTAATTCTTTCTTACAGAGTAACAGGCCGTGGTGGCAAAGCTTAAACAATAGTCCTGTTTTTTTTCAAGACTGTCTGAAAAAACCATGAAAGCTCTCATTCTAAAGCATCTTGAAAAAGATTTTTTGGTGGTACTGGGGTTTCTGGAAGCCCTTCTACCTCCGGGCTACACTCCCAGACCCATCTTTTTATATATATTTTTATTTGGAAACAGGGTCTCTTAAGCCAGCACAGCTGGCTTCACGATACTCCTGTCTCCGCCTCCCAAGTGTGGGGATTACAAGCGTGCGCCACCATGCCTGGCTTGAAAAAGATTTAAAAAGCTAGACTGATACAACGAGAAACAAGAGTGAAAAGATGCCGAATAAAGAGATGAAGAATCTCCATTTAATTCTATGAGTTTACCTTTCATGAAACAGAATTGAAATACATCTTGAGGAAGAGTTGAATAAATCCTACTAAATTCTCCATTTGTTCTGTTATCCTCGCACAAATGTCTATACCCATTCAAACTCTGACTTTTAATTACCAATATTGATAAGAGTGATTTATTTTTGCCCTTTTTATTTTATTTTATGCTTGATGTTTTTCCTTTACTTTATATTCTTTTATTAGTGTATTGTAATCTCACATCATAATGTCATTCTGAGTGATACATGCACTTTCCCCAGCAAAAGTGATTTCTCCACATTAAAAATAGTACAAACAGAGCCAGGCATAGTGGCACAATTTGTAATTTTAGTGCTTGGGAGGCTGAGACAGGAGGATCACAGATTCATGGTCAGCCTCAGCTACTTAGTGAGGCCCTCTGCAATTTAGAGAGACCCTGTTTCAAAATAAAGAATAAAATATAGTGCTGGGGGTGAAGCTCAGTGGTAGAATGCCCCTGGCTTCAATCCCCAGTACAAAAAAATAAACGGTACAAACATTTACAGGACTTTCCAATACTTAAATTCCTTTAGAAAAGAGATTAAATGCAATCAGGACACATCTTCTAGTCCCCCCCTCCATTTTACAGCGAAAGAAAGTTAGACAGGCAGTAAGCAGATTATCTACCCAAGAACACACAAATAATTTGTGTATGTACAGAGAGAACTAGAACCCTACTCCTTTTCTGTTTCATAGATGAGTTTTTCACACTTTGCAAGAAAAGTGGTCTCAAGCTAGTCCATATGCAAATATAATAGTAATTCAAGTAAAATATCTCAAAGTGAAAAAGGAGTGAATCTACACTTACATTATGACTATCTCTCTACACACACTCCTAGTTCATGCACAAAGGAGCTTGAACAGCCCTGACTCCAACACGTCATGAAGGGTTTGGAGGGCATCATGCTAGGTGAGATCAGCCAGACTCAGAAAGTCCAACGTCCCGTGTTTTCTCTCATATGTAAAATTTAGATGGAAAAAAAGGAAAGAGAAAGGTCTCATAAAAGTCAGAGAGAGAACAGTGGAAGGGTGAAAGGGGAGAGAAAGAAGCATGACTGCTAATGGTCATGGAGATTCTGGTACAATAAAAATGTTCTAACTTTAAAGGGTGGTGATAGTTGCAAAATTCTGTGAATATACTCAAAATAATGAATTATACCTTTTAAATGGCTACTTTTACTATATCTGAATTCTATCTCAATAAAACTCCTATTAACAAAAATACTATATCCCAGACCTAGAACCTAAATAAAAACAAAACAAGATTGAACAGGGGGCAATTTAAAATAAGGCTTCTATCACTCCCCAAATACCATGAAATAGCAAAAATGTAACATGGATTAGTATATGAGTAAAGTAAGTAAATAAAAATAATGTAAAGTAACATAATGTAAGTAGAGTGCAATATTAGATAATATGATATGTAATATAAAATGGCTCTGCAGTGGATATTGAAAATATACTCAGCCGTAAAGGAGAACAAAATTACATCGTCTGCAGAAAAATGACAGACCTTAAGGACATCGTGCTAAGTGAGTTCAGCCAGACTCAGACAGTCAAGGGTCCTATATTTTCTCTCATAGTTGAAGCCTAGATAGGAAAAGAGAAAAGGGGTCTCATAAAATAGGAAGGAGTCCCCTAGTGAAAGACATGGGGAGGAAGGGAACAGGGAGGTGCAGGAAAGGAAGAGGCCGGATCATGCTACGTGCATGTACAAGTGCATCACCGTGAACTTCACTTTGTGCACAATTATGATATACAGATAAAACAGGAAAGAAAACAGAAAAAGACCACAGGAGCCACTGGGAAATGAAGCTCGCTGACTGGCCTGGCAGTCAGGGTCTAGAGCTGTCTTCTGCTCAGCCCTGCTTCTGTCCCTCGGTGTGATCAAATGAAGAGCATATCCAGAACCACCACGTCATTCCTCTGTGAAAAGCCAGGCTTTAAGAAGCTGGACGCGTGCACTTGAGGTGCCAGCCCTGGACCACCTACAGCCACTGCTGGTGCAACGGTCTGACAAGCTAACCACTACAAAAATGAACACACAACACCTTCAAACTCAGTCAGCTCTCGTCTTTTTTATAAAAGGGATATAAGAGTAAAACTTTCTAAAACACATTTAATTTTTCTCTGCATAGTTTGAATACCTAATATATATGCATGCACCCGAAATATACGTAATCTTAGGTAAACATACATGCGCCAACATAAACATGCTGATTTCCAGTACATATTTTTTGTTTCCTTCTTCCCTTATGCTTCCCACTTCACTGAAATTAAACACCTCCCCACAAAGAATCCACAATAAAAACTAATGCTATTCACATTTTTATCAGCGCTCCTATAATCCTACATGGTTATGCAGAGTCACATGTTGGGGATTGTCCTCGTTTTTTAAAAATGAGGTCATGGTGCACAGTTTCTCTCTATCTTGATTTTTGCACTGAGATACATTGTGGAATTTCTTCCAAGTCATGTACTATGGCCTTAACTCATTCTTTTAAAGCTGTATAATAGTCTTAACTCTCCTTGCTGTGACTGCATAGTCACATATTCAGTCATTACCCCCCTCATGGGTATTTATTTTATTTCCACCTTATGCTGCTATAAAACTACTGCAAATAAGCAATCTCAATTCTTAGAAATATGTGACCTGTAAATGTTTTTGTTTCTAAGCTTTAAATTCCCAGGAGAAAGATGAATGCTAATAGATATTGCCAGACATGCTGTGATACTTTAAACTTCTACCTCAATGTGTATGTGTCCTTTTCCCACATCCCTACCCCAATGGGGTTGTGGGGTGCTGGAGATTGAACCCAGAGCTATTCTCCTTCCAAGTTCTATGCCAAGTATTTTTTTATTTCTAATTTTAAAGCAAGGTCTTGCTAAGTCATTTAGGCTGGCCTAGAACCTGTGATTCTCCTGTTTCAGACACCCAAGGACTGGGATTACAGGTGTATACCACCACACCCAGTTCTGAGAATTCTTTTTTATTCGCTTCTTAATCTTTAGCTCTGTCAAAAGATATCTGAGGTTGTAAAGTAAATGAACCTAGGACAAGTGAAGTTTCAACATATATAGGTGCTAAGATCTAAATGGGTTCCCCCGACTTCTAATCAAAGGAGTTACTAGCCAAGAAAGTCTTCTTCTGCCATTCAGCAGAATTGTAAAGATGTAGTGAGAAAACCCTCACCAGACACTGGCACCCTGATCACAGATTGACCAGCCTCCAAACTGTGAGAAACTTTTTAAATGCTTTCTGTTCTTTATAAATTATTCAGTCTTTGGCATTTTGTTATAGCAGCAAAAATGGACTAATACAGCTGGATAAATTAGGTTTTAATCTCTATGCATACAAATACATGGATACACTTACATACATAGACACAAATCAAGAAATTTCAATAGAATAGTTCAAGAATGGCTTGGTTTTACTTAGTAAATTTTTCTAATCCTGTATTCTATTTTCCTGTTCATCAACTGTTATTTTTCTACTTTATGAAGTATCTTTATTAACTTGGAGGATTAAGTGCTTTCTCACTTAATTTGAAGTGTAACCTATAAACTTTTATTGCCTCTTCTAATCTTCTACTCTTCTTAAACTAACACCAATTTTTTGTGTGTGTGTGGTACTGGGGATGGAACCCAGAAATATTTTACCTCTGAGATAACCCCCAATCCCATTTTTTATTCTTTATTTTGAAACAGGGTCTCACTGAGTTGCAAAAGGCCTCACTAAGTAGTTGAGGCTGTTATCAAACTGTGATCCTCCTGTCTCAGCCTCCTGAATCCTAGAATTACAAACTTGAGCCACCAAACCTGGCTTCCTAACACTAATTTTTATTGTGCCAACTTATTAAGCTCATATAGAGAATCAAAGAACAATACTAAACTACACAAAAACAAACATGGAGAACTAAAATGCAATGTTCTATTACAGCTACCAATGAAATGTACTTGGTAAGCAACTTAATACTCAGAACCCTTCAAAAGGTTTCCTTTGCTGAGTGTCTCATTTCTCTTCTTCTCAGATCCTACCCCACATTCCAGGCAATCAGAAACAACCTCTTTTGTGCACCTGTAACTCCTGGTACATGCTTATATTCCAGCCATATTGTATTGTGCAGCAAAATATCATAATTAAAGAACAGTCTCAAGTGAACTAAGTAGACACTTCACAAAAGAAGAGATACAAATGGCCAATAAATATATAAAAAATGTCCAGCATCATTAGCAATCAGGGAGATGCAAATCAAAACTCACCGAGATTCCATCTAATTCCAATCAGAATGGCAATCATCAAGAAGTCAAACAAGAAATGCTGGTGAGAATGTGAGGAAATAGGAGCTCATACCCATCATTGGTGGGACTGCAAATTAATGCAGCCACTTTGGAGATCAGTGTGGAGATTTCTCAGAAAACTGGGAATGGATCTACCATATGATCCAGCTGTACCACTCCTAGGTATCTTTTCAAAGGGACTGAAATCAGAATAGTATAATAATAACATGCATAGCAATGTTTATAGCAGGTCAGTTCACCATAGTCAAATTACAGAACCAACCTAGGTGTCCATCAACAGATAAATGAATTACAAATTATGGGCTATACAAACACAATGGAATTCTACTCAGCAATAAAGAAGAAGAAAATGCATGGCTCAAGAGAACATTATGTTAAGTGAGATTAGCCAGTCATAGAAAGTGAAAGGTCCTATATTTTCTCTCACATGCAAAAGCTAAGGAGTAATCGGGATACAAGAGGACTGGATGATGGAGGAGAGACTCCAGTGGAGCAAGGAGGGTGGCCTAGGGGAGGGTGGATTAATAAGGGTGCACTTCCTTGGATGTTGTGTGCATATGTGAGAATACCAATGCCAATCTCAATATCAGGTATGGAGGGAGGGAGCTGGAAGGAGGCTCACCAAGCGCTGTGTTCATGTTCAGACTCACTCTACCACATTATGATGTGAGATTACAATGCACCAATAAAAGTATATAGAAAAGGAATACAATCTCTGGAATCTGCCCAGGTTTAAAGCCTGGATCCAGCATGGACTGGCTGCATGATGTCGTATACTAAACCTCCATGTGCTTCGGGGTCTCTCTCTCTGTAAAGTGCCATAATAATGGCATCTACGCCACAACACATGAATCCTCTGTGTGAAATTCAGCAAGGTGCTGGCATTTGATGTATTCAATAGTTAGTAGTATTTGCTCACTTGAAAAATTCCACTAGATAGTAAGCAACGGTATCCCCTATACCTAGCACAGTGCCTGATATAAAATGTTATGAATAAATGCTGAATAAAGTGCTAGCAACCACAAAGTAATTCTCCCATATAGAAATGTACATGCATATTTATACCATCTGAAACAGGAAGTGCTGGTTTAAACACTACTAGAATAAGAACAGCAGGAACCAGATGCAATGCAACTGCATATGCTTGTTATTATAGCAAAGTCATCATCATTCCTGAAAATTGTCCCAAGAAATCCATAAAGTAGAATTATGTTTTCTTATTTCCTTTTAACAGGCTACTCATTTGCCTGGTCAAAAATTTTTCTTCTCTGTACCCCAATATGATGCAAAATTACAATGTACCAAATTTTAAAAATTCTTCTTATGGCAATATTTTGTTTAGAGAGGCCATAATTTTCAAAATAATAAGGCAAGTAAGAGGGAAAATATGCCGGGCATTGTGGTGTATGCTTATAATTCCAGCATTTGAGAGGCTGAGACAGGAGGATTGTGGTTCATGGCCAGCCTCAGCTAGTGAGGCCCTCTGCAAGTCAGTGAGACCTTGTTTCAAAATACAGAATAAAAAATAGGGCTAGGGGTGTAGCTTGGAGTAGAATTCCCCTGAGTTAAACCCCCAGTACCCCTCAAAAAAGAGATAAAATGATACTTAATAATACACAAACAAAATAGTATTTTTCTTCTTTTAAGGGGGTTATTCAGATTATTTGTACATGTATGAAATTATCAATGTTAACCTCAGTATCATGTATGGGGAAGATTAGGTTAGGATCTTGGGGGAAAGTTCATTCAGTGCTATGTACATGCATGTCTCTGTCACTCTGAACTTTATTATGATGTATGATTACATTAAAAATTAAATTTAAAAAAAGATTTTGCTGATTGGATTTTAAATTACATTGCCCCCAATTATCTGGGGAATCCTCCCTGAGCACATTAGCCCTGGCATGTCTTTGGGATGACTCCACTACATTTTATACTTGCATTTTTCCCCTCCAAAGTAAAGCTCTCCCCAGACCTCAAAGTTATCAAATATTATAAAAAGAACAAAAGTCAAACAAAAAGCAAATCCAGATTATACAGGGATATTAAGAAGCAAAGCTTTGCCCTCACCTTTCAATCTGCTCATTAATACCCATGTCATGACTCTTGTAGAGGAAAAGGTTTAGTGTCACCATCCTCCATCAGTGTGCCTTCATTCGCTTTCATTAGGAGCCATGTTTTCCTGACAAAGGATAACAAATGGACACTCTGGGGCCCTAATGTGCTCTTGACTACAGATTCTGCACCATTTCTCTGTGAAGCAATTGCAATTATTTGTCATTTTAATATGACTTGGCAAGGAGGTCTGAAAAACATGGCTATTATTCATCAATATGTATATTTTGTACCTATATTAATATTAGATATCATTATCACTCGACTCACATTGTATGAGCAAGATAAAATTACACCAGGTAAAAAAAATGCATTAAATTCTCTTCAGCTGCACTTACATAGCAAAAGTAAAGGTAATTTAAGAGCTTGCACTATTTATATGCTAAATGCTACCATTTATTATTATTAGTGAGGAAATACTTTTACCTTTACATGGATGGAAAATGTATCAATATATTTCCACTATTAATTGGAAATAATATAGCTAATATTAAAATTCAAACCTTTTAAGTATTCCTATGCACCTTTTACATCATGAAATATTCCAGTGGCAAATTTTTCTAGCAAGTTAGCAAAATGTATATATAATTTTAATTTTGGAGTAAAATTCTTTGATTCTCTAGTTTTGCATTCTTCTTTGGAAGTCTTTTGCATATAGTATTAGTTTTGAAAACTTTGAAATGCAAAAGCTAGCACTGTAAATAAGCACTAATAATTTATCAGCCAACTTCTCAATGAAAGTTAATAAGATATCATAATTAGGATAAATCAAGTTAAATACCCATCTAATTTTTTATAGTTTTAAACTGTTTCTGTGATTTAGTTGACCTTTTTTTTTTCTACTACCATGATGTAAAATTCAAGTGTGTTGCTAATAATACATGTACATTTCTGTAACTGCTACATGCCAGGACTGATGGTGCACTCCTGTAATCCCAGTACATGGGAGGGTGAGACAGAAGGATGACATGTTCAAGGCCAGCCTCAGCAACATAGCAAGGCCCTCACTAACAGTGAGACCATGTTCCAAAATAAAAAATAAAATAGGGCTGGGGTTATAGCTAAGAGGTAGAACACTCCTGAGTTCAATCCCAGTAACACACACACACACACACACACACACACACACACACACACACATTGCTACATGCTGAGCAAATGGACAAAAGGGCAAGTTTGTTAGATTTAGGGTGAAAACAGATGTTGCATTTGGAACAGAGGAAAACTCATCATTATCAATGCCAATCTCAATCTCAAATTTTGTTTAGAAAAGGCAGGAGTAGGGAAAGAGCCAGGTGTGTGTGTATGTCACTAGTACTGTGAACTGTGTTATGAAGTGAGACTATAATGCACCAATAAAAATAGATTAAAATATATCAATATAAAAGCAAAAGAAAAAGCATGGGAGCCCATCAAGTATATTTTCAACAGGAGTAAGATCACTGTAGTATCTTCATAGCTCAAAGCAAGATTACACTTTTAACCACTCAATAATTAGATAAGTACCTTGTAAGAGACCAGGTATATTTTTAGGCACCTGCTATCTGCAAGACATTGTACCAAGGCCTGATTACAACTGATAAAACTTAGAAAGGATGACATCAAAACATCACCCTCTTATCCAAGAAAAAAAGCAAGGCTTGTAAACACTATACTCGTTTGTGGATGGGTAAGAATGAACAGGAAAGGAAGACAGAGAAGCCAAGAAGTCACTAAGGGAGGCGTGACATCATCAGATGCAGCAACTCTCCTCCTTCCTCAGAATATAGACCTCCCCCAAAAGGATTTGAGATCAGCTTGAATTTCAGAGAAATGTAAGAAGTGGATCTAGCTTTCCCAAATTTGCATACAAATATGAGAAGGTAAAAAGCCTTATTTCTGTCACACCATTAATTATTTTTTCACTTTCTTCATCCTCTAAGAATGTCAACTACATAAAATAAATACTGTCTCCCAATACAAGATGACCAAAAGGAAACAGTAAAATAGCAAAGACAGCATGGCATCAGGAAATCAGGACAGACTATGACCTGAGTGTGAAAGGCAGCCTGGAGGCCACTGTCTCCAAGCAGAGGGCCAGGATTTAAACAGAATCGTGCTCATCAGGAGAGAAGAGGCCACGGGGCTTCTCGCATGTAGAGAGGCTTGACAAGAAAAACTGCCTTTAAAAAAAAAAAAAAACAGGTATTATTTTATCCTTGCTACAATTGTTCATGTGTATTTAAAAACAAAGTAAATAGAACACATGCACAAATAACAGACAGATTTAAAATGGGAATAAAGGATTCTCCACATTAATTATGTTTATTTGGTTGCAATGGAAGACAATTCTTGCCACCTTAAGAAAAAGGAAGATGAAAGGTTCTCTAAAGAGTATCTGGGAGCTAAGGCTGGAAGGAAAGGCTCAAGGACTAGGTTAAGGCAGACAAGACATGAAGGTTATACACCACATGGTGGGGAAAAAAAACCCTAAAGAGAACTGGGATTCTGTGGAAATCAGGAATGAATACTGTCTATGAAATGACAAGAGTCCATTACAGTCCCCAAATGTGAACAGAAAAAGAGGAGGTTAGGGTGTGGAAATAAATATTGATAGAAGAAACTGTATCTAAAATTATACTAAATAATTAGAACACAGACACGTACTCTTCTCTCTCTCTCTCTTTCTCTCAAAGGAGGAGGCCATTCATTGTGGAATCATGGTAGTAGCAAAAGACTGGACATGGGAGTGAAAAAAAAATATATGTGTGTGTGTGTGTGTGTGTGTGTGTGTGTGTGTGTGTGTGTGTGAAAACAAGTCCAGTAAAGTGTAGTACATAAAATGGAGCACCATAAGCTATTTTTTGATGAGGTATGTTTGTATGTGCTGATAAAGAATACACTTAAGGATATAATGGAAAATGACAATTTGTAGAATACAGTATAAAGAATAACCTAATTCTTTAAAAGAACATAGAAAACAAATTTATATATGCACAAATGTAGTATTTGGGTTTGCTTCTGAGAGGAGGAAAGAAGTCATGGCTTAGAACCTTTCTTAAGAAGTATTGGGATTAGTTCTTCACTGAAGGTTTTGTAGAATTCAACTGGAAACCCATCAGGGCCTGGGCTTTTCTTTGATGGCAGCATTTTTATTGCTGTTTCTAGTTCTTTGCTTGCTATTGGTTGGTTTAGGCTTGCTATATCCTCTTGGTTCAGTGTAGGTAGGTTATATGTGTTTAAAAATCTATCAATTTCTTCCATGTTTTCAAGTCTATTGGAGTATAAATTTTCAAAATAGTTTCTTATAATTCTTTGAATTTCCTCCCTATCTGTGGTGATGTCTCCTTTTTCATTTCTGATTTTAATAATTTGAGTTTATTCTCTCTTTCTTTTGGTTAGGTTGGCCAGGGGTTTGTCAATAGTATTAATCTTTTCAAAGAAGCAGCTTTTTGTTTTGTTGATTCTTTGAATTGTCTTTTACTTGTTCTCTATTTCATTTTTTTCTCTGATTTTAATAATTTCCTGCCTTCTGTTGGCTTTGGGATTACACCGTTGCAGTCTTTCTAGGTCCTTGAGATGTGTCATTAGGTTGTTTACTTGACATAAATAGAACTGAGAACAAAAACCATATGATCATATCAATAGATGCTGAAAAAGCATTTGACAAAATCCAGCACCCATTTATTTTTAAAACATTGCAGAAAATTTGAATAGAATGAACATATTTCAACATCATTAAGACAATATACAATAAACCCAAAGCCAACATCATATTGAATGGGGAAAAACTGCAAGAATTTCCTCTAAAATCAGGAACAAGACAAGGATGCCCATTATCACCACTCCTTTTCAATATAGTCCTCAAGACTCTTGCCACAGCAATAAGACAAGAGAAAGAAATCAAAGGAATTCAAATAGAAAGAGAAGAAAAGAATTAAAACTATCCTTATTTGCAGATGACATGATCTTTTATTGAAAAGACCCAACAAACTCAACCAAAATACTATTGGAGCTGATTAACCAATTCAGCAAAGTTGCAGGATACAAAATAAATCTAAAGAAATCAGTTGCTTTTATGTCAACAATGAATCCACAATTAAAGAAATAAAGACAATAA
This sequence comes from Muscardinus avellanarius, assembly GCF_963383645.1. NCBI lineage: Eukaryota > Metazoa > Chordata > Mammalia > Rodentia > Gliridae > Muscardinus > Muscardinus avellanarius. The sequence continues at coordinate 16,921,437 of NC_137806.1, forward strand.
TTCCATTCACTATAACCTCAAAACCAATAAAATACCTAGGAATAAACCTAACCAAAGAGATAAAAGACCTCTACAGTGAAAACTATAAAACATTAAAGAAAGAAATTGAAGAAGACCTTGGAAGATGGAACGATCTCCCTTGCTCATGGATAGGTATAATAAATATCATTAAAATGCCCACCCTGGCAAATTAATCTATAGATTCAATGCAATTCCTATTAAAATACAAATGACATTATTCATAGATCTAGAAAAATCAGTCATGAATTTTATATGGAGAAAGAAAAGACCCAGAATAGCCAAAGCAATCCTCAGCAATAGAAACCAGGCAGGAAGCATCACAATCCCGGACTTCAAATTATACTATAGAGCAATAGTAGTAAAAACAACATGGTATTGGCACAACAACAGGCACACTGACCAGTGAAATAGAATAGAAGATACAGAAACAAAGCACACACCTATAGTCAATTGATCTTTGACAAAGGGGTCAAACTTGTATGCTGGAGAAAAGGCAGCCTTTTCAACAAATGGTGCTGAGAGAACTGGCTATCTATTTGTAGAAAAATGGAACTAAATCCTTACCTCTCACCATACACAGGAATCAACTTGAGATGGATCAAAGACTTAGAAATTAGACTAAAGACTATGAAGTTATTAGAGGAAGGCATAGGCTCAACACTCCAACATATAGGCATAAGCAGTAACTTTCTCAACAAGACCTCTAAAGAATTAACAAGTGGGATGGCATCCAAATAAAAAGTTTCTTCTCACCAAAAGAAACTATCAAGAACCTAAAAAGAAAGGCTACAGAACGGGAGAAGATCTTTACCAGCCACCAGTCTGATAGAGGGCTAATATCCAGAATATACAAAGAGCTCAAAGACCCTACACTAGCAAAACAAATAACCCAATTAAGAAATGGGCAACTGAACTGAATAGACATGTCACAAAAGAAGAGATACAAATGTTCAAAATCATTAGCCATCAAGGAGAGGCAAATCAAAACTACACTGAGATTCCATCTAACCCCAGTCAGAGTAATAAGCATAAAGAAGTCAAATGACAACAAATGCTAGTGAGGATGTGGGGAAAGAGGAACTCTTTTACACTGTTGGTGGGAGTGCAAACTAGTTCAGCTTCTATGGACACCAGTGTAGAGATTCCTTAGAAAACTGGGAATAGCTCCACCAAATGATCTGGCTATACCACTCCTGGGTATTTGTCCAAACAAGTTGAAATCAGAGAACTACAGTAACATATGCATATCTATGATCATAGCAGCACAATTCATAATAGGCAAAATATGGACCCAAACTAGGTCTCCTACAGCAGATGAATGAATTGTAAAATTATGGGAAATACACACACAATGGATTTCTATAAATAAGAACAAAATCATATCATTCGCAAGAAGATGGAAAGACCTGGAGAACATTATGTTAAGTGAGATCAGCCAAGAATGAAAGAGATGGGACTTTATTTTATGTAATATGCCCCTTTATTTTATGTAATATGCCCAAACTAGGGAGTATTAGGGATACCAGAGGGACTCCAGACAATGGAGGGGAAACCTCACCAAACCTAGAATTGAAGGATAGTAGAGGAAAAAGGCTGAGTTTGATTAATGAAGGAGCTACACCTGAATTTGTATAAAATTATAGCATAGTTAACCTGGACACTCATTGTTGGGAAGGGAGGAATAGGAAGTGGGGTGGGGGAGAGGGCACCAAGCAGAGTTTGAATGCATGCCATTTTCAATATGTTCCACATTAAAAAAAAAATTATATAAGAAAGAACCCTTTTTATCTCTCCTTTTTGTACTATTTGGTTTTTTAATAAGTGAATTTACCATTCTAAATAAAATTTTGATTATTGAGAAAGCACTTACAACTAAATGTGGTGCCACATGCTTGTAATCCCAGTACTTGGGAGGTTAAGACAGGAGGAGCCAAATTCACAGTGAACCTCAGCTACTTAGCGAGGTCCTTTACAACTTAGTGAGATCCTATTTCAAAATAAAGAATAAAAAATCAGGCTGGGGGTATATCTTGGAGGTAGAACGCCCCTGGGTTCAATCTCAGCACCACAAAAAAAAAAAAGAAAGCACGTACATTTTACCCAGTAATTGTTCATTTAGGAAATTATCCTAATGAAAAAAACTGAGCTATAGACAAACACATATTCAGAAGGATATTCAAGAGACCCCTGGAGAAGCCGGGCACAGTAAGATGCTGGGTCCCTGGCAGGGGTCGCGCGGGGCACGCCAGCCGGGGCCCGGGTCACAGGACTCTGGGCCCCAGGCCAAACTGCACGTAGCACGCCAGACCCCTGGAGAAACCGGGCCCAGTACCCTGGGTCCTGGGCGGGGGTCACGCGGGGCATGCCAGCCGGGGCCAGGGTCGAGAGACTCTGGGCCCCGGGCCGGAACGCTCGTAGCACGCCAGACCCCTGGAGAAACCGAGCCCAGTACCCTGAGTCCCGGGCAGGGGTCATGTGTGGCACGCCAGCCGGGGCCCGGGTCGCAGGACCCTGGGCCCCAGACAGAGTAGTGCGGAGCACACTGGACCCATGGGGAAACTGACCGGGTCACAGTGCTACTGAGTGCCTGATCCCACTACCTCCTCAAACCACATACACTGTCTTCTCTTATTAAAAAAAAAAAAAGGAAAAGAAAAAGAAAAATAAAAATATCGGAGAGGAGTTAAGAAAGCCGTTGCGGATGCCAGAACACTGGAGATGCAGACAAAACTTATCTAAATGCGATGGAACTTATGGAAAAATTCCCCGTAAAGGAGGACTGCTGTTTCTCTGTATTGTTAAGAATCTTGGACATCACCTGTAAGGAGAGAGTTTAGCAGAGACCAAGGAGAAAGGCAGTGTTGAAAGCGGTCTCTGCGATGGCGGTGGAGACTTGTATTCAGGAGAAGCAGAAACTGGATCCTACCAACCTTATTTTTTTGGAGAAATTACACCAAATGTCGAATGCTACCGTCACGCATGCTTAGGAACACTGGACAACATTCAGAGTGGAAAAAGAGCCTGGGAAGGATTTGAAATGGTGGAGGCAGTGGTAATGGCAGTGGCCAGTACTCAGGGAAGGCAGAGATCTGATATATTACACCTGGAACCTTTGAAATAATAACCCCAGAGACAGTGATTGGAGCCTGCTGAGGGGTTAGGCTGGTGCCGGGGCCAATGGCCGACATCGGAGCCTGCCGTGAGGCAAGGCCACTACTGGCGCCTCCGACGCCAAGATCGGAGCCTGCCAAGGGGTTAGGCCAATGCTGGGGCCAGTGAGGCTGGGATCAGAGCCTGCCGTGAGGCAAGGCCGGTGCTGGGGCCTTCAAGGCCGGGATTGGAGCCTGCTGAGGGTTTAGGCTGATGCCAGGGCCAGCAAGGCCAGGATCGGAGCTCACCGTGAGGAAAGGCCAGCGCTGGGGCCTCCGAGGCCTGGATTGGAGCCTGCTGAGGGGTTAGGTCGTTACCGGGGCCAGCGGCCAGCATCGAAGACTTCCATGAGGCAAGGCCACTACTGAGGCCTCCAAGGCCAGGATCGGAGCCTGCCAAGGGGTTAGACTGGTGCTGGGGCCAGTGAGTCCAGCATTGGAGTTTGCCATGAGGCAAGGCCAGTGCTGGGGCCTCCGAGGCCAGGATAAGAGCCTGCCGAGGGGTTAGGCCGGTGCAGGGGCCAATGGCCGGCATTGGAGCCTGCTGTGAGGCAAGGCCGCTACTGGGGCCTCCGAGGCTGGGATCAGAGCCTGCAAAGGGGTTAGGCCGATGCCGGGGCAGGCGGCCAGCAGTGGAGCCCGCCGTGAGGCAAGGCCGGTGCTGGGGCCTCTGAGGCTGGGATTGGAGCCTGCCGAGGGGTTAGGCCGGTGCCGGGGCCAATGGCCGGCATCGGAGCCTGCCATGAGGCAAGGCCAATTCTGGGGCCAGCAAGGCCAGCATCGGTGTCTGCCGTGAGGCAAGGCCAGTACTAGGGCCTCCGAGGCCAGGATAAAAGCCTGCCGAGGGGTAAGGCCGGTGCCGGGGGGGGGGGGAGGGGGGCAGCGGCTGGCATCGGAGCCTTCCGTGAGGCAAGGTCGCTACTGAGGCCTCTGAGGCCAGGATCGGAGCCTGCCAAGGGGTTAGGCTGGTGCTGGGGACAGCGAGGCCGGCATCGGAGCCTGCCATGAGGCAAGGCCGGTGCTGGGGCCTCCGAGCCTGGGATTGGAGCCTGCCGAGGGGTTAGGCCGGTGCTGGGGCCAGTGAGGCCAGGATCGGAGCCTGCCGAGGGGTTAGGCTGGTGCCGGGGCTTCCGAGGCCAGGATCGGAGCCTGCCGAGGGGTTAGGCTGGTGCCGAGGCCAATGGCCAGCATCTGAGCCTGCCGTGAGGCAAGGCCACTACTGCAGCCTCTGAGGCCGGGATCGGAGCCAGCTGAGGGGTTAGGCTGGTGTCAGGGCCAGCGAGACCAGAATCGGGGCTTCCCATGAGGCAAGGCCGCTGCTTGAGCCAGCGAGGTCTGGATCAGTCCACCGGGTAGCCAGGCCACTACTGGGGCCGTCAAGAGTGGGATCGGTACTTGCAACACGGCATGCACAGAGAAATATCGCAGAATATATAAATCAGATGCTTCCCCTAATCAACAGGAAGAGGTTGAGCTATAGAAAGGGCCCTATAGTGAAGCAACTAATGTGACCAATCAGAGGGTATGGAATAGTGTAGGACGGAGCCTCTTTAAAATGCAGGAGGTACATAAACAAATGTATCAAAGTTAATCACAAAACAAGCATGGGATCAAGGTAGGGGGAGGGAATGGGATGGGGGCTGGATGAGGGCTAATTGGATGATGTGTGCTTGTATATCCTCTCAAGTCTTGTACTCCAATGTGATTGATATATGAGTACAATGCACCAATTAAAAAATAAATTAAAAAAAGAAGGATATTCAATTGTTACTTATACCATAAGAGACTGATTAAACAAAATATATATGCTCCATAGAATATATTATTTTAAATTGCCTTACAAGCTGGGCATGGTGGCACACGCTTGTAATCCCAACACTTGGGAGGCTGAGACAGGAGGATCACACAGTTTCAAAGCCAGCCTCGGTTTCTTAATGAGGTTCTCGTCAACTTAGTGAGAACCTGTTTCCAAATAAAATATAAAATAGGTCTGGGAGTGTAGCCCAGAGTGTAGCCCCTTGGTTCCATCCCCAGTACCACAAAAAATAAAATAAATTGCCTTACAAATTGTACCTGTGAAAGTATATTAGATTGTGTCTTTAAAGTACATTTTTAAATGTGGATACATAAAAGAACAGCAAGTAAAACAATTTTTGAAAGAAAATACATACATGCATAAAAACATAGCTATTTACATGTATAAAACAATATGCTACAACATATTCACTGTGTGACAAGATTATGAGTGATTTTAATTTTAATTTTCTTCTTTATCCATTTTGTATTACTCAGATTTTCTGCAATGAATGTATTACTTTGTCAGGAAAAATAGTCACTTAAAAGGCACACTAAAATATTAATTAGAAGATTATTTTTTAATGTGTAGAATTTAAAACTTTTATTTTTGCAGTGCAATACTGAATTAAATTATGAGTTTTTCCTGAATTTATTGGAGGCTTAAATCTATGCTAAATACACTTTTCTCCTTCTTAATATTACTTTAAATATTTACACTTAATATTTTATTTTATTTATTTTTTTTTATATAACAATTTTTTTATTGAACATAAATAGTATACATTTACACTATATTTGGTGCCCTCCCCCCCCCGCCCACATTTCCCCCCCCACACACACCAATGGTTGTCCAGGTTAACCATGTCTTATTCATAATTTTACACATGTTCAAGTGTAGACCCTTATTAATCGAGACCGGCCTTCCTCCTCTCCTATCTTACCATCCAAACTTAGCTAGTATTTCCCCTTCAATATCTGGAGTCCCTCTGGTATTCTTTGTGTTTCCTAGTTTGGGCATATTAGAGGAAACATATGTATCTTCTTCTTCTGTGCTTGGCTGATCTCACTTAACATAATGTTCTCCAGGGCTTTCCATCTTCTTTCAAATGATATAATTTTGTTCTTCTTTATGGCTGAATAGAATTCCATTGTGTGTATTTCCCATAGTTTTGCTATCCATTCATCTGTTGATGGTGATCTGGGTTGGTTCCATATTTTGGCTATTACAAATTGTGCTGCTATGAACATAGGTATGCATATGTTGCTGTAGTTCTCTGAATTCAACTCCTTTGGAAAGATACCCAGGAGTGGTATAGCTGGGTCATATGGTGGATCTATTCCCACCTTTCTTAGGAATCTCCACACAGATCTCCATAGTGGTTGAACTAGTTTGCATTCCCACCAACAGTGTAAAAGAGTTCCTCTTTCCCCACATCCTCGCCAGCATTTGTTGTTATTTGATTTCTTTATGCTTGCTACTCTGACTGGGGTTAGATGGAATCTCAGTGTAGTTTTGATTTGCATCTCCCTGATGGCCAGTGATGAAGAACATCTTTTCATGTATCTATTAGCCCTTTGTGTCTCTTCTTTTGTGAAGTGTCTATTTAGTTCATTTGCCCATTTCTTGATTGGGTTGTTTGTTTTGCTAGTGTAGAGCTTTTGAGCTCTTTGTATACTCTGGATATTAGCCCCCTATCAGAATGGTGGCTGGTAAAGATCCTTTCCCATTCTGTAGGCTTCCTCTTTAGGTTATTGATAGTTTCCTTTGATGAGAAGAAACTTTTTAGTTTGATGTTATCCCACTTGTTTATTCTTGCTTTAATTTCCTGAGCTTTGGAGGTTTTGTTGAGAAAGTTACTGCCTGTGCCAATATGTTGTAGTGTTGAACCTATGCTTTCCTCTACTAGCTTCACAGTCTCAGGTCTAATTTCTAAGTCTTTGATCCATCTTGAGTTGATTCCTGTGTTTGGTGAGATATAGGGGATTAGATTCATCTTTTTACAAATGGTTAGCCAGTTCTCCCAGCACCACTTGTTGAAAAGGCTGTCTTTTCTCCAGCGTATGTGTTTGGCCCCTTTGTCAAAGATTAATTGACTAAAGATGTGTGGGTTTGTTTCTGTATCTTCTATTCTAATCCACTGGTCAGTATATCTGTTTTTGTGCCAGTACCATGCTGTTTTTACTACTATTGCTCTATAGTATAGTTTGAAGTCTGGGATTGTAATGCCTCCTGCGTGTTTCTTGTTATTGAGAATTGCTTTGGCTATTCTAGGTCTTTTCTTTCTCCATATGAAATTCATGATTGATTTTTCTAGGTCTCTGAAGAATGTCACTGGTATTTTAATGGGAATTGCATTGAACCTATAGATCAGTTTTGGCAGAATGGCCATTTTGATGATATTTATTCTGCCTATCCATGAGCACGGGAGATCTTTCCATCTTCCAAGGTCTTCTTCAATTTCTTTCTTTAATGTTTTATAGTTTTTGTTGTAGAGGTCTTTTACATCTTGGGTTAGGTTTATTCCTAGGTATTTTATTGGTTTTGAGGTTATAGTGAATGGAATTGTTGTTTTTATTTCTTTCATTGTGGATTCGTTGTTGGCATAAAGAAAAGCCACTGATTTCTTTAGGTTGATTTTGTAACCTGCGACTTTGCTGAATTTGTCAATCAGGTCCAGAAGTCTTTTGGTTGAGTTCTGTGGGTCTTCCAGATAAAGGATCATGTCATCTGCGAATAAGGATAATTTTAATTCCTCTCTTCCTATGTGAATTCCTTTGATTTCCTTCTCTTGTCTGATTGCTGCAGCAAGAGTCTCAAGGACTATATTGAAAAGGAGTGGTGATAGTGGGCATCCTTGTCTTGTTCCTGACTGTAGCGGAAATTCTTGCAGTTTTTCCCCATTCAATATAATGTTGGCTTTGGGTTTGCAGTATATTGCCTTAATGATGTTGAAGTACTTTCCTTCTATCCCAATTTTTTGCAGTGTTTTTAACATAAATGGGTGTTGGATTTTGTCGAATGCTTTTTCAGCATCTATTGCTATGATGATGTGGTTTTTGTTCTTGGTTCTATTTATGTGGTGAATAACATGTATTGATTTGCGTATGTTGAACCAGCCTTGTTTTTCTGGGATGAAACCGACTTGGTCATGATGTATTATTTTCTTGATATAGTTTTGAATGCGTATAGCTAGTATTTTGTTTAGAATTTTTGCGTCTATGTTCATTAAGGATATTGGTCTGTAGTTTTCCTTTCTTGAGGTATCTTTATTTGGTTTGGGGATTAATGTGATACTGGCCTCATAGAAGGAATTTGGAAGAGTTCCATCTCTTTCAATTTCCCGGAACATGTTATGCAGTATTGGTATTAGTTGTTCACTGAAGGTTTTGTAGAATTCAGCTGGGAACCCATCTGGGCCTGGGCTTTTCTTTGGTGGAAGAATTTTTATTGCCATTTCTATTTCTTTGGTTGTTATTGGTTGGTTTAGGCTTGCTATGTCCTCTTGGCTAAGTGTAGGAAGGTTAACTGTGCTTAGAAATCTATCAATTTCTTCCAGGTTTTCAAGTCTATTGGAGTATAAATTTTTAAAGTAGTTTCTAATAATATTTTGAATTTCTTCACTATCTGTGGTGATATCTCCTTTTTCATTTCTAATTTTGATAATTTGAGTTGATTCTCTTTTTCTTTTGGTTAGGTTGGCCAGGGGTTTATCAATTCTATTAATCTTTTCAAAGAACCAACTTTTTGTTTTATTGATTCTCTGAATTGTTTTTTTGTTCTCTATTTCATTTATTTCTGCTCTAATTTTGATGATTTCTTGCCTTCTGCTGGCTTTGGGAATAGACTGTTGCAGAATTTCTAGATCCTTGAGCTGTGTCATTAGGATCTTTACTTGGTGGTTCTCCGTCCTTTTTATGTGGGCACTCAATGCAATAAACTTTCCTCTTAGTACTGCCTTCATGGTGTCCCATAGGTTTTGGTAGGTTGTGTCTCTGTTTTCGTTTGTTTCCATAAATTTCTTTATTTCTTCCCTAATTTCTGCTCTTACCCATTCGTCATTCAATAGTGTATCATTCATTCTCCATGAATTTGAATACTTTCTTTCGAGTTTCCTGTTGTTGATTTCTACTTTTATTCCGTTGTGGTCTGAAAAGATGCAAGGAATTATATTACATTTTTTGAATTTGCTGGTATTTTCTTTGTGTCCCAGGATGTGATCAATTTTGGAGAAGGTTCCATGGGCTGCTGAGAAGAAAGTGTATTCTGTAGTTCCTGGTTGAAATACTCTGAAAATGTCTATTAGGTCCATTTGGTTTATGGTTTCCCTTAGTTCTAAAACGTCTTTACTCATCTTTTGCCTTGAAGATCGATCCAGTGGTGTGAGAGGCGTATTAAAGTCTCCCAGAATTATTGTATTTGGGTCTACTTGGGATCTTATGTCCAGAAGGGTTTGTTTTACAAATGTGGTTGCACCCATATTTGGGGCATAAATATTTACTATCATTATATCTTCTTGGTATAGTGTTCCTTTTAGTAAAAGGAGGTGCCCTGATTTGTCTCTTTTGATGTGTTTTAGTTTAAAGTCTGTTTTGTCGAATATTAGGGTTGCTACCCCTGCTCTTTTTTGGTCACTGGTGGCATGGTATATCTTTTTCCATCCTTTCACCTTCAGCCTGTGAATGTCTTTGGCTGTGAGGTGTGTTTCTTGCAGACAGCATATATTTGGATTATGTTTCCTAATCCACATTGCCAATCTATGTCTTTTGATTGGTGAGTTAAGTCCTTTGACATTAAGAGATATTATTGATATATGATTTTTGTTTTCTGCCATTTTGTGTTCTGTCTACTCTTGGGTGGTGTGATCATTCTTCTTTACTTAAGTGGCCCACTTATTAACTTCCTCTCTTCTCTGATTCTGAAGTCTGCTTCTTTTTTCTTCCTTATGGTTTATTTCTTTAAGAATTTTCTCTAGTGTTGGCTTTGAATTCATGAATTTTTTGAGATTCTGTTTATCGTGAAAGACTTTGGATTCACCATTGATCTTGAATAGTAGTTTTGCTGGGTAGATGAGCCTTGGTTGGAAGTTATTTTCTTCCAGGGTCTGAATCACATCATACCAGTCTCTCCTAGCATTCATGACCTGGGTTGTATAGTCTGGGGTGATTCTTATTGTTTTGCCTCTATATGTCACCCGTCCTTTTGTTCTCGCTGCTTTTAAGATTCCTTCCTTGGCCTCTATATTGGTCATTTTGGTTATTATGTGGCGTGGAGTGGTCTTTCTTTGGTCCTGTCTCAGTGGAGTTCTGTATGCCTCCTGGACTTGAAGATCGAAGTCTCTTTCCAAATTTGGAAAATTCTCTGAGATTATTTCCTTGAAGACAATACAGATGCCCTTGGTCTGTACCTCTATCCCTTCCTCAATGCCTATTATCCGTAGATTAGGGCGCTTCATATTATCCCATAATTGCTGGATGTTTAGGTTTTGTTGCTGTAAAGATTTCTGTATATCGCTGACTGTGTTTTCGGTTTGGGATGTACTGTCTTCTAATATTGATATTCTGTTTTCCATTTCATCTAATCTTCCAGAGTTTCTTTCAATTGCTGTCTTCATTTCACTTATTGCCTCTTTCATTTCATTCCAGACCTCTTTCTGATTCTTTTTTAGTGTTTCTAATTCACCTTTAACCTCCTCTATACTTGTTTTGAATCCTTTCATCATATTGAACAACAAGATTCTGAACTCCCCTTCTTGCATTTCTAGTAGGTCAGTATTCGTGATTTCTGCTGTCTCTTCATAATTCCTGGTTCTCATATTTGTAGCGTTCTCTGTCCTGTTTTTCTGGTTTCTACCCATCGTTCGTGAGTATTATGCTTAGTCAAATCTTAATATTAGGAGTTGGGGTATCGGCTAGTCAGCAGAGCCTTTCCAGTGTTGAGGGTGGGTGATGTGGGAGGAGCTGGGGTGATTAGTAAAGGAGTCAGATTAGGTAGAGGATATGTTTAGGTTGAGAAAGACTTTGAGTATCGTAAGGTGACATCTTGCTAGGAATGAGAGAGAGTTAACTACTAGGACTCTTGTCGTTCGTGGAGTAATTATGAATGTAAGAGATACTTAGAGTATTAGACCAGGAGGTATATTATGTGGAAAAGTTTTGGGGGGGAAAAGTATGTAGGGTTAGTGTGGGAAGGTTTGTAAATAGGGGTGATGGAAGGAGCAGACAGACACAAAAAAAGAATAGAAAAAAAATCCACACAAGATACCAAGACTATTATGTAATCCTAGAAAAAGGGAGGAAGACCAATCAAAGGAGGAGAATGAAAATAAAGGAAGGAAAGAGGAAGAAAGAGGACAAAAGAACAAGAATAAAATAAAAGGAGCTAGCAGCTGTGTGAAATAAAAAAATAAGGCAAACTATCCAATATATATATATATATAAAAAAACAACATGTGAAAGTAAGAGAAGTATGGGGTGAAAGAAAAAAAAATAACACAGCAATAACCATACCAAAACAAAAGCACTGTAAAAGCAATATAAAACAAAACATCCACATTAAAAGTAAAATAAACAGTCCTCCTTATTTACGCATATGGGGTCAGGCCTATATAATATGTGCGTATGTGATTGCTTTAGTAACTTTCAGAATACCATCCAATGTCTCTTAGTTTTCTTTGTACTCTATTTTTTTATCTTCTTAGGTCACTCTGGGTGTTTGGACACCTTCTCTCCTTTAGCTGCTTTAGGTTTATGTGTCCGGATGTCTGGTTTCACTGTTATTTGATTCTATACAATTCACAGGTTCTGCAAAATTCTAACCTGTGGTCAGTACCTCTGCACTCACCACCCTAGACTCCAGCCTGTGCTTCCCTACAACACGGGTGGAGCATGACCAAGGTATAATTAGAACCTCCCCCTGAGGTCCTGTGCAGATATTGTGGCCCGATGGATTTTCCTGTGTCTCTGGAAATTCCAGCTGGGTTAGCCGGTGTGGTCCCAAGATGTACCCTGGGCAAATGGGTGCTGGTTCCTGGGTGCCCACGCTTGCTGCCAGAGCTCTGCCTATTCCAAGGGTGCAGGCTGGGTGTGCTGCTTTTACTGGAACCAGGAGTGAGTGGATGCAGCTGTCTGTTGCTGCTGGTATGCTCTTCCAAGGTGTATTGAGCTGAGTTCTCGTTCTCGCTTAGAATTAAGCCTCTGGCTAGCAGGAGGGTGGGAACACCCAGCGGTGGGCCAGGAGTGCAGGATAGGTGCTCAAGGATCCAGTGCGTGGTGCCCAGTAAAGGCCTCTGCCTCCCGCGGGACGTAGAAACTGGGGGTGCCCCAAGGAGATTTCCAGTTTACACAGGGCTTTCGCAGCCTTGAAGGCAGTCTCTGGCAAGGTGGCGGGGGGGGGGGGGAGCTAGACACCCAGGTAGGCTCCAATTTAGTGGAGAGAGTTGGACAGGCAATGACTGCTAGCAGGGAACCGGGGCGCAGAGGGGAGTGCTCGGGTCTGAGGCTTGGGCGTGCTGGGGGGTTGGAGTGCAGCGCACGCTAGGGTCCGCACTTCCCGTTGCCCGCAGGTACCTGTCTTTCTTGGTCCAGGATTCGTGGGAGTCTCTATGCTGTTGTGATCCAGTCGCTGGTGGGCACACAAAATTCTGACGTGGGAGCTGCTCGCTGTTTTCAGTCCCAGATTATCTTGCTGTGGGACTATCGGGGCTATCGGGCAGGCAGCTCCGCGGGCCCGCGAAAGCAGCCCGCGGCCGCCGATCAGCGTTTGCAGCTGGTCCGGTGTCCGGGTCTATGTTCTTCTTCTTCTTCAAGTTCAGAGTTCCCTCGAGGTACCAGGATTTGTTTTGGTTCCTGGTATGTATTTTTTATTGTTGATTAAGACACAGCTTTCTAAGTATCTGAAGTTTTATTTGCTTCAGCTACTGAGGAGTACTGTGTCCCTCAGTCGCCATTTTGAAAAAAACCCTACACTTAATATTTTAAAGGGTATCTTTATGATAAGACAGGCTTTATGGGAGGCATATTAAAGACTTTCTCCATCCTAATGAAATCACGCAACCTCTGGGACATACAAAAACAATATTTATTTATTTATTTATTTATTTATTTATTTATTTTGGTGGTACTGGGGGTGGAACCCAGAGGCTTTCTACCTCTGGGCTATACTCCCAGAGCTATTTTATACTTTATTTGGAAACAGGGTCTCACTAAGTTGCTGAGAGCCTCACTAAGTATCTGAGGCTGGCTTCGAACCTGTGCGATCCTCCTGTCTCAGCCTCCCAAGTGCAGGGATTACCAGCGTGCACCACCACGCCCGGCCAACAATATTTACATTTTAAGATACAGTCTTATCTCTACGCCAAATCTAAATACAGATAGATAAAAAAAACTCATGAAAATGTATGCCAGGCTATTGGTTTTAAGTGTGCATGACATGTTGGTTTGTTATTAATTCATTGGATCATGCCTTCTATATTTAGTGGGGTTTTTTTTTCTGGGTCTGGGGATGGAACCCAGGGGCATTCAACCTCCATGCTACACCCCCTGCCCTATTGTTTTATTCTTTATTTTGAAACAGGGTCTAAGTTGCAGAGGGCCTCACTAAGTAGCTGAGGCTGTCCGTGAACTGCGATCCTCTGGTCTCAGCCTCCCGAATGCTGGGATTACAAGCATGCGCCACCACACCCGGCTTTATATTTAGTAGTCTTATACATGAATGTTTTCTTATATGGGGCACCAAAAGTACAAACAACCAAATTAAAAATAGATAAATAAGATATTAAAATTCAATACTTTTGTGTTTCAAAGAACACATCAAAAAGTGAAAAGACTTGGAGAAACATTTTACAAATCATGATTCTGAAAACATGCTTGATATGATTAACCATAGGGAAATATAAATTTAAATCACACCCACAATAAAATCTCAGTTCTCACCCACGTAGATGGCTGTAATAAATTTTGTAAAAAGTTAATGAGACGAGATGTAGACAAGTCAGAACTCTCATACACTGCTCACAGGAATGCAAATGGTATAATCACCTGAAGAAACAGCCCAGTGTTTCCTCAAAAGTCTTTATATGAAGTTGTCATGTGACCTGCAATTCTGCTCCTAAGAATTTACTCAAGAAAAATGAAAACTATGTGCACAAAAAAACTGTGTACAGATATTCAAATGTTCATAGCAGCATTATTAGTAACAAGCAAATGCCCATCAACTGATAAATGAGTAAATTAAATGTGTTGTTACAACATTATTAGGCAATAAAAATAGCATATTACTAGTGCAACCTAAGAACATTAAAAGCATTATATCAAATAGAAGGAGTCAATCACAAGGACACATATAGAATTTTATATATAATATATCTAGAATAGGTAAATCTATGGAAACAAAGAGTAGATCAGCAATTTCTTAGGCTTTGGTATACTTATGGAATTCAGGGTGACAGATTGGGACCTTGGGTATCTTCAGGGAAAATGTTCAAAAACTGATTGTGGGGATGGTTTCACAATTCTGAGAATATACCTACAGCATTAGATGCATAATTTAAGTGGGTAAATTGTATAGCATATGAATTATATCTCAGTCAAGCCATTAAAAATAGACAATTCCAGTTATTTAAAATCTCAGGAACTCGAGTAAATGTGAACTTTCTTAAAAAAAAAAAGGAATCTCTCACTCCTTACAAGTCATTCCTCTACTGTCTCTCCATCCCACTAACAAGACCACTCCAGATCTGGCTTTCTCCGGCAGTTCAGTGCCTCCAGAATCATGTCATCCACAAAGCAGGCCAGATCAAGAAAACTCCAGTGCCTGCAACTTGAGCCACTCTTCAGGACAGAAATACAATTTTGCTACTCTAACATTTAGACTAGTCATGCACCTTCTCTTCTGAGTTATTTGTTTTTCATACTTGCTTCACAGGCAAAGAAAATACTCAGAAAAAGAAAATACAAGAACTCTTTGTGCAGTTGGATTTCTCCAAAACTATCAGGGCTTTCTTTGGTTTATCCTTCCTCCCAGAGCCTAACCACGTGGCCCAAAAGACTGGTCCAGGACCAGTAACCTAACGACATGTCCCTCTTGTCCACTCTTCTTTCCTGTCACCAAGGAATCACTACGATGTGTTAGGAGCAGAAGCATATGATATTTATACTTTTAGATGTTTTCCAAAACTTGGAGTCATTCTCAAAGACTGTCCCACTTCTCATCAATGTCTATCTCTAAAAGTCAGCTAGAAAAGATTTATCTTTTTTGTTTTTTTAGCATCTTTTATTTCTCAATATACATATTTTTTAAATTTATTTTTTATTATTTATAAGTGGAACATATTGAGAGTGGTGTACATTTACATTGTGCTTCATGCCCTTTCCCCTCCCTTTCCCTCCCCCCCAAGAGAGTGTCCAGGTTAATCATGTTGTATTTATGCTATTACGCATATTCGTATGTAGCTCCTCCATTGAACAACCTCAGCTTTCTTCCTCTCCTATCCTTCCGTTCAAGCTTTGCTGAGATTTCCCCTCCATCATCTGGAATCCCTCTGGTATTACCACTACTCCCTAGTTTGAACATATTAGAGAAAACATATGTCCCTTCTCTTTCTGTGTTTGACTAACCTCACTTAACATAATGTTCTCTAGTTCTTTCCATCTTCTTGCAAATGCTATTATTTTATTTTTATTTATAGATGAATAGAATTCCATTGTGTGTATTTCCCATAATTTTGCAATCCACTCATATGTTGATAGTTTGGCTATTATGAGCTGTGCTGCTATGAACATGGGTATGCATATGTTAACGTAGTTCTCTGATTTCAACCACTTTGGAAAGATACCCAGGAGTGGTATAGCTGGATCAAATGGTGGATCTATTCCCAGTTTTCTAAGGAATCTCCATACTGATCTCCATAGAGGCTGAACTACTTTACACTCCCACCAATAATGTAAAAGAGTTCCTCTTTCCCCACATCCTCACCAGCAATTGTTACTGTTTGTATTCTTTATGTTTGCCACTCTGATTGGGGTTAGATGGAATCTCAGCATAGTTTTGATTTGCATCTCTCTGATGGCTAGTGATGTTGAACATCTTTTCATGTATCTATTGGCCATTTGTATCTCTTCTTTTGAGAAATGTCTATTCATTTCAGTTGCCCATTTCTTGATTGGGTTGTTTGTTTTGCTAGTGTAGTCTTTTGAGCTCTTTGTATATTCTATATATTAGCCCCCTATCAGACTGGTGGCTGGTAAAGATCTTCTCCCATTTTGTAGGCTTTAGACTTTGTGACAAAATCTTGTCTTAATATTTTAAAAATATTAAAACAATATTAATATTTATATTAATATTAATTTTATAGTAGTTTCAAAAAAGGCATAGAACCTAAAAGCTATGAAGAAAAATATTAAAACAACTCATTACACAAAGTCTGATTAGAAAATATAATAGAAGAAAATCTCATCTGTAAAGGCAATATTAGATATGAGTTTCTACTAATAAAATTATCAATGAATACACAATATCTGCTTATTTATTTATTTATTTATTTATTTATTTATTTGCGGTACTGAGGATGGAATCCAGGGGCATTCTATTTCTGAGCAACACCCGCAGCCCTATTTTTTTTTTTTTTTAGTCTTTTCATTTTTGAAACAGGATCTCAGTCTGTTGTGAAGTACCTGAGGCTGTCCGCAAATTGTGATCCTCCGGTATCAGCCTCCCAAATGCTACGATTACAAGTGTGTACCACCATGCCCAGACTGCTTAATTTTTTTTAAAAAAAGGGAACTTTAGAACTCTACTAGCAAGCATAAAACATTAAAATAAATAGTAGGACTAACCTCATTAGTGAATAAGATTCAATACTGAAAAACTGCCATTTTTCAAAGAAAGCCTATAAATTTAAACCAATCCTCAAGTGAGTATCAAGAGAATTTTTCACAAGAAAAAAAATGATTTTAAAGTTCATATGAAAAGAGAGACAGCTAGAGGCCAAAAGAATAATGAGGGGTAGATAACTCAGCACTGAGGTATTAAGATCACTTACAGAACAGAATAGTTTATGGCTTTCTAGAAATAACAGGACATCAGTAAAACAGAAGAGAGATTAAAAAATGAACCTAACTGTTCATAGATGTTAAATATATTATAAGGATAGCATTTCAAAAAAGTGAGAAGGAAAGTTGTTTAATGAAATGTTAGGAAAAATCTGTCTGAAAGAGTTTTATGACAGAATCCCTATACATCTATACTAAACAGCACAATTTAAGTATCTAAAGATAAATACAAGACTATACTGTGGAAAAAAACTACAGTGAAAATTTTTATAGCCTTGAATTGAAAAAAAAGTAGTTTCACAAAAGGCATAGAACCTAAAAGCTATGAAGAAAAATATTAAAACAACTCATTACACAAAATTTAAAACTTCAGTATAAGTAGGTTATAAACCAAAAATCAAAATGACAAAAAGTAAGTAACCTTTTTATATTAATGATTTTAATAATACAGCAAAAATATGACTTAATAGAAAAATAAGCAAAAGGAGACAATTCATATAAAAGGAAATACAAAAAGAAGTACAAAAATTTAAATATATTAAACAATTTGAAAGTGACAAAGGAAAGCTTAAATATCTGGTAAAAGTGTCATGTAGCATCAAAATCTTAATCTATACTATCAATTTAATTCTTTATGATTGCTTCTATCCCTGAAGAAGCAAAGATTTTATTCTGGTTACTACTGATAGATATCACATAGGTGTGAGTCCTCAACTTCAGAATATTAGGCTCACTCAAAATTGTTGGTAACTGAAAATGAGCAAATCATAAAAATCATTCTTGATATTTCAAATGAACTGGCACCGTGCTCAAAGCAGACAATTGGACACTTTTGTTATTGGTTAACAGCACATGTTTGAATGGAAGAAATTTTAAGATAAAAAAAACTTGGTTTGCTAATGCTGTTTTTAACAACACATTCTTAAGATATGTAGACTGAATGAGGAACTCTGAGTCACGATAGGTGTTAATGGTCGTGCCCATGGCAAAAATGAGTTTAAGAATTTTAAGACATTTTAGAGGACATTATTTAACCTGTCCTTGAGCCAAATTCAGTTAAGAATAAATTTCTTGATAGTAAGATTCATTCAGTTACCTTAATAATACAATGTAAAAATATCAATTAAGCTAAGAACAACAAAAACTAAAAAGCCATTTTGAGATAATTAATGTAAGAGTACTGCATTAAGCTGAAGCATTAGAGAATTTCTATTGTGCATGTGACATGGACCTCCAAAGACTTGAAGTTCTCATAATATGACAGTTATTGTTATGTTTCTAAAATACTGATAACAATGGCTGGGGCTGTATCTAAATGCTAGAATGCTTGCCTAGCACGTAAAAGGCTCTGGACTCAATCTCCATCATTGTGGAATGAGTGGATGAATTGATGAATGGATGAAACAACAAGAAAATATCAAAAGCCGGGCGTGGTGGCGCACACTTGTAATCCCAGCATTTGGGAGGCTGAGACTGAAGGATTGCGGTTCGCAGACAGCCTCAGCTACTTAGTGAGGCCCTCTGCAACTTAGTGAGACCCTGTTTCAAAATAAAGAATAAAAAATAGGGCAGAGGGTGTAGCTTGGAGGTCGAATGCCTCTGAGTTCCATCCCCAGACCTGAAAAAAAAAAAAAAGAAAATATCAAGAAATTATTCATAAAGGATAGACAGAAAGATATATCATTCATCTGCTGAATGATAAAGTTCTGTGATAATTAAAAGCATTTCAAAATTGAGATAAAATAATATATAGGGATTTAATTAGGGTAATTCAAAGACAGTCAATGAAGTAAAAATTTTAAGTTTAGAATGGCACTAAAAGGAGATACTAATACATTGTTCACAGAGTGCTCAATAATATTCCTAAGAGCCTAAGTCTTATGTCCTTAAGGTCAAGTTCAAAGGGAAAAGAAGTCACTAGAACATCTACGTGTGTACTGATGCTAGAATAAAGGTAAATTAATCAGAAAACTAAGATATAATTGCAAAATGATACAAAAATTCCATTGGAATAAATCAGTATGTTGAAGAGACATCGGCACTCACATGTTTACCACAGATAAACACAAGAGCAGGCTCACAAGAGCCCAGATATGGCATCAACCCAGATGTCCATCAGAAGATAAATGGATAAAGAAAATGTGGTACCTATACACAACAGAATATTATTCACCCATAAAAATAAGAAAACACTGGTATTTGCCACAAGAGGGATGGACTATGTTAAGTGAAACAAGCCAAGCACAGGAAGACAAACCTGCATGTCCTCACTCACATGTGCAGGTAAAATGAGCTGGTCTCACTGAGATCGAGAGCGTCATAGTGGTTGCCACAGGCTGGGAAGGCTGGCAAAGGGAGACAAAGATTGGTTATCAGGTACGAATGTAAGGTAATGGAGATAAGTTCTAGTGCCCCAGAGCATGGGGCCATAACGACTACAGAAGACAAGAATTTGTTGTATACTTCAAAATGTCTAAAACAAAAGACTTTGAATGTTCCCAAACACAAAGAAATGGTAAATATTTGAGAACAGCCTCTGGATGCTGAGGGACACTGACAGATGATGTCTAGAAGTGGGACCCTCCATCTAACAACTCGAGAGAGCTTGGAAGACAGCTCCTCTCTAGCCAGGCCTCCATGTGAAAATGCGGCTCATCCAATGAACTGCTGGTAGCCTTATGACACCCTGAGCCAAGGATGCAGGCTCCCTGCACCAGGACATCTATCCCAAGCAAACTCTGACACAACGAGTGTGTGGTTTTAAGCTGTGAAGTCTCTGGTGATGTACTAGGCAACAGTAAACTCAAAAAACATTCTCTCTGGGAATGCTGTAGCCAAAGGTCTTCAGAGAGCTTCTATGTCCCTATGAGTTCCCTATTTATCACTGAAGCTGGTGCTCAGGTCAGCCAAGGAGACCCAGAGTCAGACCCTATGTCCTGCATATTGGTATTGGCAGAGTACTCAGCTATAGTTCAAGATGCATAAAGACTAAACACATGTCTTCAGTTCCTCTAAATAGATGAAATTTTGTCTCCATCTCAGTCCAAAAATAATTTCCACCCATATGTAAAAAAGACTGGGCTTATACATTCAACTCAGTGATGTTGGGAAATAACCCCGATAAGTAAACTTAACAAAGTGAATGTGTAGCATGGGAGACAAATCAGGAAGCAATTCTGGTGGCTTAAAATTTTGAGCTGACCCAGGCATGTTAGTGCATGATGGTAATCCCAGCACTTGGGAGGCTGAGACAGGAGGATCTCGGGTTTAGGAGAAGCCTCAACAACCTCATGAGGCCCTCTGCAACTTTTAGTGAGACCCTGTTTCAAAATAAAACATAAAACTAGGGATGGGGTATAGCTCAGAGGTAGAATTCCCCTGAGTTCAACCCTCAGTACCCCCAAACAAAATTTTTTCGAGTTGCACATATTCGCTTTTTCATCATTTAAGAAGTTTTTGAAAGCTACTTCTTAAAAAGATGCCATTGTTAAAAATATCATCAAAAGAATGTTTAACATTACTTACGTGGCTCACATTTCAGAGCTGTTCATTTCATTTTAAGGAGGTCAGTGGGGAAGGGCTACAAGTGAATTTTTATTTTCAGTTTTGTTTAACTTCTAAAAGTCTAATACCACAAAAGAATTTTACCACCTGAATGTCCTCTTTGATAAAATGCAAAATAATCTTTAGTTTTACTAAAGTTGTTCTACATCCATGTTGAAGATCTTCAAATCCCAACTATCTTCTAGTTCGGTTTTTTTTTATAACTTTAATATAAAAATAATACTTTATTTCTGCAAATATTTTATTAGTACTACAGTACTTTCAGAATAGGTATTAAGTCACTGGACATGGTGTCACACACTTGTAATCCCAGTACTTGGGAATCTGAGATAGGAAGCTCACATGTTCAATGACAGCCTCACCAGCACAGCAGGACTATTAGCAACTTAAGGAGATCCTGTTTGAAGACAAAAACTAAAAAGGGCTGGGGATGTAGCTCAGATAGAATGCCCTTGGGTTGTCCTTAGTACCAGAAAATAAAAAGGAGGAGGAAGAGGACGATGAAAAAAAAGAGTAGGTATTAAGTCAATACTTATTCGTTTACATAGTAAAAATATGTATATGTATGTGTGTTTTATTATATATACAATTCTGATGATGACATTAGAATAATAAAAGCCAAATATTGAATTCTGCCAATCAGTAGATATTAAGTTCCTACAGGGTTCCACAAAGGAGCATAAATAAACAAGCATGCTTGTAATTAATTGGAACAATAATTTTTAGAGTTTATGCCCTCTAAACTACAAAAACTATTTAGAGTTGGCAAAATCAATGGAAGACTAGGTGGGGTAATGCAAATGAATGAAAGACTCAGAGTCTGTGATTTCTTTATATCTACAGGAAGACCTGGCAACTAAATCAAACCCCATAACTCAACTGAACAGCAATTTTAAAACAAAGAATATAGTTAATAATTTTAACATAAGCTCAAGGGCTCAATGTTTCTCTGCATCCATTCAGGATGTCAGTCAGGGTTTCTGAGTAAATTGTTTTTCTACAAGAGTCTGACTCATGACCAAAGTGTAACAGATATTCTGAGGCACTTAAATACAGAGTTACTACTTCCCTAAGTAATGAAACAGAAAACTGTTTTGGAATAATAGATGCCAATGTCAAGTGAGTTGGGGACTTATTTCTTGATGACAGTTTTTAGTGGTTTGTAATGCACATACGATGCCACTTTTATGTTGCCGGGAAACCGTGGGTAGATACACCTCTAACACAATGTTTTGAAAACCTATTAAACTTAGGACACTTTCAAAGGCATATTTATTTTGGTTTGTTTTTTGTTTGTTTGTTTGTTTGTTTTGTTTTGTTTTGTTTTTGTGGTATTGGAAATTGAACCCAAGGGCATCCTGACTTTAAGCTACACCCCCAGACCATTCCAGTTTTTGTTTTTTGAAACAGTGTCTCAATAGGTTAATGAGAGTCTAGCTATGTTCCTAAGGATGTCCTCAAACCTGTGATCCTCCTGTCTCCGCCTCTCAAGTACTGGGATTGCAAACATGCTCCCAGACACCAGGCTCAAAGGCACACTTAACATGAATGGGAAGAGAGCCTGGGAAAGTCCACTAAGTGGCGTGTGCATGTAGGTCACCATCACTAGGAACTACATTATGATGTGAGACAATAATGCTTCAATAAAACTATAAAATAAAATAATAAAACAAACCAAAAGAATAATTTATATCTTTTTTGTTTTGCTGTTTTTCCTTTTCATTCGTTTTTCAGAACTGTGTCCCATTGGACTATGGACAGTCAATATTCAAGTAGAAAAAGATCCTCGAGTAAGTTCTAAGTCTAAAATTAAATGAAGCTGCAACTAAATTATCACAAGAACACAGAAAGAGCAGAAAGAAGAGGAGGAAAAGAAACAAAAACTGAAGGTGACAATCTAATGTTAGGATCTTATAGAAATTAATAATTATACAACCAAGGCCAGCACAGGGCTCAGCTCTGAATATTGAAGCAGAGACCACCTAGACAACGCACTCCATATCTTTTCTACTATTTCCCCAAGACTCAAGATGCTTAGCAACTCTTAAACCATAGACCTTCCTACCTGGAGGTGCTAACACTGCACCATCAGTCTGTATTAGTTCTCTAGTCTTGCCCTCACAATCATTTTCTCCTTACCTACCAACTTCTCTCATCACTGCAAAGAAATGTCAGTATTTAATAGGAAGCAAATATCTAGGTAATTATGGCCATTTTCAAGTTAAATAGTTGATAGGTCAGGTCCCCCCACATGACCCTGCAGCAGAGACAGGAGGCAAAACCCCAGCAGCTAGAAGCAGAGAGACTGCTAGAATCCAGGCATCGGTATCAGAAAAGCTGCTTTAGTCATACCCAGCACCTTTAGGGAATCAGCCAGCTGTAGGGGAAGGAATCCATGAGCCACACATCTGGAGAGTCGAGTAGTCCTGATTGGCCGGCTGAGTCACGTGGTGTATCGGAAGTACCGATATTTTCTAGGCATGCTGATTCTCTCATGACGTCTGTAGTCTCAGGACCTCTGGAGTCGGCCTTGTGATGCCTGGAGTCTTGAGGCACCTGGATTCTCTGATATCTCTGTTTCTAGCTTCTGGGTTTTGCCTCCTGTCCCCGCTGCAGGGTCACGTGGGGAGACACGACCTATCATCAGTCAAAGTAACATTCTGAAGGCAGCTGAAGGAAAAAGTATACTATAAGGGTAGGGCACAAATTAATATATCCTATCAAAATATCTACAAGTCAAGTTGATGGACAATGCTGCTTCAGTTGATCAAAGAAAAAAATCTGCTAGAACCAAAAAAATTGACCAAGACCTATAAATTCAAATCTATACTTATAGATCAAAGAAGGAAATAAAGTATCTCTTGGTCAGTCGCTCATTTACTCATGTATTCAATCAGGAAAGATTCCGTCATTTGAGCATGCGTAGAAGGAACAGAGATAAATGTGAATTAAATACTGGTGTACAGGTAGGGAAAACGATAATTCCATAGAATTCAGGTAGATACACACACTGAGAAACAGGAATGAAATATCAGCCAGATGCAGTGGGGCAAGTCTGTAATCCCAGTACTTGGGAGGCTAAAAAGGAGGATCAATGGTTTGAGGCCAGCCCTCAGCAACATAGTGAGGGCCTTAGGAACTTAATGAGACCCTTTTTCAAAAAGATAAAGGACTGGGGGTATACCCCAAAGGCAGGAACACCCCTCTGTTCAATACCCAGCACACTCCCCAAAAAGAATAGAATGTTAGAATGCTGTAGAAATAAAATATAATAATATAAAAAGGACCACAATAAATCAGATAAAAACGAATACAAGTATACTCACAATAAAAGTAAAAAAACCAACCACTGATTATTTCGTTATGGTGGAAACATTCAAAATCCTTTCTTTTGGCATTCTTGAAATACACAGTTCATTGTCACTACCTTTAGTCACCTTACCTGGCAAAGAGCACCAGAGCTTTTTCCTCTACCTAATATTGCTCAGTACCCACTGACCAACCTTTCAATCCCTGCCTCTCCCCTATGCTTCTTAACCTCAGGAAAGAGAGACATCACCTCTGGTCTAAATTAATGCAATTACATGACTAAACCAAGTTACAGAGATATGTCCTGTACCAAACTTTTAACAGTATCTAAATTTCTATAAAAATCTGCCAGAGAAAACTGATACTGAGATTGTAACTTGTTACCATTAACTAACAATGCTGAGTCTTTGGTTATAGGTTATACTTGCTTTCAAATAGGTATCCTTCCCATCAAACATGAAATATATTAGTAACTAATAATTGTACTATGTGTTATCTTTTAAAATTACTGTCACCTTAAGGGATTTCCTCATTTCTGTTATCAAAAAAAATTTCTAGAAAAATAGAAATACCTGATATAATAGGTACTAAAAAATATGGGATGGATAGATGGATGGATGGATGGATGGATGGATGGATGGATGGATGGATGCACAAATGAACAAGTTTCTTTAAAATCTTTTGAGAAAATGATTTCTTTAAAATCACTATGATCATATCTTCACTCAAAGTCATTGTCTTCTAATATTGGCAACAAAATCATTAAGCCGTACATGATGGGAAAATTCATATCAAAATAATAAAAGGCAGAAACAAAGTATGAGTATTAATTATGTTGTAAAAATAAATATTTTAACAGTTTCATTGTCTGAAACTAAATGAAAATTATATTTTAAATTGAAAGTTAAGCTAGGTATATTGGCACATGCTTGTAATCCCAGTACTTGGGAGGCTGAGACAGGAAGGTTGCAGATTTGAAGCCAGTCTCAGCAACATAAGCAAGGCCTTCCTTAATATAGTGAGACTGTTTCAAAATAAAATAATAAAATAGAGCTTGGAGTGTACCTCAGAGGAAGAATGCCCCTAGGTTCCATCCCCAGTACCACACACACAAAAAGTGAAAATTAATACTACCTATGCTTTGCTTTACATGTTAAAAAGTCTTTTTTAATAAAAGTAATAGAAAATGTGTGTGTGTGTTGTATGTGTGTGTGTGTGTGTGTGTGTGTGTGTGTGTGTGTTGTGTGTTTGTGTGTTTCTGGGAATGGAACCCAGAGGCTTTCTACTTCTAGGCTACACTCCCAGACCTATTTTATTCTTTATTTGGAAACAGGGTCTCAGTTGCTGAGAGCCTCACTAAGTAGCTGAGGCTGGTTTCAAACCTGTGCAATCCTCCTGTCTCAGCCTCCCAAGTGCTGGGATTATAAGTGTGCGCCACCACACCGGCTGTAATAGAGATATTTGTAAACATGAAGAATTTTAGATTTTTAAGTTGTATCTAAAATAGATTTACATAAATAAATCTAATTTTCAGCTTTAAAACTATTCATGCTTGGCTTGTGCATGTATGTCTACAAAAGTTTCTTTTGTATCCCACTATGATGTATGAATACAGTGCACCAATAAAAAATTTAAAAAAACTATTCATATCTCAATTCATAATATATCTAAACACAGTATGGCAAGTTTTAAATATTTTGATGACTACTTCATATATTAAAAGAATTTAAAGTTTACTTTGGAAGTAGTCAATACTTTCTAAAATAGACAATAAAAGATAACACAGGCATCCTTTTGATCCTCTAGAGTATACTTTATTTGTCCTTGAAAAAATATATCCACTGTACCTTTCAGAATGATTTATTAGGTGTTATTGTTACCATGTTCAATATTGTTCAATACTGAACTACTCTACTGATTACCGCTCTCCACTCTGCTTTAGTTCTGTCATGCGCTTTTATTTACCTCCTGCGGCAAAAACATTTTAATTGGTTTAGAGAAGCTTGAACTCTCTTTTATCAATGACAGATTGCATCAAAATGGAACCAACCCAGGAGCTGTAGTCCCAGGGCAGAAAAATCATGATCTGTTTTGGGTTTCCAAGATTTAAGAGTTATGAGCCAACAGTGAACAAAGGAAGATAAAACCTCTCTATAAGCTCAAAAACTTTTTATGACATATATGTATGTATATATATACATATGTATACATATGTGTGTATGAATATATACATATGCATAAGCATACATACGTGCATATAATAACACGCTTGTTACATATGCAGTCATCCTTCAGTATCCCTGGGAGATTGGTTCCAGGACCTCTTGTGTATACCAAATTCTGCAGATGCTCATGTTCTTTCTTCAAAATGTTATAGTATTTATATATAACATCAGTACATACTCCCATATACTCTATTGATTTGATTGATTAAAATACTGAGAATTGAACGCAGGGGCATTATACCTCCAAGCTACACTCCTCCAGCCCTTTTTAATTTTTGTGTGTGTTTGGAAACAGAATTCTGCTATGTTGTTGAGGGTCTTGTTGTATTGCTTAGGGTGTCCTCAAACCCACAATCCTCCTGTCTCAGCCTTCCGGGTTCTGGGATTTCAAGGCACGTGCCACCAACCCGGGGTTCCAATATATTTTAAGTCATTTCTAGATTACTTAACAATATCTAATACAATGTAAATGATATAAAACTCAAGTTCTTTTCATATTATTTAGGGAATAGCAACAAGAAACATCTGTATATGTTCAGTATGGAAGTGATTTTATTTTTTTCACTTTTTTCCCCTTTTTTGTGGCACTGGGAATGGAACTCAGGGGCAGTCTACCTTCAAGCTACACTGCCAGCCCTATTTTTTATGTTTTATTTTGAAACAGGGTCTCACTGAGTTGCAAAGAGCCTCACTAAGTAGTAAGTGAGGCTGTCCGTGAACCACCATCCCCCTATCCCAGCCTCCCAAATGCTGGGATTACAAGTGTTCACCACCACTCCCAGCTTTTTTCACATATTTTCAATTCATGATTGGTTAAATTGATGACTGTGGATCCCACAGATATGGGGGGCAATTTTATGTGCACATACACATATATACACATACATGTATGAATGCATACAGATGTATATAACACTCAAATACAATTTTTGTGTGGTACTAGGTACCATAAAGGCATTCCAACTCTGAGATACACCATCACTCCTATTTTTTATCTTACTAAGTTGTAGAGGGCCTCTTTAAGTCACCGAGGCTGGCCATGAACCTGTGATACCCTTGCCTCAGTCTCCCAAGTACTGGGATTACAGACATGTACCACTAAGGCTAGATTTAAATATAATTTTATAAAAACACTGATATATCTGGATTACAATAGGATATGTACAAAACATTATAACATAGCTAAGCTACATGTTGTATATTTATAACGTAGGGTAAGTAAATAAAACTACTTAGTATTTCTCTTATGTTGCTTTGTTAAGGGCTGCTTTCCAAATTATCTACACATTAAATTTATGAAAAACTGCAGTCAATTTTGAAGTGATTTATAATTATGGTAAATCCTGCTAACTGCATAAGCTTGGGCAAATGGTGCATTATTTTAATAGGCCTATATTTCTTTAAGTATTCATTTTACAATGCTCCATTATTTATGAACAATACACCAGAAAATAATTTTCTTGCTGCAAAGAAATTGTATTACTTAATAGATTTTAGGCCCATGCAGATTTTACTAGTTCAAAAACTGAAACTAAATTGTGACTTGAACAAATCCAAACATTATTTTTAATACATGTGTGAAGTAAATATTAATCACATTGATGACACCCACTTTGGGCTGTCATTTTTCTTTCTTTAATTTTAATTTTATTATGGCAAGAATATTTAACAAGAGATCTACACTTTCAACAAATTCTTATGTATACAATGCAGTATTATTATTATTATTATTATTATTATTATTATTATTATTTGGTGGTACTGGGGTTCCTGGAAGCCCTTCTACCTCCGGGCTACACTCTCAGACCTATTTTTTATTATTTTTGTTTGAAAACAGGGTCTCTTAAGCCAGAGCAGCTGGCTTCAAACCTGCACTATCCTCCTATCTCCACCTCCCAAGCATGGGGATTACAAGCATGCGCCCCCACACCCAGCGTATTTTTAAAAAAAACCTCTTACACTGTTGGGCAAATGCAAATGGTGCAGCACCTATGGAAAACAGAATAGACTTGAATAGGAAACTACCATATGGTCCAGCAACACCGCTTCTGAGTATTTACCCTGAAAAACTGAGGAACTTGAAAAGAGGTAAGTATTCTCACGTTCTCTAAAGCTCTGTTCACAATAGCCAGGAAGTGAGAACAACCTGAATGTACTTCAATGGAGAGATGGCTGTCACTTTTGCCAAGCAGGTTGACAAGGATCACAAGCCATCAGACAAAGAAGAACCAGCAAGTAGCTCCAACCAACTCACTGTACAGGGGCACAGCATTGCCTTGCACAAATCCTAGTGAAATTGGCAATACATAGATCCACTGGGCATGCAACACGTGAGGAAGGAAAAATGGGTTGTTTAAAGTGAATGGTGCTGGGAGAGGCACATGCCTATAATATCAATTCTTGGGAGACCGAGACAGGGGGACTGCAGATTTAATACCAGCCTCAGCAATTTAGCAAGACTTTCAGCAACCTAACGAGACCCTATTTCTAAACAAGACAAAAAATAAGATAAAGTGGATAAAAATAAAGTGAATATAACTGTCATCCTTTCAGTAAGATCTCACTCTAGACCCACAGTCTTCCTTAGAGCTAAATTGCACAATACTGTGTTTTTATTCTTTCAAATATGAATTTTTAATATCTCTTTTAGGTTAAGCTAAGAAAAAGCTCTTGAGAACCACAGATTTTGACCTTTGTGCCTCCCCCTGCAAAGCCAAAGACTTTTTCAGCACAGAGAGCTCATTCTGAAGACATCCCATTTTATCTAGTCTTGTTACAAAGAACACTATTTTCTTGATGAGTTGATGAACGAAAGTATTCTCTTCTACGAGGTAGATTGTGGGGCATAGAAAGGCAGGGTCATCTCTGCACTCTGACATGAAGGGTTACAGAATATCTACGACTCTCGTATCTGCAGTGAATTCACCTAGCATTCCAACACACTAAGTACGCACATGCATCTGACACTGTATTCCTTTGAATTAACAGTCTTTGCTTTTAGAAAAAACATAATCTTCCTTTAATGGAAATTTCAGTAGCTAAACCAATCACGTGTTTGCAGAGCACCTGCTCTATGCTAACCTGAATGTCTAGGCATTATGGAGGCACAGATGACCTTGCTCTGAAGCAGAAGCAGGAGGATCCTAGGTTGAAGGACAGCGTCAGCAGTGTAGTGAGACTCTCAGAAACCTAATAAGTCCCTGTTTTTAATTTTTTTAATGCACTGGGGGTTTAGCTTGGAGGTAGAATGCTCCTGGGTTCAATTCCCAGTTCCACAATAAATGAATGAATGAAGAAATAAATAAATAATAGTTTGCTGAACCCTGGCTACAACTATGAAACATAATTCATCTCTTTCATTTGATGTTATTGTATGGGATGGTTGGTCTCATTCTTCCAATCAGTAGCTGCTGCTGCAAAATGCCAGATAGTAAATGTTTAAGGCTTTGCAGTAGGCTGTGTCTGTCGAGACTACTTAATTTTGCCATGGAAGCACAAAAGCAGCCAGACAGTTTTAAATATATTGGTATGTCAGTGTTCTGATAAAACTTTATTTATAAAAACAGGCAGTACACTTGTAATCTCAGCACTTCAGAGGCTGAGACAGGAGAATTACATATTTAAGATCAGCCTCAGAAACTTAGTGAGACCCTATTTCAAAATAAGAGAATAAAGGCTGGGCATGGTGCCACACTTGTAACCCCAACATTAGGGAGGCAGAGGCCGGAGGATCACAGTTCACGGACAGCCGCAGGTACTTAGTGAAGCTTTTTGCAACTCAGTGAGACCCTGTTTCAAAAGTAAAAAGACTAGCCAGGTGTGGTGGTGCACACTTGTAATCCCTGTGCTTGGGATGCAGAGACAGGAGGATCATGCAGGTCCGAAGCCAGCGCGCTGGCTTAAGAAATTCTGTTTCCAAATAATAAAAGTATAAAAATATGTCTGGGAGTATAGCCCAGAGGTAGAAGGGTTTCCAGGAACCCCAGTACAACAACAACAACAACAACAACAACAACAACAACAACAACAACAATAATAATAATAATAGTAAATTTTTAAAAAAATAAAGAGACCAAGGACAGGCGTGGTGGTGCATGCTTGTAATCCCCACACTTGGGAGGCAGAGACAGGAGGATCGCACAAGTTTGAAGCCAGCCTCGCTGGCTTAAGAGACCCTGTTTCCAAATATAAAAATATGTCTGGGAGTATAGCCCAGAGGTAGAAGGGTTCCATCCCCAGTACCACATAAATAAATAAATAAATAAACTAAAAAATAGGGCTGGGGGTGTAGCTCAGAGGTACAATGGCTCTGGGTTCCATCCCAGGTACTGCAATAAATAAATTAATAAATTAATTAAATAAAAGAGAATAAAATGGGATAGGGGTACAGCTTAGAAGCAGAATGGCCCCAGGTTCCATCTCTAGTACCAGAAAAAAAAAAGCAGTAGGCTGGAATTGACCTTCCAACATAGTTTACTGTCCTCAGGTCCATTTTATAAGTTATTTCTTATTAGGTCAACAATATGTTTGGAAGAATAAGAATTTGTTCAGATGAAGTTTATTTTATCAAGTTTTTATTTTAGAGGTGTTACTTCTGTGCCCTCCTCAAGAAAACTTTTTCTAACCAATATCACAATGAAGTTACAATACAACGCCATCTTGAAAAGCCTTCCATTAGATAAAATTGTGACATTCATAGGAATGATACAATTATTGAATGTTCAATGAAATATAGAAACAATAAAAATCCATTAATTATAAAAATATTCAAAAATAAAAAATCTTGCAAAAATGTATTGTTACCTTGCATATCAGCTACTAAATCATTTTTTTAATAATTGGAAATCTGGGGGAAAATTAAATATGTGTATCTCAATCTTTTTATAGGAACTAACTGTACTAGCAACTATTTCAGAGTAATCAAATAATCCCAATTCATGAGGGAATACTCTATAGAATGCTGACAGATAATAAACACAAAAAGAAGAATCAGCTAAAAAAAATGTTCATTCTACAATATTTAGTAAAATTATATGTTCAGACAAGTTGATTTGAAGCCCATTAGATAGATGCATTTCAAACTTGGAACTGGATGTCCACATGGTGCCACAGTGCACCACCCAGCCCGTCCTCTGGTTGTAATGGGAATTTTTATTGTACAATGAAGGAAAAGGGCTGCCATCTTTCCGATAGAAAAGCTGACTGTTAGTATCAGGGATGGTAGGAAAACCAATATCCTGTGTTATCAGATATAATGCAGCCTGTAATGTATACCACTTTTGATGTGTCCCATATACAAATGCTTAACTGGAATCTAATCGATATTTTGGGACTAAATTTCAGGTTATAGAGAATGGAAGGTATTGAGTTATTAGTGAAATAGCACCATGAGGAAGAAATAAGACTATATACCCAGAAGGTAGAATACTCAACAACAACAAAAGCAATTGGTTAAATCTCTGTGGTATGAAATGTGCATTTGATCAAAAGAAAAACTTATAGGACGTGATAAATCAATGTAATAAATGGTCCTGTATCCAGTGCTGTCTGTAGAAACCAACTACGAAGACATCTGGTGAAGAACTGGAGAAAACTTAAACATGGATTAGTTATGAGATGATGCTAATATAAATTTTAGAATTATATTAATAGTTTTTTATAATTTATAATTTTATAATTATATTTATAATTTTATAAATTTTATTAAGTATGATAATGTTATTTTGTCTATATGTTAAAATATTATTACTTTTTAGAAATGCATATTAACTTTTATGGTTAAATGTTATAACATCAGTAATTTCTTTAAAATGCTTTAAAATAATAAGGATTAAAAGAAAAACACAAAATGTGTTCACTCCAACTACGTCACACTTTATTATGTTCCAAACCTTGCTCCACTCTCCAGTAGGATGTTGTATTGTTTCTTCCATAAGAGTTTTTATTAACTGGGAAAAGATGGTTGATTGGTTGGTTGGCTGACTGGTTGGCTGGTTTCCCTTCTCCCCACTCCATTATTTACCCACTATATAGGTAGGATTTGCCTGCCCTACTCACACCTGTATTCTTAGCCCTGAAAGAAGTGCATGGGACAGACTATGCTCAGTAAGCACTGTCAAAAAAAAAAAAAAACATATCACTTGTCCTAAATCACAGTTAACATTGGATTCATAAAATTTTAGTTTTGAAGATTTCCTTTGCTTAAATATGCGATTTGATTTCCTATGGAAATGTGTTAACAAAATGGGAAGAGGGTGTGTATTATTTTACATGCAAATGGAGTTTATACTGTACAATGCCAGTTAACAAACAAAGAGGGAAAAAAGGTTGAAGAGATGTGGGATTCTAATTCAGTGTTATTTGAAATCACATGTGAACAGTCTGCTGTGCGCAGCTGGAAGACATCCCTATGAAGTTCAAAGAGCTGAGTCTTCTAACACCTGTTCCTGAGCTCTAACCTGTTTACACTTTTCATAATAAGATGAAACTCAATGTTTTCAGAAAGCCAGTACATGAGAGTTCTAAACATATCCTGTTGGAATTAAATCTGCAGGCCTAAAAATAAAGCTTGCAGTGTTAGGATGAAAGAAAATTAAAACATTTTATTTAAAAAAATGTGACACTGAAAATCATAATCCAAAGTAACTAGACCCGTGTGAATAGGAACATCTTTTCTGTCTACAGGAGGCATATATTATATTAAGATCAGATTTAAATTTATAGACTACAGAGACTCTTTGGCTCAAAAAGTACTAGTAACAGATTTTTGTCATATATAAAAAGACTATATTTTAAAAAAAGCTAATAATAAGACTATATGCTTATCATTGTATGTCTTGACTTTGGAAAATCTATCTTAAATAATTGAGGTCAACCAAAGACATCCACTAGGTGCTCTGCCTGATGATAACATGTATAATGATTTATTTTATATTTCATACTCTAATTAAAATATAGAGAACAAAGAAGTATTACTGTAGTAACATTGCAACAGAAAAGCAATGATTGCTTCATGGACACATTTTTCACTAGGTTGCTTTTTCTAGGAGAGTGTACTTGGAATTTATCTCAGAGGCATTTTATCTCCAAATTACAACCCTAGACCTTTTTATTTATTTATCTATTTCTTTATTTATCTACTTTCATTTTCAAACAGGGTCTCACTAAATTTATGAGGCTCTTACTAAGTTGCTGAAGTTGGCACCAAACCTGCAACCCTCCTGTCTCATACTCCAACTGAGAATGGAATTACAGGTGTGAGCCATCACACCTGGCTCAAGTTACCTTTTTTTTTTTTTTTTTTTTTTTGGTGGTGGTGCTGGAGATCGAACCCAGGGACATTCTACCTTCAAGCTACATCCCCAGCCCGATCTTTTATTCTTTATTTTATAACAATGTCTGCCTCACAAAATATCTCACTAAGTAGCTGAGGCTGGCTGCTGCGAACCTCCTGTCTTGGCCTCCCAAGTACTGGAATTACAAGCATGCTCCACCACACCTGGCTCAGGTTACCATTTTTTACAACCACAATTCTACTTCCATTCTAGCTTTAGTTGTTACCTTAGGTGTGATTGTTTGTAAGGTCTGGAAACAAACTCAAGGCAAGACCTAGTGGATAATGAGAAAGAAAACCCTTTTCCCTGAAGCCATAGTAACTACATCTATTCAACAAATATACGGTGAATTTTTATTACTCATCACACACTACAGTAGGATCAGAGGACAAGGAAGAACAGGAATGGGGTCTTTCTCCTCAAAGGAAACATATTTTCTGATAAAAATTACTCTGTTCCCAAGTTGTACCTCAACAAGCTCCATGAGAGGTACAAAATTATTTTAAAGTTATGCTGAGTCAGATCAGATGTTAATATTAATGCTTTTCTTAAGAAACACAGGATAGCCGGGCATGGTGGCACACACTTGTAATCCCAGCGCTTGAGAGGCTGAGACAGGAGGATCGTACAGGTTCAAAGCCAGACTCAGATATGTAGTAAGGCTCTCAGCAATTTAGTGAGACCCTGTTTCCAAGTAAGGTTAAAAAAAAAATAGGTCTGGGAGTATAGCCTGGAGGTAGAAAAGGCCCTGGGTTCTACCCCCAATACCACACACACACACACACACACACACACACACACACAAAAAAAAAAAAACCCAGGGTACTCTGTTAAAGGATCTCTCAATACATTAAATTTGCATATCTTGAGATTGGTGAAGCAAGGTAAAAAAATGTGTATCAAAATTAAAGGTCCTGGGGATATAGCTTGGAGGTAGGTAGAATGCCCCTGGGTTTCATCCCCAGTACCACACACACACACACACACACACACACACACACACACAAATATATATATATATATATATATTAAAGGTACTATGCAAAGTTTTTAAAAAGAATTATTATAAAAAGTCTCACTCAACTTATTCATTGATATCAGTGTAAATGTGATCAAAAGAGCACACCTTAAAAAACTATATGCACTTAAAAAAGAAAATTTTCAAATGCATATAAAAAGATATAACTATATATATAAACTGTATGTTCTTATCTAAAATATGTAAATGTATAAAGATAAAATTAAGCAACTTAAACCAAAATCAAATAGGATTTGTCCCAGGAATAAAAGATCTCAGTAAAATTTATTATAACTATCTATATGGAACCTAAAAGGGTTTGAGAGAATTTATCATCTGTTTACTTAATTACAAAATAAAAACCTAATAAGAAATATTTTAAGTGTTTCTTCTAATGTTTCCTATATAAAATCTGGTACCTATCTTCAAATTTATTATGAAGATTAAATAGGTTAATACATATAAGACAGTTAAAATATTTCTTGATATATGAAAAATAGTATTTATTGATAAATTGACAAATAGTGTTACTTCTTATATTGAAATAAGTTAATCTATATAAGCTCTTATAATAGTGTTCAATACCTGACAGTCGTTTACTTCTTAGTTTTTTTTTTTTATTTGTTGCCGTACTAAGAATGGAACCCAGGGGGATTCTACCTCTGAACTAACTCCCCAGCCCTATTTTTTATTCTTTATTTTGAAATAGAGTCTCACTGAGTTGCAAAGGACCTAACTAAGTAGCTGAGGCTGGCCAAGAACCGAGATCCTCCTGTCTCAGCCTTCCGAATGCTGAGATTACAAGCAAGGGCCACTGTGCCTGGCTTCTTTGTATTTCTTATATTTAAAACTGTTAAAAACCATTCTCAGTTTATAATTCATACCAAAACAAATCATTGACCAGATTGTTTCCATGGACCACAGTTTGCCAATCCTTTCTTTATCTAGAATTTTATAATCAACATAAAAAATGCCCATTAATATTAAGACAGAGGATTCTGAAAATTTTGAAGAGTAGAGAGCACCAGGAATCTTGTTTCCCTACCTAAACAACAATTGCATTGGTAGAATCTATCTGAAGAGACAATTTTGAATCTCAGGAGTCTACTGAAGGTTTGCAACTAGAAGGGAAAGGCCTGGACAATACATTTTGGCCAATTTTTGTTAGTATTCCCTCTTATCACAATAGCAGCTACCCACTCTCCACTTCCAGCACCACAGCAGGAAGCTGTGCACACCTGGAGCAACCTGCACACAGCTCATGCGAGCCACGGATGAGAAAAAGGGACCCGGTCCTCCAAATACTAGGGCTCTGTGCTGGCATCACTGATCACGTTTTTGGATTAGAGATACAAGGAGGCCATGGCCATTATGGCTGTCAATGTTGCAAGCCTCACTGCCACTAAATATTGACTCCCAGGGAATGTAAGGGGAGAGTGCTCTTCTCCTTGAATCTCTCTCTCTCTCTCTCTCTCTCTCTCTCTCTCTCTCTCTCTCTCTCTCTCTCTCTCTCTCTTTCTCTCTCTCTCATTTTTCTTTTTTGGAAGCCATTTATTAAAAACATGCACAATTAAATGCAACAAGATACATAAGGAACTTTAGTAAATATCCATACAAGTACATGGAAAGGAGCAGGCTCAGAAAAGAACCTAGAAAACCTTACGTGTACATATCAGGTTGATTTTGGCATTTAGCCCATCGTTTTTTTAAAACCTTCTCTAATAAGTAATAAAAGCTCTTTTTGAAAAGTAAACTCTAGGGCAGGGGTAAAATCTGATTCTGAGACTTATCATATTATCATATTTAAATGCCCAGTGTTCAGTAAAAAGGACAAGTTGCAAAATATATTAAGAAACAAGAAAGTATGGTATGTTCAAAGAAAGTAATAGGAGTTAGGGTTATGGCTCAGTGGTGGAGCATGTGCTTAGCATTCACCAGGCCCTGGGTTCAATCTCTATCATCAAAACCATTAAACAAACATAAACTGTCCCTAAGAAGATCTAGTTACACATCTACTTGATAAAGATTTGGAAACAACTATAATACAGATCTTCAAAGATATTAGTCCTTTATCAGAGGAGTAGATAAGACTCTCCCATTCTGTAGGCTCTTTCTTCAGATTCCTGATGGTTTCCATTGTTACATGGAAACTCTTTAATTTGATTCCATCCCATTTATTAATTCTTGGTCTTATTTCCTGAGCACTGGGGCTCTTATGAAGGAAGTCTCTACCAGTGGCCATATGTCAGAGAGTTGCTCCTATGTTTTATTCAAGCAGTTGCAAATTTTCTGGCCTAACTTTTAGGTCATCCTCAGTTGACTTTTTTGCAGCCTAAGAGATATGAGTCTAGTGTTTAATTACATTGCACAGTTAAAAGTATAAAAACATGATGCGCAAGGAAGTAAAGGGAGATGGGAAAAGAGTCTAGAAAACAATGCATTAATACAATGTAAATGTTAATAAGGAGGTTTTATTGGGGATGAAACCCATGGGCTTTCTACCTCCAGGCTACACTCCCAAGACCTATTTTATATTTTATTTGGAAACAGTCTCACTAAATTGCTGAGAGCCTCACTAAGTAGCTGAGGCTGGCTTTGCACCTGTGTGATTCTCCTATCACAGCCTCCCAAGTTCTGGGATTGCAAGTGTGTGTCACCATGCCCAGTTAATAAGGAGATTTAAAAGACTAAAAAGAAAAAAAAGAAATCCTGGAACTGAAAAGTAAAACTACTAAAATTTAAAAATCACTGGAAGAATTCAACAGTAGATTCGAGCAGGCAGAAGAAGTTGTAAACTTGAAGAAAGGACAATAAAAATGAGCAATTCTAAGGAACAGAAAGAAAAAGACTGAAGAAAGTTGAAGAAAACTTAAGAATCTGTGGCACACCATCAAGCAGATCTAGTATATGTTTTGTGGAAATTCCAGAAGTATAAGAGAAAGAGGTAAAGAGAATACTGAAGAAATAATGGTTACAAAGACCCTAAGTTTTATGAAAGACATAAAGACATAATAAAAAGCTCAACAAACTCCAAGAAATATGAACTCAAAGAGAACTACACCAAAACACTTTGTAATTGAATTTTTGAATGCTAAAGACAAATATTGAAAACAGAAAGAAGAAACTTGTCATATACAGGGAATTCTCAATAAAATTCTTATGAAAACTATGGAGGCCAGAATTCAATTCACAGTGCTAAAAGATAAAAAAAAAATCTGTCAACCAAAAATCCTATATACAGCAAAAAATATCCTTCAAAAGTGAGAGGAAAATTAAAACAATTTCAGATAAAATTTGCAGGCACTCATCACCACTGGATTTGCCCTGCAAGAAATGTTCAAGGTTGTCCTGCAAGATAAAATGAAATGACACTAGACTGGAATCTAGTGTGATCTTCCCATTTAAACTCACCACCTGTTCTTAGTGCCTAGCACTCCCTTCACATGGGATATTTTTTAAATGTTCTTACCCCAATTTTGCATGCTCCCAGACCAGCTCAGATGCGACTCCTTCCAGAAAGCTTACCATGATTCACCTAGAGAGAAATTATATCTCACTTCTTTAGAATCCTAAAATCAATCAATCATCCCAACTTGCCTACTTTTTTAAAATAAAAAAGAAATCAATGACAAATAAAACTAGAAATTTCATAAATTTATAGAATTTCACTATACTTTTAAACAACAAATGAATGAAATAATAGATCACAAGGACATTTTTTTTAAAAACTTAGATTATTGAAAGTAAAAATTCAATAAACTAAATCATAGGAGACAAAGCAAAAGCAATGCTAAAAGTATAATATGTAGGTATAAACACATCAAAAATATGAAAAAAAATCTCAAATCAACCACTTAACTTTACAAACTGGGGGATTATAAAATGAAAAGTGAACTAAGCACAAAACTAGCAGAAGGAAGGAGATAAATATTACAGTAAAAATAAACAATGTAGAGAACAGAAGAAGGGTGGAGAAAGTCAATGAGATCAGAAGTCAATTTTTTAAAAAGATCATCAAAATTGAAAAACCTTTAGTTTTAAATTACTAAATAAAAATGGAAGTTAGAATGCTAGTAACAGTTCTATGAAATAAAAATCATTATAAGAGATACAATCATATACCAACAAATTGGATAACATAGGTGAAATGAACAAATTTCTAGAAACACAAAGCCTACTGAGATTAAACAAGGAAGAAATAGTTAATCTGTAGAGACCTGTAACTAGAAAGAAGATTAAATTAGTAATGAAAGATCTTCCAACAAAGAGAAGCACTGAACACTAGAGCTGCAGAGGTGAATTCTTCTAAACATTAAAAAAAGAATTAATATCAATATTTCTTAAGCTTTTCCAAAGAACAAAGAGGAGGGAACACATCCTAAGAGGCCCTGCCCTGTTACCAAAGTCAGATAAAGAAGCTAAAATGAAAGAAAACTATAGGCAAATATCCCTTATGAACACTGATATAAAATCAACATAATATACTCAAAAAATTATAAAAATTCTCAAAAATCAAACCTGGCAAACTGAATTCATAAGGATATAAAAAAGATAATGCACCATCACTAAGTGGGATTTATTCCTGGAATAAAAAAATGTCTAAACATATAAAAGAAAGAAGCAATACATGTAATATACCACATTAACAAAATAAAGGGGGGAAATGCAACATTATGTCACTCAATGCAAAGCAAAACTGACAATAAACAACATTACATAAAAATCAAACAAGAAATAAAAGATAACAACATATTAAAAACCATATGTAAAAATGAACATCATACTCAATGGAGAAGCGTGGAAATCTTTTCATCTAAGATCAATAACAAAGTAAGGATAAATACTTGCATCACTTCTATTTAACAGAGTTCTGGAACTTTTAGGCAGAATAATTAAATAAGGAAAAAAACCCAGAAAATATCCAAATTGAAAAGAAAGACATAAAACTATTTCTGCTTATAAATGATATAATCTTCTATGTAGAAAAGCCAAAATAGAAATGATTAACATGATTTAAAAGGTAAAAGAATTAATAATCTCAAAAAGACCATCAAATAAAACCAGGATTATTCAATATTTTAGGCTTTGTAGGACAACAGTCAAAATCAAATAACTATTCTTACCAAGGGCAACATGATTATGCACATAAGAGAATTTAGCAAGGTTGAGTAGAATCATAGACATGAAATGTAAATATAAAATTCTACTGGAAGAAAACACAAGAATATACATTCACAACCAAGAATAAGCAAAGGTTGCTGGGTATAGTGGAGCCCTCCTGTAATCCCCCTACTTGAGAAGGATTCAAGACTCGCCTCAGCAACACAGCAAGACTAGTAAGACCCTGTTTCAAAACAAAACTTAAAATAGGCTGGGGTTGTATCTTGGAGATAGAATACATCTGTGTTCAATTCCCTAATATCACAAAAATAAAAATAAATAAATATGTTAAGGGGGGGCCAGGACCAATCCCAGGATCAAAAAAAGGCCAAAAATTTAAAACTTAAAAGTATTACTATAAAAATCAATTCTGATCTCTTTAAAATAAAAATGTCTGTTTGTTAAAAGACACAAATAAACCAAACAGAGAAACTCTTGACTTGAAAATATATCCTCAGTGCTTATAGCTAGAAAAAATTATATACTTAGAATATATTTTAAAATACTACAAATCAATGAAAAACTATGAAAAACTCAAATTCTTAGAGACAAATGATATTAGGACATTTCACAAAAAATAATATACCAATAGTCAACAGGCAAATGAAAGATTCTCAGAATCATTAGTAATCAGGGAAATGCAAATTAAAGACAAGTTACCACTAGATATTCAAGAGAAATGGCTAAAATTTAAAAGATAGAATACCCTATGTTCCCATGCATTTTTAGAGGGAATAGAAAATGAAACAATCATTTTGACAATTTGATATAAAGTTAAACATTTTAGCTATGCTGTATTTCAGCAATTTTGTTCATAGATATTTATCTTCAAAAAGAATTGCAACCAGAGAGGACTATTTATGATAGACCAACTCTAAGGAGAATGATAAAATGTATTGTGGTATATTAGTATCAACAATGAAAAGAAATGAACCGCTGAAATGTGCCACAACATGATGAGTCTCGGGGGAAAGGCATAATCGAAAGAAAGTGGGCATGAAAGAATAGCTACTCTATAATTTCATTTATATTAAGTTGTTCAACAGTTGCTGTTAACCTTTAGTGGTAGAAATCAGAACAGTGGTTGCTTTACAGGTTCTGGGTCAGAGAAACCCTCTCTCGTCTGTGCTGCTATAATAGAAGACCACAGACTGGGTAATTTTTTTAACAAATTATGGTTTATGTATGTTTGTGCTTTTTTACAACATACTTGGCTGTTTGTATAAGGGAACCTCTTTGTTGAGTATTCAATCAAAGAATTTAAATTCACTATTCTGGAATAACAAGTAGGCAACCCTAGTAAGAGGAAGGCATCTTCCAGTGTGCCTAGGCAGAGTGCTCATCTTCAGGAAACTTTCAAATAAGCAGTCAGACTTCAGTGTATCCCTACTTTATCTGCAAATACTCAGGCCCTTTATGAAACCGTTAGCTACTGAGGGCTACCCAGTTCCCTGAATTTCCCTTAAGACATACCTGTTGTGCCTTAAAACTCACCCATTTTACCTATTCTTTGCTTTTACATTTCTACCTGTATCAAAACTTCCTTTGTCTCAAAGAGAGTGGGTAGGACTTCAGGTAAAAAGTGTGAGAATAGAAACTGATGTCTCACAATTATATTGGCTGGGAAGCCCAAGATCAGAGCATCAGCAGATTGAATATATGGGTAGAGTTTGTTTATTACTGCTTTAAAGACGTTACCTCTGGCTAAATCCTTAAGGGATGAACACTGGGTCCTTATATAGTAAAAGAAGACAAAGATGCTCCCTTCAACCCTTTTTTATTAATCTCATTCCAAAGACCAGAGCCTTCATGATATAATCACCTCCCAGGGTCCCTATCTCTTATTACCACCACCAATGAGGATTAGGAATTAGTACATTTTAGAGGGGACATATTCAGACCACAGCAAAGTCTAAACCTAAGCCCCCAAACACTGCGCATGTTTTCATCCTGCACTACTTCCCCATCTCCTCCACCTCAGCCTATTTTACCTTCATGACAATGTTTGCAGAGGAATGTTTAGTCAACTCATGGCATGATCATCTGAAAACTAGACACAGGCATTCTGTACAGATGGCATTTGATAAAGAGGAAAGGCTTCGTATTCATGGTTTGGGGCCTTTTTTCTGTGTTTCCCTGACCTGGGTCCTGGCGCTGTGATTCTTCAAATGGCTTACATGTCTTCAGTGTTAGGAATTTGCGCAGTCCCTTCCTCTTTTTCCTCTTTTTCTTCTCCGTCTTGGCTTTAAGGACACTTCTCGACTAGAATATTGATTCCAGAGACATCACTGAGAGGTTGACAGATTGAGAAGCACTCTAATAGCCTGGCAGAACAGAGAAAGAAATTTTCTTCTCTTTTTTTGGGGGGGAGTGCATACTGGGGAAACCCAGGGACATTCTACTTCTGAGCTACACTCCAGTCCCATTTATTTTTTTATTTTGAAGCAGCATCTTGTTAAGGTGCACTAAGGCTGGCCTAGAATCTGGCAATCCTCCAGTCTCAGCCTCCAAGTACTGGGATTAGGCATGACAAACTAAGTATGGGCCACTTAGGGGAAGAGATACTTGCTTTATGTTGAGAGCTGAAGGTTCTGCATCCTCAAAGTAAGAGCTGGGGGTAAACTGGAAGTTGAAAGGCCCTCCCAGAAATGAGTCCAGCTTCAGAGCGCCTCAGACTCTGAAATTTGTCTGAGAGAATCTCGGACGGCTGAGCACACTGGAAGAGCCCTCTCTGGAGGCACATAACACCCTATGCTTGAAATGACTTCTATAAACAGTTCTGCAATTGCAGTATCTGGCAACAACTGAATAATAGCTGAGTACCAAAGGATGCTTGAAAACATGAAGGAACCGGAGCAGAAACATTGCACAACATGATCAGAACCCAAAAGCTCTAGGTACTGATGTGAACAGACACGGGTGTTAGAATAAGAATGACAGAATCAATCAATGAGATTGTATTTCTACTCATAAAATCACTCAGAATAAGGTGACTTAGGAGCAACCCTAAAAGCAACAAGAGATCCTCTGTCATCAAGTCCTATTCCTGAGCACTGAAGGAAACACCCCAACAAAACTTGTAGGGTGCACTCATGAGTCATGGCGGTGGGCCACAACAGCAGGTGATGGGCATGGAGAAGGGAAGGTCGGGTGTGGCTCTCACATGGCCCACCCTCCTGTTCAGATGATGCATC
Source organism: Muscardinus avellanarius (assembly GCF_963383645.1). Taxonomy (NCBI): domain Eukaryota; kingdom Metazoa; phylum Chordata; class Mammalia; order Rodentia; family Gliridae; genus Muscardinus; species Muscardinus avellanarius. The sequence goes on from NC_137806.1 coordinate 16,964,256, forward strand.
TGTCAGCATCTTCTGCTTTTCCCATATGACTCAGGATTATTGACCTGGACCTTTAAACTCTGTAAGGTTCTAGAGAACTTGAAGAATAAGACTAGATATCTTTAATAATTATAGAGACACAAATATTACAAGAAGCTTTGAAATTAGACTCATTCATAAGATAGGAAATTAGGCATCCTCCAGTATTCAGAGCCAACATTATTGCCATGAGTTCTACTTTTATATTTTTTATTTTTGGTGATGGTGCGGGGGGGATTGAACCAAGGGGCATTCTACCTCTAAGCTATCCTTTAAGCCCTATTTTTATATTTTTATTTAGAATCAGGGTTTCACTAAGGTGCTGAGAGCCTTGCTATGTTGCTGCAGCTGGCTTCAAACCTGTAATACTCCTGTCTTAGCCTCCTGAGTACTGTATTACAGGTATGGGCCACCATGCCCCCAAAGCACTGCTTCATTGAGAGTTTCCTGATAGCTAGAACTATGTCTCTCTTAATATGTTTATCACTGTGCTTAGTACTGAGTACAAGTTCAATAAGCATTTTATTGCATATATGGTCAGAATTAGGCTTTTAGACTTAGGCGAGGCATTCAGCATGCTTTGGTGTTAAACTGCAATGTGTTGAGATTGAGTCACCCACCTACCTACACACTAGCTTAACTCAATGAATAAAGTTATACAAAATTCAGCAATTAATAATAATAGCCAATACAGTGTTACTTGTATAACGTTGTAAGACAACAAGCGCTATTCTAGGAAATTACATCTGCTCTCTTTTAAGGCCCATTATGATCCTATCTAGTAGTTATTGAGAATCTTCATTTTAAAAACATAAGAGAACTGAAGCACAAGCACAGAGAGGCTGCTTCTTTGGCTCTTGTGACAACTGGAAGGAAACACCAGGATTCAAATGCAGGTGGTCAGACTGCAGAGTCCAAGCTACTAATGGCCAATGCCAACTCAATGGAAGAACAATACCAGTGCAATCTTAGATTCTCTCTTGAGATAACTTCCATGATACTATGTTGCTCCTCTCTAGATGCAATCAGCTCAGCGGAAACTCTCTTGGTTTAGAATCTTATTCTCTGCAAAAGTCTCATTTTAAATTTTTAAATTCATCTTCATGACTCTGTTTACTCTTTGAAACACTAGAAGTATTGACGTATTGAATCAAAATATGCTAGTTCCTAAATCAGCTGCTTTTTAATGAAAACTAGTTATGCTCGTCTGTGAAACACTCAGTCCAACTATAACAGAGTCTATTAAAATGACAATACATTTTTATTGCCTGAGGTTTTACTTAAAACGTGTCGGTGAACTTGCTGGTCATACTAAATGGATCCTTTGCAAAAGACTTCAGAGTTTCCAACTTTAAATATCGTGTACTGTGCAATGATGGGACCCTGTATGTAATATGACATGGGAGTTTGATGCTACAGCCTAGTAATTTTTAAACTATGAGATTCAGTCAAGAGCCCATGGCCTAACTGGTTGCCTTTCCTGCCATCGATGTGTTCATGCAAACAAAAACACTATGTTTCTAGCCTAGACATACATATTTTTAAAGGCATTTGTTTGATATGTCAGCATTCCAATTGCAGATAGCAAATATATGCTTCATATTTGTGGAATGATAAAATCAATGTGAATAAAGTCTTCTATTCTCAAATTTATTTAGACATCAATATTCTCTTTAGGCAGATATGTGGAAATTGTTATCTACTTAAGTCCAATACAGAGAATAAAGAGAATTTTCACAGAACTAAAGCACCATTTACTCAAATTTAAATTGAAGGCAATAGACTAAGATAATATAGCATTTGAAAAAAAATTGCATATTGCGAGCAATCTAGAGTGAACCCAATTGGAGAAATCTCTCCACGTTATTAAAAAGACTGATACAAGAGGAAAGCACTTTAGTGCACTGAAAAATGCATTCCCTTATGGGAGAAAATATCCCATTAGTGCAAATGTGGTTCCATACTCTCATATGAAGGTGGACCTGGGGTCAAAGGCAATACCGTCTATGATACACAATTGGTCCACAATTGAGCTAATATTCCACAACTGAAGATTTTCATTGGCTTGTCATATCTTGTCACCCTGTGCAGTTTCTAAAGACCAGGACTGCTTTGATTTCCGTAAAAAAAAAATAAAATAAAAAATGAAAAATAAATAAACCTACATGGTAAGTCTGGCTTTTGTAAGCATTTGTTTTCTGAATTTGGGGACTCTTGAAGCAGTATAGACATTGCATAAAGTACCTTCAGCTATCAAACAGCATTACTGTGCCCTTATCATTCATCCCCTTCCAGATCCAGTCTCTATCCTGCTCTCTGCCAAGGGAGGGCAACAGAGAAGAACCATGCAACAGGCTCGCCTGCCCTGCCTCCTGTTTGCTGCCAGCCAATGGGAAGCCCAGCAAAGCTCAAAGAGACAGGGTGCAGCTGAGTGCATGGGGTGGCCCTGTCCCTCCACAGGTCACTGTTCTCCCCAAAACACACCATGTTTTTCTTCCAATTTCCAACACCCTATCATTAGCACACAGGAACTGTACCATCTCTTGAAATTTCTTTACTTCCTGACCATTTCAATTATAAAAATCTTTTATAAATCCTATGAATTACCCTACTTTGAGTATGCCATCAAGTTCTACTTGAGCCCTGACTGATAAAAGTAACACCAGAGAAAAAAATGACCGAAATTCTCAAATGAAACAAAACATGTTTGGAAATTTCCTTTGGAATCACAAACATGTAACCACCCCTTTGCTCATCAAATAAACAGAAATATTTTTTTCTAAACACTTAAAGTGTTATAAGCCAATTTTTTAATATTATAGCAATTTATCCAAAATTAACAATGATAATCTCACATAACAGATTTATTTGTCTGATATCAAATTTTTGATCACTTAGAGATAACATTTCAATATTTATTTCTTTTTTTCTTTCTTACCAGAGGATATCTTTATTGTTTTAAGATGAAAATACCATACTTTTTTTTCAGAAAAAAATCTATCCTAACATGAAATATGAACTCTAAATACACAAAACAATCTCAAAAAAGAACACAGCTAGAAAATGTACATTTTCTGATTTCAAACATTATAAAGCTACAATAATCGAAACAGTGTACTACTGCTATAAAGGCAGATATATAAACCAGTGGAGTAAAATTAAAAGCCCTAGAAATTCTTCCATATATGGTCAAGTTATTTTTGACAATATTTCCAAGAGCATTTGGTGAAGGAAATAATCTTTTCACTAAATATTGTTGAAAAATAATAATTACATGAAAAAGAATAAAGTTAGACCCTTAACCTAACACCATATACAAATATTGACTCAAAATAGATAAAAGACCTAAATGTAATTCTTAAGACTAAAAAATTTTAGATAAAAACCTGGGTCATAAAACTTCACAACACTGAAATTGGCAGGGATTTCTTGGATATGATTCCAAAGGCACAGGCAACAAAAGAATAAACAAACAAGCTTCAAAAAAATTAAAAAAATATTGTACATCCAAAGACAATGTAAACAGAATTAAAAGTTACTGAAAGAATGGGATAAAATATTTCCAAATGCTATATCTGAAGTTATACTAATATTTCAAATAGAAATCCTAAAAATTAGCAACAATAAAAGCAAACAATACAATTTAGAAATAGGTAAAAGATTAAAATAGATAATAAATCTCCAAAGATTTTTATATGACCATTAAACACATAAATATAACTCATCATTATCATAATATAACTAATCATTAAGGAAATACAAATAAAAACTATAGTGAAATACTACTTCATATTTGCTAGAATGGCTACTTAACATGAATTACCTTGCTGCAGCCCTTTACCTTGAGTTTGCTACTATCTTTATTTGTAAAGTGTGTTTCTTGTAAGCAACAGATGGATGGATTCTAGTTTTAATCCATTTTGCTAGTTTAAGTCCTTTAATTGCAGAATTGAGGCCATCTATATTCAGTGTGATTATTGAGAGATAACTTTTTTTTTTTTTTTGGTGGTACTGGGGTTACTGGAAGCCCTTCTACCTCTGGGCTACACTTCCAGACCTATTTTTACATTTTTATTTAGAAACAGGGTCTCCTAAGCCAGCGCGCACGGCTGGCTTCGAACCTGCGTGATCATCCTGTCTCCGCCTCCCAAGCGCGGGGATTACAAGCGTGCGCCACCACGCCCAGCAAGAGATAACTTTTAATTCCTAACATGTTAAGATTTTATTTCTGTTTGAAATACTGTTTATTCTTCTTTGCTTAGTTGTCCGCTGGATGGAAATTTTCATTTCTCTGGTTCTGGTGTGTATTACCTATTTCTTCTTTGTAGTTAATCTCTTTTAGTATTTTCTCTAGCACTGGTTTTGAAGACATAAATTCCTTCAGTTTCTGTTTGTCGTGGAAACTTCTTATTTCCCCATCTAATTTGATACATAGTTTTGCTGGGTAGGAAATTTTGGGGTGGAAGTTGTTTTCTTTCAGAGTTTGGAATATGTTACTCCAAGCCCTTCTGGCTTTCATGACTTGGTTTGGGAAGTCTGGAGTGATTCTAATTGGTTTGCCTCTGAATGTCACTTGGCCCTTTGTTTTTGTTGGCTTTAAGATTCTCTGCCTGGCTTCCACATTGGTCATTTTGACAATTATATGGTGTGGGGAATCTTTTCTCTGATCCTGTCTAAAGGGAGTTCTATAAGATTCCTGGACCTGTATATCAACCTCTTGCTCTATGTTTGGAAAATTTTCTGCTATTATTTCTTTGAAGATATTATTGATCCCTTTGGTTTCACCTTCTTTTCCCTCCTCTATTCTGATTATTCTTAGGTTAGCTCTCTTAAAATGGACCCATATTTCTTCAATGTCAGATTCCTGCTGTCTGATTTTTTTACTAAGTTATAAATTATTATGTGCTTGTTTTTGGAGTGATCATCTTCTAGGAGTGACATTCTATTCTCCATGTGGTCTAAATCGATTGTTTATAGTTTGAATTGATGCCTTTACTTAAATGATTGTATCCTTTATTTCTTTCAGACTCTCAATTCTTTTTGAAGGTCCTGTATTATTTCTACAGTTATATTCCTGATTGATCTTCTGGAGATCTGTGAATTTCTGCATTATCAGGTTCTGATATTATAGGGTTGTGGACATTCATTGCTCTATTGTTGTTCCTCTTTCCCATGATTTCAGAAGTTTGTGCCTTCTCTGGGTTCTTCCCCAGGTTACCACGACTTCACTTAGGGTATTCTGGATCTCGAGTTTGTGGTAATCTCAGCTGCCACTACTCCTTTACTGGGTTGTATTGCAAAGTCGCAGACCCAGGGAGTTCATCTAGGCTGCACGATATCATGGGGGTGCTGGGTTGGGTGTTTTCCCATGAGGAGCTGCAACTAGGGTGTGGTATTTCTGCCACTGCTACTCCTTCACTGGGTTGGACTGCTAAATCTCAGACCCAGGGAGATTATCAAAGCTGTGCAAGTCTCTGGGGGTGCAGTGCTGGGATTTCTCCTTTAGGGGGCCGCAATTTCACTTACAGTTATTGTGCATGCTTATCTGGAACTGTCGCAGGCATGGTGAAGAACTCGCCACTGCTGCTGGAAATATGGCACCACTGCCACACCCTTGGCTGTGAGGCTGGCATATTTCTTTTCTGGTTTTGAGCTCTGTTCTGAGTCCCCGGAAGTTGTGCTGAGCTTGGCCACTGGGAGTTTCTTTGCACTGAAAGAACTGCTGAATTACACCTGAATCATTTGCAGCTGCTCACTTCAGCTCCTTGTTTACCTTTCTTCTTTGGAGCCTGGTGCTGTGAGGCAAGATGGCGTCAGCGCAGCTCTGCCGCTGCATTGGGGGCTGGTTTCTTTTCTGGTCTCTGGTTGTTCGTCTAGTCTTTTTCTCTTTCCCTTGTGTTTACATTTCTTATTTCTCTGCTGATAGTGTTTTCTGGCTATGAAAAGTGCTGATTTTGTGGCAATATAGATCGAGTGTTAGCAGGACTCATAAATGCTGCTTTTCTCAGTCACCATCTTCCCGGAAGTCCCAGAAATATTTTAACTTAATCTTTTGTTTACCCTTATAGGGCAGTGAAAATGGCTAAATATAAACCTCTGACTTAAGACTTTCTTCCATTCTTCATTGAGTACCTGTTGCTACCAGGCACCTTCCTAAGCAGTGGAGATGCAATAATTGATGAGATGTAGTCCTCGCATCCAAGGAACCAATAACTATAATGCCATGTGACAAGGATAACTACCAAGAAGAGAAAAAGCAATACAACTCAGCTTGGGACAGAAGCAAAACTTGCCCACATAGAGGGTATTATTTTTAAGCTAGAAGAAATTCAACCCTTTTATAGTTTGGAGGGAAGGAGCACATTTTTTTTTAAAAGATGCTAGACTATATAATTAAGAAAGAGCAAAATTAAAGTGTCATAAACTAATTGCATATCTTTATTTAAAAAGAAAAACTTAAGAAATACCTTCTGTTTACTTGGATGATGCAGGGTGGAATAATTTAAATTATTAAAATCAGTTCAAGTGCTGTAAGCCAGAAGGATTCTATCTCAACCTGAGGATGTATTATCACTCAGCCATCTGTGACCAATAGTCCCTACAGATTGTTCCAAATTTATTCTCCAAACTTAAATCTATGATAGGAAAAAAACCTGGCACCCTTTCAGTAGGTGAACATCTGGATTCATTTTGAACAGGTAAGAGCCAGGTACCTGATATTTTAAAATTTTAATGACTATAAGGAATGATGTGGAAATATATTATCCTATTGTAATAAAGAAGAAAGAATTAACAAAATAAAATAGAAGAATCCTGAAAGTGGTTGGAATACGAAAAGGTCTACAAAATTCCACATCTTAACTTTGAAGATTAAAAAAAAAAAAAAACAGTAGGGCACGGATGGGGGAAAATAATTCAGTTCAGAATCTGTGGTCTCTTTTATTTAAATGGAAAATTTTTAATTTTTTTGCAAACACATTTCAAATTTGGATATCTGCAAGCTAGATAATATACATATGATATAGTTGGAAAAGGGGTAGAGTAAACCTTATTCTCAGATAGAAAATATAACCGTAAGAAAGTCTGTAATTATAGTCTCCTTAGACCTGGAAGCCAGGAGCAAAAGAACTGGTAGAAGCACGCAGCAGATCCACTGCTAGCAGTCCTGAACAGTGGGAACCTACTCCAGTGGCCACTCTTCCCACAGCTTCTTTGTGCATCCTCTGGATTCATTGCAGGGACCAGTGTGGATGTATGGGTAGTTCCTGACCTTAAATTGTTTTCCAATTTGTCTCAACTGTCACCTGGAAAGAGGTGGAGGAAGGGAGTCTGTAACTCCCATCCCACTGGGGTAGAAGTGGACCAGGCAACCTCCACAAAGCATGACAACCCATGAGGCCATCTAGATTCAAGGGCTAAAGGACCAGGGTGGGCGGTGAAGAAGAACTAGCAGGGCCGGAGGGAACAGTCCCATGTGAAAAAGCATCCCCCGGGCCCAGACTGCTTGACCACCAGCAGCAGAAGCAGCCCAGCAATGGGAGAATGCGGGTCACTTCTGCTCAGCCCACCACCGGTGACTATGCACAGCTCTTCCCTTCTCAAAATGTCATGGAATTACTTGCATATGTCTTTGTATGAATTTTGATATGTTTCCTTAGTTAGAATTTATGAAGGAGCTCTTACTAGACAAAGTCTATGAACTTTTCACACACACACACACACACACACACACAGCCATATGATATATGTATATACATAACCATAACCAAGGCACTTTTTAGAATGAGTATACCAATTTTCACTCCCACCAACAGGCTATTAAGTACCTGCAACACTTTTAAAAAATTTTTTACCTGGGTATGATGGCATATGCCTCTAATCTCAGTACACAGGAAGCTGAGACAGGAGGATCTCAGGCTCAAGGCTAGCCTTAGCAACTTAATGAGAATAATGTCGGCAATTTAGCAAAACTGTTTCAAAATTTAAAAATAAGCCAGGTACAAACATGCCTATAATTCCAATACTTGGAGGCTGAGACAGAAGGATCTCAGGTTTGAGACCAGCCTCAGCAGCAACCTAACAAGAACCTGTTTCAAAACAAAAACTTAAAAGGACTGGTTGGTTCAATCACCAGTATCTCAAAATAAATTAATTAACTAACTAATTAATTAAAATAAAAGGAGTGTTGCTTAGAGGTAGAATGCCCCAGGGTTCAATCCTTGGTAGCAAAAAAAAAAAAAAAAAAAAAGTAGAGAATTGTGTCATTATTAAATATTGTATTTCTTTGTCAATAATGAAATTCAAATCATTCAATTTTCAGTCACTTGAGTGTGTGTGAGTGTGTGTGTTGGCTGCCATAGAGTGCTATTCTTTTAAATTGGCTGTATCAGCAGATCGTCAGCACTCTACCTACGACTATCAGGCTGAGTACTCGGAACCTGGTCATGAGATTCCACCACATGTGACTTCCAACTGCCAGAGTGCGGCTGTAAAAGCACACATTTACAGGTTATGGGGAAAGTTATGAATGGCCACTCATTTATTTTTCAAGATCTGCAAATCAAAGCTTAAGATATCTGTACAGAAATGCCCCAGGTTTGGTTTAAGGTAACCAGACTTACAGATATTCTAAATGAAGCATATAAAATCTGTTTATTCAAACAAGGTTGTGCCTGCATTATACTTTTTCTTTACATTTCAGGGCAAAGGAAGGTAATAAACTCATTATTCTAAATAATGAATAGTACTGGTACTATCTTTTTATAACTATGTCTTGATTTAACACATAATGCTTCTCTAAAATCATATTTTCTCTCTCATAAGGGATCCATAATCACTTTGCAAGAGAATTTTTTTAACCTGCATAATGTTTCTTAACAACTCAAGGAGATATTTTAAGTTGCTTAAATATCTTTCAATGTTCCCTCTAGTTTTTATTTTTAAATCTTCAAATTTTTGCTTAACACAGAGTTCTTTGTTACAATTTCCATTTTTAGAACAAATAAGATTCATTCGACACATTAATATAATATTAGTGCAGATCATTTTAAAGGTTCTTCAGTCAAAATTACTAGTCCTTCATCCTACAGTAACATAGACACATATGACATTTTGACCCAGCACTCACCGAACAACCACTATAAGCCGACACAGTGTTCTGCAGTCATGAGCAGGAACAAGACAGACTTTGCAAAGTGCTTATGACTAGGCCTGCCAGGTTTGACAAATTAAAATGTAAACATCCTGTTAAATATTAATTCCTGATAATCAAATTTTAGACAAATTCTAGATAAGCAAAATTTTGTGTCTTACATTTCATGGGACGTACTTACACTAAAAAAAAAAAAAAAAAACTCTTGTTCATCTGAAATTCAAACATAAGTGAGCATTGTGTATTTTATCTGGCAAGTTAGTGATAACCTAATTGAATAATAAAACTCATATCTTCTAATAAACATAAAATAAATAATTCCATTAAGTGCTACAAAAGAGGAACCTAACTGTGCTATGTAAATTGAGAGATACAAGATCAGAAGACTCATTAGTTGTTCCTGAATGGGGTCTCAAGCAAATCACATTCAGACAGATGGTAAACATTGATATCCACAAAAAGTAGAAGAGAATTAATAATTATGGAGATCAGGAATGGGCTGCACATGCCTTCATAATCCAATCCACTAGGGTTGGCGAAGAAGTTCCTACTGAGAAATAGTTAACAAAGCATATCATAAACAGTATATGAAGTCCAAAGTTAGAAATTATGAAAGTAGATATCATATTACATTTCCAGTACATTAATTATAAATTCAGTGGTATAATAATCCCATGATGTAGTATAAAGTTGGCAATGTTATTTCTACTTAGAAAGAAAAAAAAAAGGAATTATTTATATCAAGGACTATCCCTCCCTCTACTGGTCAAAAGAGGAAAATCAACTATAAGAGTAATGGGCAAAAACTGAACATTTCATTATAAATCATTCATTAAGCCGGGCGTGGTGGCACGTGCTTGTAATCCCAGTATTTGAGAGGCTGAGGCAGGAGGATCACAGGTTTGTGGGCAGCCTCAGCTACTTAGGTTCTCCGCAACTTAGTGAGACCCTGTTTCAAAATAAACAGTAAAAAAAAAATGGAGCTGGAGGTGTAGTTCAGGGTCTGATAGAATGCCCTGAGTTCAATCCCCAGTATCACAAAAGAGAAGAATAATTATTCATTAATATTAACAACTTTTTGGATATCTTATTGTGAGATGTGCAAGTGTTTTATCTTTTACAGATCCTATGGTTCAGAAACAAATTAGTTAAGGAAAAGACTCCAAAATGTGTGGGATTCACTTAATGACATTAAAAGTTACGTGACAATTTTGTTCTTGCTTTCTTCACCACAGTTGTTTATTTCTGCATAATCTGCCTGAATCTCCTCAGAAAGAAACACTAAATATATTATTATATACATTTTCTGAATACCTACAAGAGTTATGCATAAATAAGGCTCTCTGTGAGCTTGCAAGATTGCTGTTTCTAGCCCAAGATCAGTAAAAGATAAGCTCACAAAAGGGGCTTAGTGGTCTTTCCTTTGAACAATTGCCCCCCCAGTGAATTATCAAACTCATTTGGGAAGTACTTCTTCAATGCAAATTCTCCTTAATAAATTAAACTCTTCTGTCGACAACTTGTTGCTAAACTGAGAATTGACTCCTAAGTATCTGCAATAAATTAGCACCACCTGTTTAACAAAAGTAACTAGCTCCCAACTGTCTAGTAGATCAACTCTGAAATCTCTTCTCTGGCAGTAATTCAGTCTCTTCACCAGCTGGGCTGGTCTCACCTGCTCACGTCCTATCCAGAACCTAGGTTAGGTTTCTTTCTCAGAGGCCCCCACTCTGCCTTGTCTCCCTGCAGAAAAATCGCCTGTGTGGGAAAAGAGAACTTCACTTTTTCTCCAGACCTGATTCAAGTCTTCATATATCATGTAGTAACAGTGATGCTCCCCAGGGTGTTCGCTTCCTGCAGCCTTCACTTTCTACATCCTTTGGGTTCATTATATTTTAGACTCGGCCCTAAAAGCTGTGTAGTATTTATTCATTTTCTGTCTACTTATAGGCCAATGAATATGTTGGCTCCCCTAGCAAGCTAATAATTTGGTACCCTTCTGATTCATACTGGTTAGATGTTACTTGGACATTGATGGAGAGGAGAAGTTCAAGAGGTACGGGGAAGAACACAGGAGGAGGACCACAGAGCTCAGTCACTATCCTATGTACTACTCTTTTCCCCAAAACAAAGCACTCAGTATGAAATGTCCTCTAAGAAATTCATCATCTTGTTTTTCATCTGCAAGAAACTACTCAAAAATGTTCATTATAACCACACACAGGACATAACCTTAGAAAAATTTTGATAATATGGTATCATTGATCTTGTTTTTTTTACCAACAATTTGGAACATCCAATGCTAGCCAACAGCACAGTTGCATGGCTAGCCTAGTCCATGGCCAGCCCTCTGTATGTTTGAAATAGGTCTTGGCTCTTGGCTAAAATGTCTAGATATTCTAACCATCTGTATATACCATATGATATATCACCAAAAGTATATACAAAAAGTGTTAGTCATCCTTGCGTCACTCTGGCTAAAATACCTACCTGGCAAGAACAACTTAGAAGAGGAAAACTTAATTTGGGCTCATGGTTTCAGGGGTCCCAGTCCAGGGTTGGCCAACTCCACTGCCCTGGGCCTGGTGAAGCAGAGGATGGTGGTGGGAGGGCACGGCAGAGGAAAGCTGCTAGGGTCATAACACCCAGGAAGCAGAGGAGAAGTGTGTGTCCAGGAGGGGGTAAAAGCTTCTAGAACACATGCCCAGTGCCCTACTTCCTCTAACCAGGCCCCAGCTCACAGGAGCCCATTCAGCCAGCGATGAAATGTCCACTGATGAGAGCAGAGTCCTCATGATCCACCACTGCCCCACTGCCTGGCTCTGGACACTGCTGCATTGGGGACACTCCAGATACAAGCCATAACACTAGAGGCTTAATTAAGACTTGATGGGCTTATCATAATCATGAACAATCACATTATACTTCCACCTAACATACTAGTACAAAGATCTTAAATAGGATATATGCATCATTTTGAGAACATTATGTTTTCAGGATGTTAGCATATAATTTTTAAATACATATTGATTCAATACAAGCATGCCTTTCTTAACATACAGTCACTTTAGCCCTTCCAAACCTAAATAATTTCTTAATGCTCTTATTTTTAGCTATATGATGGATGAGTTACCCTGAAACACTCCTATTGACATTAAAAAGATAAAATATCAAACATTATTGTAATGCATCGCAGAATATTGGAAATACACAGGAGAAAGAGGATAGTATCCAAAAATTAACAATTAAAAATGCCAGGGATATCTGGCAAAGAATCAAACAGAACATTAATTAGGAAACCAATGTACTTAAAACTGAAGAAGCCCCTAACTATTCAAACTGGAAGGCTATTATGATCACTTCAGATATATAAAATTTGTGCCTGCAGTTTCCCCTGCTGTTGAGAGACATCAAGCCATGTTGACTGTGTTATATTCAGGGCTGAATTTCAACCTGAGCCCAGCATAGTGCATGGGACATGGCATACACCCAGTAACAATTTGTTACTTGATTTGAAATGACCAAATGCTCTGATCTAGTTAATAAGCACCAATTTGATTTGGGAACAACTATTAATTAAATAAACAAAAAGGGAACAAAACATATATATGCAATTTATTTCATGAAATGACACACTAAATGTACCAGCTGTCCATTGCCGCAAAACAAAACACCACAAACTCAAACAACACTCATTTTTTGCACTACAGGTAGGTAAATCAGCAGTCTGAGATGACAAGTGGATGCTCTGCTTTAGATCTCCCAAGACTGAAATCAAGGTGTCACCACTTTGGTCTGTTATTTGGAGAGACTAGAAGAATCCATGCCCAAATTCATCCAGATTGCTAGGAGAATTCATGTCCTCTGCAGTTATAAAATTGTGGCTTTCGTTTCTCTGCATATTGTCTTCTAATAGAGCTCCTACAGGCCACCCACGTGCATTGGCACATGCTTTCCTCTGCCTTCAAAATCAGCAAACTGGTATACTGACCAGTGGAACAGAATAGAAGATACAGAAACAAATCCACACACCTATAGTCAATTAATCTTTGACAAAGGGGCCAAACTCATACGCTGGAGAAAAGACAGCCTTTTCAACAAACGGTGCTGAGAGAACTGGCTATCCATTTGTAGAAAGATGGAACTAAATACTTACCTCTCACCATGCATGGGAATCAACTCAAGATGAATCAAAGACTTAGCAATTAGACCAGAGACTTTGAAGTTATTAGAGAAGGGCATAGGATCAACACTCCAACACATAGGCACAGGTAGTAACTTTCTCAATAAGACTTCCAAATTCAGGAAGTTAAAACAAGAATTAATAAGTGGGATGGCATCAAACTAGAAAGTTTCTTTTCATCAAAGGAAGTCATCAATAACCTAAAGAGGAAGCCTACAGAATGGGAGATCTTTACCAGCCACCACTCTGAAAGGGGGCTAATATTCAGAATATACAAAGAGCTCAAAAGACTCTACACTAGTAAAACAAACAACCCAATCAAGAAATGTGCAATTGAACTGAATAGATACTTTACAAAAGAAGAGATACAAATGGCCAATAGATACATGAAAAGATGTTCTGCATCATTAACCATCAGGGAGATGTAAATCAAAACTACACTGAGATTCCATCTAACCCCAGTCAGATTGTCAAGCATAAAGAAATAAAATAACAAAAAATGCTGGCAAGTATGTGGGAAAAGAGGAACTCTTTTACACTGTTGGTGGGAGTGCAAACTAGTTCTCCACACTGATCTCCAGTGTGGAGATTGCTTAGAAAATGGGGACTAGATCCACTATATGATCCAGCTCTACCACTCCTGGGTATTTTTCCAAAGGGGTTGAAACCAAAGAACTACAGCAACATATGCATACCTATGTTCATAGCAGCACAATTCGTAATAGCCAAAATATGGAACCAACCCAGGTCCCCATCAACAGATGAATGGATTGTAAAATTATGGGAAATACACACAATGAAATTCTGTTCAGCAATAAAGAAGAACAAAATCATGTCATTCGCAAGAAGATGGAAAGTCCTGGGTTAAGTGAGATCAGCCAAGCACAGAAAGAGAAGGAACATATATTTCCTCTAATATGCCCAAACTAGGGAGCATTGGGGATACCAGAAGGTTTCCAGATAATAGAAGGGAAATCTCAGCAAAGTCTGAATGGAAGAATAGGAGAGAAAGAAGGCTGAACTTTATTAATGAGGAACTACATCTGAATATGTGTAAAAGTATGAATATAGCATGGTTACCCTGGACAATCATTGTTGGGAGGGGGAAAGGAAAATGGGAGGGGGAGGGCACCAAGTACAGTTTAAATGTATACTATTTATTTTCAATAAAAATATATATACAGAAAAAATCAGCAAACTGATTTTAGCCGAGTGTGATAGTGCACACTTGTAATCCCAGCACTTGGGAGGCTGAGACAGGAGAATTGTGCAAGTTTGAAGCCAGCCTCAGCTACTTAGTGAGACCCTGTTTCCAAATTTTAAAATATTTATAAAATAAATAGATCTGTGAGTGTAGCCCAGAAGTAGAAAGCCCCTGGGTTCCATCCCCAGTATCACACACACACACACACACACACACACACACACACACACACACACACAAAGCAGCAAACTGAGCTGGGAGTGGTGACACATGCCTGCAATACCAGTACATGAGAGGCCGAGACAGGAGAATCGCAGGCTTAAAACCAGCTTCAACAAATTAGCAAGACTTTCTTTCTAAATCTTAAAAAATAGGATCAGAAGTATAGCTCAAGGCAAAAAGCCCCTCGGTTCAATCCCAAGCGCCACAAAAAAAAAAATTAAAATTAATCACACTAGCATAAAAATCCCCCCTCAAGCTTTTGATCTCTGATTCCACTTCTTCATCAGTCAAAATTTGGCTCTTACATGGCACATATAGTTCCATTATGCCTACCCAGATACTTCTTGTGTTTACAATATAATCTATAATTACATACATGTGTTACCTGTAAACTGGGAGTGGTATTTAATCCTTGCAGAAGTTTCACCATTCAAAGGCAATGAGACTGCACAGGGTGAGGGACATCGAGGATTCTGCCTACTGCACAGGCCAAGTATCTTACTTAGTAATTATGATTTATTTTAAAATTGAGCATAAAATTATTAATTTTATGAGCATTTATGAGACTTCAACTATGTAACAGTGCTGTTTATGCAAAGATTATTAAGTCATGACCTCTGCCCTTAAGATGACTTATTTATTTATTTATTTATTTATTTATTTATTTAATTTATTGTGGTACTAGGGATTGAACCCAAGAGCATCTATCTCTGAGCTATACCCCAGCCCTATTTTTACTCCTTATTTTGAAACAGGGTCTCACTAAGTTGCAGAGGGCCTCATGAAGTTCCTGAGGCTGGCCACAAAATTGATCCTCCTGTCTCAGCCTCCCAGGTACTAAAATTAGAATCATGTTCCACCATGCCCAGCTAGGGAGACTGATTTATGAATCAATATTTAACTGTGTTGAGTGTCATAGGAGAGGAATCTAAATACAAAGGTGCATAAAGAAGAAAGAGACGAGCTGGGCACAGGTGGTGACACACAAATGTGATCCTAGTACTTGGGAGGCTGAGACAGGGGGATTGCAGGTTTGAGGACAGCAGCAGCAACTCAGCAAGCCCCTCAGCAACTTGGTGAGACCTTATTTCAAAATAAAAAAAATAAAATAGGGCTTAGGGTGAAGCTCAGAGGTAACCCTTGGGTTCAATACATGGCACCTCCAAACAACAGGGAAAAAAAAAAGGAGGAAGAGGAGGAAAAGGGGAAGAAGGAAGAGGAACAGGAGATACTTCTGAATCTTGATATCTTGATAGAGGATTTAGGTAGACAGTAGCATGGGATGATGAGATCTAAGCAGCAGAGCAGAAGCCAGAGGGTCCTGAACATCATGCTTAGGAGTCCTGACTCCATTCTGTAGTTAAGATAGAACCTTTGGTCATTATTACGCAAGGAAATGATGTGACTCCTGCAAACACAAGACATCCAGACTTTGAAACTGTCACTAGAAATAAATAGCATAATACCAGCCACAACATATCCATATGCACTGACTCACTAGTTCCCTTACTACATCTGGGGGAAGTGAATTCAGTCGACCTAGTGGCCAAAAATGTTAAAGCAATTTCCAAAGAAACTTAATTTGTAACTATATTATTGCCTAGGCACTGGTGAAATCTGACTCAGCCCGGCATCTCCTAAATCAATAGCCTGTGACAAATTTCTAATTTATCATATTCTACTATGTCACGCTTCCAAAATTCCATGACTTTCTCTTCCACCCTCTGCCAGACTTTCCACTAGTCACAAAAAAGAAATTCTTCTGTAGAGTAGAATTAAACTCTGTACGCACACACACACACACACACACACACACACACACTCACACACATGGTGAACATTTTACACCTGCTGTTGCTTCCTGAGAAAAGGTTACAGGAATCTCAACTAAAATTTAATGAGTTAGCTTCTTAGGTCTCAGAACTGATTTATGTAGGAAGCATCTGAGATTGTAGTAAGTGCTGGTTGACATGAATTATCACGTAGGTGTACACCATTCCACATGCATAGTCCTCTTGGTTTTAACAGGTAGCCAAGTTACAGAAACAGGATAATTTTTAAATGTCACTGTTGGATCTCTGCTAACTACAAAGAACTAAGTATTTAGAAAATCTAATCTCTGCTTCCTAGAAGTGACTCATCATTACTTCTTGTCAGTGGAATATAATGTTCAAAAAATAAACATAAAGGAGGAAGGGCTATTTCCTGATTAACATGAGAAGGAAAATATTAAGTAACTCTCTATTACTTTGCCTACTTGGATATCTATGCTGTTCTTCTGTTAACAGGTGTATATGTGACATGGGAGATTGATCCAAAGTTTTATCTTAACTGGTCTTCTCCCAGAATTGATTTTCTGCAAAAACCATGACATAGCAAAATGGAGGAGCCTGAGCTCTCAAGGTTCCTGTCTGCCAAAAAGATAGGTTAATCTTTTTAAAAATAAAAGAGAAAAAAGTTGCAATATTAGTAATAACTTAAAGGAGCATGATGTCATCTTCTCTGTAGATGCTGTTTTAAAAAATCCATACCGCCGGGCGTGGTGGCGCATGCTTGTAATCCCCGCGCTTGGGAGGCAGAGACAGGAGGATCGCACAGGTTCAAAGCCAGCCACGTGCCCTGGCTTAGGAGACCCTGTTTCCAAATAAAAATGTAAAAATAGGTCTGGGAGTGTAGCCCGGAGGTAGAAGGGCTTCCAGGAACCCCAGTACCCCTCCAAAAAAAATCCATACCATTATTAGGTTGTTATGGTGGAGATTTAAAATGTCCCTCCTAAGGCTCAGCCCCCAGCAGAGCATTGTTCAGAGGTGAGGCTTTGGGGACATGACTGGATCAAGACAGTCCTCACCTCATCAGTGGATCAACCTATCGTTGGGTTGATAATCTGATGGCATTAGCAGGAAGTGGTAGAAACTGGAGGAGGTGGAACCTAGCTGCAGGGAGTGGGTCATTGAGTGCATGGCTTTGGGGAATATTTCTTGCTCCTAACCCCCACTCTCTCCTCTCCTAGCCACCATAAGCCAAGCAGTCTCCCTTAGTCATGGCCTTCCACAGTGATGTTCTGCTTCTCCTCAGGCCTGAAGCAGTGGAGCTGGCCCAGTATGGACTGACACCTCTGGAACTAGAAGCCAAAATAAATCTTTCCTCCTCTAAGTCATGTGTATCAGGTACTTTGGTTACAGTGACAGAATGTGGTCTAACATAAAGGTAATGGGAAACTTAAGGCTGAAATACATAAATTTCACAGAAATTCTTTGGTTTATTTAGCAAAAAACAAAAAAAAAATCCAAGCATTTACCTATGTCCAGGCAGTATAATGGCATTGGAAATCTATTTTAACTACAGTATTTCAGGAGTTCACATCCCATCCAAACTTTGAATACTACTTTTTCCTCATGGAGAGATCTGATCACCACCACTTAGAAAAAGAAAGATTTGCTCACAGTTCTACAAATTTCAGACATTTCAGTACATGTTAGGCTAGGATATGCCTGTGGGGTGTGGAATTCAGGATAAGGAGGTGGGAGAAAGGGAGAAAGAGAGAGAGGAAGGGAGAGAGAGAGAGAGAGAGAGAGAGAGAGAGAGAGAGAGAGAGAGACTGACTGTGTGTTCTCACATCATGGGCGCCAAGGTGACCGCCTCCTCTAGCCACGTCCTGCCTGCATAGGTCACTGCCCAATAAATTCATTACAATGGGTTTATCCACTGATGATGTTAGAACCCTCGTGATTTGATCGTATCACCTCTGAACATTAATACATGATCCTTTTCAAGGTACATTTTATAAGCCATAATAGAGCCTTTAGCCCATTCGTCTTCATAGTCAAATTACGTATGTGATTGTTCTTTTAATCACCATTATTATACCAACACAGCTTACTATACCTAACCTCCCTTCCCACACAACCCTTCATGAAGGACAAGTCCCCTGAGACAAAGACTGTTTCTTGCACTACCCTCAATGCACAAATGTGCAGAAGGCATGCATAGAACTAAAAGTTTTAATTATATTTAGCTGTCTATAATCTCTATGTCACAAGAAGATTCCAAATGCAGTAGGGGTAGAGTCAAGCTACCAAGGTGTTTTAGAACCTCACAACACCGATTCCTATGGTCCTGCCAAGTTACAGAGGGATCTATAGTTTTGGGGTTTTTTTCCAGAGTTGGCAAAATAGCTTAAACACATAAATCTCATTAAGTTGTACTAGGGAATGATATGTTGTTTTGCAATATAATATTAGAAAATGGATTTTCTACAATTTAAGAATTTCTTCATCAATTACAAGAATACCTCTCAGTCCATTGGCATTCACACAACAGGCCAAATTTCTATGCAATAGTCTTCTGTGCAATTTCACACGCTGAAAATTCTACCTCTTCTTGCCTTGAAATATATCATAATTAGATAATTTTTCTCAACTCATCTAAGAATATACAATTCTTCTTTTAAATTTTTTTTCTGCGGGTCTGGGGGTAGAACCCAGGGGCATTCAACCTCCGAGCTATACCTCCTACCCTATTTTTTATTCTTTATTTTGAAACCGGGTCTCACTGAGTTGCAGAGGACCTCACTAAGTAGCTGAGGCTGTCCGCGAACCGCGAACCTCCGGTCTCAGCCTCCCGAATGCTGGGATTACAAGCGTGCGCCACGACGCCCGGCTACAATTATTCACTCAAATACATCAGCCAAGATACTGGATACTTTGGGGAATTTGAAGAACTAACAAATAAGATGCTCTTTGCGACTTCGGAGAGCCAAGTAAAGTCTTGGACAATAACATCCAGCTCATTTAGTTCTATCAAAAGAGTCCAAATTCACAAACAATTGGCACAAACTTGAATGTCTATCCTTTTGGTGAGAGATCTGATTGGCAGTAGCTTCCACTCTTGCTACCAAGTGCTACAGGAGCTGGCTTGCAAGTGATTTTCTTGATTTTAAGAACTAATCTTACATTTTGCCTGATAGACAGACATTGAAAATAAAAGCACGATCACTAAATTCAACTACACTCTAGTGTTCTGACATTTAGAATTCTTACTGGATCAACAAACTAGATATGGAACCCAGGGGTATTCTACCTTTGAGCTTCACCACCAGCCCTTTTTGTTTTTTCTTTTAATTTTGACACAGGGTCATATTAAGTTACTGAGGCTGGTCTCAAACCTATAATCCTCCTATCTCAGCCTCCCAAGTACTGGGACTACAGGCAAGTTTCACTATGGCTGGCTGGATCAGCATATTTTTAATAATATTTTATTTTAAATTTGGTCCCTTTACATTAATAACCATTCATATTCTGAAAGAAAAAGTTCTCTACTAGAGAACTTTCAATCTTAGACTTAATTTAACAATGCCTGCAGGAGGCATTTCCTATCGAATGTTTTCTCTTAAAGAGGAAGATGTAATGCTTTCTAAGGCTCTAGTAAGGATTCATCACCAAAGCCAGCTGGTCTCAGGAATGAAAAAATGATCTTCACATCTCAGAAGCCATTGTTTGGGCAATTTGAGTTCAGGAAGAGGTATGAGGAGGAATAGTTACCGGTTGAATTAAAGTCAAAGAAAGGTGGGTGCAGCACAGTTGTCAGGGACAAAGACATGATAATGACACCCTGGGAAATTCTCAAGTCTGAATTCCAACAGCGTTTCTCACAATATTAATAAGTATGTGGCAAGTAAAGTCTAAAACAAAATAAGAAAATAAGTTTTGAATATCAAGTGTGTCAATGCTTATTAGTATAATACTTGATGTAACTTATAAAGAAAAAAGGGTTGTTTGGGCTCACAGTTTTAGAGGTTTCAGTCCATGATCAATTGGCCCTGTTGTTTTTGGGCAACACACCGTGGCAGAAGGGCATGGCGGAGTAAACCCACTTACCTCATAGTCAGGAAGCAAGAGAAAATGAAGAAGAGGTCTGGGCCCCGCTGTGGTCCCCCAGTGACTGGAAGAACTCCCCGCAGGCCCCGCATCTCAAAGTCTCCACCACCCTCCCAGCAGTATCTAACGGGGGGACTAAGCTTTTAAATACATGAGATACATTTGTTTTGTTTTGTCTTGGACGTCATTTAAATTCTAAATAGTACCATGTATACTATAGTAGTATAGTGTGTACATATATAGGGAAAACATATATACATACATACCATAAACAATATATACACTATATAGTATAGTACATTATATAACAAAGTAGTTGATTTTGTTACCCTCTTATCCAACCCCTGCTAAGGAAAGAATATTAATTCTTGTCACCATTTTGTAAAATGGTAGAGTTACTTCTTTGTAGAAATCAATTTTATAGTTAAAGTAGGACTTTTGTGATTTAAAATATATATATCCGCCTTGGTCACATGATTTTTACAGATTTTTCTATTTAGATTGCTATGTAAACTACAGAATTAACTTTTATACATTTGTGAATTTACTTATTTTTAAAGCAAGTAAAAATTATTCAACCACTACTGTAAAGGAAATGTTTCATAGGGCATTATAGAAAATGAGGGTTTGATTTAGAGGCTTTATTCTACTTAGTATAAAATAATATTTTAACAATATTAATGAGAATCATTTGTAGAAGATAAAAATTCATGTTTGTTTTCTATATCATACATCTTTACAACATGTACACGCTGATTTATTTTTTTGGGGGGGTGGCACTGGGGGTGGAACCCAGAGGATTTTTACCTATTCTTTTATATTTTATTTGGAAACAGGGTCCCACTAAGTTGCTGAGAGCCTCACTAAGTAGCTGAGGCTGGCTTCAAACCTGCGCGATCCTCCTGTCTCAGCCTCCCAAGCGCGGGGATTACAAGCCTACACCACCACACCCAGCTGTACACAGTGATTTAAAGATAGGAGAAACAAGTTCTAGTGTTCTACTGGACCGTAGAGTGGCTACAGATAATTATAATATACGTTTCTAAAAAGCCGTAAGAAAGAATTTTAAACATTTCACCACAAAGAAAAGACATTTGAGGAGCTATTACCACAAAGAAATGAAAAATGTTTGTGGAGACAGATTTGCCCTGATTTAAATGTTACACAATATATACCTGCATTGAAAAAAATCACATGGCACTCCATATGTACAATTTTTATGTCAATTAAAAACTAAATAATATAAGTTATTTTGAAAAATTAAAGACTGATAAGAAGAGGAAAGCTAGAAAAAACAAATGAGAAAAATAAAATGCATTCTAAAAATCATCCAAAATCTCACTTTCTAATGAAAAGCAGTATTGTGACTTTGTTTTAGATCTCTCAAACTTTTATTCATACATGTAAGTAAATTCTATGGAATAGCGAAACCTAAAACCTCTGCACTTCTGTGCTGGCTCAGAAAGATGCTGCTGCTCTCAGCAGAGTTTCCTGATGTGTAGAGTGAGGCTGTAAGTGAGAGGGAGATGCAGCAAAACTGGCTTGAATCATTGTCACAGGAAGAAGAATAAAAAATAATAAAAAGACAAAGAAATATACAAAGAGACAGAAAAAATAGAGACAGAGTTTGAAAGAGAACAAAAGAACGTCACACATATGTTAAACATGCCACAAAAATATTTAAATTGCTTTTCAAGGTTGTGGAAGATGTCATTTCTCTACATGTAGTCACATAAAACCAATAGACTATTTAGCTTTATATAAATATTCTGGACTCTTTTTGTATGATAACCATGGGCTTCTGTGCTCTGTGATGTTCATTCCCCTTCTTCCAGTAACAGCATCAACTCTCCAAACCTGGTGGGATTCTGATAGCCACATTTTATAAAGATGCAATTCTGTTCTCCTTGGCCCTATTTGATTCCAAAAGATAAACCACAGATATGCACACATTCTTGGCCTGAGTCCCTCCAGCAACTTGGCACTAGAATGTAGAGATGCCAAACAGTTTACAGAGCTTGACTTTAACATACAAAGTTGGAAGTTCTGGGATTAACATAATCCACCCCATGGATCATGGAATTTCACAGGCAGAGAGATGAAAGATGCATACTGCAACCTTTTAATTTGTGGTTTAGCCTTTTCTTGCAATGAGTGGTCTTGGAATCCTTGAAGCCTCTTTGGTTTTATAATTATATATATTATTCTGCTTTGGTTATTTCAAGTTGGCTTATTTATTTGCAATCACACACACACACACACACACACACACACACACACACACACGCGTTGGTAAACTGCCTTTCCTCATTCAGTAATATATATGGAATGTTTTTCATATTAATAAATATAGCTTTATTTCATCTACATTAACTATTACAAAATTAGTTTTACATTGATAAATTCCCCATAATTTATCTAACCAATATCTATTATTGCATACTTTTTCTTTTCTAAACAGTTTGTTGGGGGTGATACTGGGAACTAAAGTCAGGGGCATTATACCTCCAAGCTACACCCCCAGTCCTATTTTTTTAAATTATTTTGAAACAAGATCTCATTGAGTTGCAGAGGGCCTCACTAGGTAGCTGAGGCTGTCCTTGAGCCTGCAATCTTCTTGTTTTAGCTTCCCAAGTACTGGGATTACAAGAGTGTGCCACCCTGCCCAGAATAAACAGTTTTTTGTTTTGTTTTTTGTCTCTTTTTTCAGTACTAGGGATTGTGCACTGGGGCTCATTCATTCACACTAGGCAACTGCTCTACCACTGAACTATATCCCCAGCCCATTTTAAATTTTATTTTGAGACCTAGTCTTGCTAAATTGTTAAGGCTGGCCTGGAACTATGTATGATCCTACTGCCTCAGCCTCACAGCCAGCTGGGATTACAGCTGTGTTCTACTGCTCCTAGAACATAAACAATTTTTACACATGTATCTGCACACGTTTTTGAGAATTTCCTTTGTATAAATTTATAGAAGCACCTATGATGGATCAAAGAGTAGATAGATCTTTTAAGATTTTTGGGACATGTGGCTAAACTATCCAAAAAGTATGCCACTATTTATCAAAAGTATCCATATTTAATAGCTCAACAGAAGTAGAGACATGTATCTAGTTTTAAGATCCAGTTCTTTGATCACTAAAGCAGTATAATATTCATTCATATGTAGTCCATTTTATTTTTCTTGTATAGTTATACATTTATGTTCTAATTCACTTTTACCAGGGTAAATAATTTTTCTCCATTATGAAAAACTTTTTTTTTTTTTTTGGTGGTACTGGGATTCCCGGAAGCCCTTCTACCTCTGGACTACACTCCCAGACCTATTTTATATTTTGAAACAGGGTCTCTTAAGCCAGCGTAGCTAGCTTTGAACCTGTGCGATCCTCCTGTCTCCGCCTCCCAAGCGCGAGCATTACAAGCGTGCGCCACCATGCCCAGCGCTATGAAAAACCTTTTAAATATGAAAATATTTGCTCTTTGATTAGTATATATATGCAAGAGTATATATATCACACATTTATTTCCTAGCATACTGTTTGATGTTTATATGGTGGGTTTATGACCATTTATTTTATCTTAAATTTCTCTGAATTTATCATGTAGCAATTTTTATCTTGTACCTTTCTGCTTCTTGAACCTGCGATTTTCCTGTCTCAGCCTCCTAAGTATTGGAATAAAAAGCACATGCCACCGTGCCTGGCCTAAATTCATCTTATAAAGCACATTTATAGGCAGGGCATGGTGGTACGTGTCTGTAATCCCAGGACTTGAGAGGCAAAAACAGGAGTATTGCAGGTTTAAACTAGTAACCTAGGCTGAGTGCAGTTAGCAAGACTCTCAACAACCTAGTGAGACCCTGTTTAAAAACAAAAGATAAGCCGGGCGAGGTGGCGCACTCTTATAAGCCAGGCCTGGGAGGCTGAGACAGGAGGAATGCGGTTCTCAGACAGCCTCAACTACTTAGTGAGGCCCTTTGTAACTCAACAGGGCTGGAGGTGTAGCTCAGAGAGAGAATGCCCCTGGCTCCATCTCCAGTACTGCAAAATAAATAAGTAAGATGAAAATGGGTGGGGTATAACATGAAAATCAATCCTCAATACCACAATCAATCAATCAATATTATAGTCATATCTGTAATTTTAAAATTGATATTCTTTGTTAAATTAGTCACACTTAAATTTCTAAAAGTGTGGCAGACCAAATATCCTGAAATGTCTTTCCCAGTTCAAGCTATCTAGAAATGATAGGTAAAATAAAACAAACCTCCTTAAGTAAATAGCTGAGCTTTGAATAACATAAGATAAATTCTTAGAAACTACACCAGGGGAGGGGGAGCAAGCAAGAGCCAGAGTGGTATCTGAAGCTGAAGTTTACTGATCAAATGCTTCATAAGACTTTGGGGGAACAAGCTATAAGACCTCATCCTACCTAACGGAGATGGAAGTGATAGGCTTACCTTTCACAATAGCTAAAGTGTAAGTTGATAACCTAACATAGAAGAAAAAGGTCTGGCAATAAGAAAAAAGGAGATGAAAGTGAACTGCTGGTGGGATTCTCTATATACATCGGTGTATACTTTTATTGGTGCAGTATAGTCCCACTTCATAGCGATGATGACATACATGCCCACAGCACTGAGCAGGCTTTCCCGGATCCCTCCACATCCCCTCTCCCCATGCAGGGCACTGGGGTTGACAAATTCTCACATACTTAAATAATGTCAATGGAAGTGATTCCTTCATTGGAAAACTGTTGGTGAGATTCACACACACTACATGAAGTGGTAAAATTAAGCAGTGATTGGTTAAAGAAACATAGTGAACCTAGAACTGTTACTAAAAGAAAAGTCAACTGAGGAGATTAAATGGAATGCAAAATAATATTAATTTATTCCCAGAGAAAGCAGGAAAAGGCGGCACTTGGAGGGGAAACGGGTAGAAAAATAGAAAACAAATAGAAAGATGAGCAAGATGATAGCTTTAAAGGGTATTAATAATTACATTAAATGTAATTTCAGTGGATCCAAAGGACTCAGAGTGAAATAGACCGAGTTACCTTTCCACATATCCACTTACCTGAGTGGGAAGTGGAGTGGGATTTAGGATAAGAAAATTATTTGGGGCCTCTGAATATCAGCACAAACTTAGATCTTGTATTGAACACCTTACAAGATATCCAAGTATTTCCTTTCCCTGGTGTACATTTATCCAAATAAATGGCCCTGGGTGTCTCTGTTGAAGTACTAAGAGAATTTCTATTTTACGCACTTGCTGTGGAATTGCAGACCAATTCCCCATGGGGACCAGACCTCTTTGTCAGTCTATGAGTTCAGGGTATGAAAGCCAGCTCAAGCCTAATTTCCTATGGGGCACCAACCTCAGCCTCTGCTCATCCATTCTTCATGTCTTTTGATTACATACAGTAAGCACTGCCTTTATCAGCTACTGTTATGGGCACCGGGATGCAGCACACAGATGCTTCTTCAGTGAATGGATTGAGATCCCAGGTGCTGAGAGTAATGTCTGCAACACAGCATTCTGCTGCCAGCACCCTCGGCTATTGCTCCAGCTGCAGAAAGATCATCAACTAAATCCTACTCTTTCCCAGAATGGCCTTCCTCCAATGACTGCTTGGTGCAGACATATAAAAGGAAAGTGAGGCATCTCACCTCGACTCATAACAAGTTACTCTGAAGCGCCATATGGTCTTCAGAACCCCATTGCTGTCAGCCAGGACTGGTATCATGTCTGTGACACAGCTGGCTCTCCCTCTGCCCAATGCTGTCTCCACCACCTCTGGTCTACAGGTGTTGATTCCAAGTTTACTCCTAATAAACATCCTACCTCCTAAACTCTGAGAACCTGCCACCCAGAAAATTCAACCTACAACAGTTGGTAGTAGGAGTAGTCTGTGAAAAAAGAGAAAATATGGAAGATTTCTGACCTGGCACTTGCCACTGGCAATGAGAACCACATAGTTGGTGGTAGGCAGAGCAGAGACACTCAGAAAAGAATGCACTCGCTGGTAAGATGTATCAAGGACTTTGAGGGATATAGGGGAAATGGTAGCTATAGGGATAATAAAATTAGATGGTATCGAGGCTCTGACCCAATAAACCTGAACACACAACTTAGAGGAAGATTTATTTACTCACATTTTTTGAGATTTTAGTGTTTCAGTCCATATCAGGCCCAGGTGTATGGAATCATAATATGGCAGAGGCAAGTCGAGAGAGGGAAAGAGCAAGACTCCAACTCACATTGATCATGGAGGCCAGAAGCAGAGAAAACAAGGGGAGGGAAATCATGTAACCCCCAAGGCCACATCCGCAGGGACCTCTCCTTTGTAGCCAAGTCCCACTTCCAACATTGCTACCTTCTTTCCATGAGGGGTAGGGGGACATTCTAAATCTAAACCATTACAGATGGATATGTTTTTCTGTTTGTTTGTTTTTGTTTTTGTTTTTTTGGGTGGTACTAGGCGTGAAACCCAGAGGCTTTCTACCTCCCGGCTATACTACCAGACCTATTTTCTATTTTATTTGGAAACAGGGTCTCACTAAGTTGCTGAGAGCCTCACTAAGTAGCTGAGGCTGGCTTCAAACCTGTGCGATCCTCCTGTCTCAGCCTCTCAAGTGCAGGGATTACAAGTGTGCCCCACCACGCCCAGCTTAGATGGATATGTTTAAACTGCACTAAACACTGGAAAAAGATAATGAAAAGCTTAGAGATTAATGGCCAATTGAAAACTAAGTCAGAAATCCAGAAATCCTGGGAGGGCTGTGAAATTTGAGAACCATGTTCAGGGATGAACTGCTTGGGTAATGGAGCTCTGGAGATAAATGAACCCAAAGTCAAGACAGACCCACTCTACTGAGATCAGGAATTGGCTTATAAGAATAGGTCCCGACACATGGGCATATTTCCCTGTGTGCGCGTCATCAACTTTGCAGCTCCCAATCTGTGTTCAGTGACCATCAACAACTAATTAAGCTCTGTATACATCTGTTTATTAAGTTATATAAACTCAAGTCATTCTATGCTGTTGTAATGGTTTGGATGCACAATGTCCCCCAGCCCTCATGGAACAAGGAGGCAATGTTGCATGTGGGCTTGGTCGCTAAAGAGGGGTCCCTGGAGGTGTGGCCTTGGGATTGTATAAGGCCCTCTCCTCCCCGTCCCCGCTCCCTCTCTGCTTCCGGCCTCCGTGACGTGAGAGCAGAACCTTGTTCTCTACCTCTTCTGCTTCCTTCTGCATGCCCTGAGCTCCAAGACTCACGCGCCTGACAAAGACTAAACTGCTAGATCTCCAAAACAGTGTGAGCAAATACATGTTCCTTCTTCTAAGCAGTGTGGTCACTTGTCTTGAATTACTGCAGTGAGGATGTTGGCTGAGGCAGTAGTGCCTCATATATAATATCTATAAGCACTTTACATAAAATTTCTTGGAAAAAATGGAGCCACATTTTTCAATGAATAAAAGAATTTTTTCATCAGGTGTGGTGGCTCACACTTATAATCCCAGTATTTGGGAGGCTGAGACAGAAGGATCGCAGTTCGTGGACAGCCTCAGCTACTTAGTGAGGCCCTCTGCAACTCAGTGAGATCCTGTTTTAAAATAAAGAATAAAAAATAGTGCTGGGGATGTAGCTCAGAGGTAGAATGCCCCTGGGTTCCAACCCCAGTACTTCCAAAAAAGAAAAATGGATGTTTTCTACTATCAAGAAATATAAAGCACTGGGGCGTGGTGGCACGCTTGTAATCCCTGCACTTTGGAAGCAGGGACAGGAGAATCAGGCAGGTTCGAAGCCAGCCTCGCTGGCTTAAGAGACCCTGTTTCCAAATAAAAATATAAAATAGGTCTGGGAGTTAGCCCGGAGAAGGGTTCCATCCCCAGTACCACCAAAAAAAACAAAAAATATATATTTTTTGGGTGTGGTGGTGCACACTTGTAATCCCAGCGTTCAAGAGGCTGAGACTGGAGGATCGCGGTTCAAGGACAGCCTCTGCTACTTAGTGAGGCCCTCTGCAACTCAGTGAGACCCGGTTTCAAAATAAAGAATAAAAATAGGGCAGGGGGTGTAGTTTGGAGGTTGAATGCACCTGGGTTCCATCCCCAAACTTGCAAAAAAAAAAAAAAGGAGAGAGAGAGAGAGAGAGAGAGAGAGAGAGAGAGAGAGAGAGAGAGACTTAAAAAGTCCACCCTCATTTTTTAAATTATTCTTTTCTTCCCTAGCATAAAATATAAAAAAGGCAAATATAGACTTCATCTCTTACAGAATGGATAAGGAACTATAAACAATATTTTTTAAATAGTACATGGGAAGTGAATATTAAGAAAATAAGGCTTTGGTTTGCTCTCATTTCCTTGTGTGTCAGGCAAAAGTATATTTGTAACATCTTATTATTTCAATGAGAACAATGCCAGACCTGAAAGTCAAACATATCCTACTGGCCCAATGTAAACCCATGGGCAGAACAATATGGTGGTGCAATTGATGGGAAAGAGATAATGTATATAAACATTTAATAAAAAGAGCAGTGGTACTATCCCATAAACTATCCTTTCCTCTAAGCTCCTTTGCTTGCTCTACTATAGGACAAATATAGTTAGTAATAGTTAAAATTCAATCTGTTCAGTCCACATTGTGCAACAAAATAAGATGACATAATTTGCAGAGATCCAGCTTTAATGTGGCTTCTAGTATTTAATTTTGAAAATGTGTCTTAATTGTGAAATGAAATTGTTATAGAGTTGTTTAACAAGAATGAATGAAAATAAATCCAGGAGTAGATTAAATTTTCCTTTGAACCATAGAAAGATGCTATTAAATAAATGTTAGTCAAAAACTTATACTAGAGAAAAATTATTTTAAGACTATCTCCCAGTTTATTAATAAAATGTGTCCAGTGCAGTGATAATTGCATCATTTAACATCTATCCCTTGACTTAGTTTCTGTTCCCAAATAAATTTTGTTTTTCCACTTTGAAATTGAATTTTTCACCTGCTGACCTGTTCAGCTAATTGACCTAAGTGGTTTTAAATACGTTCATTTTATTTCTTGATATGTGTGTTACTTATAGTCTTAGTATTGCTGAGAAGCTGTATTATTTTCAGTTACTATTTTTAAAATCATCCACATCAACAACAGGAGACTAATTAGCGAGGAAGAGCTGGCTGTTTCTGAAATCTCCAAGGACAATCATAAGAAACCTCTAATAATCTCTAAGTCAGTGACTTGTGTCAGCTTCTTATGACCACCTTCTGTGATCACGCTGTGGCTTTGACAACCCACCTTAAGTGAAGAGTTCCCAGTTTAACCAGAAGCAGGGCTAGGATAGAAATAGAGCCCCAGGATCAGTCTGTCTCTGTTCTCTTTATGGAAGGGCATATCAATTACTCATTTTTCCTAATACACAGCAACATTTTAAATATTGTAAAATGAAGATAAAATAAGAATTTTGATGGCCTAAAAAATTAAATCAAATATTATTTACATATAATAATAGATAGCTACCTATTATAAATATTATTTGTGGTTATTAATTGCTTTGTAGACAAAGTAGCACACACATGTCCTGCTGTTTCTAGAGATATAGAAGAATCCAGTCAATTTGGTCCTGCAATATAATTCTAACTATATACATTTTATAAACTCTATGATTAAAGTTTCTTAAGGTGAAAAAGCAGTGACCAAAGCCTCTAAAAAAGTGAGATGCTTACAGACAAGAGAAACTACTATAAAATGTTTTTTTTCCCTTTCACAAAATCCCAACTACTATCCAATGGCACCACCTGTTGATGAACAGTGGAATTGAAATCCTACAATGAACATAAGATCAAATACTTAACTGGAATTAGAAAGCAAGGACTTTTGATGAAGAAACAGTTCAAATCACGCTCTGTACATTTTTAAATTTTTATTTATTTATTTATTTATTTATTTATTTATTTATTTATTTATTTATTTATGGTACTGGAGTTCCTGGAAACCCTTCTACCTCCGGGCTACACTCCCAGACCTAGTTTATGCTTTTTTATTTTTGGAAACAGAGTCTCTTAAGGCAGCGGGGCTGGCTCCGAACCAGCGTGAACCTCCTGTCTCCGCCTCCCAAGCACAGGGATTACAAGCGTGCGCCACCACTCCCGGCCATTTTTGAAAATTTAAATACCCATTCTCAATAACATGTATGGGGTAAGGGATCCAGAGAAAAACACAACAACTGCTGCGTGCGTGGATGTTCTGATCACTCTGACCCTCATGATGATGGATATTTACAAATCACCAATTAAAACACAAAAAGGAAGAAATTCTGACATATATTATAACATCGATGAACCTTAAGGACAATTACAAAAAGAAAAAGGAAACATCAAGAAAAAGAACACAGTGGTTGACCAAAACATGAGACAGTGACATGTGAGATGCAGGTGGTTTGATGACATCAGTTGTTTCTCTGACTCTGGGATTCTGCAGAATGATACAGAATTTCTTTAAGAGTTAACCATGAACGTGAGAAAATATATAATTAATATTAGTTTTATTACATACATTTCATGTAAGGGTTTTGTTTTAGTTTTGTGGTAGTGGGGATCAAACCTAGGGATATTGTAGCTCTGAGCTACACCCTGGCCCTTTTTTATTTTTTGTCTTGAAACAAGATCATGCTAGGTTGGTGAGATTCTCATGACATTACTGAGGCTGTCCTTGAACCTGCCATGCTTGTGTTGTACTGGGATTACAGGTGTATGCTACCATACCTGGCTTACATGTAAGTTTGAGAAGGAAAATATTGCCAACATTTTTTAAATTAATACATAGTCACAGTGGATTAATTTTTCATGTTTGGCTAACACATTTTGTTAAACATAGACTTCTATTTTAAAAAAGTTATGTTGGAGTGGATGAGTAACCAGTAAGCACACTTAAAAGTAACTTTTATAATATGGTAAGCATCACTGGAAATACCTGGACAAACCAGACTTAAGACCTCCTTGAGGGACACATACTCACTTTAGCCCATACAGGATTCAATAAAAATTTCAACTGAAGATAAGCGCAAAACACAGAAATCACAAATCTAACAAGGAAAGCTCTGATCGTTGATCTATGAGCTTTGATCATTATAAAAACTCAGGCAAGTTTGGAAAACCCATGAATGGAACATGTGTAAACAAAAAGTATAATCACTGAGATTTAAAACTCTATGAGTTGGCCAGGCGTGGTGGCGCACCCTTGTAATCCCAACATTTGGGAGGCGGAGGCCCAAGGATGGTGGTTCGGTTCATGGACAGTCTCAGCTACTTAGTGAGGCCCTCCGCAACTCGGTGAGATAAAAAATAGAAAGACTAAAAAATAAGGCACAATGCCCCTGGGTTTCATGCCCAGTACTGGGGGGGGGGAACCTCTATGAGTTGGTTAAAAACAGGAATGTCTGAGCTAAGCAGACACTTAAAATGGAAGATTGCGATGCAGATATACAATACACACAGAAGTCAAGAAGTGGGAAATTTGAAAGAAAAGTTGAGGCTTGGAAGATGGTGGTGAAGAACAAGGTATGTCTATTAGATTTCCAGCAGTAAACAATACATGGAATTATTTGAGAAAATAGTAAAATGAAATGGACACATTTTCCCCAAATTGATGAAAGACAAGAACCTCCCAATAAACTGGGCTTGGTGGTGCACACTTGTAATCCTGCCCTTGGGAGGCTGAGGTAAGAGGATCCCACAAATAATGTATAAAATAGGTCTGGGAGTGTAGAAGAGAGGTAGAAAGTCCCTGGGTTCCACCCCCAGTCCCACAAAAAAATTAAAATTAGAAATAAAGCACCTAGATAATCCAGTGACACAATAGAAAAGCACAGATGCAGAGGGGTCTCAATACGAACCCCAGTGCAGACAAGATTCTTAAGAAGAAGTGAAAATTAAATGAACTGTAGACTCCTCAGAAGTATAACAAAAGACAGAAAACTAGAAAATGTTATCTTTAAGAGATGAGAAAAATAAACTATCACCTTATTCATGTATCCGTGGCATTTACTATGAGGTAGCTCTGTCCAAGGGTGCTTCAAAGTTAACTAATTTAATTGATATGGTTTAATACTCGTAATGAATAGTAATTATGAAGATTATTCATAAGGTTTGAGTAATTTTCAATTTACTGGTAAGAAAACTGAAGCAGGTGGGGTTAAAGTAATGAAGTCACATGGGGAGTAAGAACTGAAGAATTTGGAGTTTTACCCCCTTTTTTTTGGTGGTACTGGGGTGGAACCCAGAGGCTTTCTACCTCCGGGCTATACTCCCAGACATATTTTTTATACTTTATTTGGAAACAGGGTCTCACTAAGTTGCTGAGAGCCTCACTAAGTAGCTGAGGCTGGCTTCCAACCTGCGCGATCCTCCTGTCCCAGCCTCCCAAGCGCGGGGATTACAAGCATAAATTGCCATTTAAAAAAGTGTTAAAGTAGCCAGGCGTGGTGGTGCACACTTGTAATCCCCGCGCTTGGGAGGTGGAGACAGGAGGATCGCGCAGGTTCAGAGCCAGCCATGCTGGCTTAAGAGACCCTGTTTCCCAAAATAAAAAAGTACAAAATAGGTCTGGGAGTGTAGCCCGGAGGTAGAAGGGCTTCCAGGAACCCTAGTACCACCCTAAATAAAATAAATATAAAAAGTGTTAAGGTAAACACATTTCTTGTACAAAAAACTCAGTATACATTATTTTCATTGGAATAATTTTAAAAAGAAAGAAACACTGAGGAAATAGGAATATCTACCATTCTTTCATGAAGGAATGTGCTAGCTTTTTATTGCTATAATAAACGCCATGAAGGAGGAATAGTAACTATATAACAAAAAGGCAACTGTGTAAACATAATGATCATCAGCTATAAAAAAGAATTAAGAATAATTTAAAGATGATACAAATAGAAAAAAACTAAATATTGGACCCTGCCATTATTTTTCTAGTAGCAGTTAGTACTATACTTTTCCAGATACATATAGAAATCTAAATGTGAAGGCATTTAATATAAAAATATAAAGTAATGCTTGACACAAATAAAATATCAATTAATCCACTCTAAGGTGGGTAATTTAACATGTTCCTCTCTAAATGACTGATAAATGCAATTTGTTAAAAAAATAATTGTGAATAGATTGAACAGATAAAATAACGACTTAACCTCTTCATCTGTTAGTAATACATAAAAACCTATACAAAAACATTAAAGAGAAAATCCTTTTCTCAATCATACACAAAACTTTTACAAAAAATCTTATCATGAACCAAGTTTAAAAATGTCTCGTTGAATACTGAATTATCTAAATAAAATCCATGTCCTATGAATAAAATTAATTAAAATAGAAATTAATAATAGATAAATATAGGAGATATCTAAAGATTTTACAGGTACACACTTATAATTCCAGTACTTGAAAGATTGAGACAGGAGGATAATACGTTCATGGAAAGCCTCGGCAATTTAGTGAGGCCCTCTGCAACTTAACAAAACCCTGTTTCTACATGAGAAATAATTTAATCTACAGTACCTTCCAAAAAACACCAAATTTAATCTCCAGTACCCCCTCAACACACACCAAAAAAAAAAAAAAACATTTAAAAATCTACTTTTAGCTGGGCGTGCACATGCTTGTAATCCAAGCATTTGGGAGGCTGAGATAGAAGTATCACTGTTTTCAGACAGCCCCTGCTACTTAGTAAGGCCCTTTGCAACTCAGTGAGACCCTGTTTCAAAATAAAGAATAAAAAATAAGGCTGAGGGTGTAGCTCAGAGGTAGAATGTCCCTGAGTTCTATCTTCAGTACCGCACACAAAAAAAAATCTACTTTTAAATAATTAATATATTAGTAAGAAAAAGTAATCAGAGTTGAACTGAATGATAATCCCAAAATTATATATCTTAACTTGTATGAATCTTAGGCAGTAATTTTATAACACTAAATGATGTAGAGGCATTAAAAAGTTTAAAAAGTAATGAACCAATTACTTTTTAGAAAAACCAATAAACAGAATGTTATCGTTTTGCAACTCCCAATAACAGCATTAATTCAGGCAAAAATTTTTCAATGGGTGCTGAACCATTAAATAAAAGAGTAACCCAGGTCATCTGCTGGTGACAACTTACATCAGTGATCGACATTAGCAACACCAACAACCAGGTGACTTGTTCTGATATGATGCTTTAAGGTATTCTTACAAAGAAGTGTTTGCCACCCAATTGATTTATTCAAAATTCACATAGTCAAACCTTTGCATCTAAACTTACAGGACACTTATAGGAAACACTCAAATCTACAGTAATGTATAGATTAAACTACACCACAAGGAAACAATCATAAACATTTATAAAACTGGATATCTTGAAGGAAGCTGATCCAGTTTCTTCAACAAATTAATGTAAATAAGGCAGGGGAGAAGAATGTTCTACATGAAAATTTCTCTAGAGAAATGTCATACATTGTCATTGATTGAATCATGGCCTAAAGAGGTGAACTTTAAAAGGCACTGTGGGACCTCACAAAACACGT
This sequence comes from Muscardinus avellanarius, assembly GCF_963383645.1. NCBI lineage: Eukaryota > Metazoa > Chordata > Mammalia > Rodentia > Gliridae > Muscardinus > Muscardinus avellanarius. The sequence goes on from NC_137806.1 coordinate 16,999,466, forward strand.
GGATAAAAGCTGATGCTAAAGTATTTTAGGGAATCATTAATTCTGCGACATGTAATAATGATGTGATTATGGAGCAAAGTGATTTAGTTTCTAGAGATGTACAGCAAAATAATCAGGGTGAATTGTTATGATATCTATAATTTGTATTTTAAAGTTTACCAAAAACAGATGAAGTACATGATTTAATTGTTAAATCCAAGTGACAAGTTTATTTTACTATTCTCTGTGCTTTATGTGCTTGAATTTATAATAACACACTTAAAAATAAAAACCAAGAAAACGGAAGTAGCATGGAAGGCTTCACTATCACTCACTTTAGCAGGTCTAAATGTGAGGAGCCAGATCTCTGTCTGCCCTGTCTAGTTTCCAGTCCCACCCAATCTGATTCCTAAATCTTCAGAATGTGTGACACAGAAAGGTGCAGGAACAGAGGTCCTTTGTCCTTCAGCAAGCATGGCCTTCTGCCTGGTCAGCAACCATGCCAGTGACCATGACATCTCTTCCTCCTTCATTTTTTAATGCAACATTCCAACACCAATTTGAGCCAAGCAAAATCAGGCAGGTCTATGTTAGTTTCTCATCCAGTAACAAACACCTGAGATTAATCAATGTATAAAGAGAAAATGGTCATTTTGGCTCAGTTTTAGAGGTTTCAGTCCTTTAGTAATTGGCCCTGTTGCTTTCAGGCCCATAGCAAGACAGTACATTTTAGCACCATCACATGAAAAAACAAGACTTCTCACCTCATGGACAGGAAGCAAGAAAGGAGCGAGGAGGAGGCTGGAGCCCACAGTCTCTTTCAAAGACACAGGCTCACTGACCTAAGAACCTCCCACCAGCCCACCTTTTAAAGGTTCCACCACTCCCCAGTCTCATCCCCGTAACTACCAAGCCTTTACGTGTGGGCCACTGGAGGACATTTAAGATCAGCTGGGAGTGGTGGAGCATGATTGAAATTCCAGTACTTGGGAGGCTGAGACAAGAGGACTGCAGGGTGGAGGCCAGCCTCAGCAACTCAGTAAGGCCCTCTACAACTTAGTGAGACCCTGTTTCAAAATAAAAGAATAAAATACGGTTGGGGTATGTATAGCTTAGAGGTGGAATGCACCTGGGTTTAATTGTCAGTATGTATATAGAAAAAAGATCCAAACTACAGCAGTCTCCTACTTGAAAGAACCAAGGAAATTGAGGAGACAGTCTGAGATCAAATTAACAGCAATCTCAATTTATAGAACCAATATTTGTATCCAGTTTTACTGACTTATTTCTAAACCTGAAGATCACTTTTCAAGTGGCTCAGTTCCATATCATTACCGGATCCTCAGTCTGTCCAGAGGTGATGGGAGAGGAGCTACGAGGACGTACAGACAAGCCTCTGAAGAAGCACGGGTAACCCGGGGGTGAAAGGGCCCTGGGCACTGAAGGCAGCGGGCACTCTACAAGTCCAGAGAAAGCGCTAACTTAGAACAAAACATGGACAGGCTACGGATGATGAAAAGTTATGGTTAGATATGTCCCTGAAGAGCGCGTGTATTTGTGTTCAGAGTTGATGTAATCGAATCAGTGGATAAATTCATTATAATAGATTCACTGGATGGTAACCCAGGTGGATGGAGTACTGCTGAAGGAGGCAAATGCCTGGGGTGTGGTCTCAGGGTCTCTCTCCCTCTCCCTCCACCCCACCCCAGTGTGGGAGCAGAGCCCTTGCTGTCTCCTCTCCCTCCACCCCACCCCATCCCCACCATGTGGGAGCAGAGCCCTTGCTGTCTCCTCTCCCTCCACCCCATCCCCACCATGTGAGGGCAGAGCCCTTGCTGTCTCCCTCTGTGATTTTCTTGCCTTGCCCTAAAAGCCACAAGCCCTGGCCTCACAGGGATTGAACCCCCAAATCTCCAAAATTCATGAGCAATTAATTCTTCCTTCTTCTAAGTTGTATGGTCAGGCTTACTGTATCAGTTAGTGAGAATGTTGGTTGAGACAGAAGGAATATCTTCTACAAAAGCTCTTTGGTGTCTGTGATGGGACCTATTAGCTAGATTCTTCTCATTGATCCAAAAAGTGTATCCATCCCCAAGCTACTGTAAATTATTGGCAGTTAAAGTTTACAACTGTCGCATTCCCAGAGAAAATTATCCTTGATCAAAAGGGCCAACCAGCGGCTAATAAATGACAGACGCTGCATTACAAAAACCATCTACGTTGTCAGTACCACTGAAATGTCAAAGGAATAAAATGACAGGCTCATATTTAGTAATCAGCAATCCAAGTCGAAGTCTGAGGCAAAAATTTCCTTGACACTATTTCCCAGAAAAAAAAAAAATTGTTACAAGAAAAATAAAGCTAAAATCCATACAGAATTTATTTATTTATTTATTTATTTATTTATTTATTTATTTTGGTGGCACTGGGGGTGGAACCCAGAAGCTTTCTACTTCCAGGTTATACTCCCCGACCCATTTTATATTTTATTTGGAAACAGGGTCTCACTAAGTTGCTGAGAGCCTCACTAAGTAGCTGAGGCTGGCTTCGAACCTGTGCGATCCTCCTGTCTCAGCCTCCCAAGCACGGGGATTACAAGCGTGCGCCACCACGTCCGGCTCATACAGAATTTATCTTTTACAGTAAAATAATGTCAGAGAAAACCTAATATTCTTTACTTAAATTAGGGATTCTCTAATAAAGAAGTGTGATTTGGAGATGGGGTGGGGCTATCCAGCTTTGCTCTTTTTTATGCGTGCCTGTCATAGACAACTGGAGTATCCTCGCAGTATGGAACTGGCTCCCAACAGAGCAAAAGAGTGAGGATATCAAGCACAAACGCAAGCCGGGCATGGTGGTGCATGTTTGTAATCCCAGTACCTGGGAGTCTGAGACAGGAGGACCGCAGGTTCTTGGCCAGCCTCAGCTACTTACTTAGTGAGGCCCTTTGTAATTTAGTGAAATCCTATTTCAAAATAAATAATTAAAAATTACGCTGGGGGTGTAGCTCAAAGGTAGAATGCCCCGGGTCCAATCCCCAGCACCATACATTTAAAAAAAAATGAAGAAAGAAATGCAATACTTTCAGTACCTACTTGGGGAAATAATATACTATTATTTCTACAATCTTGTATTGATTACACAATTAGCCCTTTCAATGTCCTAGTCAAGGGCATGACTATGAAGGGACCTGGATCTCTAATTGCTATCCTGAAGGCTGTCAATCACCATCTACCCTTTGAATCTAATTATTCAAGTCTCTTCTACATAAAAAATAGACTTAACTACCGTCCAAGAGTCCCAAAAGTCTATGAGTATGTAGTAAACTAAATGTAAGGAGCTAAGTATAATGACTAGCACAAAAAAGTGATCAATAAGTATTAGCTGCTATCCTTAAAGATAGCATTTAATGTTTTCAAGATTCTGATCCTTTGTATTAGTTAACTAATGCTACCCTAACCAAATACTACAAAGTGGCTTATGCAGAAATGTACTTTTTTATAGTTCTAGAGGCTAAGAGATTTAAGATCAAGGGGCTATCAAGGCTGGTTTCTGGTGACCTTCCCTTCCTGGCTTGCTAATGGCCACCCTCTTACTGTGTAATTACAACGCTTTCTCTCTCTGCATGAAGAGAGAGACATTCTCTGGTGTATATAACAACAGTCTTTTTGGATTAGGCCCAACAGTTATGACCTAACTTAACTTTAATTACCTTCTTAAAGGCCCAGTGCTCAAATGCTTCATGGTCAGGCCTTGAACAGATGGATTTGAAAGGGACACAATTCAGTCCATAACTCTTTCTTTAACCTGGAGCTCTGACTCATCTCTTCCTAGTAATACAAATGCCAGGGTTCTGCCACAATGCTATTTTATGCCTATAATTCACATCCTCATTTTTCTTTTGTCAAATTCTATCCAGCTCAAATTTCTCTGAAGATTCCCTCAGTTCACATGCAGAAATAGCTGTATTTCACCTTTACTCCTTTTTATTACTTTGGCCAAATCATTAATAAAGCTAACATAAGAATACTACTTTTAATGCTTATATTTCTTTTATATCCAGTGTTCCTTATTAAATGTCACAATCATTGTGCAACACAAGTGTTTTACAATGTGGCGAACAAGCATCAGAGGTTGCTTGTTCAATCACAACTGAAAAAGTAAAAGAATGAGTTTATTTTAAAATAGATTATGGTACTATTCACCAATATATGAAATATTGAAAGTGGAGCATATTTTGTGAAAAAGTAGTTGATTTAACACACGTGAGTTTAATGTGTCCATGAACATACAAGTGTGAAAATATTATACGTCCACTTAATACAGCCTGTCTTGAAGTAATATATGTTGGAATTTGTTCATCTATTTCCATAATATTGGCACAAGTGCCGAATGGCAAATGCCTCTTTCATTCTATGGCTTGGTAAAGAATAATACTAAATTATTTGTCTACTCCCTTATTTTTATCAACATTATCCCCCCCCCATTATTTCCACATGCTTTAAGACAGCTAAGATTCAGAATGAAAGAAGTGACAGGATCTGGAGTGAAGAATATTTTAAAAGATTATCTAATACAGTCCTCTTCACTTAAACATACAGAAGGTCTTTAAGTCCAGGTGTTTCCCATGCACCCAGCCATACTTAGTGCCCAATACAGACTACCATTCAGATTTTCAGATGGCATTCAAAAGTTTATCCTATTATATCACCGATTCCCTAACAGTTTTTGTGGAACATAAAGTATGTGAAAAACTCAATGAATAAAATGATTCAGATGTGTCTCTTTGCACTGAAGATAATCTCTATCCTTGGAGAGTTGCAGTGTACAACTTGATTTAATTTAACCCAGCATTCAATTGCAGAACCCTTTCCCCATTGTGTCTGTCAGTAGGATATGCTTTGGGAAATGATGCACTATGCCAGATCTGAGTATAATCATGGTGGATTTCAAAGGAACTTGGTGTCTTCAGTAGGAAAATTATCTTGATAAGGTTAGGGTGATGCAACAGATATTTAATTAGCTTTGGTAGGTATATGCTGTTATTGGGAGGCAGAGGGCATAAAAATGTTTCATTAGTAAATAAATATGGGTTTATTAGTAAATAAATATGACTTTTCCTTCCTGCCTACATTCTTATTTTAAATCGAGGTTTATTTTATTTAGCCAAAATGCAAAGGCTTTCTAAAACTGCATGTTTTAGAAAGTAGAAAACCACATGTTATTAATATTATACAAAATTACTATTTACTAAAACTTGAGTTAAAAAAGTCAGAGAACCTTGGCATTGCATAAAATTTCTGAAAAATACCTTCTGTAGTTAAGAAAACACATTGTTTTTATGAATATCTTCCATGTGCCAGGAAGTATACAGAGTATTTTGCATGCATTAATATTTCCAAATATATTCTTTACAACATATAAAATGGTATCCCTCCCCCTCCTTTTAAATTTTTTTTGAAAGAAAGAAAAAAGCCAAGGTGGAAAATAATAACTTATTAGTAAGTGCAAAAGTTAAGGATGTGGGTCTGTAAGACCGAGAGCCTGCCTCAACTATACAGTCTCCCAAAGTAAGATGGCTTCCAAGAAGCACATTTTGTCTCTACTTTTCAGAAAAGTAAAAACACAAACTTTAAAACGCAACATTTTGCCTTTTTGTTTTAAATCCAAAGATCAAACAATAAAATTCCGTTTTTTAATGGTAGTTTTCACACTAAATTTAACTTAATGCTAGTCAATGAAAAAAACATGGTCTTTGAGTACAGGTGTCGCCCACACACCCAGTCTCAAAAAACTGGTGATGGAAATGCTATACCAATTAGATTGCTTTGACTCTACAAATAGCTTCTCGATTTTGTTATATCTATACAGGCATTTCTAATGCACTGATAACGCCTTCCCTCCACACCTGTTTCCAGGTAGTAGATAGTTCGACTTTATATTATTTTAGGGAGGCCATAGCAAACAACTTCCAACCCCTGAGTAGTTCTCTACCCATTAAAGGATGCTTTTTCTCCACAACTCAAACATTGCCTCGTAGTTCCTAGTTTTGCATAATTAATATTACACATTTTACGGAATGGGTCTGTGTTCTAGCTAAGAGCTTAAGCTCCAAAGCCTCCAGCTGAAAACAGATCGTTGCCCAAGAAAACGGGTTCCAGAATGTAGAAATTGGCCGACACCCTGGAGCTTCCTAGTATGCAACTCACCACCCCACCTAAAGGCGCACTACAGCCCCAAAGGGCCGCGGTCCACAGATTGCCCAGCCGGAATTCTTCTGGCCCCACTTCCGCTTCCGGGGAGGTGACTCCGGAGCCGTCTGGCGTGGGGGCGGGGCCAGAGAGGAGCCGGAAGTGGAGCCACTTCCGGCACAGAAAACTCTTAGCTGCGGCTCCGACCCGGCTTGACAGGCGCGGTCCCTGCGAGTACGGCTGCCTCCTTTCGCTTTCCGCCTGCCTCGCCTGCGAGCGCGTTTGCGGTCCCGAAGTTCCTGTCTCTGAAATCGCCCCTTCCTTATGTTCCGGGGCAGGAGTCCTGAAATCAAAGACCCGCCCGCCGGTTCCCCATCATGTCCGAACTGACCAAAGAGCTGATGGAGCTGGTGTGGGGCACCAAGAGCAGCCCTGGTCTCTCTGATACCATCTTCTGCCGCTGGACGCAAGGTACCCCGACTGGGCTGTCCCTTGCAGCCGCCGCTTCTTTGCCCGGAGATAGTCTAACCCTGTCGGCTCTCGCTCCAGACCCTCCGAGTCCCGCAGCCTGCCCGGCATCTGTGCTCGGCGCTGAAACTGGATTTGCTAGAAACGCCCTGCCTGCCCTAGTGGGAGAGGTTGAGTAGGACAGTGGTCACAGCTGCCCACCGGAGGTCCACGGGGGCCGCTTTCCAGCTGGAGAGAAGGGGCGAGCGACCCTTGCTGGGCTGCTGTGTGTGACCGTGAGACAGTGTGCCCCTGCCCTGTGTCGGGTTCCCAGTGCGTGCTGTGGGCATCTGGATCTGTACCCCTAACAGGGATTATTGTGTTTGCTGTTTGGGGTGTGTGTGTGAGAGAGAGAGGGAGAGAGGGAGAGAGGGAGAGAGGGAGAGGGAGAGAGGGAGAGAGGGAGAGAGGGAGAGAGGGAGAGAGGGAGAGAGGGAGAGAGGGAGAGAGGGAGAGAGAGAGAGAGAGAGAGAGAGAGAGAGAGAGAGAGAGAGAGATATCTCAGGAAAGGCTCATGTCAGAAAGCAGTTCTGTTGATTGTGTTTATAGAGTTAGGCAACAGAATGTTGCTTGATACAAAGCGTCTTCTTGGCCCAAGGTATCCCGGGTTTTAATGTGGCATCTGTTACTATCTGATAGTGTTTGTTACAGTTTAAAAGGAATGTGGATCCCAGCACTTCCTGTCAGGTCTAACTTTACTCAGACAGGATTCTTAGCTAAGAATGATACAAATAGTAATGAAATAAAAGTAGCCATTAATTGCGGCACTGTTTGCGGGCTCTGTGCTGGAAGCTTTATACTAATAATTAATTCTCAAAATTTGATACTAAAACAGTACATTACTTAAAGTGACTTGAAAAAAATATGGTGAGATTAAGAATATAGCTTTTGGAGTCAGAAAGATTAGCAATGTATGTATGCAAAACACTAATATAACACTAACAGGAGCACCTGTTCTCAAAGAATTGGGGCAAATTTTTAATGTAGTAAATAGAAATTACTACTTTAAAAATGTAGGTGGTGCACGCCTGTAATCCCAGCATTCTGGAGGCTGAGACTCGAGGACCGCGGACAGCCTCACCTATTTAGTGAGGCCCTTCGAAACTTAGTGAGACACTGTTTCAAAATAAAAAAAATATAGCCCGGCGTGGTGGCGCACGCTTGTAATCCCCGCATTTGGGAGGCAGAGGCAGGAGGATCGCGCAGGTTCGAAGCCAGCCGCGCGCGCTGGCTTAGGAGACCCCGTTTCCAAATAAAAAATGTAAAAATAGGTCTGGGAGTGTAGCCCGGAGATAGAAGGGCTTCCAGGAACCCCAGTACCACCAAAAAAATAAAATAAAATAAATAAATAAATAAATAAATAAATAAATATAGGGCAGGGAGTATAGCTCGGAGGTCGAATGCCCCTGTGTTCTATCCCCAGACCCGCAAATAAATAAATAAATAAATAAATGTGTATTTTGTAAAAAAAATTCAGGATTCAAGTAATCCCATCTTCCCCCTTAGATGTGTATGTTTTAAAAGCTGGTAAAATTAGGATGGTATATTAGTATATTAGACTATTTTGCCCATCACTCTTGTTTTCCAAATGAGAAAATGAGTCATGAAGATTAAATGTCCAGGCCAACGTTACACATATTGATAGAACTCAGAAGTGAATTCCAAGTCTTCCAACTCCTGATACAGCAGTTTGCATTATTTTCCTTTGAGTTTCTAAAGCCCTCATGTATTTAGTATGGCGTTTTTTTACACATTCAATTATGTCAGCAATATTCTGTAATATTTTGAACCCTTGCATTTACAGATTTTATTTTAAAGCTTACACCCTACTTTTATTTATCCTAATAGTGAACAGCTCTAAAATATACAAAACTATGAAGGCGTAAAACAAATTTTTCTTCCATTACAATCACTGAGCGTTTTGCAATGTAGAAAATGGTAGTATTTTATGTTGTGGTGCAAGTTCAAGAAAAGTGTTAAGAAAGCAATTCCAGTATTAGTTAAGAGCACAACCTTTGGACATACTTGAGTTCTAGTTTTATTTTATTTAACTTGAAGCCTCAGTTGCTTTCTCTGTAAAAATGCAGGTAGCCGCAGTATCAGCTTTTATAAGCTTGTTATGAGGGTTCATGGCCGTGTAAATATATTTAGGTACTTAGCACAATATCTGATATACAGTATACAGACAACAAATGGTAGCTATTGCTATATTAAAAACATTTAACTGTGGGCCAAGCCAAAGATCACTCTTTGCCCTACAATTATAAGAAATTATTTGATGGGTAAACATTCTAAACTGAACTTTACAACAACATTTGAGAACCTCTTCCTGCCACCTTTTAGTCATGTGGAAGTTGCTTAACAAGATGAAAGCTTCATTCAGTGAGTATTATTTCAAAATCAAGGATTTTCCCCACAGAGTCTGGTTAGTTATATTGTGGATCTATAATTCACAGTCTTCGGTTGATCGATATTTTAAGGCAGGCAAACATAATGTTGAAGTTATTGCTCTGAATCATAGGGATTCTGTTATTGGCTTTGGCATGTTGACCGTTACGTTCATTCCATTATTTTTAGAGGTCACTGCTAAATATTGCTGTGGCAGGCATTTGGGATTGTGGGAATAGACACAAGACACCACTTTGCTGCATTTAAAATGTGACATCAAGCCTGCCTTTATTTTGTAGTCAATAACTAGGCTTTGAATTGATAATTGCAGTTGTTGGGAAACACGAAAGAAGTATAAAATATTCAGGTAAATGTAAACTTACTTAGAGTTATTCCATTTATAAAATTGTTTACTGGTCAGAAATATTATTATTGCTAAATTAATTTGATATGGCTATTAAAAAATAAGCTGAGGGAGTGGCACACAGTTGTTTTTCATTGATTTGACTTTTTTTTTTTTTTTTTTTGCAGTATACAGGGACATTCTACCTCCGAGCTACACCCCCAGCCCTATTTTTATTCTTTATTTTGAAACAGGGTCTCACTGAGTTGCAAAGGGCCTCACTAAGTAGCTGAGGCTGGCTGCAAACCGTGATCCTGCTGTCTCAGCTTCCCAGATGCTGGGAGTACAAGCATGCGCCACCACGCCAGACTCTTGATTTGACATTTTTTAGATAATTATTTTCAGCATATTCCTTTTGCTTATAAAAAATTGGGGACAGGTGTTTGTTGTTGGTTTGGTTTGGTTTTTGTTTTGTTTTGCTAGTGTTCATTTTAAAGACAAGAAGCCACTTAAAGGCTTGAAGGTGGCTTATTTTTAACTTGAAAAATTTATTCTTTATTCTCTGTTTCCCTCCTGCTCAATCACCTGTAGTACTTTTTAGAGAAAAGCTCATATTGGCTGGGCACGGTGGCACACACCAGCAATCCCAGTACTTAAGAGGCTTGAAACAGGTTGGAGGCCAGCCTTAGCATCTTAGCAAGACCCTTAGCAACCTGGCGAGACACTGTTTCAAAATAAAAAGTAAAAAGGGCTGGGCTGTAGCCTGGAGATAAAATGCTTCTGGGTTCAATCTCCAGTGTTGGGGGGACCCACATACTTCCTCACTTCCTTGTTAACACCGCTTACTGTTTTTTTCTTCCTAACAACTACACCACAGTGTTCCAGGTCCTTGCTATGAACACTAGTAGAGTTGGAGAGTAGATAAGCAGTAAGCGTGACACATAAATTGAGTATAGACAGTAGTTAGAAGGTGAAGGAACAGGGAATGTGGAGTAGAGTGGCCTGATGGGTCTAAGATGAGATCTGAGCAAGCACTGGAGTAACGAGCTACTCCTGCAGGCATCTGAAGAAAGTGTTTCAGGCAGAAAAAAGAGCTATTGGGAAAGACTTAACCATGCTGTGCGTGGCCTGTCACTCAGGGAGCAGGAGGGAGGGCCGCGTGGCAGAGGGAATAAAAGAATAATGTAAGGACTAACGTGGCCGAGTCTCACTTAGAAACCCAAGGCTTTCTAGGCTATTGTAAGTTTGGGGGCTTGTATTCTAAGTGAAATGGGGATCATTGAAAGGCTTGGAGGAAAGGAAAGACAGGGTCTGACAAGTTTTCAAAGAATTGTTTAGGCTCTGTGCTTGAGGGTAAACTGTAGTGTCTAAGTGAGATAGTAATGACAGGCAAGAGACAACTGCAGTGATCCAGAGGGAACGATGGCCATTCCGATCAGTAGAGGAGTCATGGGGACAGTAAAAATGGACAGATTGACCACTTCAGCAGAACCAAGATGAGGTCATCTAGACTTAACCACAGCAGAATTAGTGTTCCAAATGAAGACATCTGACAGATGTATTTGGAATTTGTTTTCTTTTTGTTATCAATTATGTAACTCGGTGTTTGGCAGGCTTTCATGTAGAGGGCTAGCGGCCTTTTCCTCCTTCTCAGTATTCCTCTATGCTATTGTAGCAAAAGCAGCATTGAAAAGCAGGGAGGTGGCTTACAGTTTTAAAGTATAACTTAGGACTTATTGTAAAGTGATTTGACATTATTCTAAAGTAATAAAGTGCTATATCAATATCATTCATTTTTCTTTCTAAGTGATTATAATATTGTGGATCACATCATTTTAGTAGCTGAGGCTGTCTGCGAACTGTGATCCTCCTGTCTCAATATCCCGAATACTAGGATTACAAGTGTGAGCCACCTATTTTCAGGATATTTTTAGAATTTTTAAGTCTAGAATTTATACGAATTCATATCTATTGGCATCTGCTTTTCACATGGAAAGTATGGAAGAGCCTAATCATTAATTCACCCACAGGTTTGTGTGTGTGTGTGTGTGTGTGTGTGTGTGTGTGTGTGTGTGTATGACTAGGGGTGGAACCCAGGGGCTTTTCTACCTCCAGGTTATACTCCCAGACCTATTTTATACTTTATTTGGAAACAGGGTCTCACTAAGTAGCTGAGGCTGGCTTTGAACCTGTGCGATCCTCCTGTCTCAGCCCTCCCAAACGATGGGATTACAAGCGTGCACCACTACGCCTGGCTTTAACCAGTTGTTTTGTTGTTGTTGTTGTTGTTGTTGTTGTTGTTGTTTTTTGGTGGAACTGGGGTTCCTGGAAGCCCTTCTACCTCCGGGCTACACTCCCAGACCTATTTATATATTTTTATTTGGAAACAGGGTCTCTTAAGCCAGCGCGATCCTCCTGTCTCTGCCTCCCAAGCGTGGGGATTACAAGCGTGTGCCACCATGCCCAGCTTTAACCAGTTTTTTTAAAGTTAACAATTTGTAAGCACTTCTGACAAAATCAATTCCTTGATACCTTTAATACATAATGTGCTCCTTTTTATTCAAAGATGTAAATCTACCGTGGTATGACATGTTCATATTGTGCTTAACCCTTACAGCAAACCTAAAAGCTAGTAAAGGACAAGTATAGTTACCCTTGTTTTTTTGGTTTTTTGTTTTTTGTTTTTTGGGGAGATAAGGGAAGTGAGGCCCAATTGAGATATTTGACTCAGTCAAGATCATCTAACTTTTAGTAGTCAAACCAAGACTTTCCATGGCTATGTTTACCTAGAATGCTAGATTTATAGAAGGCATATCTAGCAAACTGGTCAGAGTAATAGACATATGTACAGTAAGTCTTAGGAAAATGAGTTAAGTTAGAAGCTGTAAAATGTGAAAATGAGGAAGAGTTTCCTGTGATCTATAGTACTGAGATGTGACGCAAAATTATATATTTAGGATCAGTTGTTAGATGGGTAATTTCAAAGCTAACCAGAAAAAACAGTTTGTATTGATAGGTTAATTTCTTTTAAAATTAGAAAATAATTTGAGTATGAAAACACTTGACAAGAAAAGTAACTAGATGTCTTAAGAAATTCAAATGCAAGTAAAACTTTAGAGGAGAATCCTAACTAGCCTAGTCCTATTTTAGGATAGAGTATTTAATTTCCACTTGGCTGACTTTATTGCATTTTAGGCTTTAAAAGCACTTGTCATTATCAGTTAATACACTCAAACAAATATTTTGGAATTAAACAGAATTTGATATAAAGCATATGCACTTATTGTTACATTCTCTTCATGAGGCTTTAATAGCCAAAGTAAAATTAAAAAAAAAAGTAAATAGCCAAAGTAAAAGAGTAACTCACTAAAATGCAGTTCTTGCTATAAGCTCCACTCATGGATCTTGAAAATATAATTATATTTTCAGAATTTTTTTTTTTTTTGGCGGTATTGGGATGGAACTCAGGGACATTCTACCTCCGAGCTACGCCCCCAGCCCTATTTTTCATTCTTTATTTTGGAAGAGGGTCTCACTGAGTTGCGGAGGGCGTCATTAAGTAGCTGAGGCTGTCCGTGAACCGCGATCCTCCTGTCTCAGGCTCCCAAATGCTAGGATTACAAGCGTGTACCACGACACCTGGCAAATTTTCAAGATCTTTAAGGAAGCCTAGAATTCATACTAATTCATATCTATTGGCATCTACTTTTCACATGAAAAGTGTGGCAGCGCCTGATTTTTTTCTCCACACTTATGCCTACTACTTAGTGTAATTGTTTTTTGGGCCTTTTTTCTTTTTCTTGTCTCTTTGAAACTGGGATGGAACCTAGGGTGAGGTACTTGCCACGCAGTGCTTTGTCTCTGAGTCACGTCCTAGCCCTTATACACACAGCTGGGCCCTTTCCTTACGTCCACTGGGCCAACAGTGAAGGCCCCTTGGCCTCGCCTCCTGTAGGTAGGTTGGATCTTAAATTTGACTGTCTTGGTGAGATAACCAGCGCACTGAGTTACCACTTGGCCTTACTAAATCCGTGCTCTCGACCTTACCAGTCAACAGTCCTCCACTGATCCGATCATCTAACTCTCAGCCTATCACGTATTGGAGAACACTGTGTCCGTTATAAATACAATTGCAAGCAAACCTCAGCTGAGCCCTCTGTGCCTCTCAGCTCTTTATCCTCGTCAGCTTTCTTATTTTTTTTCAGAATTAGCATTTTCCTCAGCTCTCTGCCCTTCTCGTTTCTCTTTCTCTGAATAAGTAACATCTGTTCATTTCCTCTTTGCCCATATGCTTAACTTAGAAGCCTTCTTAGATTTATATCCCCCAGGCCAGAGGCTTTCAAGTTTGTTTGTTTGTTTGTTTGTTTGTTTGTTTATTAGTTCAAGATCCTGTAACATTCTCAAAATAATGAAGGACTTCAATGTAAAATATACAGAATTAATAAGACCTACAGCATTGTAAGTTTTTCCAAATCTTTAAAAAAAAGTCTAGCTCAGAAGCTAGCTGGATCTCACATCTGCCCCTTCAGTCGTTTTCAATATGCTGTTTTAATTGAAGTATATACAGAAAATGCAGCCTCACACAGACATGTGATTAAACAGTTTTGTATTACCCTTTACAAATACCTGTGGATATTCTTCTTTAGCACACCAAAGCTCAACAGGTGCTAACACTCTTGGAGTAGGTTGCAGTATGGAATCCGAAGCCACAGCAATGAACTCTACCTGCTGTGAAACTGAAATCCATTGCTTTGTCTTGTACTTTGGATGGATCCCTTCCCTGTGTGTTAATTTGTAACGGAATGCATTGATTGGTCATTTGGAAATTATTGTATTTCATTACACAATTCAAAACTCACATTCGTTACTATCACCACTGATCTCATCAGAAAAATCTGTAGCCATTCACAAGCTGTCAAATTCAGTTGTGAATACGGGTTATGTGCTTGAAATCTCAAAATTTTATCACAGCAATACTGTCAGTTATTTTCCTTGGTCTATCATACTCATTTAATTCATTTCTGAGAAAATATCTATCAGATACCCAACTCTATATAATTGTAGTTTATTGATAGTTCTTCAGAGTAAAAGACAAGAACAACAATAACACTAAAATCCAAAAACCAGCACTCCATTTTAAAAAGTAGTGGGGTTAGCTTGCAGTTCAAAAATTACCCATGTGCCTTTCCTGTAAGCCACCATCCTTTAATATGTAGCAGACGTGCTTTATGTGTACTTTCCATTTTGTCACAGAATTATAAAGAAGACATTGCATTCAAGGGCTCGATTTCATAAAGTTGGTAGTTTTTACTAATCAGTAAAGACATTCTTAAGTTAATTTTGACTTTGTGTGTGTGCATGTGGTACTTACTTGTCAACCTACCAGTCCAGTTGGGTATCGCTGCCTTCCATATGCTAATGAACCAACACTTGAACACACACTGCCATCGTGATGAATGACAGCAAAGAGGGCAGAGAATGTCGTAATATTATTATGAAAACCACTCTAAGCCAGGCATGATGGTGCATACTTGTAATCTCAGTACTTGAGACGATATCTAGTACACTGTCTAGTTCCACACAAAACAAAGTTCTAATCTCTAAAAAGCTCCCCGAAAGGTTTCTAAACTTCCAAGGGGTCTGTGGACAATATTTGAGAATCTCTGTAGTTAGCTAGTCCTTCCTACCTACCACACCACACTTTCTCAGCTCGCTCTCACGCTCCCTCGTGCTCTCTCTCTCTCTCTCTCTCCCCCCCTCCCTCCCTCTCCCTCTTCCCCTCCCCCCCTCTCTTTTTTTTGCGGGTGGGGGATGGAACCAGAGTCCTTTGAACTCTGAGCTACACCCCCTGCCCAATTTTTTATTCTTTATTTTGAAACAGGGTCTCACTGAGTTGCGGAGGGCCTCACTAAGTAGCTGAGGCTTTCCGTGAACTACGATTCTCCCAGTCTCAGCCTCCCAAGCATGCGCTACCACACCCGGCTCTGTGTGTGTGTGTGTGTGTGTGTGTGTGTGTGTGTGTGTGTGTGTGTTACCAGGGATGAAACCCAGGCCATTCTACCTCTGAGCTACACCCCCAGCCCTATTTTTATTCTTTATTTTGAAACAGGGTGTCACTGAGTTGCAAAGGGTCTCACTAAGTAACTGAGGCTGACCTCGAACTGCCATCCTCCTGTCTCAGCCTCACAAATGCTGGGATTTCAAGCATGTGTCACCATACTTGGCTTTCTTTTAAGACTTTGGGTCAGCTGGACTGGGTGGCCTGTAATGCCAGTACCTGGGAGGCAGAGACAGGAGGATTGCAGATTTGAGGATAGCTTCAGCAAGTAGTGAGACACTCATTAAACTAAAGAGACCCTGTTTCAAAATTAAATATAAAATAGGGTTGGGGTATAGCTCAGAGATAGAATGTTTTGGATTTAATCCCCAGTATCACATTTAAAAAAAAAAAAGACTTGGGGACCTTAAATTTTCCTTTTTCCCCATATAAATCACTCTTTTTGTTTTATTTTTTGTAACTCATATCCTTCAGTCTACAAAAATAGCTGTTTACTAAATACATCATCATTATTTACTAAAATAGTAATCCTCTAAAAGTTGAATAATTTCTCTAGCACTGTTTCATTTTTTAGTATTTCCAGTGACATGCTTAATCCAGTATTTTAAATATCTATTCAACAGCATGTATAAGTCGATTTCTCTTTGCTTCTGGGTTTTTCTTTCTACAACTTCAGCTAATTTTTTTTTAATCTCCTGTTTTCCTACTCCTGATCAGTGTCTCTGCTGACCCCATCACTGCTCACCTTTGAACTCCCCGTCCCCAGTTTCCTGTCTTCGTTTTTCGTGTTCTCATCCCCTCGTCGTGTTTCTGTGGTTTTCATGGCTCTCTCCTCCTCACTCCTGTCCTGAGCCTCAGACCCACATCTCCCATTCTCAGTATTGCTAAATGCTTGTCTCACAGTTTAGAAACTGAACTTGGCATTCTTAGAAATGAACACTCCCATTAGCTTCACTTTCAAAACTTCAATGCCATTAATTGAGCAATAGCTGTATAACATACTGTGGGAAAGCAGAGTTCAATAAAACAGGCAAAATACGTGAAAGGCAGAGTAGACAGTGAGTACAAAACAACGTAATTACAGATTATGATAAATACTAGTTTGCTGGAGGATGACAGTAGAGACTTAGATAGGAAATACATCTCTGAGGAGTCAACATCTCAACCGAGTCCTAAAGAATAAGAAAGATTTGTCTATATGAAGGGAGTAGGGAAAGAACAGCCAGCATTAAGGCCCCTGGAAAAGACCGTGGGATGCTCTAAGGGCCCTGTAGAAGTGAAAGTAAGAGTGAACGCAGTACTGATGGGTGGATGGGTCTTGGTGTCTTTAGACTAAAGGGGATCTGTCATGAGAGCACTGAGATGCATTAAGCCAGTGTGACAGAATCTGATTTCCACTTCTAAAGTGTTGTTTGGCAGCTCTGGAAGGAGGTTGGGAGGGATTAGTAGATATGGTTGGAAATTTTTAGCAATATTTTAGGTGAGAGTTGGTGGTAGTTTAAACTGTACGGTGTACTAGAGATGGTATGGAAGTGAACATGTTGAGTATTTTGGATCCTTGAATCAAGGCAACCTTATTTTAGGGTGAAGCCTAAAAGATAAGTCAGAAATTCCCAGAGAGCCTGTATTTAAAGTTGAAGGAATGTCATTTACAAAGAGTAAGACCTCAGAGAGAAGACAGAATATATGAAGACCTGAAAGAAGCCCACATGCCTGGAGTCTAAAGGAGGGTGCCCAAAGGGAGAAGTAGGAGAGGGAGG
The DNA here is from genome assembly GCF_963383645.1 of Muscardinus avellanarius. Lineage (NCBI taxonomy): Eukaryota > Metazoa > Chordata > Mammalia > Rodentia > Gliridae > Muscardinus > Muscardinus avellanarius. The sequence goes on from NC_137806.1 coordinate 17,016,692, forward strand.
CAGGAGCCAGGTCATACATGACCTTATTAAGAAATTTAGACTCTGGGAGTCCAGAGTTCTAATGTATGTAATGAACATAGATCCTAATAACAGGACCTAGAGAACTGTTTAAAAGGAGCTGATCTGAGGGACTAAGAAATAAAAAAGGAAAACATGAAACCGGAGGGACCAATGTTCAAGGGACAATGATTTTTCAGAAACTGATAAAACCAGACATGGTGGTGCATGCCTGTTATTCCAGTACTTGGGAGGCTGAAACAGGAGAATTGTAACTTCAAGGACTGCTCCAGCGACTTAGTGAGGCTCTCTAAAACGTAGTGAGACCCTGTTTCTAAATAAATTAGTAAGTTTGGGGGTATAGCTCAGGTAGAATGCCCCTGAGTTGTTCAATTCTCAGTACCACAAAAAGAAAAAGAAAAAAACACAAAAGAAATTGGGGGAAGCATTTGAGATGGTGATTCTCTGAGGTTAAGTAAAACTTGAACAATAGTCCGTATTGGTCACAGATGACTCGGGTGAGAATGAATTTGCTATAGTCACAGGTTGAAAATCAGGTTACTGTGGGTTGAATAAATTGTGAGGGAAGGAAATTGAGAAAATAGTGGGGGGGAGATGGAGATGGAGAGTTTGAGAGAACAAATGGGGAGTGCTGATTAGAGTTCTTTGTGGGACCTTAGGAAGGGTTATTTTGTTTGCCTTATAGTGTGATATAAGTGTTTAAATGCTATTTGGAGGAGAGGTTGAAGGAAGAGAGAAGAGGTGAAATGGATGGAGGTTTTTTTCTTCAGTATTTCTCTTCCCAATTTTTATCACCTAGTGACTCAAATTAGAAACTTTTAGAGGCAGCTCTGGTTTCTTCTGTAGCAAGCCTTTGCCTCACTTGTACGTACTAATCAAATCCCAATTTTATCCTTTTAAAAGTTTTTCTTCTCCACATGAATGTTACTAGTTGGTGGCCATATCTCTAGGACTCTTGAAGCCACCTTTTCCCAGTGTGTTCTTTTAAGAAAGAAGAAACAGAATGAGTGTGATCATATGCCTACTTTGCAAAGGCCTCTGTCCAGCTGAGCCTGGCTTGTTCCTCTGCAATGTGAACTCTGGTTGTTTCCCTTCCTCCCGTGAACCTCTCCTCCATCCTGCTCTCCTCCTTTATCCCACAAACCCTTTGGCTGCAGTAAATTCCCTCTAGTTCATAAAGTTTCCCAGCTCTCACTCTTTTTCTCTTTTATAAAGATACTTCTTCACTTGAATTTCATATGCCCACCCTTCCTTCCCCAGAAACTTGCTATTCAAGATCAGCCGCATAGCCATCTGTTAGGAGCAGAAGTAGGCGAGTAAGTCACTCCTTTCTCTAGCCAGGCCATTTCTTCATTCTTCTGCTACAACATTAAAATACGCCTTTATCCCAGGAATTGTCTGTTGACACGTGTGTCTTCAGCAGGACTATTGGCTCCCCCAGGCCAGGAATTGTATCACACATGCATATATACGACATAGTTGGTATAATAGTCAATATTCGTTAAGTATTTGGTGGCTGAGTAACTGACTTGTAATCATTAATAATATATGGTAGAATCCTAGCATGCTGAATTTTTAGAATAAAAACATTGAGGCCTAAGGAGGCAAAATGATTTCACGAGGCTATCCAGTGGTAGCTGGGTGCTTGGGGGCCCTCTGAGAGCTTCCACTGGCTGCTGCCGGTCAGCAGAGGTTGGGTCACATTTACAGTAAGGTGGTGCCCAAGGAGGTCACTCACTGCCTGTGATGTCACCCAGCTGCTCCAGTATAGTCTGATCCAACAGCTGAAGTGGTTAAAAGGTACTGTTTGGAAAGAGTCCTAAAAATTGTTTGAATTCAGTAGACTATCTAGTTTTTCTTAGAACAAATTAAATTACTGGAAAGTCAGAGTCGGGGTCTGAGGGTATTGCTCAGTGGTAGAGTGTGTGTGCTTAGCATGGAGCCCACCCACAACACCAAAAATAAATAAATGCAAGTCAGATGTGCTGTTCTCTTATTGAAACCCACGCTTTATCTTCCTAGAGTGGTCCCTAGGTACAAAAGTGTGTGTGTGTGTGTGTGTGTGTGTGTGTGTGTGTGTGTGTGTGTACACATGCACATGTGGACACGCACTTATGTGCATTTGGGAGGGCTGCCATGGGTTCCATGACTTTTTTCAAAGTGTTCCTTCATGCTCTTCAAACTCTACCAGATGACTAGTAGATATTTTACTGTTGTAAGTGATCTTCCTCAAAGCAGAGTACATAAAAAGTTTTTTTAGCTGATACTTGAACTACATTTTTAATCTGTGCTGCTTGCTTTTGTTTTTAGGGTTTGTGTTTAGTGAATCAGAGGGATCTGCATTAGAACAGTTTGAAGGAGGCCCCTGTGCTGTTATTGCACCTGTTCAGGTAACATGGACACTTTACCAGTTCCTTAGAGGGGCTTATTCAAACATATCATACTGGCTTGTGGTCGTCTAAAGTCTGTGTTTTATATAGTCATGAGACGTGTTCAACTCTTTGCTTTTGCTCATGTAAATTAGTAACAAATAGTAAATAGTAACAAATTCAGAATATGGTGAATCCTATAGAGCAACCTCCTGACTGTATTTTCAAGGAAAGTAATAGGAATTCTCTGACTTTCAAAAAACTTTGGAGTTACTGATCTTAATATCTTCTCCTATAAAGATCCTATTAAGTGGTGTGTTATACACGAGACAGGTACAATCATAGTCATTGTGCTCTTTCCATTTGTCCTTTCTATAAAAATGACTTTCCTAAAAAGTTGAAAATATCCTCATGGCCTAAAAGCCCTACAACTTTCCAAATGTTTAAGACAAGTTGGCATTCTATACTATTTAGGGCATAGCTTTGACCTTTCCAAATGAAATTAATAGCAACTGATTCCAAGTGTTCTTAGGCTGGCCATGGTGGCGCACACTTGTGATCCCAGCGTTTGGGAGGCGGAGACCTGAGGATCGTGGTTCACAGACAGCCTCAGCCACTTAGTGAGACGCTATGCAGCTCAATGAGACCCTGTTTCAAAAATAAAAAAGAGCCAGGAGTGGTGGCGCACACTTGCAATCCCAGCATTTGGGAGGCGGAGACAGGAGGATCCTGTAAGACCCTGTTTCAAAATAAGAGTTTGCAGTACTGGGTTTCATCCCCAGTACTGCAAAAAAAAAAAAAATTAAAATTAAAAAATTAAAAAGACTAAAAAATAGGACTGGGGGCCCTGGGTTCCATTCCTGATATTGCAAAAAAAAAAAAAAAAAAAAATTTTTTTCTTTGGTTAAAAGATAGGGCTAATCTAAAAGTCTTTATTTGATTTTGAAGCTTGACGTTTTTAAACTTAAATGACTGATTTGCTATAAACCTATACACTGTTAAAATCAATAATTTTCAACTTACTATTATAATTATACAATTATAATGTTTGGACAGCCATGTAACTTCATAACTGTTAACAAAGAAGTTATATCATTAATGTTTTAATGGTTTCAGAAATATATGTTTAATGTGATTTGATATTACTCACTGGGCATAAATAATACATCCCTGCATTGTCAGCTACAAAGTAAATTTGACTCTCAATACCATATGCTTTTATATTACTAAATTAAAAACATATTTCTCAATAGTAAAAATAATATTTCTCATGGTTGATTCCAAAATATGCCCTTTGTAGGTCATTATTTTATTTAAAGAGTAAAGTTGATTTTTTGCATTAGTAAAATATTTTAAAAACTAAGAAAAACATGAATGAAACTTGCCTCAGACTTAGTGAATATAAAAAATGGAATTTAATTACAAATTAGTAGTTGTATCTGTTATATTGAATAACTGAGGCAAATTTTGGACACCAGTAGTTATCATACCTGAATCTGAGGATTCTTTATCCTGTACATAAGTAGAATAACTTTTATAAACAGAGCCCCTCTTGATCCTGTACCCTAGGATTTTTATTGGGAGTCTATGAATATAGTTGAATAGCAGGTAATCAAGTGATGTGTCCATATTTTTATGTATAACTTTGAGTCTCACTCTGATATATAATTACATTGTGCCAGTTAAAGTATAAAAATGTCAGATATATTAGAGGAGTTTAAAATTCAGTATATTTCAAAACTATAGTTCTTTTTGTTAATGGGATAACAAACATAACAAGAGGTAATTGTAAAGTTAATAATCCTGAACCTATCCTTATGGATCTTTGAGATAGTGATTTAGTTTTGAAGCATACAAATATTTCTAACTAATAAAATACTATTTGCATCTAAGTATTAAAACTAAGTCATTAAGAGTAATGACAGAAATCAGTAATTCAGATATTAACTTTTTTAAACTGTAAAATTTAGAACATGATGCTATTGGGAAAATAGGTGTAATAACAGTGCCAAATAAATAATTAAGTCATATATCTTACTACATATAACAATTTACCAAAGGTTTATCACATACCATAATAAAGAAGGAACTAAAGCCAGGCATGGTGGTGAATGCTTATAATCCCAGCATTTGGGAGGCTGAGACAGGAGGATCACAGTTTGCAGCCAGCCTCAGCTATTTAGTGAGGCCCTCCGCAACTTAGTGAGACCCTGTTTCAAAAACAAAGAATAAAAAATAGGGCTGGGGTTGTAGCTAGGAGGTAGAATGCCCCTGGGTTCCATCCCCAGTACTGCAAAATAAAAAAAAAAACTAAGATCAGTGGTAAAATGGAGTTTCATAAATGTCATCAATATAACTGGAACATCTGATACCATAAACCACATATGTTCTAGGACTGTTTAATCATAGACAAACTAAATTTAATACATGATCAGAGCTCTGAGAAAGGATGGAACAAACGCAGAAAAATACTTGCAGTAAAAATTCACAATAAGGGGACATTTCTTATACAGTAAATGTGTACGTGTTAGTTAGAAAAACACTAAGACCCCAATGCTGATATGGGCATAGTTATGCCTTTCTAATAGGTGGAATGATGCTAGACAACCAGAGAATCAAGGCACTCACCAAGAATCCAAGAGAGTTACAAACTAAAAACTTGTAACTACAGTCTATTTCTTCCTCTTTAAATATAGAGTTATAATTGCTGGTACATGCATGTGGAGGTGGGATGGTGCTGGCACACTCAACACTGCTGTCTAGTACAACTTTGTACTTTGATTTCTGGGAGGAATTTAACATTATACTTGGAGCCATAATAATGCAGATTCTTTGGTGTTGTGGTTGTACTTCCATGATTCTTTGCTAAGGAAATAATCATATGAAAACATATTCAAGAATAAGCTCATGCCGAGCCTGGTGGTGCTCACCTATAATCCCATCCATAGGAGGCTGAAGCAGAAGGATTGCAGGTTCAAAGCCAGCCTCAGCAACTTAGTGAGGCTTTCAGCAACCCGGAGAGACCCTGTTTCTAAATAAAAAGTGAAAAAACCAGGCTGGGGATATAGCTCAGAGGTAGAATGCCTCTGGGTTCAATCCTTAGTAACACACACACACACACACACACACACACACACACACACAAATAAACATATTTATAGTAAAAAAAATGGCAAACAATCTAATGTAAAATAATATAATTTAAAACAGGCATGGTGGCACATGCCTGTAGTCCCAGTACTTGAGAGGATGAGGCAGGAGGATGACAGATTTGAGGCCACCAGCCTCAGCAACTTAGTGAGTCCCTGTTTCAAAATAAATAAAATAGGGCTGGGATTATAGCTCAGAGGTAAAATGCCCCTGGCTTCAGTCCCCAGTAACACACACACACACACACACACACACACACACACACACACGCTTAATAAAAACTATTAATTAAATAATATAATTTAAATATGAAATAATACTTTAGTCAAATTTGGTGGTTTGGTAGACAAGTAATAATTAAGAATTATTGTTAAGAGTTTCTGTGGGAAAATGGGAAAATTTATACATTATGGTTTTTTTGGGGTTTTTTGTGTGGTACTGGGAATGGAACCCTTCTACCTCCAGGCTACACTCCCAGACCTATTTTATATTTTATTTGGAAACGGGGTCTCTTAAGCCAGCGAGGCAGACTTTGAACCTGCGCGATCCTCCTGTCTCCGCCTCCCAAGCGCAGGGATTACAAGTGTGCGCTAGCACGCCGGCCTATACATTATGATTTTGACTTGTAAAAATAGGTATGAAAAAAGGCTGAGAGGAAATGCTGTATATCACAGTGCCAGGGTGGTTGTGGTAGTGATGAAATAATGGGCTCTTCCATCACTTCTAAAATCTTGAAGTAGAGCTCTGCTCCTCTGTTTATGGTGGCTGTCATTTTGGGGAAAGTCAGAACCACTTGATTATAGTGTCTGTAGGTTTTATTTCTCTTGTGAATACTATAGAATACTACTCATGTTTACCAAGTGCCAGGGGCTATGCTGAGTGCATAATACAATGGTTTTCATACAATCCCCACTGTCGCCTTTGAAGTTCGCACTGTGAATCAGGACTCAGACCTCGGTCTGTCTAAGCACAGTGCCGTGTTCTGTGCTCTACAGCATTTAAGCATGAGTGAACACCATCATAGTGACCTGTTTTTCTTTCTCTTCCCCTCAGAGATTCTGATTCAATAGTTGGAGCCCAAGAATCAGCATTTTATGCAAGCATCTATGTGCATGTGTGTTTTGCAATGCACCAATAAAATAAAAAACAAAATAATGAAAAAAGGCCAGGTGACCTATACTTGGAGAGAGAAACACCACCCCCCACTCACTGCTTTCTTTCAACTGACCAGGGGGGAACAGTTGATTTACTAAAGGGAAAGATTAGAAATTGATTTGTTTCTGCTTTGGAATTTATAGCTTTTTGAGTTAAGCCAAGAATTTAGGAGCTCTTTAGGATTAAGTGATAATGCTTATAGTGGTATTCTAGTATCATGGACCAGAGCTCACCAAGAAGGACCACTTTTGTATTTAGATTTCTTTTATTCCAAGAAATTAAAGGGAAATGTAGACTTGTTCCTGTTCTCTAGGGCCTTCACTTCGCGGATGGAGCAGGAATTTTCTGTAATTTCCAATTGTGTGTCTACTAGTTTCATCTCCAACTTGTCAGAAAATATGTATGGGGGATGAATAGTTTTATGGATCTAGAATAAAGCTTATTTTAGTATATCTCTGGTAAATATGCACAGTTACTGTTGAATGTCCAAGGAAACCATTTGAGATTTTTATAAAATGATTCAAAAGATCAGAAAAGAGATACCAATTAGTTTTTCCAACTTAAAGGAATGATATGAGGTATGTTTATTATGCATTCTAATTAATGCTTTAATTTATGAAGGCATTTCTTTTGAAGAAGCTCCTGTTTTCTTCTGAGAAGTCATCTTGGCGGGACTGCTCAGGTATAACAGCTGTCTTTTAAAACTTACTTCGTCCTCTGTTTTGAAGGTGATCTATGCAGCCATTCATTGTCAATATTTTAAGTAACATCTTAAAAAGTAAACTATCAATGGGATATTTTTTCTGAAGTTTATTTTTAAAATGTTTCAGAAACTCATGAGTAGTAACTCAAAATTTTAAGATGATGTTTTTTTCCAAATTTAGTTTTCCTAATAACTAAGAGATGTGAGACAGGGTATGGTAATAGGGGTAAAGCCTTGGCCTCTTGCTAAGGAGTACATTTCTTATGACATTTAGACAGTAGCAGACCATGAAAAGTAATCATTTATGCTTTTTATTTTTTATTTTTTTGCTTTCTATTTTATTTATTTAGCTCTGATCAAGAGCTCAGAATTATTTTTTATCCTTTTACTGTTAGCACGATGCCTTATACAGTGCAAATACTGCAAATCTGAATTAAATTGCAAATGAAACTATCATAGCATCTGCAACATGATTAAGTCAGAATATATGGTGCTACTTAATAATAACAAACATTTGCATTCCACTTGACAGTTTACAAAGATCTTTCCTTCATTTACACAATTTCATGTGAACCTCACAATAACTTCTGGAAGAAGGTATGCTATATTATGATCCCAGTTTTGTATGTAAGGACATAACAGCTTCCACTCAAAACCGTGACCCTAGAATCTAATGATGTTTGAATTTAAGAGTTAAGGTATCATTCTGATCTATTTTTCTGTATATATTATTTGCTTTTTGAAATAGCTTTAGAAACAGGATCTTTTTGTTAATGTAATTTCTATTTCTTGCACAGATACATTCATTTTGATACGAATTTGTAAAACATTGTCATAAATGTCTTAAAGGCAGTGATGGTTATAAAGTGAATGGCACAGTTACTGCCTGTTTAAAAAAAAAAAAACAAAAACTTTTTAACCCATTAAGAAGGATGGAAATCTCCTGAGTCATGAAATTTTATATAGACTGTGTACACATCTTATCCCATATATTTGAAAGTTTCAGAAAATGGTACTACTTCTGGAAAGTAACACTGCTTGAAATAGGAAGGCTGGCTAAGGTTCAGAAAGAAGCTGCCTAAATGTGCTGTTTTCAGCAAAATTCTAGTGCTCAGATCATTGCCGCACGGCGTCGGGAGCCTGTGTATTGTGTCGCAGAGCCGCGGCGGCCTCTCTAATGTCATGGATTGTGGGCTTATATATGCTGACAATGTATTCGCTCATTATTCTTAGCCTGTGGGACAGGTTGATCAGACATTAGAATTCAAAAGAAGGAATAAAAATAGAGGTCTCAGAAGGCCTTGATGTCGTGCTTAGTTCTGCAGTCAAGGAAACCTTAGAGTTTAAATGCTACATTTGCAGCTTAATTAAGAAGGAAGATCAGTATCAGATTATTCTAAGTAGCATATTATTTCTCATATTGTGTAATTATTCTGAATTTGTCAGAATCTTTCTAGCTGATGGCAGTATTTAAAGTGGTGACATTTTAATCTGTAATTACATTGTTTTCCTAAAGTATAGTTTACAAACTGTCCTCCATGGATTTTTTTTTCCATTCTTAAAATGCTTGGTTTTCTTTATTAAATCAGGACGATCTTACTATTGTTACTTTGGGTGGGAATTGACTTTCCGAGAACACCATTGTAACTTGTACTTTGGTTGTTTTTAGAGGAAGAGCAGAAGGAACTTCTTTGTCACACCTTAAGTGACATTTTAGGACGTGCCTGTTGTGGCAACTCTGGATCACACTGCTTGGTTTCCTGGACCACTGAGGAGACTGCTAGTATTTCTGGGAGTCCTGCAGAGTCTAGTTCCCGAGTGGGACATTCTTGTAAGATACATTTTAATTTCCTGAAGTAATGTTATATACTTTAGTTTTAATAAAACTAGTTAAAACATGAAGAGAAAATATTCTTAATTTTCATGTCTTTTCTAGCCTAAGTTTGGTTAATAAGCTTTAATGTTTTCTCTTTTCAGTTATTTTAATTACACGAAGATAACAAAGTTGTGCAAAAAAGATTCAAAATATATTTATCTCTTTGAATAAACATTTTAGGAAGTTTAAAGAATGTAAATCTAGGCTAGGCATGGTGGTACGTGCCTGTAATCCCAGTTATTGGGAGGCTTAGACAGGAATAGCACTGATTTGAAGCCAGCCTCAGCAACTTAGTGAGGGCCCCCCGCAACTTAGACCCTGTTTCAAAAATAAAAAATAACATCAGGGCTGGGGTGAAGCTCAGAAGTAGAGTGCCCCCTGGATTCAAGGTTCAGTCTCCAGTAAAACACACACATACACACAGACACACACACACACAGACACACACACACACACACACACACAATATAAATCTGTATGCCTTAGCTTTAGATGCCTTAATTTTTTTCTTTAGTATTGGAAATACAAAAGGATAGTTGACAGCAAAAGTTTCTTAAATATCATTAGCTGCTTTCTAGAACAAGATTGGGGACATTTTTCTTAATTATGTGCTGTTTCTCTGCTCCTGAACTTTTTGGAAATTGTTATATATGTGGATTGTTTTAAGGCAATTTTAATTATGTTTTAATTAGATCTTAAGTTTTGTATACCTTCTCATTAATATAATTTAAATAACAGCTATTCTCATTCATAAAAATTATGTGTTCTGTGGTTTGGGCCTTTGAAAATTTTTACATGATTGACCTAAAAACTGCCAGAATGAACAAGGCCTGGAAACTAGATAAGAGTCGGTCTCCTGGTTTTCTTTTCAAACGTAACCGTGTGTAACAGGTAGATGGCAGCTGCTGTGACGTACATCTGCTTTCTGGCAGGGTATCTCTAAGGCACCATTTCCTCCTGAGGCTGAAACGTCTCTGTGTGTCGTCGTCTTCTCGCTCCTACCTCTGCACTTAAATGTGTTAAGCCTGTGAAATCCTAACAGTACATTTACAAGGAATAATTTAAAATTTTTCAACAGTTGAATGGTGGTTTTTTTTTTTTTTCAATGTTTGAAAGTAAAGTGCCTTTCAAACATTACCTCTTAACAATTTAGCATTTTAGGGTTAATAATGACATTTGAAGAAAAGTGGAAAATATTCTCAAGAATGATAATAAAACATGTCGTTTCAGATTGGCTTTAAAATATTTTCCAGCTTTTACTAGGTCTCATGTAAGCATGTTTAGTAGTTACAGTTGAGATATTAAAATTTTAGAAGACAAATACTTGAACTACTTAAGTTATTTTAAAGAGTGTATGCCTAAAACCAGTCTATGTATTACAGATGAGAAAACAGACCTTCTTCTTTAACAAGTTTTCATTAGAATCTGAGTGTAGTGCACTTTGTGTTGGAATATACTATACATTTCCTTACCGATAGATGAGACTGCTGTAGTTTAAATGGCCTAAGAATGCATTGTTGGTTACTTTAGGAACTAATTTTATAGGTGGGCATATTATATTGCTTCCCCTCCATAAAACATGTAGCGATTTTCCAGTTTACTTTTGTGCCTCATATTAAAAGTTGACATGGCATAAAACTACCTGAAATTTGTTTTTGATTTTATATACATTTGAAACATTTTGTTGACTGAAAATATGGGAATTTACCTTAAATTATTGACAAATGAACTAACTGAATTTAAATTAAAAATGTATTCCATATAACAATCTATTTTACCTGTTCTTTATTCCCAGCTACTTTCTTTTCCTCGTGTTCTATTTTCCACTCTCCTGGCCTGCTGAGCTTTTCTATTTTGCTTGCCTCTTTCTCTAAATTACTGTCTCTATGTCTACTTTCATAGTTGACCTAGAAAAACTATTAGGATGAGCAAGCATTACAAAACGGCATAATTTGGAAAAGCTTAGGTAGAATTTTAATTTTATCTTGACATTTTAATGTGAAGTGCTCCCCATTATTACATTCTGCACAACATTACTTTCATTGCTTGTGTGGTGTGTGTATTTCTAGGCTGTTGGTAACGCACACTTGTTCGCAGTAGTGAATACTCAGGTTCAATTTCAGTTTGTTTCCCACATAAAACCAAAAGATTTAAATTAATCCGTTTGGACTTCCAGAGACTTTAAAAAGTCATTTGAAACATCTGAAAATTAAAGCAAGGCTTTGAAAAGCTAGCTTAAATTGTGACATTTTAAATTTTAAATAAAAGTAGGAATTTTGATTTCCTAATGAATACTTTTCTCTAATTCGCTGGTGAGAATTTATATTTGAAAGCATCAAGATTTATTTTATAAAGTACATATGAAATTATTGTGATCAAGTAGACATTGTGACTCAATTATTTTCAAAGACTATCTTCTGGGAGAGTCAACTGTCCGGAGTTTAAAATCATATTCTGTTATTTATTGCTGTGTGCTCTTAGGAATATTCTTCTCTGCCTCAGCTTCCTCTTCCATGAAATGGAGCTAAGAGAGAGTTATGAGGATTAATTGAGGTCAGAACTGGTCAGAAATTACCAGAGGTTCTGGCACTTACTAAAACTTTCAAATGTCACCTTTGATTAAAATGCTTTCTTTGATTTCCTTAGATATTTAAGTTTATACTAATACCGTGTTAATAACATAACCTAAATAAATTACTGAAAACTTCTCAACAGTTATATGTATAAACAAGGAAACAAACTTAAAGCTTTCTTTGAACCTGTGTGTTTTTAGTGCTATGCCATTTGATAAACAATTGTTTAGTAAGGAAGCATTAAAGTCACTAAAGATTTTATATTATAAAGGAGGAAGATTAGCTTATGAGGATTTTACTTGGATCCATAAATTTAAATTTGTTTTAAAGTGCAGGACACATGACAATGATGTGTGAAGCACTGATTATTATTAATTTTTTTCTATTTTTAACTAAACTGAAATGTTTATTTGTTAACCCTCCTATATTCTCAGTATTATATCCACTTTAGTGATAACAATGGTATCTAAGATGTTGAAATATAAATTCAAGTTATATAAAGTTAGTACTAAGCTGAGAATTTTAAGAAAGTAAGGAAATAAGGACAGTTTTGATTGCTTGAAAGTATTTACAGCCTGCTGTGTGTATCTTGTGTCATTTATTTGCCATGTGTAGTGCTGAAAAGTGTCTTTTATGTATAGCTGCCTTGGCTGTCGAAGAGCTTGGCTTTGAGCGATTTCATGCATTAATTCAGTAAGTAACATTGGAACATTTAAAATACTTACATTGTGGACACATTGCCATTTTAAGTCTATTCATACTGTAGAAAGATTCTTAGATTTGTATAGTTCTACTTAAACATGAATTTTTAAAAATTCCTTGCTTGTAGATTAATTTGCTTTCAAATTTTAAAAGAAGTAAAAGCTTTTTCATCGCTACAGTGAAAAAATTAAAAGTTTTTTCGTCACTACAGTGAAAAAATAATTTTAGCCTAATGTTTTTTTTCTCCTAAATGAATACAAAGATTTCTAGTGGGCTACATATTAAGACTGTTTTCTATTTGCTAAAATATGTTTTCTTTAATTTTTACTAAAAGTGCCAAAATTTTTCACTAGAGTATTTAAATATTTTACAAAATAAAGGTAAGAATGGCCATGTTGATAGAATTATAGGTGGCATTTGTTTTGAAATTTATCACCAATTTCTTTTAAAAGAAGCCACAAATGTATACCATAGTTTTAGCATTTAGATATTTGTTAAATAATTTTGAGGCCTTAAAAGATTTTTCTTGGTTATTAAGCACTTCCGAAAGAGGACCACTCTGCTCTCTAAATGCTATGTATTATCGAAGAATTTGGTACCAAACATTTCACCGAAGAGATGAAGAGGTTTCCTGCAAGTAGATGGTCTGTGTTAATGACATAGATGATACATGTGGTACATAGTCAGCAGCAGTTTTTGTTTTAATGGCTAAATTTGGATTTGAAGATTCAGATGCTAGCTGAGTGTGGTGGTGCACGCTTCTGATCCCAGTACTTGGGAGGCTGAGACAGGAGGATCTCAGGTTCACAGACAGCCTCAGCTACTTAGTGAGGTCCTCCGCAACTTAGTGAGACCCTGTTTCAAGATAAAGAACAAAAAAATAGGGCTAAGGGTGTAGCTTGGGGGTAGAATGTCCCTGGGTTCAATCCCCAGTACCACACACACACACAAAATAAAATTCAAGATGCTCCCCAAATCTCCTGTGTATATGTATATTCTAGTGTATAAGACAGTTTAAAAGTTATCCCATTTATGAGCACAGTAAACCTCATTATGATACTAATACTCAATTATTTTTCCCCCCAGAAGAAGATCATTCAGAAGTTTATCAGAATTAAAAGATGCTGTCTTGGACAAGTATTCAATGTGGGGAAACAAATTTGGAGTATTGCTTTTTCTGTATTCTGTGTTACTGACAAAGGTTTGTTTAAGAAGATATTTCTTCTGCTCTATATTAGCTTAGTACTAGTTTTTCTCCTGCTGTGAAGAATAATTTTATTCCTGCTGCTGTTTCTAAATCTCAGAATAGTCTCACATCATAATGTACCAATAAAAGTATATAAAAATCAGGATAAAAAATCTCTTATGCTGATAAGAAATTGGTTCCTGTTTCCTTCCCATTCACTTGTGACTTGACCACTTTCAAACTTACTTTCATCTTTCTTTTCTGACTATAGAGGTTATCAGTACTAGTCTAATTATGAAGTGCTGTCTTGTGTGTGTGTGTAATACTGGGATTGCATCCAGGGGCATTCTAATTCTGAGCTAGGCCCACAGCCATATTTTATTTTATATTTTGAAACAGGGCCTCACTAAGTTGCTGAGGCTGGCCTCGAGCCTGTGGTCCTCCGGTTTCAGCCTTACAGTCATGCACCACCACAACCTGCTCTGTCAGTTCTTTTGAATTTGTTTTCTTTCATCTTAGCAATGTCTGGCACTTGGCTTCTTAATCTCTTCTGAAAATTCTTTCTGACCTTCTTTACTTATCTGAAAATTTTCTCTTGTACTGCCCCACATTCTTTTTGTTGCTTTTGTTGTTGCTGTCATTGTTGTTTTATTTAACAACTCTGACCTTCTTTATGTGTTATCTCCTCTTCTCTCTTCTGAATTTTAGTACTCCAGGTATCTCATCCCTTGGATCCTGTAATACTTTTTCTTTTCTGGATGGATATTTCACTCAACTTTCTCTTATGAGGTTACTTCTAGCATGCTTACTTCCAACTCCACCTTTTTCCCAGAATGCAAATCTCATACCTCTAAGTAGCCTGTTACTTCAGTTTGGTATCCTACTCGGAATACTATACTGGGTCTGAAATCTCACTAGTTTTCTTTTGAAAAATGTAGCTCTATGCTAGAGATTGTGTTTATAATAGGAGGTGTACTTTCTTAGTGGCTTCTATTCCCTTTTGTTTAAAACAAATTACTTTCAATATGGAAGTGGTTTTCTATAAAGCATGATTGAAAAATAGGAAAGGATAAGAGTAAGTTTATTGAGTAGAATCAAGGGCAAGGCAGGTTTTACACAGCAGAGACCACTTGATGGGTGAGTTAAAGATGTGTATATAGAAACACTGGAGGAAACTTTCCAACCAGTGAGAACAGCAAACCTAAAGGCATAAGGGGTTATGGTATAACACAGATTTGGGGAGCTAGAAATAGTCCAGCATGACTGCAGCATGGTGTACCAAAGGGACAATTGTGAATGATGAGACTTGACACCTAATACGGAAGTCTCAGAATATCAAGGTCCTTGTATATTGTGAAAAGAGACTTTAGGTTTACATATGCTAAAAATTGGAAAACATAATTTTGAAAAAGGAAGTGACAAGATCTTTTTGTTGTTAAAAGATGCCTTAAACTGGAATAAGAGTTTATAATTTGGTATATGGAATATAAGCCAAGAGTTGGGGAAACTAGAAAAGTAGATATTGGAGAGTCCTAAGCCAGGACATTGAACACAGAATGGAAAAGAAAACATATTTAGAATAAAAGTAATAAGAGAATTAAACCTAATATGCATTTGGCTTACTAAATATAAATAAAGAGAACCAGAAATATGTGGTAGTTGGCAGGTGATGGGAGTATCAGCGATGGTGGGGTCAAAGATGACTGGCTCTTCATGAGATCTCCTTGATGTCCATTTTTCTTCCAGATTTTATGTTCAGAACTGCTGGTACTACCTCTGTTTCTGGTCCTTTGCCAATAAGGCATTTATTTACCAGTAAATTCACATGCGAGTTGTTCTTCCTTGAGCTGCTCTTTAAAATTATGCCCTCTTCTCCCCAGTGATCGTCTAATTTATTCCTGTGCTTTATGTTGTTTGCAAAAATCGAAAGTGCAAGATCACACACTTTATTTCTCCTACAATAAGCAGTCATTACATATTTTGATTATCAACTAGTAATCTATTTAATCCTTAAAAATGGCCTATGACATGTAATCAAACCAGCAAAATCAGATGAGTAGCACAATGAATGTCAGTTTATGTCACTATGGAGTTAGATTTTTCTTGTACTCACCCATTATCTAGAACTTTTGGAATTTGGATGTCACTTAGGAGAATTAATAAGTACTAGGAAGCTGGGCGTGGTGGCGCGCGCTTGTAATCCCAGCATTTGGGAGGCTGAGACAGGAGGATCCAGGTTTGCGGACAGCCTCAGCCACTTAGTGAGGCCCTTTGTGACTCAGTGAGACCCTGTTTCAAAATAAAGAATAAAAAATAGGGCTAGGGGTGTAACTTGGAGGTAGAATGCTCCTGGGTTCCATCCCCAGTACCGTAAAAAAAAGTACTAGGAAATTGGTTTTCAAGAAAATAACCGTTCTACCCTCCTTAATTACATTTTATTTCATCAAATTTTATCAAATTTCATCAATTTGAATTACCAATATTTGGGAGAAGATGCAATCAGAAGTAAACTTTTGCTTTTTATTATGTATCAATGGCACCTTTATTGTTTTGAAATTTATATTTCTGCCAACACATGTGCATGTTTTTAGTACTAGTAAATTTTATTAAGTGAAAATAAAATCAGATATATCAGTGTTTAATTCAAGTTAGCCTAAAGTTAAGTCAATATTAACTTTTATATTAATTTTCTCCTTTCTCTTGAAAGTTAAATATCTGTACCTTTTCTAATGACTGGACTTATTGCCCATAATTCCATTAGTATTTATATAGAGGCTCTGAAAGAAAATATATTCTTTGAGGAACTGCTTCTTAGAGTTATCTCAAGCACAGTCCTGTCTCAAATTTGGGTAACTTCTTAAAAAAAATTACTTAATTTTCTTGCTAATTTATAGTACAAACTGGTCAGATTTTAAATTATAATTTCCACTTTAGTTTTCAAATTAAGCCACTGAATTCTTGGTTTCTTTAGGGAATTGACAACATAAAGAATGAAATTGAAGATGCAAGTGAACCTCTGATAGATCCTGTCTACGGACATGGCAGGTAACTCAGTAAGATTTCTTCTCTTTACCTCAGGGCTGTGGTTTTTAGGAACCCGACTAAAGGTGAAACAGAACTGAGGTGGGAATTTGGCTTGTCCTTAAGTGTTGACAGCAGGAGGTCTATGGGTTTGGGCGGTCTCAGGCTTTATGCATTGCCTGCTTTATGTATTATGTTAACTTGCAGTTTAGGTTTATGTATCCCTTGCGTTTATTGTGAGAAAGTTGAATTTATATGACTATGTAGACTCATAAATGCTGTTATGATGATACATGTCGTGATATATTTAACAAGGTGGAGACTTTAAAATGGAAAACATGAGGCTCCCTAACGTTGTTTCTTAACATAATTTTATGTAAAAAGTCATTATTTTCTCACTACTGTAGGAATTAGTTGAAGACTAATTTTACTCATATTTTAATTGCCTGTTAATTTTTTAATAGCCAAAGTTTAATTAACCTCCTACTGACGGGCCATGCTGTTTCTAATGTGTGGGATGGTGACAGAGAATGCTCAGGAATGCGTAAGTATGTTCTTTCGCCTCTCATTTCAGTAGAGCGTAGTTGAGTGTTGCTCGTCTGTGCAGTGGCTCTACACTACCTGGAGGTTAAGGAAAGAGCTTCTCACTGAAGAACCCTCACAGTTTCCAAGGTCCCGGCCTTCGGAGCACAGGTGTTGAAGCCAGGCAGCCTGGGCTCCAGCCCCAGCCGCCGGCGTTAGTCAGGGGACTTCCCAAGCCTTGCATTTTCTCTAGTATGATGCTGGAAGGTGTAGAACCAACTTCTTTAGAAAAAGTAAGCAACCTCGATATTTGTAAACATAGCACATATATGTCTACTACTATTATTCTTTGCTTAAAGTTGAGGAAAATTAAAAATACTGTGATTTGAAATATTTGAGAGTCTAGTGGGTTTTCCCTATTTTAATATGTATAATTTCCTTTAAATGTTGTGGAAATTTCATGTCATTGGAGCTTTTCTTACATATGCTTTTGTTGGTGCTTCATACTGTAGCTGAGCGTGATTGCACAGATGCGCAGGGCGTGGGGGAGCCGCTCCTCCTCTCCTGGCGTAGCACCCATGGGTGCCACCTGAGGCTCCTACACTCCTAACCTTTCCATCACCACTTCCGTCAGTAGTCTCAGCTGTTTCTTTTCTGTAGCTTTTTGTGTTGCCAGGGACATTGAATTTAAACCTGTTTTTGCCAATCCATTCAGTTAAGGAGAGCTGATGTATAGCTGTGAATAAAATTTCCTACAGTTTATTACTGGGTCAGTTTGAACGTATTTACTCCTTCAACTTACCCTGAATAACTACTGTGTACCTCTTACGACATGAAGCTTCATAGCTCTGTCTCTGGAAAATCTATTCAATACTTCTTTCTAATTTATATAATTAGATAAAGTATCTCCAAACAACAGAGCAAATACTATGGTTGAGAAAAAGGTGACTAGTTTTTGCTTCCATTTTTATTTTAAATTCTTCTCAAAGTTTGGAAATATATATATAGTTAATTAAACATACATGAAAGAATATGTTATTCAGAAAAAGATAAAATTTGGGCATATTAGAGAAAACATATGTCCCTTCTCTTTCTGTGCTTGGCTGATCTCATTTAACATAATGTTCTCCAGGCCTTTCCGTCTTCTTGCAAATGACATGATTTTCTTCTTCTCTATAGTTAAGTAGAATTCCATTGTGTGTATTTCCCATAATTTTGCAGTCCATTCATCTGTTGATGGAGACCTAGGTTGGGTCCATATTTTGGCTATTACAAATTGTGCTACTATGAACATAGGTATGCATATGTTACTGTAGTTTTCTGATTTCAACCACTTTGGAAAGATACCCAGGAGAGTAGTATAGCCAGACCATATGGTGGATCCATTCCCAGTTTTCTAAGGATTCCCCACACTGATCTCCATAGGAGCTGAACTAGTTTGCACTCCCACCAACAGTATAAAAGAGTTCCTCTTTTCCCACATCCTCGGCAGCACTTGTTGTTATTTGACTTCTTTATGCTTGCCACTCTGTTTGGGGTTAGATGGAATCTCAGCATAGTTTTGATTTGCCTCTCCCTGATGGCTAATGATGTTGAACATCTTTTCATGTATCGATTGGCCATCTGTGTCTCTTCTTTTGTAAAGTGTCTATTCAGTTCAGTGGCCCATTTCTTGAATGGGTTATTTGTTTTGCTAGTGTAGAGTCTTTTGAGCTCTTTGTATATTCTGGATATTAGCCCTCTGTGTGAGTGTTGGCTGGTAAAGATCTCCCATTCTGTAGGCTTCCTCTTTAGGTTCTTGGTGGTTTCCTTTGATGAGAAGAAACTTTTTAGTTTGATGCTATCCCACTTGTTACTTCTTGCTTTAGTTTTCTGCACTTTGGAGGTCTTGTTGAGAAAGTCACTGCCTGTGCCTATATGTTGGAGTGTTGGAGTATTAGGGATACCAAAGGGACTCCAGACAATGGAGGAAAAACCTCATCAAAGCTCGAATGGAAGGATAGAAGAGGAAGAAGGCTGAGGTTGATTAATGAAGGAGCTACACCTGAATGTGTATAAAAATATAATATATCATGGTTTACCTGGACACTCAATTTTGGGAGGAGAGATGGGGAAGGGGGAAGGGTACCAAGCATAGTCTGAATGTATGCCATTTTCAATATGTTCCACAAAAAAAAAAAGAAAGAAAGAAAAAGAAACCGGATGCTTTCCCGAATGTGTAAAAGCTAAGGAGAGATGAGTAACAGGAGGAACTCTAGATGAAGAAGGAGATCCTATAGAGGAGCAAATAAGGTGACCTAACTGAGGGGACAGGAGGGGGGAAGAAGGATACTCTCTAAAGCACATGATGTACTTAAACATATCAGTCAGTCACCAAGCCAAGCATGGGAAGGAGGGATGGGAAGGAAATGGGGTGGTGATTAGATAGGGGCTGATTGGGTGATATGTGCATGTATGTCTACACAAGTCTTGTATCCCATTAAGATGTATGAATACAATACAGCAATAAAAATTTAAAAAGATAAAGATAAAATTTATGAAACATAAGAATTAAAAGGCACTGTAGTAGGAGCCAAACACTTTACTGTTTCAGAAATTTAAGAATTACTTGGGCATAGTGGTGCATTCTTATAATCTCAGTACTTGGGAGGCTGAGACCGGAGGATCACAGGTTTGTGGCCAGCCTCAGCTTTTAGTGAGATCCTCTGCAACTTAGTAAGACACTGTTTCAAAATAAAGAATAAAAAATAGGGCTGGGGGTGTAGCTCGGGGGTAGAATGTCCCTAGATTCAGTCCCCAGTGCCGCAAAATGAACGAATAAAATGCCTACACTGCTAATGGGAAGGACTCCCATTTTCCCTCAGAATTTATGCATCTAGTTTAGAGAAATGAAAACATGACTCATGATCAAACAAAGCATGTTGAAATATAGGACTGAAGACATCAGAAGGAATAGAAATTTTTCTTACTATATTTATGTTGGGGCAGAGAAACTTTAAAGAAGAGTTAATATTTTAATGGAGCTCTGTAGATGGTGCAGAATACAGGCTATATTATGAGTAGGGAGTCAGAACAGCAGTTCTTAATTCTGACTATTATCACTTGGGGAGCTTAAAAATATATAAATATTTAGACTCCAAGAAAAATTAACTTAGAGTTCCTAGGTGATGTACCAGGGGTATATACTTTAACATTTCCCCTAGCTGATTCTCGATGTGCAGCCAGGTCTGAGAACCCCAGACAGGTTAGGGCACTGGATTTACTCCAGAGACTAGTAAAAGGAAAGATTATCAACAAAGGATGGGTAAGAAGCCAGGGGCGTTGTAATGCTAATAATGGAAACTTCAGTTGGCAAGTATTAGGAAAGAGTCAGTGAAGGCACTGAGCAGAGAACTAGCCTAAAACTTGCAAAACCACCCCATTAATCTGTGAGTTTGTAGTATGTGTTAGAGTGGAACCACAATTGAAAGCTGTAACACACAGCCTAGATGGGTAAGGCGCAACAGGAGGGAGGGAGACCGCACAGAGGAGGAGAAAGAGCAGTGAGGGCGTAATGTACTGCATGCTAAGCGTATGTTTTGGGTCCTTTTCAACCTAGGTTTACTTAGGAAAACTGAAGCCAGGATACTTTAGTAATTTGCCCAGAGTCAAGCAGGAGAAGTCTAAACTGCCTGGGCCTTTGAGCACACCAGAGTCTGTGCCTGAGCCACAATAGCGAGCTCCCCTGCTCTGACGCTTGCCTCAGGGACAGAGTCCAGGGATGTAGTCTCTCTAGAATGCAGGAAGGAAAGGTAAAATAGTAGGTTTTCAAGTAAAACTTGCTAAATAAATGAACACTCGAAGCATCATGGCAAGTTTCAAAGCTTCATGTAGGTTTTGATGGAACAAAAACCAATCTGTGCCTTCCAGTGTTGCATTTTAAGAGTGATGACAAGCCGGGCATGGTGGCACAGCTTGTAATCCCAGCATTCGGGAGGCTGAGACCGGAGTATGGCGGTTCACGGACAACCTCAGCTACTTGGTGAGGCCCTCCGCAACTCAGTGAGACCCTGTTTCAAAATAAGGAATAAAAATAGGGCAGGGGGTGTAGCTCAGAGATCGAATGCCCCAGATTCCATCCCCAGTACCAAAAAAAAGAGAGTAAAGACAACCCTGAGGATGGACAGCGCTCGCTGCGCAGCGCTGCAGTCACTTAAGAGTTCCAGCCACCGTTCTCCAGGACGTGGCGATTTTGTTTCCATTTTCTCACTTCATTCATATAGCTACTCTATCTGTGGTCATCATCTTCACTTTACAGATACGGAAACGGAGGCACCGTGCTTTGAAGTATCTTATTTAATTTCACACACTTAGTAAATAGCAGAACCAAGACTTGAACTAGTCCAATTCTATACAGTCAGCACCTAATCGTTGATATGCTGCCACTTACATGCATTTTATTCTTGAGTGCTATATGTGGATGGAATGGGAAGAATTTATCTTATTTAAATTTCATAGAAGCCCTGAGAGGTAGATGTTTACCATATGTATACAGAGGAAACCAAATGAGAATTTAACCCAAGATTCTTTTTTTTTTTTTTTTTTTTATGGCACTGGGGAGGAAACCTCCGGGCTTCACTCCCAGACCTATTTTTACATTTTTTATTTGGAAACAGGGTCTCTTAAGCCAGCGAGGCTGGCTTCGAACCTGCGCGATCCTCCTGTCTCTGTAATTCCCAAGTGCGGGGATTACAAGCGTGCATCACCACGCCCGGCGAACCCAAGATTCTTGTCTGTGGTAGAAAGTTATTGAATCATTCATATACATATATATTTCATTCAAAGAGAATGAGGTTTAATTAAGATGTTATGATTTAGCAGTTAGCAAAGTCTTTCTCTAGAAGAACAATTGAGGTAGAAGCCAGATCATAGGGAGGGAATACTAGAGCAATGTAGACAAGGAATTTTTGCTGGTAAAAGAATGGAGAGAAAGAGAGAGAGAGAGAAGGCCTTTGCTGGTCACGAGGCCAAGGGATAGCGCATATAATTTTTAAGAGTTAAGAGTTGCCCGGATTGTTTGTAGACCAGAAGAGAGCCACTTTAGTAGAAGGAGTAGTGAACAGGGCCAAGAGTGTCAGTAGCCTGAGGAAGATGCACCATTCTATTAAATGATATACTGAAAAGAGACAGGGATTTTGACCTGTGAAAGATTTAAACTGGGAATACTGGGGATCTGGAAGCTTACTGGTAGTATGTGGGTAGCGGTAAAGTTAGAGAAGGTAAGAGAAAGGGCTTGAATCAGCTGCTCTAAGGAGTTAGGTGATGAGAGAAATTTTACAATGTATGACCAGCAGCAAAAGTTTAGGTGAGGTTCAGTAAGGTTAAGTTAGAGGGGGTCCAAACAATAAAGCTGAAACTCGGGGTGTTTTCCGCAGCAGTGGTCTCCAGTCTAGCAGTGGGAAGGAGGGTATTTTGTGTCACCCAGGAAAGGCCCAGAAGGGGCAGTGGAAGATGACGGGCATTTTCTTGCCTTCATTTGTTAAGCGTCCTTCTTAGCTTCCATACAGAGTGGACATTTTCAGTCTAACTTTTGCCTTGAGTTTATTCTGGTGAATATTAGATTGTTTCTAGTTTTGTTTATTACAAATAGTGCTGTAGTAACATTGTATACTAAAGCCAGTGGTGCTTTCCTGTAATCTAGGTACTTGGGAGGTTGAGACAGGAAGACCACAGTTCGAAGCCAGTCTCAGCAATTTAGTGCAGCCTTGATTAAGAAAAAATTAAAAATAGGGCTGGAGGTTTAGCTTAATGATAGGATGCCCCTGGGTTCAATTAAAAAAAAATACTGCCCCCCGACCCTGGGCGGGTGGGCAGGCGCTGGCGGGGCACCCCTAGGGAACCCCCCTCTCCACTCTCCACCCGGAAGGACCCCGTGGTCTGTGGGCCCCCGACCCTGGGCGGGTGGGCAGGCGCTGGCGGGGTGCCCCTAGGTGACCCCCCCTCTCCACCTGGAAGGACCCCGGGCCCCCGACCCTGGGCGGGTGGGCAGGCGCCGGTGGGGTGCCCCTAGGCGACCCTCCTCTCCACCCGGAAGGACCCCGGGCCCCCGACCCTGGGCGGGTGGGCAGGCGCTGGCAGGGCGCCCCTAGGCGACCCCCCTCTCCACCTGGAAGGACCCTGTAAAAAAGGAAAAGAAAAAGAAAAAAGGAAAATATCGGTGAGGGGTCAAGGAGGTGGCGGATGCCAGGATACTGGAGATGCAGACAAAACTTATCCAAATGAACTGGAATTATTGGAAAAATTCCCCACTAAGGAGGACTGCTTCTTCTCTATATTGTTAAGAATCTTGGACATCACCTGTAAGGAGAGAGACTTTAGCGGAGACCAAGGAGAAAGGCGGTGCTGAAAGCAGTCTCCACGTTGGCGGTGGAGACTTGTATTCAGGAGAAGCAGAAATCGGAGCCTACCAACCTTATTTATTTATTTATTTATTTTTTGAGAAATTACACCAAAGGTTGAATGCTACCGTCGCGCATGCTTAGGAAGATTGGACAACACTCAGAGTGAAAAGAGAGCTTGGGGAAGATTGGAAATGGTGGAGGCAGTGGCAATGGCACTGGCCAGTACTCAGGGGAGGCAGAGATCTGATACATTACACCTGGAACTTTTGAAGTAATGACCCCAGAGGCAGAATGCTACCACCACCACGCACCCTCGAGAATGTGGGACAAATAGTTGGGCGAAGAAGGTGCTCGGATTAGAGCCTGCCGAGAGATGAGGCCAGTGACGGACACAGCAAAGCTGGGATCGGAGCCTGCCGTGAGGCAAGGCCGGTGCTGGGGCCTCCGAGACCGGGATCGGAGCCTGCCGAGGTTTTAGGCCAGTGCCGGGGCCAACGGCCGGCATTGGAGCCTTTCGTGAGGCAAGACCGTTATTGAGGCCTCCGAGGCCGGGATTGGAGCCTGCCGAGGGGTTAGGCTGGTGCTGGGGCCAGCGAGGCCGGGATCGGAACCTGTTGAGGGGTTAGGCTGGTGCCGGGGCCAGCGAGGCCAGGATCAGAGCCTGCCATGAGGCAAGGCCGGTGCTGGGGCCTCTGAGGCCGGGATGGAGCCTCCCAAGGGGTTAGGCCAGTGCTGGGGCAAACGGCCGGCATCGGAGCCTTCCGTGAGGCAAGGCCGTTATTGAGACCTTCGAGGCCTGGATCAGAGCCTGCCGTGAGGCAAGGCCGGTGCTGGGGCCTCTGAGGCCAGGATCAGAGCCAGGTGAGGGGTTAGGCCGGTACCGGTGCCACTGGCCAGCATTGGAGCCTTTTGTGAGGCAAGGCCACTACTGAGGCCTCTGAGGCCTGGATCGGAGCCTGCCGAGGGGTTAGGCAGATGCCGGGGCCATCGGCTAACATCGGAGCCTGCTGTGAGGCAAGGCCGGTGCTGGGGCCTCTGAGTCCGGGATCAGAGCCAGCTGAGGGGTTAGGCCAGTTTTGGGGCCAGCGAGGCCAGAACCGGGGCCTCCCGTGAGGCAAGGCTGCTGCTTGAGCCAGCGAGGTCTGATCAGTCCACCGTGTAGCCAGGCCACAACTGGGGCCGTCAAGAGTGGGATCGGTATTTGCAACGCGGCATGCACAGAGAAATATCTCAGAAAATTAAAACCAGATGCTTTCCCTAATCAGCAATAACTAGGAGGAAACGGGCAACAGGAAGTGGTCGAGGCATAGAAAGGGCCCTATAGTGAAGCAATTAAGGTGACCAATCAGAGGGTATGGAATAGGGGAGGATGGAGCCTCTTTAAAAAGCAGGAGGTACATAAACAAATGTATCAAAGTAAATCACCAAAGAAGCGTGGGATGGAGGGAGGGGGAGGGAATGTGATGGGGGCTGGATGAGGGCTAATTGGATGATGTGTGCTTGTATATCCTCTCAAGTCTTATATTCCAATGTGATGTATGATTACAATGCACCAATAAAAATAAATTAAAAAAATACTATAGTACTACAATTTTAAAAAGATTCTCAGCCAGGCATGGCGGCGCACACTTGTAATCCCGCGCTTGGGAGGCAGAGACAAGAGGATTGCGCAGGTTCAAAGCCAGCCGTACTGGCTTAAGAGTCCTTGTTTCCAAATAAAATAAAGAATAGGTCTGGCAGTGTAGCCCAGAGGTATAAGGGTTCTATCCCCAGTACCACCAAAAAATAAAATAAAGAATTCTCATACTTGCAAACCATCCCTTAAATTTCTTCTTCTAATCTATTTAATTTCTATGCTAAAACAACATTGTTACATGGTTTTATGTTTTTATATCAGCACATATTGTGCTTTTTCAAAATTATCAGAGCTGAGGGTGTAACTCAGTGGTAGAGCACATGTTTAGCATGCCTGTCACCAGATTTAAAGTGTTTAAAGTGTGTACCTCTGCATGTACACACACACACACACACACACACACACACACACACACACAGAGTCATGTCTATATTATCCTTCCCAGTTGAACTTTTACCCAGCTTTTCAAGTTCTGAGTTTAAGAAGTCTATGAGGACTTAGATTAGGGTTACATTTATTGTAGTCTGTCAAGGCATAGTTTATTGAAGCTCATGCTACACAGAAAATAAGAGAATTTAAAGTCTAAAGAATAGGATCATTTTGAAACCCTAATGTATATTAAATAATTCATATGAGTTCCAATTACATGGCTAGGTGGTATACAAATTGGAAAAGTATCTTATCAAAATTAATATGAGTAAAGATCCGAAATTCTATTTTCTTTTCTTTTCTATTTTTATTCTTGCAGTACTGGAGTTTGAATCAATGGGCATTCTACCACTTAGCTACACCCTCTCAGTTCTATTTTTATTCTTTATTTTAAAACAGCATTTCACTAAGTTGCTGAGTACCTCACTAAGTAGGGGCTGGCTGTGAACCTGGAATCCCCCTGTCTTAGCCTCCCAAGTACTGGGATTATAAGCGTGTACCACCACGTTGGGCCAGAAGTGCTATTTTCCCCAAATTTTATTTACTTCGAAAAATAATGCTTAGCTGGAACCGAATTATCAGATAAAATATAAGTCTTCAGGTAAATTGCAATTTCAAATTTAAAAGGCAAATAATTTACAGTATTAGTATGTTCTAATATACTTTTTGGGATATGTTTACATTAAAAGTTTTTTTCTGAAATTTAACTGGGCATCTTTTTTGTTATTATTTTTGTTAAATTTATCTTGGTGCAAAGTTGATCAGTCTAACTTAGGAAAATAACAGACAGTAAATGGGTTTAAAAAGCTCCTCATCCATCCGGGCATGGTGGCGCACGCTTGTAGTCCCTGCACTTGGGAGGTGGAGACAAGAGGATCGCACAGGTTCGAACCAGCCTGGCTGGCTTAAGAGATGCTGTTTCCAAATAAAAATAAAAAAATAGGTCTGGGAGTATAGCCCAGAGGTAGAAAGGTTTCCAGAAACCCCAGTACCACCAATTAAATAAATAAATAAATAAATAAATAAATAAATAGCTCCTCATCAAGTATAGACTTTGTGACTTAAATTATTCGCACCGTGTAAGTGAGATACTGAAACCTTTTTTGGTATTGTATTGCTTTTTATTTTAGTTATTCTAATATTCTTGCAAAGAAAAAGTCATTTTATTTTCAACTACAAAGTCTTCATTTACTCGTAATCTCATTCCAACTTAATTTTTCAGCCATCATGAACTTGGGCTTGAGCAGAATAACTACTTGCTCTGCCATCTTTGTCTGTGCTTGTTCCTGTCTCTCAAGACCCACGTCTGTGCCTGCCCAGCCCTGTAGAGCTCACTTCATACGCCAGCTCTTCCTTCCAAGCAGAGTGACTCTCATAGCTGAAAGTGATCCCACTTCTCTGCACTTTGCTTTTCTGGCACCTTCCTCTGCCTACCTGGTCCCTCCTGTTTGTTACTAAATTGCTTTTGAGAGCATCTTATCCTCATTTCTTCTCTTTGGTACCTTTGTATTCCTGCACTGTGCTTAGCACTGTTCTTTTCAATACTTAGCATTCGGAGTGTGTTTGTGAGACAAATGTAGGGCAGTTATGTGGTTTCTAAGTTAGTGTCTAATTTGAAATGCCCAAGAGAGACTCCTGTAGACACCCAGACATTAAGCATAGTTAATAGTGGAAGGAAAGACTATACTCAAACCCAAGTACTCGGAATATAAAACTCTGCTACACAGAAATACACAGCCTCATTGGCTTAAGTAGATATGGGCTGATGGGAACTGATCATGATTAATCTTAAATGCTAGGCCAAAAGAACCAGTTTAGCCAGAAGAGTCTAACATATACTCAAAATCGTTAAAAAGATAATTCAGAGAAGCAGAGATTCCAAGCATGGTTACAAGGAAACGGGAAGAAGTTGGGGAGGTGTTGACCAAAGGAATCAAAATTCTAGGTAGAATTAAGTTTAAGATATCTATTGTACAACATGGTGACTGTTGTTAGTGACAAGTGGTGTATATTTAAAAATACCAAAAGAATACATTTTAAACGTTCTCACCACAAAGACACAAGTATGTGAGTTAGTACATGTCTTTATTAGTTCAATTTAGCCATTCTATAGTGTATACATACTTGGAGACATGTTGTCCATAATAAATATATGATTTTTTATTTGTGAAATGAAATATAAAAATACATACTCTATTTAGGCCAAAGAATGTCTTATTTTTCTGGTGCTGTCTAGTTGTACTCCAAGTTATGGCACTCCTAAAAATACAAACAGAAATTGGGTGACTTTTCATGGTGTAAGATAATAAGTTAATATTGACAAAGAAAAATAAAACCACAAAACTTTTACAATTTTCTTCAAGTGAAGAGTAAATAGACTTTTTTGAGACTCACTGACTATTATATGAGTAAATTTTAGAGATTGTAACGTGTGAGATTATATCTTCACTGGATTACAGTGGATAAAAATCTTTAATGACACACGAACAGAAGAGAATCTTAAGTACATATGTAAGGAAATAGCCTAATAGATTTTTAAATATTACTGTCTAAACTAGGTGTGTAAGCAAGTGGTTATTGGCAGTTCTGAATAATTCATTACCCAAAATTTATGAAAAGCTAGTTTGAATGTTTAAAAACATTATGTTGTAAATATTTTCTTCTAGACATTTGTCTTAGACTAGAAGAAATGGGTGATGTAGTATCAAATTGTAACACTAGGTGGTAGTAACTGATTTTAGAAATTGAATCCTGAAACTTTCTCAAATACATGGATTTTTCTTTGAACAGGAAGACACTTAGAACAGCTTACATTTCAGAGGAAAAAGGTGCCAAAATTTTCAAGGCCACTGCAAGTCCATCTGCCTGTTTGGGCTAGTCCCCTCCTCTCCCTTCTTTTTTCCTTTAACTGCTATAACCTAAAGATCTTCAAATTTTGGGTTTTATGCCCTTTATCTTCTTAAAACTCAACAAGGAATTCAAAGAGGTTTTCCTAAGGATTATAAGCCAATAATTTTTATATTGGAAATTATGACTGAGAAATTGAAAATTGTTAATACATTTTAAACAATAATATGCTTATTACTCTTATTAATTAAAATGACTTTTCAAACAACAACAGTGAAATTGCTTGAAATTTTTGAAAATCCCTTTAATATCTAGCCTGTTAGTAGGCACCTGGACTTTAATATTTGTTTGCGAATTCAGTCTTTTGTGATACAATATGTCATTTAGGTCTATAAAACTCCACTTTGCCCTTAAGAGAGAATAGGATTAAAATAGTTAATATCGTTTTATGAAAATCATCTTGACCTCATGTAGTCTCTGAAAGAGTCCTAAACCACAATATAAGAACCATACTCTTCCTTTCTGTGCCTGAAAGAAGGTAGTAACAGAATAACAAGTAGCATTTATGCATGCTTTCTATTAATTTTGAATTTACAAATTCAAAAAGTTAAAATATCAATTCTTGACTTATACCATCTGGATACTGTACCTAAGAAAACAGTAAAATACAACAAAAGTCTGAGAGTTAATATTATGTTATTCTGTAAGCTTACTATCCTAAAAGAAAAATGAGCAAGGCATGACCAGATGGTGAAAAGAATGCAGTCATACCCACCTGTACTCACAGTGGACCAGGCAATAGTGTTAGAGATATGATATATGTGTGATCCCAAATATATCGTCCTAGTTCTATTTAATGTACATAGCTAGAGGATAAAGTCTGAACATGCTGTCATCATCATTACATGTCACCGTAGAATAACCTCTTTCCTCTTCATGCTCTGAGCTGTCTGTTCTGTTTATCCACCTTTGCAACTTTACCTCTCACCTCTATGCCAGTGATTCCCACATCTCTATACCCAGCCCTGGCTTCTCTTTTCTGTGAGTCTGAGCTCTATTTCCAGTTGTTTATCACAATTTAGAAGTCACAAGGTACCTTGATCTCAGCTTGTCTAAAAGCAAAGGCATATTTCTAGTTCCAAGACTCTAGAAGATACTTCTGAATTCTTTTAGTTCTTGAATTTATCAGGTTTGACAAAAGTGTCACTCCTTAAGTATATTGATTTTCCTACCTTTTTGCTGTTTCCTCCACTTTTAATTTTTTTCTTCTTGTCCTCTTTGGCCTGGAAAGTTTCTGCATATGTTTCAGCATTCAACTCAGATGCTTTCCACTTCTGTTTGCCACTTCTGTATGCCTTCTCTAAAGCTGTGGACAGGGCACACACATTTTTTTCCATTGGCCTCTCTTGGTAAACTCTTAGCCTTTATTAGGCACAGATTATTTTCTTTTCATTTGTTTTTCCCCAGTAATACGCATAATGCCTCTGTTCACTTGTAGGAGTGAGGGATAGCATAAAATGTCCTTTATATTAGTACTAGAGCTTGTACTCGGGGCATTCTACCTCCAATCTATACCTCCATCCCTTTTATTTTTTTTATATATTTATTTGTTTTTTTATTTGCGGTAGTAGAGATGGAACCCAGGGGCATTCTACTTCCGAGCTACACTCTCAGCCCTATTTTTTATTCTTTATTTTGAAACAGTCTCACAAGTCTTACCAAGTAGCTGAGGCTGGCTACGAGCCATGATCCTCCTGTCTCAGCCTCCAAGTACTAGGATTACAGAGCATGTACCACCACGCCCAGCTCATCTCTTATTTCTGAAACAAGAGCTCACCAAGTTGCTGAGGTTAATCTTGAAACTGCAGTCTTCCTGCTCTCTCAGCCTCCCCAAGTGCTGGGATTATAGACATACACCACCCACCCAGCCAAAGTGTTCATGTTTTATTATAGTGCAAATAGGATTACTGCTACACAATGATAAATTTTACAAATTATGATGTGCATAATCATTTGTTTTTCAAAATCAAAGTGAATTCAAGATAGCCCTTTAACCTGGATATAAATCTCTAATTTTGTTAATAGTTCTTTGGATTTCAGAGAAGAAATTCTGTCATTAAACAAGTAAACATCAAATATAAAGTTTTATACATTTATTGTACATCCAAAATATCACATTTACCCATCTCAAAGTTGATCTAGTGCTGTTTTATACTTAGTACTTTAATGGTTATTTGATGTGATCTCTTAATACATATGTTACTTTTTAAAGTATAGTTTTGGACAAAAGTAAAAAATTTGCATAAATTTGTATGCCTGTTTATACATATACCTATGTATAAGCACTCATCAGATTTACATATACTTAAACAATGCTAAGTTCATTTTTGTTTTTGTCTTTTGCAGAACTTCTTGGTATCCGTGAGCAAGCAGCTGTAGGATTCTTAACATTAATGGAAGCTTTAAGATACTGTAAGGTAAAGTGATTTTTAAGCTATTGAAGTGTTTTTATTGACACGTCCACTGTTTGCATGCTGCTTTTGTTCCTATGATGGCGTGTCTCACTACTATTGCCGCACTTCCCCATCCTTCCTGATCTCCCATCCTAAACTGATAGGGTCATCGGGAAGGCTGAGCTCACGGATGTTGCTGCGTTTCCAATGAGGGCAACAGGGGCAGAACTTGGGGCAAAATAATGTATGAATATATAATAAAAAGTAATAAAAGCAACAGTATATCAAGTGGAGATAATTGGATATTTTTATAAGCTAGCAAATAGCAAAGTGTCATTCCTTCATTAAAAAAGAGTCTACTAAAACAACTGGTAATGCATTATCAGGTAAAGAAAATGAATATGCTAAGTGCCTAAAATTCTAGCTTTTATCTTTTCCACTTGAAAAATGATTTGACATTAAAAAACAACATCCCAGGAATTTTAGAACATTTAACTCTTCATCACAGGCTAGAGCTAGGAACTGTGGTGAGACTCTCATTAGTACGGTACATCTAGATGCCTTCCTATTTAATCTGAAATAACCATTGAGCATGCCAAATAGTTTGAAATCATTAGTTATTTCCACTTACTCTAATGTCATAATCCTAGAGAAAAGAAGTAGGTCTCATTTTTTTTCCAGCTTTAGAATGTCATTTTTTTCCTAGCAATAATTTTGATGGTGGTGATTATTTTTAGTAACAGTAACAATATCTTGTATCTCCTTGCTTCTTTCTATTTATGTCTGTATTGTTGTCATTTGTGGCCAGAGCACTCCTCTTTTTTTTATTTTTTATTTTTTTATTGGTGCACTATAATGTATTCATACATTATAATGGGATAAAAAACATGTAGACATATGTGCACACATCATTCAGTTAGTGCCTACCCCACACCATTCCCTCCCCCCCCACTCCTTCCCATGCTTGGCTTAGTGGTTGACATCTAATTTTATAGCAATTTATCCAAAATTAACAATGATAATGTCACAGAACAGATTCATTTGTCTGATAGCAAACTTTTGATCACTTAGAGATAACATTTCAATATTGTTTTTTACTTTCTTCCTTACCGGAGGATATTTTTTTAAGGTGAAACTATCATACATTTTATTTCCAGAAAAAAATCTATCCTAACATGAAATATGAACTCTAAATACCCAAAACAATTTTGAAAAAGAAAAATGCTAGAAGATGTACATTTTCTGATTTCAAACCTTATAAAGCTACATTAATTGAAACAGTGTAGTACTGCTATAAAGGCAGATATATAAACCAGTGGAGTAAAATAAAAAGCCTAGAAATAAATTCTTCCATTCCATATATGGACAAGTTATTTTTGACAAGGTTTCCAAGAACATTTGGTGAAGGAAATAATGATTCTTTCACTAAATATAGTTGAAAAATAATAATTACACGAAAAAGAATAAAGTTGGACCCTTACCTAACACCATATACAAATATTAACTCAAAATAGATAAGAGACCTAAATGTAAATCTTAAACTGTAAACTTTTAGACTATAAACTTTTAGAAGAAAACCCGGGGCATAACACTTCACAACATTGATAATTGGCAGTGATTTCTTGGATATGATTCCAAAGGCACAGGCAACAACAGAATAAACAAACAAACTTCCTAAAAAATAAAAAAAAAATTGTACAACCAAAGACAATGTAAACAGAGTTAAAAGTTACTGATAGAATGGGGTAAAATATTTCCAAATGCTATATCTGAAGGTATATTAATATTCCAAATAGAAATCCTAAAAATTAGCAACAATAAAAGCAAACAATACAATTTAGAAATAGTTAAAAGACTAAAATAAATAATGAATCTCCAAAGATTTTAACCAATAAACACATGAATATATTCTTCTTTGCTTAGTTGTCTGCTGGATGGAAATTTTCATTTCTCTGGTTCTGGTGTGTATTACCTATTTCTTCTTTGTAGTTAATCTCTCTCTTTTTTTTTTTCTAGCACTGGTTTTGAAGACATAAATTCCTTCAGTTTCTGTTTCTGTTTGTCATGGAAGCTTCTTATTTCCCCATCTAATTTGATAGATAGTTTTGCTGGCTAGGAAATTTTTGGCTGGAAGTGGTTTTCTTTCAAAGTTTGGAATATGTTACTCCAAGCCCTTCTGGCTTTCATGACTTGGTTTGGGAAGTCTGGAGTGATTCTAATTGGTTTGCCTCTGAATGTCACTTGGCCTTTTGTTTTTGTTGCCTTTAAGATTCTCTGCTTGGCTTCCACATTGGTCATTTTGACAACTATGTGGCGTGGGGAGCCTCTTCTCTGATCCTGTCTAAAGGGAGTTCTGTACGTTTCCTGGACTTGTGTATCAATCTCTTGCTCTATGTTTGGAAAATTTTCTGTTATTATTTTTTTAAGATATTATTGATCCCTTTGGTTTCACCTTCTTTTCCCTGCTCTATTCCAATTATTATTAGGTTAGCTCTCTTAAAATGGGCCCATATTTCTTCAATGTCAGATTTCTGCTGTCTGATTTTTTTTCTAAGTTATAAATTATGCATTCATTTTTGGAGTGATCATTTTCTAGGAGCGAGATTCCATTCTCCATGTGGTCTAATCGATTGTTTATACTTTGAATTGAGGCCTTTACCTCAATGATTGCATCCTTTATGTCTTTTAGACTCTCTCTAAATTCTTTTTGAAGGTCTTGTATTATTTCAACAGTTGTATTCCTTATTTGATCTTCTGAAGATCTCTGAATTTCTGTGTTATCAGGTTCTGATAATACGAGGTTGTGGGCATTCATTGCTCTATTGTTGTTCCTCTTTCCCATGATTTCAGAAGTTTGTGCCTTCCCTGGATCACTACGACTTCACTTAGGGTGCTCTGTATCTCGAGTCTGTGGTAATCTCTGCCACTGCTACTCCTTCACTGGGTCGGACTGCAAAATCTCAGAACCAGGGAGATTATCAAAGTCCCTGGGCATGCGGTACAGGGATTTCTCCTTTAGTGGCCGCAATTTCACTCACAGTTATTTTGCATGTTGATCAGGAACTGTCGAGGGTGTGGTGAACTTGCTGTCACTGCTGGCAATATGGTGCCACTGTCACGCCCTCGGCCGTGAGACTGGAGCTGCTGGCAATATGGCGCCGCTGCCATGCCCTCAGCCGTGAGGCTGGAGCTGCTGGCAATATGGCGCCGCTGCCACGCCCTCGGCTTTGAGGCTGGCGTATTTCTTTTCTGGTTTTGAGCTCTGTTCTGAGTCCCTGGAAGGCGTGATGAGCTTGACCACTGGGAGTTTTAGATGTTCTTTGCATTGAAAGAACTGCTGAATTACACCCGAATGATCTGCAGCTGCTCACTTCAGCTCCTTGTTTACCTTTCCTCTCTGGATCCTGGTGCTGTGAGGGAAGATGGTGCTGGCCTGGCCCCGCTGCTGCATTGAGGGCTTGATTTCTGGTCTCTGGTTGTTCTTCTAGTCTTCTTTTTTTTCTCTGTCCCTTGTGTTTACATTTTTTATTTCTCTGCCGGTGGCATTTTCTGGCTATGAAAAGTGCTGATTTTGTGGCAGTAGAGATCGAGTTTTAGCAGGGCTCGTAAATGCTGCTTTTCTCGATCGCCATCTTCCCAGAAGTCTCCAAGAGCACTCCTCTTTTAAGACAGCATTTAGGGGTGATGGCTGATAAACACATAGACGTCATCCCTCTCTTACTCATCAATAGTGATCATATCATTTGAAAATCATAACTCCATTATTTTCAGTCATATTAATTATACAGGCTAATGCTACTCCAAGACAGTCTGACAAACAAAGACTCAAGCTGTGCTGCCTTCGCCCCAGTACTCATTCATATATCCTGAGATGAATTGTGTGCATGTGTGCACATACACCCATGGTTTTTGTAGGAGACTAGCATTTTATATTTTAAAATATTTTTCATGCAGCTGGTGAGATCCTGTCATTTTGGTTGACACTTTGCCACATATGTCCAGCCAGTTCTTGCCTGATGGGTCCTGGTAATGGCTATCATCTCACCTGCAGTCCTCTGGCTCTGAGCAGGTGGCTCCCTCTTCCTTTCAGGTCAGGCTTCCAATCAAATCTGAAAAACTCCCTTGGCACGCCTTACTCTTTCTCACTATTTCATGGGAATAACTGCTCGCTGATGATCTTTATAGTTACTCTTGTTTTTTTAATCTAACTTTGGTTTTCTGTCATCCTCCCTAAAGAAATATAGAGACTCTTTGGAGGCAGAGCATTGTCTTACTTGGTTCAAATTAGGTGTTCACTAATTTGTGTGTGTGTGTGTGTGTGTGTGTAGGGGTACTGGGGGTAAAACCCAGGGGCTTTTCTACCTCCACGCTGTACTCCCAGACCTATTTTCTATTTTATTTGGAAACAGGGTCTCACTAAGTTGCTGAGAGCCTCACTCAGTAGCTGAGGCTGGCTCCAAACCTGTGCGATCCTCCTGTCTCAGCCTCCCAAGTGTGGAGATTACAAGTATGCGCCACCACGCCCAGCTCAGTAAATATTTTTTGAATGAATAAATGGACATTCTTACCAGTATTAATTTTTCTATGTGTATACTTTTTTTCACTCTTAGGAAAAACAGAAGATTGTCTATTTTCCCCTAGTAGGGAGTGAATAGCTACTTTCTGTTCTCTTATCTCATACTGCTCTAGCCATCTACAAAAAAAAAAAAAAAAATTTAAGCCAGGCATGGGGCACACACCTATAATCCTAGTACATGAGAGGTTGAGACAAGAGGATCACAACTTCAAGACTAACCCTAGGAACTTAGTGAGGTTCTCAGCATCTTAGCAAGGCCCTGTTTCCAAAATAAATAAATAAATAAATAAATAAATAAATGGGAAGAATGCCTCTGAGTTCAATCCCCAGCACCACACACACACACACACACACACACACACACACATACACCTGACTTTTCTTTTACTGTCACAACACAATATACTAATATTGGAGCACTTAAGGTAGAGACTGCCAGGCAGGACCACACAGCAAGCTGCTTGGGGACAGAGCAACCACTTGCTTGAGCCGTAGGGGCAGCATGCCTGTGGCTGGTGGGACGGGCTCCCTGTGGACTGACTGACTTGAGTCATCTCAGTGGCCATTTTGATGGTTAAAACAGGGGCTGCTGACTGAGTAGGAAAGAATAGTTGGCTGTGACTGCTACTAATGCTGCAAGTAGTCACTTGGAATTTCCCAGTTACAGCCCATCTATGTGAACAAAGAAAAATCAGCAAATTTGATTGTTAAGATTGGTTGCTTTTCAGTTAAGGTTTCAGGCTAAGTATATGGAATCGATTGGTGTGAATGTGGTGGACTTTGTAAATTTATTTTATTTGTTGAGTGTTAAACTTTCTCTTAATTATAAACACAAAATGATACTCTCAAGTTTTTGGTACTCTAGTTTGAAGACAGATTGCAAATAACATTTTTATACATATTTTAAGATATTCTTCAAATTGCCAAACTTTGAAGAATTGAGTAACACAATTCTTCTGTATTCTTAAATATTTTAGATTGCATATTTCTTCTTGAGAAATTATATTACCCAAGATTCCTTGAAGAAAAGGATGTTCCTATATGTTTTCCTTTAACTCATTTGTTAATTTATACTTTTTTCCCTTATAAAGTACTTACTAAGTTTATGCCTTTGGGTTTGAGTCACCCATCACAATTCTAGCAGTAGTCATTCTGTCTAGGACCTTTACCAAAGCCTGAGCATGGTTGTCAGGGCTCCACTCGTTATTCTAGCTGTATTACGTCTGCATTGTTTTTGTTCTGATGTAAAGGTGCAGTATAAATGGAGAAACATTTATGTATTCAGCACTTCATCTCTGGGTAAGGTACTCTGTCACAATGCATAATTATATTTAAATATGAATTAGACACATCATACTTCAAATATTTGTGGGCAAATATTTAACAGGTAGCATGATGTTCTCATTTATTTGTTTTATGTTGCTACATTTCTTCTAGGTTGGGTCTTACTTGAAATCTCCCAAATTCCCTGTTTGGATTGTTGGCAGTGAAACTCACCTCACCGTATTTTTTGCCAAGGTATGATTTTTGAAGTATGACTCAGGCATACAAGTACTACAAGGCCATATTTAGCTTGTATCTTTGTGCAAATGTTAGTCTGTTCCCAAATATAAATGGATTGTCCCAAAAATCTAAAAGGTTAATGCAAAAGAGCATAGTGTTTTCTCAATCTAATTTTGGAATCTGCCGTAGTATCGTTGTAATTGCTTTACTTTTTTCTGATTTTCAAGCTGTGGTTTTGATATTTTTTCTTCCAGAAATAATTTGTGTTAGAAACAAACTTGTGTTGTGGTTTGCTTTCTTGTAGGAAGGATAAAATTCTAATTACATGAATGAAGCATTTCAATTGTAAAATCTCCTTAGACAATAATTTAAAATCTGTTAATTTGGTAGTGTTAAGGTCAAGTGCTCTTTTAAGTTAGACTATTTTTCATAATTTTAAGATGTACTTAATTATATTGAAATAGACAAAAATACATTTAAGTGTTAATTTTAAAATATTAATATAAAACTATTTCTTAGTCTTAATTGTTAACTATTTAGAATGTTTTTCCATAATTGAGTGGTTAAGAGTGTTAGCATCAAACAGCCTTTATTTAATTCCCAACCTTGCTACTCACTAATCTCTTACCCTCTTTTCAAGAAACAAAACCATTTTTAACTTATATACAAAATATATTTTCAAACCAGTTATGTATATCTACAATCCAATTTTTCACCATCAGGAAAAATAATGAATTATATGGAACTATATAAGCTTAAGTTTAAATAAAAAGGATATAAGATGAAAATATTTTAAAATTTCAATATTATGACAGTTAAGAAATGATTTTGTTATAAAAAAAAGGAAAAATTTCAAAGAATTAATACAAGTATTATCAATTGAGCTATATGAATCTTATAGAATCTTGTCAAGCATCTGGAAAAGTTACGGATCTTGACAGAATCATGAAAAGGATATGCCTTCCTTTTTATGAAACATACACTTCTTTCCCACCTATCCTGGTGTTCCCCCCCCCCCCGTGGTACTTTGCCAGTTGTGCTGTTTCTTCTTCTTCTTATCCATAAATTGTAGCCATATGAAATGAACTGTTTCATTAGAGATAGAGTTCTTAAGAGAGAAACACAAATGTAGACCTGGCCTCTGTGTATGAGATGGTAAGTCATATACAAGATAATTAACTCTGTCTTAGCACCGAGCGTGGTGGCGCACGCTTGTCATCCCAGCATTCGGGAGGCTGAGACAGGAGGATCACGGTTCATGGACAGCCTCAGCTACTACTTATTGAGGCCCTTTGCAACTCAGTGAGACTCTGTTTCAAAATAAAGAATAAAAAAATAGGGCTGGGGGCATAGCTCAGAGGTAGAATGCCACTGGGTTCCATCCCCAGTACTGCACACACACACAAAAGATAGATAGATGATAGATAGATAGATAGATAGATAGATAGATAGATAGATAGATGATAGATGGATATCTTCATTGTTTGTTACCCTGACACTATAGAGAGTTATGATAGGAAAATGCACATACTTATAAGGTGATTTTAAAGTAAATTTTATAGTAAAGTTTTAAGTTTTAGATTCCTTTTATAGATCTTAAAAAACTTCTGCATCAAGTTTCTTTTCTCTCATTTAGAACTCTTAATTTTAAACTGATTAAGATTATTTTGAAGCTTACCTTTGTGGTCTGGGGACCTGGCCCATCAGGTAGAGGATTCATTAATTAAATGAATGACTCTTTTGAATATTTTTCTACATTTGAATGTCAGTGATTTTGATAGCCCCTAAAACTATTTCTTCATGATCTGTTCTGAAGCTCTAAAAGCATGGATACTTCTTTCTCAGTGTATTTTAGAAATATTGAGTGTAGATTGTTCAAACACGTTTTCTTTGAAAAGAATTGCAGTTAAAAAAAATCCCCTTTAAAGTAAGACAAAGACAATAGTATGTACATGGTAAATGAAACTTATAGTAACATTTATTGAATCAATTTTAGGTATTTTTAAATATATAAAATAGTTGTTTATTCTTCATCACATAGAAAATACTGTAAGTTTTGCTGTTCTTGGAATTACAACAAGAACCAGACATTATTTATTTATTCATTCTTTATATGTCTACATTTGAGGAATCGTATTTGGCTATGGTTTGCTTTTTTATTTTTTATTGCTGAGTTTTGATTTGTTTGGTGAACTTATTCTGTTTCATGACTTGAAAGAAACATTGAAAATTGATGTATTTTTCTTTTCTTTTCTTTTCTTTTCTTTTCTTTTTATTTTTGGCAGTACTGAGGTTGGACCTTGGGTATTCTACCTCCAAGCTATGCTGCCCCAGCCCTGCCAGTCCTATTTTTTATTCTTTATTTTGAAACAGGGTCTAATGAGTTGCAAAGGGCTTCACTAAGTAGCTGGGACTCTGCAAACCTGGATCCTCTTGTCTTAGCCTCCCAAGTGCTGGGATTACAGCCTGTACCACCATGCACAGCCCAGTCTTTTCTATAAAACTGTATGTTTGTCTGGATATGTATATCATGAGCTGAATTTTTGTGCTAGTTACAGGTAACTTAAAAAATGTTCTATTTTCATAATTTTTAAGGCAACTTGTAATTTAGTATTGCAAGAAACCAATGAAAGGCAATTAGGGTCCTTCATGCCCTAAAGGTAATAGTGGCTCCAACTGTCTTCATTTATTCATATATTCATTTACCAAATGTTTACTTGGCATATAGTTTGTGCCAGGCATGATGCCAGATATTGTGAATACAGTGGTGAGAAGAAGTAGATAATGGCTTTTGCTACATCTTAGTAGAAGGAGGCATTCCTCAAACTATCACCTTATAAGATTATAAGTGTGGTAAGTACTGACAAAGCATAAGCCTGTGGTGCTGTAAGAATTTATCAGAGTTTCCTTGAAGAACTGATATCTAAAGTGAGTGCTGAAGTAGCCATACAAAGAAACTGGGAAAAGAGAGGAAATGTCACTTTGTATATAGGAAACAGTTGGGAAAAAAAGTGGCTGCAGAAGGAAGGACTGTGGAGAGAGAAAAACAGGAGCATCAGAGTCAGGGGGATGAGATGAAGCTGGGAAAGTGGGCATGGGCTACTCCGTCCAGCAGCAGTGATGGCCACGAGGCTTGGCACCTCGTGGAGGTGGGGTAGTTGGAGGCAGGGTAGAGGAAAGGGAATGCTTACATTTGCAGTTTGGAAAGATTGTTTTGGCTAATTGTGGAGAACAGATATACTGAATACTTGCGTCCTCTTCATGCAAGAGAGGTAAACATGACTCTTGTCATATTTCAGGTTAGTAGAGAGTAACTGTGTTCGGGGTAATGATGTAGAGAGGAATAAAGTGCATGAAGTTGAGATATTTATTCTTGAGGTAAAATGACAGGACCATTGATTGGAGACGGTGTGTGGGGATGAGATAAGGGTTTCTGATGCTTAGGATGTAGAGCCTCGGGTTGTGTGCTTACGGCTTTGTGTCTGTTGAATGTACCCATTTTTGATGAAAGCCGTTTATTCACTCTTTGCACCTCACAAAAAAGTGGAGCTGGGAACATAGGTGGGAACATGGAGGGTTGGAACATTGCAAGATTTTCCACAAATCAGATTTCTTGAAAATCAGTTGTAAAACTTGAGGTTGATCACTTATTACTAAATATATCTGTTTATGAAGGAATTTTTTTAAAAGTTCAAAATCACACTGTCTGCCATCTTTTGTAAATCATCCTACTTCCTACCTGATATTAACAAAAGGATTTGTTTTTAATCTAAACAGCAGCTTCTGTTGAAACAAGTAATCTGCTACTCTATCGCTTGACATGTACACAGGCCTTCCTATTAAAGTTAGTATTGAGGGGGAATATTACAAAATCTAACTTCAAAAACCTATAGAAACTGCAAAGTCATCAAGCTGGGAAATTCCCACAGAACCTTCTAATAGAAGATGTGGTTAGGTGAAATGCAGTAAGTAAATAGACCTCTTCAAAGAAGGAAACTTAAATCCTGTTAAGTAGGATGGAAAACTTTCCAGGCAGGTCATCTGAGCTAGGGCAGAACAAAACCTTTGGATGTGTTATACCGAGAGGGAACATGCCCTGTGGGCATGGATCTTGAGAAATTGTGCTGTGGTACTTTTCATGTGGTTAGTTGAGAACTTGCAAACCTACTCTACAGATAAAAGAAATGTATTTTGTAAAGTCTATGCTTAAAGAACTTAGAACCTGTATTTAAACTTACCTTCTTAAATTTTTCCCTTAATTTCAAACGATAAAACTAGTTCTAATTAAAACAAGACATTAAACATGTCTTATAATATGTCAAGTATTTTCTTTTTTCAGTGTCAGATCTTTTTTGATACATATTTATATACTTTAAAGGCTCCAACATTCAACATTTCGGTGTTTTTCCTTTTATCTTTTTCTTCTCTGTATCATTTTCCCTTTCAGTTCTTTGCCTTTTTCATATTTGGGTTTTAGGAATAAATTACTTGGGCCACTTAGTTTCTCCTTCTAGAACTAATTAGGAAATTTATTTGCATTGCAAATATAAGAAGAGGGCTTTAAATTTGAAAATATGGTACTTTTACTAGAATTTTATATACCTATACGTGAAAAGGTAGAGAAAATATATTTCTTTTTGTGCATGTTAATTTTTAAATTATTTGTGCATTGCTTTTACACATCACAGTGAGTTTTAATGTAACAAAAGCATACAGGCACACAGGTGTTGG
The DNA here is from genome assembly GCF_963383645.1 of Muscardinus avellanarius. Taxonomy (NCBI): domain Eukaryota; kingdom Metazoa; phylum Chordata; class Mammalia; order Rodentia; family Gliridae; genus Muscardinus; species Muscardinus avellanarius. The sequence goes on from NC_137806.1 coordinate 17,058,522, forward strand.
TATATTATAATCTTAATGTGGGGTGACAGCTTCTGCTCCAGTATAAAAATAGTTGGAACCTACCTACAGCATCTGGTTTCATCTTCAGAAGACCAGTGACTAATTCCCTTGGCAGTCTACTTCAGACATTCTTTTTAAGGTGAGGGTGGGGATGAGTTTCTCATCCCTTTTTCAGTTCTCTTTTATGCTTATGTGTTTGTATAACATTATCTTTGACCTTTCCTGTGATAAAGTAGTTTTCCTTTCAGGTGAGAACACATGAAAACACATTAACATTTAAACACAAAATATATTAAGAAACTGAGTTCAGTGTGAAGGAGAAACATTAAAATCTTCCTATGTGAGCCGGCAGTGTTTTTACAGTAGTTACCTGTTCCTAGGAATCCAAATGAGATTCTCTTCATTGAGGTTACTTTGTGTATTACTTTATGGCGTAACATTAGGAAGACCACTGCAATTGAGCATTAGAGCCCTTTTTATTAGGTGTTTAAAAATTGCATAGTTCTGATTTAACATTTATGCATTTCTCTACATGTAATAAACAGTTTTAAGGAAAAGTAAAACGCTTTATAACTTTTGCTGCTCACTGTTATAAGAAGGTTATTTTTAACTATTGGATAAAATTCATAAACAATTAACACTTCTCTGTAAAGCTGTAATTTTTAGATATTATACAGTCGAGTACGGTGACTTTCAGTCATTCCAAACTTTGTGTAATGGAAAGGCGGGATTTTGGGGGACAGGGTGGCCTATTTTCATTCACACACATTCAAGCCTACCAAGGGTAAATCACTAGTTCCAAGTGGGCTACAATTTTACAATTTCCTTAAGCATTCATTTCTCTGTGAAGCTATGAAGTCTACATATGTAGAAGCTCCCCAGTTTGTAGCTTATGTTGTTAAGTCAGGGCCACTGAACAGCAAGAGGAAAGCGACTGGTGGGAGAAGTTGGCCAGGCGTCAACAGAAAGAACACACGTAGCACCCGTGACACAGAGTCAAACCCAGCCAGAATAGTAGGTTCTACTTCCCTCTGTCAGGCTGCTGCAGTAGCAGACAACCCTACGCTTTCACTCCATGGTGGTCTTCAAGAAGATGACAGTGACAACGGTCTGCCCTCCAGGTAGGAGGAATGACCACCAGTGGCACTTAAGATGGCTAGATTGTGATGGTAATGAGACCAACAGGGCTTGTCTTATTTTAGCTCTCTGCAATGGACCTTCTGTTTGCCTGTACTGGAAGACACCACCACACTGCACTCCCCCCAGCACACCCTCCAAAGCATTGGCTGCAGGTCTCCTCCTCATTTTTCCTTTAAGATTTGAGCTGCAGGAACAGCACTGTCTGGAATGTTCGTTTCTCATGGCACTTACAGTTTCTGTGGGGAGCTGGCATAGTTACACGTCCAGTTGTATTTCTCTGTATGAAACAAAGCACCTAGGCACAGAACGGGTCATCAGGACCCCTGCCAAAGGCAGTGATGGGTACCCTTCTGAAAGGAAGGGCAGAACAATTAAGAATAATGTCATCTGCCGGGCGTGGTGGCGCACGCTTGTAATCCCAGCATTTGGGAGGCTGAGACTGGAGGATCATGGTTCGTGGACAGCCTTAGCTACTTAGGCCCAGTTTCAAAATAAAGAATAAAAAATAGGGCAGGGGGTGTAGCTCGGAGGTCGAATGCCCCAGGGTTTCATCCCCAGACCCACAAAAAAAAAAAAAGAATAATGTCATCTGCCACCCTGGATTACATTGTGTCCAGGTGATTTAACAGAATTTAAATTAATTTGTTGATCCAAAGAGTTTTTACTTATAAATAGTGAGGATCATTTTTTAACAAATGTATTAAATTTTTTACTCAGGTGTTTGTGTAATATTAACTGCTACCATCTATAAGTCAGATGTAATCATTTTCAGTTATATGGATATTTGTATACTTAAGTTAGCTGTTTTCTTAATGAAATATAGTTAAAATGTTCTAGTGTTATATGCACATCTGTGTTTATAGCAGCACAATTCATAACAGCCAAATTATGAAACCAACCTAGCTGTTTATCAACAGATGAATGGATAAAGAGAATCACACGTACACAACTACTTAGCCACAAAGAACAAAATTATATCATTTGCAAGACAATGGATGGAACTTGAGACTGTTAAATGAGATGAGCCAGACTCAAAAAGTCAAAGGAAATATGTTTTCTTTCATATGTGGAAGCTAGAGAGAAAAAATGGGAAATAAAAGGACTTGATAAAGTGAGGAAAGAAACTGATAGAAGAGTAGAGAAGGACGGGGGACGGGAAGTGGGGATGGAGAAAAGGAGGAAAATAATACTAACAGCCTAACCAAGGTATTTATATAAACAAGTGATAAATAAAAGGCCATCTTTCTCAGATCTCCCAAAGATGATCCATGAAGTCGCACCTGGGTGCCTGGGAGAGCCCCTGCACACAATGGCACATGCGGCATTAGGAGGCATCCCATGGCCAGGAGCAGTGGAGAGAGGCTGGAGGGTTGTTGAAGTGAGCTGTAGCCTGTGCTGAAAAGAGAAGCCAGCTCTCAGTCTTGACAGGCGCAGTGATTATAGTGCAGGGGTGCTCATCTGTGTCAGAGACCTGCCTTGTTGCAACTTGTACATTTTAAGTTGATGTTTTTTTGTTTTTTTTTTTTTTTCTTGAGGAAGAAACTGAAAAGTCTCTTTGATTCCTACCCTGAAGATTTTGCTGACACAACACAAATCAGTGCCACACAGCCATGGGTTGCTGTGGACGGCCCAGGGCTTTTGTATGTCATTTGGAAATAACAAGAAAAAAGACCATTGTCCTACATATTTTCAAATTATATGACATATTTTGAGAGAATTTCACAATTGACTTAAAATCTATTTCTTATGAGTTCCCAAATCATTTCTGTAAGTATAGTTAATGGGTAAGAAATTGGTTTGAAAAAGATTACAAAGTGATTTTAGAGTAAAATTTTACTTAAGCCTTAAAAGGTAATTTGTACACCACCTAATCTTTATCTTATTCTTTGGATGGGCTCTTAATAGCCCTATGAAATGTCTGCACACTAAACTGCCATCCATCTACGTGTGATCATTCCTGAAATTAGTTAGGTAAGGCTCCTGGAAGTTCTCTAATGACTCAAGACAGCAGATCTCTCTTGATAATAATAAAAGGTACAATGAATAAACTTGAAAAGACCTTTCAGTAATGAATTACTTGTATCCAGCCAGCATAGTCCTTATGTTTCAGTGCCTGATGAGAAGGATAGCTGATGTTACCGTATTTGCAAAGGCTTATGGTGATCAGTGACTAATTACATAGATAAGACCGAGAAAGTCACTTGAAAAAGTGACACTTGATTCGTGATTGTAGGATATTAGATAGTCCCGTCGCAGCCTGGCTCTTCTCCCCTTCCCTTCTGCTGCACTTTGCCAATTAAGTAAAGGTGGGTGCAGCTAGATAACTGTAAAAACCGGAGCGTTCAGTCGCCCCAGTCAGTCTGAACAGTAAACTGACTGAAGAGAGCTTGCTCAGCCTACCATTCCCGTGACCAAAGCATTTGATTATATCAGCCTAATGTAGAAAATTGTTTTTAGGATGAGTGCATTTTTCATGAGAGGAGCTTAACTAGCTAAAACAGTATTTAGGTATTTGTCTTTTATGTTTAGGATATTTTTCCACTGAGGGTACCAAAAAGCATCTGCTCAGGGGCTGTACCCCTTGAAATTCCTCCTCACTGGTACAACTAAGGATGAATGAAACACTACTCGTAAACAGCCCTGCTGAGGTCAGCACTTAGAAATACACCATTGGAGTCTCTTAATTTTATTCAAGGGTTGCCTTCAGGGAAGGTAGAGATTAGGATATATGTACTTGAACTTCCCATTAAAAAGTAATTTTTAAACTTATCCATAGAAACAAATATACAGTAACAATTTTCTCTTTTTCTGTTAGACTGAGATCTTAATTAAGTGCATGGACTAAGTCCACTGGCTAATAAGCGCGGCAGTGTTCAACATAAAACTATGGCTGTGTAAATAGATCGAGGCAGTGTTCTAAATATGAAGTCTAAACGTATTGCTATGTTAATGGGAACTGAGGGGTGGGATACTTTTTATATTGATCTTTATATAGGTATTAAAAGTTCTATTTTCATTCTTTGCATTTAAACTATTTTCCTTATGTACCATAATAAAATATGGGAGCTATGATCTCTTACTGAAATACTTTGCTTTAGCATTATAAAACACTTAATTGAATAGAATTCTTCATCTCTGCTCACATTTGCTATATAAACACGAGACATATTTAATACTAGTATATTACCAAACTTGCTATATGAATCATTCTAACACAGATCTTTATATTAGAAACCTTGCTTAGAGACGTTTAAATAAATTGGTGAAATTAATGCTGGGACCTATATTTTAAATCAAACTAAAAGTTTAAAAACTTCAATATGAAACAGTTTTATGGGCATAGAAGGTGGTTTGTAGTGTTTTTGGTTTTATTTTTAGACATTCAATTATATTAACATAAATAACCTTTTACAAAGAGATTTTCTATACCAATCCAAAAAGTATTATAAACACTTAATAAGCAAGCCAATATTACTTTGGAAGACATGTACTGATTTTGACTTGTGGAAGAAAACTTGAAGTACTGAAATAATTTTATTAGAATTCACTGTAATGTGTTTCCTTTCTTTCCTTCCTTCTTTTTTTCCTCCCTTCTTGTTTGACCATCTTATAGTAAACACTTTAAGTGGTATGATTAAGAAGAGTTAAGTCCTAAGGAATTTAGCAAATTGTTCAAATTGCCTTATCACTGAGACTCAAGGAGCAAAACCTGAGTTTTCAAACAATGTTCAAGACCAGATTTACTTTTCTAGTAAAAAACAGTTACATTAGGGGGTTTTATCATGTAGAAGTTGGCCAGTACCATGGGATATATTTTAAAAGGAAAGAGGGAATTTCTCTTTAGGTAGCTAATATACTTTTTTGTTAATGTTGTTTTGTTTTTACCCACATTTGGAATTTTGAGATACTTTTTTATACATTCAACCAATAATTGCCTGAATTCCTTTTTAAGATATTCTTTGTTAAATTAATCTACGTTGATTTGTTTTATTTTCTTACCTGGCAGCTTTTCCAGCTCTAAACAGCTCTAGTGCTTGTATTCTATCTCTGCTAGCCTATAAGAGGCATACAGTGGCAAGCAGTGAGTGTCTATGTTGTGCCGAGCACTAAGTCAACTCTATTGTTAAGCTGTTCACCATTTTCCCCAAACTCTAAAAGCACACAATTATCCATTCTTCCATCAAAGCCTGTTTCCCTTCATAACTACTTCTTTTCTCTCTGTTCAGTCTTCTTGAGCTCTTTCAATTTCCCCATGTGCAAAGAAGTCACATCTTCCTTTCTTATATTCTATTTTTTCTAACTAGAATTCCCTATACTCTTTTCTGTTTCAGATTATAGTCACAATATCTTCTTTGTAAAAACTATGAAGATGATTAAGACATCTTTATACCCTTTGGTGTATATCAAAAAGAAAGCACATTTAATAAATATTAAACTACTTGGGAAGAAAATGTGATATATTTTCCAAATCCTGAGTCATCAAACAATAGCCCTGAAGCCAAATCAAATAAGACCTGTTTTTGTAAAACACTTAATTGGAACACAGCCACAGTCGTTGGTTTTGCTACCAAGTATTTTTTTATACATTGATAGCCAGAGGCAAGAGATGGATTTGGTTTAATATATTTTTTATTTTTAACACTTGTAACTTTAGCACAACATATCAAGTAGTTTGCTTTAAATTTCTTTTGCACTCCTGCACTTTCTGAAGTTTTTAATGGCAGATAATTTTATGTAAACCTTCTTATATGGATTAAAATGTGGAATATTCTGTGCTTCCTTCAAATTTATAAAAAGTGGTTTTTTGTAGGAATACCAAAGTAATGCTTTGGTTATATTCTCCACCACCTCATTCTCCTAAAAAGAGTATTTTGTTTTGCTTTTATAGTCATAAGAGTATTTCTTCTTATTAGAAATCCAGAGGCCTTGCCAGAGCAATTAGGCAAGAGAAAAACATCAAAGGTCTCCAACTAGAAAAACAAAAGTGAATCGTTACTATGGAGATAGCATTATCTATGTAGAGCACCCTGCAGACTCCATCAGAACACTAAACAAGTAAAGTTACAGTGTACAAAGTCAGTATACAAAAATCACTAGCATTTCTCTACACTAACAATGAACCATCTGGAAAAGTCAAGAGAATAATTCTATTTACAATAGCTACCTAAAAATGAAGAATAAATTCAGCCTAGTAAGTGAAAGACCTATACCCTGAAAACTTTGCCAGCCACCACTCTGTTAGAAGGCTAATAATATCCAGAATATACAAAGAGCTCAAAAGACTCTACACTAGCAAAACAAATAACCCAATCAAGAAATGGTTCACAAAAGAAGATGCTTCACAAAAGAAGAGATACAAATGGCCAGTAGGTAATGAAAAGATGTTCAACATCATTAGCCATCAGGAAGATGCAAATCAAAACTGCGCTGAGATTCCACTGGGTTACCCAGTCAGAGTGGCAAGCATAAAGAAATCAAACAACAACAAATGCTGGCGAGGATGTGGGGAAAGAAGAACTCTTTTACACCGTTGGTGGGGGAGCAAACTAGTTCAACCACTATGGAGATCAGTGTGGAGATTCCTTAGAAAACTGAGGATAGCTCCACCATATGATCCGGCCATACCACTCCTGGGTATTTGTCCAAAGAGGTTGAAATCAGAGAACTACAGTAACATATGCAAACCCATGTTCATAGCAGCACAATTCATAATAGCCCAAATATGGAACCAACCTAGGTCTCCATCTCTTTTGTTTTTAACCAAGAAAAACAACCTGATTTTCTCTTTCCCTCTTTTCATGTACATTAGTTTTAAGTAATACTTGGGAATTTTAAGTAATGTTTTAAAACTCATTTCAAATGCTTCCCCATCCCTTATTAACATAAAAAGTGTTTGAAATGGAAGAGGTAGTAAAGAGAATGACCAAATCTTTATCTTGTGCCCTGTAGGCCCCCTATACATAACATCTGATCTACTGTGGTAGAGCTTCTCCCCAGCCAGAGTTGCAGTTGTAGTGATCATCCACAGATTCCCACAGTCATTCCAAAGGGGAGAACTGAAAAAAAAAAAAAGAAGTCAGGTCATAAATAGTTACGAACTAAATATCATTACTAGAATAAATGTAGAAATTTTTCTAATAAAGTTTGAAAGTAGTAAAGGAAGCTAAGAATAATAAGTGTTATTAAGGAACCTCAGAGTTAGCAATTGCTGTGTGTGTGTGTGTGTGTGTGTGTGTGTGTGTGTGTGTGTGTTACTGAGGGTGGAACCCAGGGGCTTTTCTACCTCTGGGCTATACTCCCAGGCCTATTTTATACTTTATTTGGAAACAGGGTCTCACTAAGTAGCTGAAGCTGGCTTCGAACCTGTGCGATCCTCCTGTCTCCACCTCCCAAGTGCGGGGCTTACAAGCGTGAGCCACCTTGCCCGGCAGCAATTGCTTTTTAAGCCTAAGAACTAACACTATACAAACCTAGCTTGGACGTGGAGTGAGCTACAGAGCAAAGGTTGTATTTGTGATGCATGAGGAAAAAAGAAGGCATTAAGAAATACTGTTTAGGTTAAATAAGTAGCTGGCCAATCTGGAAATTTTTACCAAAATTACATTCTTACTTTGATCCAGCCATCACACTCTGTTGATGTGGCTACAAATACACAAATATATACATATTTTTTGTATGTTTGTGTGAGTATATATACATATATACATATATATGTATATATACTCACACACACACACGCACATGTTTAAATTTACTTGCATTGTTTATAATAGCAAAATAATAGGCGTAGTCAAAGTATCCAACAACAAAGGACTGGATCATAAAAACAGGCATCAAAAGCCAAAAGCAACTTGTGTATTTTCAGAAAAACAGAAAAGGGAGTTAAGTTTCTATCAAGCGATAGTAAATAGAAATTGTACACTACTGAGTTTTACCAATATTATAAAATATCAGATGATTTTTAAATTATTCTGTAGGAATATGTAAAATGTGGAAAGACTTTCAAATTTGTCTGGTTTTGATACTCATTCCTGTTTTTTTCATAAAAACTAAATGTGCCATTAAGGTTCTCGGGATCTTGTTCTGGTCAGATGAGAAGTACTCTTAATCCCTCATATATTTTGTTCATTTGTGAATAGGACAAGAACAAGGTGACTAGACTTAAAAAATTTTGTCCACAGGAGAGCAAAACTTTATATTTTATTTAATATTTATATTCCACACTTCTTATAAAATACTCAAGATCGTAGGAAGAGATATTAGGAACTTATTCTCTGATGAGATTTGTCTGAGTGAACACAATTACAGTGAAAGACTGAGACCAAAGCCATGGCCAAAGGTTGACCACAGGAGCCTACATTCATGTCAAACAGTAAAATTGCCAAAGGACTAGATATGTCAAGTAAAGCTCTGTGAAGAATCCAAGAATAAGTAACAATGGTATTGTGATTGATCAGTCATGATAAATCATTTGTTCTATGGGGAAAAGGAATAATTCTGGCTTAGGATGTGTACTTTGAGTTAGCAGAAATTAAAATTCTAGACATCAAGAACTTGATTGGTTACTCTTTGGTTAGGTATTGTTAAACCATACTTACCAAAATGAGTAATTTCTATGTACTAGTCTTTGCTACACAAAGTCTTTTAGTATTATTTGAAAACTGTATTTTAAGGTAATTTCTTCTTACCCATTTAGTAGTATAAAAGAAACATAAATCATTGATTTTTACAGATTGTATTTTATAGTAATTAACTTTATAATACTAGAATTTTCAAGTATCATATGAAGCTTCCCAAGTAATTCTCTCAGCTATTTTCTGTGAAGTAGTACCCTATGTTTTCAGATGTAAAAATAAGACCGACAGTTGGTGAGTTACCTAGTCATACACCTGTGATACAAATGTAGCTGTCTTCTGACTCCAGATGTCATCATTTCTTCTTCCTAATCTAGGATTAGTGTTATTTTTAACATTATGATATTGTAGCTGGTTGAAGGCCTGCATTTTATCTTTTCAGGATATGGCCTTAGTCGCCCCTGAGGCTCCTTCAGAACAAGCCAGGAGAGTTTTTCAAACCTTCGATCCAGAAGGTAATATATCCTGTTAACTCCGTTTCCTCTCTTTATGTCTTTGCATATATTGATACTTATCTAAGTTTTATTCAAAAGACTTACTAGATTTTGAGTGAAATGTATTAATGATAATAAAGCCCTGCATGTATATTTTAAGAAGTATATTTCAGTGAGTTGAGCAGTTTCCTGGGCTTCCCTTTAATGATTTAAAGAATACATTTTGTTCTCTATCATTCCTGACCTCCTTTTTTTATATATAAATTTTTATTGGTGCGTTGTAGTCATACATCTCAATGGGATAAAAAAAACTTGTGGAGATACACATGCACACATCACCCAATCAGCCCCTACCCAACCTCTAACCCCTCCCCTCCCCCTCCCTCCTACCCACGCTTGGCTTCCTGATTGACTTTGATATGTTTAAGTACATCATGTGCTTTAAAGAGTTTCCCTTATCCTCCCTCTTATCCCCTCAGATATGTCACCTTCATTGCTCCTCTCTAGGGTCCCTTCTTCATCAAGAGTTCCTCCTATTACCCGTTTCTCCCTAATATTTTACACATTCAGAAAAGCGTCTGATTTCTTATTTTTTGTGACATTTCACTGTAAATGCCATAATTTTGTTCTCCCTTATGGCTGGGAAAAATTCCATTGTGTACACATCCCATAGTTTTGAAATGCACTCATCCATTGAAGGACATCTTGGCTGCGTCCACAGTTTGGCAGTGGTGAACTGTGCAGCTTTGAACATGGTTGGTCATGGATTAGTTTGGTATTTTGGTTTTCATTCTTTTTGTTAGCTATCCAGAGGTAGTATTGCTGGATCATCTGGTAAGTTCGTTTTCCTTATTCTGAGGATCTTCTGTACTGACCTCCTTTTGACGTTTCCCATGTATGTACCTCATGCTCCAGCATGGCGTATCCCTTCACAGTCACCTAAAAATGCCTGCTGTGTTCCAGGACATATGTAGGGACATTTTCCTTCCCATACCAATATTACTTATGAGATGAAAGATAAATTTCTTATGGAATAGAATTCATTATAGCATGAGGTTTGTAGAATGACAGATTAATTGGACATCTTCTTAGCATTTCCAGCCAGGTGTTTTCAATGCAGATTTTTTAAGTGATTGCTCAAGATATTAATTATGCTCTTATCCCAGGGTAACTGCCAAGAATATTCCAGAACCAAACATATGACTTCGTAATCTACTTTTTTGAATACTCCTCTGTTTGTTTCACTAGTGAAAATTTTAGAACCAAAATTAAAACAGAGTGACTGAGTTTCTTGAGAAAAGGATGAGGCAAGGAGAGGATCAGAGATCCTGGGAGATAGGAACTGTTAAAGAGTAAAAAGACAAGGAGATGCCTTTTAAAAAACTCATCTGTAATGCAAAGGCACTGAAACTAAGGTTTAAAAAGTAGGTGACATTTGTTATAAGCAACAAATTTGTATGTGTGCTTTTTGAAAATTATTTGAATCATAAATGAGGTGACAGGCTTGTACTACTCATTTTCTTTATTTATTGACTACCAAAAAAAATTAAAATGTTTTATATTACTAATACTAAATCACAATTTTAATCAGTGACAATTTTCTAAAGTTTATCATGAGAAATACAATATGAAAATAAACTTTGTGTTTCTATTAAAGAAGGAAAATTATTGGTTAAGTGATTTTCATCCATAACATTTTATATATGTCAGTTTATATAGGACTATAAACTGAATTACTAAAAAGAAAGTAAGGAAAACATATTTGGCTCCTTAGGAATAGATACCTCTACCTATGTTTTATCATAAAGAAGATAAAGTTTATCTGAGCATTGCTTTTCATGGTTTGGCTATATATTGTCCACTTTATGAAGAATTAAAAACTAAAATTTCATTTTTTAAATTAAATTAAATTAATTTATTTATTATTATTTTTGGGGGGGTGGTACTGGGGTTCCTAGAACCCCTTCTAACACCAGAATACAGTCCCAGACCTATTTTATACTTTTTTTTTATTTGGAAACAGGGTCTCTTAAGCCAGCGCTGCTGGCTTCGAACTGCGCAATCCTCCTGTCTCCACCTCCCAAGCACGGGAATTACAAGCGTGCGCCACCACGCCCAGCTCATTTTTTTTTAATCTGTTCAGTCACTAACAAACTAATCACCTCATCTCCTAGCTTGATTTTTTCCCCCTAAATATAGCATGCTTTTGTTTCAAGATGTAAGTAAATCAAGCCTGCTCAGAACACCTAATGTCTTAATGATTCTTACACATTTAGTTCCCAGTTTTTATTTAGCAGAGGCTGGTGTGCAGAAAATTGTCCTTTGTCACCCTCCTCAGAATGCTTGTTACTAATTCATCTAGAGAGGAACTTAAGAAGAGATCTTGAGTTCTAGTCCCTCAAGTATTCTTGTATCCTGCTCTTACTTACAGATCTGACAGTTGGGTAGACCTGAAAGCCCCTGTTCACACTGGGGCTCGGGCCTACTGTGCAGGCAGGCCAAATACCATAGAAAGCATTGCTTCTATGAAACTGTCTTCCATGTTCTAAACAAATGAATTAGTATTGATCTTTTCAAACATAAACCTGGTTTATAAGTGGAAAGCTGTGTAAAATAGTAAACACAGCTTGCATTTGCCTACAACATTACTGTTAATGAGGCATGAAACTTCCATCGTCTCATTAAACTTAGCCATAAACCTAGGAGATAGACAGGAATTATCATCTTTTTTTTTCTTTTTCGTTTTTTTTTTTTTTTTTTTTTTTTTTTTTTTTTTTTTTTTCGGGTCTGGGGATGGAACCCAGGGGCATTCGACCTCCGAGCTACACCCCCTGCCCTATTTTTTATTCTTTATTTTGAAATCAGATCTCACTGAGTTGCAGAGGGCCTCACTAAATAGCTGAAGCTGTCCGCAAACCACGATCCTCCAGTCTCAGCCTCCCAAATGCTGGGATTACAAGTGTGTGCCACCACGCCCAGCTTATCATTTTGTTTTTAAAAACAAACCTTTGACAATTTGAGTCACTTCTTTAAAGCTGCACACATGGAAGTGAGAACTAAGCCTAGGTTCTAAGTGTTCTACTGGGATATCAAGTACTCTCTCCCCTCCTTCCACTAACAATACCTTTTTTTCAAAGGCTGTAATCATACAGGGGTACTTTTTACCTTTCTAAGCTTAGTTTTCTTTATTAATTTAGTAGAATATTGATCTAATATTCAATATCCTTCTATTTGAATAATTAGAATAACCTCCATTTCAGTTCTGTAGGATCTTAGGAGCCAACTTAAAGATATCAAGCATACTCAAGTGTCAAAAGTATATTTTTGAGTTGTTAATTTTGGTAGCATTCCAAATGAAAACTTTTCAGTAGGACTTTGACGTATCACCTTTAGTTACTTGGCTCAGTTTAATGAGTAATCCCAAATCGAGACATAAGCACTAACACATTTGCTCACAGCCAAAAGAATAAAGAGCAGCAGGTGTCAGGCTAAAGTGCAGAGTGTTACATATGCTTTTGAGACAGTCCGTGCTCTGGTTATATTTTTTTATCTTTTTGTGGGGGAAGTTTCTGGATATATGCTTTTTACTCATGTATTTGGCTTAAAAGGGTTTTTGTAAAAGTAAAAAGAATAGAGGTAATGGTACATTGATCAATGTGATAAAAAGAAAACACTGGACAACAGAGGACTTTTGTAGCGCTTCCTAAAGAACATTGTAATATCAAGTAGATAAACACGATAGCCAATAAACAAAGAAACATCTCCAAATAATTGTTCCTATCTGCTGGTAGCCAAGTAAAGGCTGCTTTGCATTTGGAGATTGTGGGCTTCTAGCGATAACTTAACTAAGAAAAATATTTTTCCCCGCCTTTCAAACTCATCAGAGCAAAGCTCACAAGCTTTAATGTTTTCACAAGCGCCTTCAAGCAATTCCTTCATCCTCTGTACCTCAAATTATTGGTAACCTGACAAATTGGGTTTACTCTAACCCCTCACTTTAAAAAAAAATTGTACATTTTTAATCATCCTAAAGAGTTCATAGCCTTTTTAGTCAAAACCAACGTGTCTTGAAGTGGGTAAACAAATGCCTGTAACATGTAAAAACAGAGAAGGGCCTTTGTAGAGTCTTAGCTTCGTTTCTATTGTAATAGGGGCAGTGTGCGCTGAGCGGGCACCTGCACTCTATTCCACTTTGATTAGAGAAATAGAGCTTATGGACATCTTGTTCTCCATGGCAGGATTTTCAGAAAATCATTTAATCCCTGAAAAAGACATTGTGTTGGATGCTGATTGAAAGCTGAGACAATCTTTAGGAATGCATAAATAGTTAGGGGAACTTGGGCACTGTACATTTAAGGGAATAAACAACTTGCTTGTTTAAAACTATCATTTCTAACTACCCTACAAGGTTTTTTGTGTGTGTCATGTCCTATTGCATCCTCAGAGTTTGGGCTACTTGACAATGTTATTTCCTCATCATGCCAAAAAAAAAATGTTTTTCATAGAATACGCATCATCATTTGATTTTATCTTGCATTTCAACTTTGAATTTTTTTCCATTAAGTCTGTGGCTCTTATTTAAGTTACTGAGCCTGTTGTAGAATATCTTTTATTGCTCTTATGTTGCCAGTTACCTAAATAACAGTGGATTACTACATTCTTTCAAGAAGCTAAATAGCATTGCGACAAAAGGAATTTTGTTGGTGAAGCTTTCTTTTCTTAATGGGAATGTAAAGAGTCACTTTGTTTATTGAAAGATCAACCTAATTACTTAAAATATTTATTATATATTTTAGTAAAACAAAAACCTTTTTACTCATTTTATAGATTTGCAAGACTCCTTAAAGAAGTAGTAACCTGGCTTTAAGATTTCATTGGAATTCTCAGGCAGTAGTTTTGTGGTTAATTCTTTATTTGAAATTTTCCTTGAAAATAAATCTTATATATAAGAAGTATCTAGTAATACTAGGCATTGTACCAAAAGTACTTAATGTACTATTTCTTAACATTTTGTATTCCTTCTACTAGATTTTCCCTTGAAATAAATTAGCAATAATAGTATTTCTTGAAATAAATTCTTATTTCATGTTCTTCCTGATATATTTTTTCTAGATAATGGATTCATACCTGATTCTCTTCTGGAAGATGTGATGAAAGCCTTGGACCTTGTTTCCGATCCTGAATAGTAAGCTAGATAGAAAGTGTGATGTTGCCAACTCCAAGAGATTCCATTCAATTTTAAACATTATATACACTTACTTTCTTAAAGAATCTGAGCCTGCTAAAACAAAGTATAGTAGATGAGTGTGATATGTGTATCAGTATGATAGCAGAAGCCTAACATGTTTAAGATGAGTTTCCTTTCCCACTATGCATTTATTTTTTTAAAGTGCTAAAGTATAAGTAAATCTTTTTCTCTAAGTTTTAAATATAATTTTTCCAGTTTTTGTCTTTTGTAGATTCAGTGAAAATGGTAGTTGTATGTAATACAGATATTGGTGGTTGTCCTTTTTAAGTAATCAGCAGGGTAACTAAAGACAGTGAGCTTTTCTAGCTGATTAACTGATCTGAGCTCTATGTGTGTGACTTCAATGTGTAGATTTTCAGTTCCCTTGATATCGTCTCATTGTCTTCATCCTCACTGTTATGTTTTATACATTGTCACATTTATAACTTCCTCCATAAATTAAGGGACTTTATTGTTCATGAGAAAATATTTTTAAGTGAATATGTGGATTGATCAAATATATAAATAGAGATAAAGATCATTTAAGGTCTATACTAAATTTTTCTCTTTTTCTACACAATGTTTTTTCATTCTGCAAAGATTTTTCTGACAGTGAACAAACTTCAGCTCACAAAAATAGTGAAAGTATTCAGCAAAAGCAACATGAAACATTAGTGTACACAGTGTTATTCTATGTTTAAATAAGTACAGGTATACTTTATTTGAAAGTACAAAATTCTTATAAACTAGTCACGTACGAATTAACATGTCTCAATCTTACTTCCTATAGCTAGACATAATGTTTTTAGCCTCAAAAGAGTAGAACTAGTTTGATAAATGATAAAATAATAATTACTATATTTCTTTTAGATTGATTTAGACTAGTCCAGTTGATACCAGCAGACAATCTTATTTGCTTTAATTTGCAAAAGAGAAAAATTCATATAATCTTGGTTACTTTTAAGATGAGAATGAGAAAAAAGGTTTCTGTTATTTTCTTACATAGATAGCTCCATACCTATTGTCCTCATTTCCTCAGAATACTTAATGTGCCTTCAATTCTAGTTAGTGCAATTGATTCAGTAAGGTTGTTTTTCCAGAAAGCAGCTGAAAGATTGGACCGAGTTCTTTACTAACTAGGCCTTATCAAAGGTTAAAAAAGCTAAATATAGTAAATGTGTTCCAGGTCATAACCTCCTGGCCTCGCTCAGGCCTACTAAGATGCCCTGTCTTTGCGTAGTGCACTAGAAGAGGAGTCATGGTGGCCACAGGCCACTCAGGCATCTCGGGGTCGATACCAGATGTTACTTAGCATCATGCAGCCTCACTGGGGCTTTCTAGGAGAAGAGCTACTGCAGCACAGATGTGACCCTCCTAAACTAAACCAAAGCTTAGGACAGCTAAACTCTGACCCAGAATGAACCAGGTACCGGGAAGGGGAAGGATCTCCCAACCCCCCTGGCAAGTGGTCCTCCAGCCTATCTAGCCATGTCCTCAGCATGCTCCTGTTGCCCCTCTCTGAAGAGTTTGAGCCACAGGAAGTGTCGAGACTCATCTTTTAACTTGAATTGGATCAGAAGGGGGAAGTGCCCTCCAGAAGTTGGTTAACTAGGACTCCATGAAACCTCCAAACACAAGATTTTGCTTGTTGCATAATGATCTAAATTTAACTTGGCATTTATAATTTGAGATAACTTGGAGAATGAAACTTTCCAAAAAACCATTTGGGGTTTTAAAGCATCCAGTCCGCAGTCAACTTTTCTCTGCCTTCTTCCTCGTCCCATACTTTGTGCCAGCCTTAAGCGCCTAAAGGGTTGGGGCTACATAGACTCCTGCCACTTTAGGCTACGGCTGGACCAATGAAGTCCTTGCCGCTTACTGGGAGTCACAGCACTTTAGCTCTTTGAGAACCATCTTACCTCTTGAACCTTCAAGTAAGAATGTCTGTGATTTTAAGACTATCTTGTTTAGTTTTTGAAAGAAGGCTTTTTAAGAGATGTTTTGATTATCTGATGTACCACTGCCTTTTGACATGTATCTTTTTCTCCTTCAGCTTAAACACTTTTTAAGTTAAATGCTTCATTTGATTGTTGAATTCAGGCATACCTATGAAGCAGAGAATTTGCCTTTGGGAGGTAACAAGCCTGAGTTTATAAGCCTTGTTTTTTGAATTACTTTGCCTAATAAGGAACAATATTCCAAGGTTGTCATCATAATTTAAATTTTAAATAGTAACAGATTACTCTGTTTTAAAAATAACCAAGTTTTGGCAAATTAAATGTCATTCCTGTGTATTTGTCATTAAGCTGTTCTCTAAAAGAAAAGCTCTTGGGATTTTTGGCTGTTGAATGTGTTATAGTACCAGTAATTTAATCATGAAAGAAAATAAGGAAGCTTCCCCTCCCCCACACACCCCTTTGCTAACCATTGCTTCTTTTTTTTTTCTTTCTTTCTCTCTCTCTGTCTCTCTCCTGATAGTATAAACCTCATGAAGAACAAATTAGATCCAGAAGGATTAGGGATCATATTATTAGGTCCATTTCTTCAAGAATTTTTTCCTGATCAGGTAACATAGTTGAACTATAGTTATTGTTTTGTTCTGTTGGGGTGATCATCTGCGGTTGTTTGGATATTTCTTCCTGTTCCTTTAAAGTGTTGTAACATGTAGAATCAAGAACACACCATTATGGAAGTCCTTCCCAGGCAGAGGTCCGAGGGATGTGTGCGTGCAGATACCATAGAGCAGGGGTGGCGGGCAGAGGCTGGGTATATACCAGTATTTGCACATAATGATTCAGTTGTTCCAAGAGAAGCATAAAGTTTAGAAGTCTGTGGAATAAAAAGGGAAAGATTCTCTTTCTCCTCTCCCTCCCACCCCATATTCATCTGTCAGTTAACAAATGTTAATATTAATAGATTAGTATTTACCTTTTTAGAATGTTTTAAAGACCAAGAAGACAAAGAAAGGTACCTGTTGGCAGTGGGAGATTTTACTAGTGACCCTAAGTTTCAGTTGAGTGGAGGAAAAGGCCTGGGGCTTCTGGGGCGTTTTGTTTGTTGGTGGAGCTGTCAGCCTGGAAACTCTCCCCCGAAACAGACAGCTGCTCAGTTACTTAGAATCTGTGCTTGTGGCATACGTCACTGGCAAGCCAACTGAGTATCCAGTGCCTGTCTTTTCTTTGTTTCTTACCTAAGTGAAAGATTATCATTGAACAGAATTATTTAGCTAGATCTATCATGGTCATTTCCTCAGAGATCAGCACAGTTTAAACTTAGGTTCACTGTTCCAATAGAAATGTTAAGTTCTGTTCAACCTCTGCTTTAAAAGAAATGTATTAAGTAGAAAGATTTGTAAATGATAGAAGGAAACCTTCAGGACGTAGTTATTAAATTTCAAAATCAAAGTGTTAATTTGATGTTTACACTTTCTTTAACAAAGTAGACAGTACTAATAGCATTCAATCATGATAAATAAAAAGGAAAGAAGGAATTCATTTTCTAAGGCTTTATGTAGCTGTTGTGATTATTGTGAATAGAAAGTGAATTAAAATTCAAAAAGCATTTGAGGATATCACAATATAGCTAATGGGTCTTTTTCAAACTCTGGCAAATGATTCGTGAAAAATAGATTCATTTTATTTTTTGACATTATAGAAAAGCTCTGCTGGATTGTGCTATCTTATTTGTTCACAGTCCATCTACTAGGGATTTTTTGAAAGCTTTGTTTAGATATCTTAATGTTCAGTTACAAAATTTAAAATATTTGAGGTAATTTTTGTGTGCGTGTGGCACTGGGATGGAACCCAGGGTCATTCTACCTTCACACTATGCCCTCAGCCCTATTTTTTATTCTTTATTTTGAAACAGGGTCTCACTGAGTTGCAAAGGGCCTCTCTAAGTAGCCGAGGCTGGCCGCGAACCCAGATCCTCCTGCCTCAGCCTCCCAAAGAGAGGCAGTATTAATTTCAATTACAGTTCAGGTTGCTATCAGAACATTTGATAGAAATATTGGCTTTTTTAGTTTTAAATATGAAATAAAATATTACTGATAGCTTAATTTGGGAAAGATTTTGAAAAGTACTTGAGGAGTATATAAATATATAAAGAGTTACCTGTTCTTTCAGAAGTATATTTAGTTACTATTACATGATGCTACTTATAATTATTAAAACTTATTAATTGAAGGAATTCATATTTCTGTATTACCTTGAGATAGCAAGAGGATTCGGTTCCCTTCTGTTTCACATCTAACCATCAGCACCATTTAGTTGAACTTCCCAGGTTCACCTACTATCTGCTAGTCTCCTACTATTCTGAACAACCCCCCACTGAGGCCTGGTTTGCCCCCTTGGCCCTCCACAGTGCCTGAGCTTCCTCACCTAAGCAGGAGCATGCGGTCTTGCTCTTGGCTTCCCGTAGCAATGGTCTCAGCGTGTGCTCTCCCAGAGCTGATCACGCATGCACATTCTTCAGGTGTCCTCAGGGCTAATGGATTGGGAACTCTGGAGGTGGGCCACAGCAGTCTTTGAAAAGCCTTCCAGGTCATGGAACAGAGACCCAGTTTGAGCATCTTTTTGCACCCTTGATGTCTTCCATCTCTGTAATCACGGAATGCATCCTGATTCCTATTTGGCTTTTTTTCATATACTGCTTTGTACTTAGCAGATCAATATAGTGATAATTCAGTACACATTTATTTAATTAACCAGAAATAAAAAATGAGATAAAGTTGTAAAACTGGGGTCAGAAGGACAGCCAGGAAAATTACTGCCTAACTTCAGTAATTTTGCAAATGTTTCAAATAGATGTAGTGGAAAATGTTTTTGTCGTGGTTGTTAGGAGGTAGAATCTGATGCAGGGGAGAAAATAAGGACTTTTTCAAGGCAATTTGTTTATAATGAGAACAGAAGTGACTCTCATTTATTAAGCATATATTATTCACCAGGCACTATATGCTTTATAGTCATAGAACTAACCATTAAGTAGTAATCCAAGAGTACAGCACAGCTTCCTCTAGCCCAGAGCCCAAGCACTTACCAACGTGTCACACTGCCTTTTGTCAGTGTTTATATATTTATAGAATTTTTAGTTACTCAGAGCTAGAAGATACAAATTGTATTCAATTATAGTAAAATATTATTTTAAATTCTAAAAGTCAACAGCTAGATTACTTATCTAAGTAACTAATTGCCTTGGCTCATGTTAAGGAAGTGCACAATTAAGGAATGACCAAGTCATTAATTTTTCTATTTTGTGCAAGGCAAAGTATTTTGAGTGGGATGCAAAAAATATAGTGAGTTTAGATTTTAATTAGATAACTATTATTTATAAAACTGCAGAATAATAACCCAACTAGTGTGTTTAGGAAAAACTTTACAGAAAAAGAACTGAATCAGGTCTTGAGAAATTGAGGCAAGAGGAAAAAACATTTTAGAAATGAATGTGCTTAAGGCCACAAAAAGTCTTTTCATGGAAAAATGAACCATGTGCTAGTCTAAAGCAGAACTCTCAGGAAACTCAGTATTTGGAGGTAAGACTGAAAAGGTAGATTAAGTCATGTATTATTTTAAGTTTCTTGGAGGCAGATCACAGAACCCCAGTCTGAACTGGACTCTGCACAGTGAAGGCACAGCTTAAAGGAACTGAAGAAGCGAGCA
This sequence comes from Muscardinus avellanarius, assembly GCF_963383645.1. Lineage (NCBI taxonomy): Eukaryota > Metazoa > Chordata > Mammalia > Rodentia > Gliridae > Muscardinus > Muscardinus avellanarius. The sequence goes on from NC_137806.1 coordinate 17,078,614, forward strand.
GCAGGGAGGCATCTCCAGCCTCCTCTCAGACTGCAGTGGAGGCTCGAGCCCGCCAGAAGCCCCTCCTGCTCCGCTCTCTCTCTCTGGAAAGTAGCTATTCTACCAACTCATCTTTCTGTAGGAGCTGAAGCCACAGTTGCCAGCTGCCCTCCTCCCTAAGTTTCAGTTGGGTAAAATCCCATGGACAGACTCTGGCCCATGTAACCTTATATACATCATATATGACCAGATGGAGGGACAGATGCTGAAGACTCTGCCCTAAGCCCTGAGGCCCTTTTGGTAGGGCCAGACCATTAATGGCTTGAATACTAGATTAAAGAGTTGAACTTGATCTTTAGCTAATTGAAAATCAAAGATAAAACAATAATGGGATCAATTTTTCTGCAAATTTAGTCTAATATTGATACTTAGAAGGATGTCCTTTCTTTAATTAAATGTCATTAAATTCTTCTTAAGCATTAGAATTATTTCATATTTCAAGTAATGCTATAGCAATATATGAAGGTATTATTTGCTACTAATCTCAGTAACCTGTATGGGGAGGGAGCGGAAAGTAAGTACACCAGGTATTGTGTTGTGTGTGCATTTGTATCACCTTGAATCTCATAATTAGAGTGCACTATTAAAGTTAAAAATACGTTGGGCGTGGTGGCGCACACTTGTAATCCCCTCACTTGGGAGGCGGAGACAGGAGGATCTCGCAGGTTCGAAGCCAGCCACACTGGCTTAAGAAACTCTGTTTCCAAATAAAAAGTCTGAGAGTGTAGTCCAGAGGTAGATAGGTTCCATCCCCAGTACCACCAAAAAAAAGTTAAAAATAATTTTTATTTCTTACAGTTCTTCTTTTTACTAAAAGTTGACAATACTCAAATTTTTTTAGAATGGATATCCCTAATTATATTGTAGACTAAATTAGAAGCATTGGTGTATATATAATTATGGTCTGAGCAAAAAATGATACTACTGTTCTATATGTATTGAGAGGAACAACTTGTATACAACAAGAAAAGGCAGACAGGTATCTTAGGAAGTAGTCTTGTGTTTTAGAAGCCTGTCCTTTTAAAAAGTAAACATGTACATATAGTAAAAAAAATAAGTGCAGAAAATCATAAAGTGAAATTTTTACTGCCCACTTTCCAGTCTCTTCTCCAGAAGCAGCTCCTTCATCTCTGGGTTTTTTGGTAGTTCCTCCATAGTTCCTGGTAGACTCCAAGGTGTCTCGCTTTTATCAAATGATTCCTCAGTGAAAGTATTGAAACTTGCATTTCCTGTTCATTGCTAATTATAAATTGTCTGATGAAGAGATGTAATATTTTAATAGTACTTTTTATCATAGGGCTCCAGTGGTCCAGAATCTTTTACTGTCTACCACTACAATGGCTTGAAGCAATCAAATTATAATGAAAAGGTATAGTAATTCACACAGCACTTTGTCTTCAACTGTGTAAATGAAATAAATACAACTGCTTCCTATTCAACTGTTACATAAGGAGATTACTCCAGGAGTCTCTTTACTATCAAAGCCTATTGTAGAATCGGCCATATTTCAGTCTGACCAGTGTGGTGCTCTGCATCAGACCTTGGAGCAATAGCTACACTCTGGCAAAATAATTACATCTGTAGTGTTGTCCTTGGCTGTGTGCATATTTTTGAATAAACATTAATGGTTAATGTAGTGAAAGTTGTTACTGATCCATTTAAATGCAGAAAGAAATTTGATTGACAAAAAGTATTTTAAAGGATGACAGTAACCATAATGGTTTACTACATTTATTGAGCACTTACTGGAATTACATCAAGTACTTTGTTTTCTCTTAACTTTCATACTGTCTTATGCAGTAAGTACTGTTTGTTTATCCCTGTTTTATTACCTGAACTTCAGTTCAGTAAGCAGCGTTGTCTGAGGTTAAGCAGCCGGGATTGAAGCTTGAGGAGTCTAGCTCAGAGCCCATGTTCTTGCCAGTTAGGCTTTTTGTGGCTTTTCTTTATAAACAGACCTGCAAGTGACCCGCTTCCACATGTACCCCACCTGGCTTAAAGCAAAGGTATTGTCTCCTGCTCTTTTTGATGAGACACCAGCTTTGTGTGCACACGCAGTGTATCTGTGGTGTCTGCATTATTCAGGTAGAAGTCGGGTAGCTACGGATAACGTCAGCAGGGATAGCCCCAGTATTTCTTTTTAATTTGATGTATATATGCTAGTTTCATAACTACCTAGATTGGAGTATGGCTGCAGAAAAAATAGATCATAAATTAAATGCAGTTTTAACTTAAACCAAATCTAAAATACTAAAATTTGCTTTCATTGCCATAACAAATTATAAGTAAGAAGTTATATCAGGTACAAAATCTTTGCATGAAAACTCAATCATGGTACATATGGTAGAGAATTGAACTGTCAATTAGAAAAGGTGGATGCCCTTTCCTATGTGTGTTAGTGGGTGTTTCGCCAGACTTTGAAAGTTTGCATAGCCTTGGAGAGGAGGAAGTTTACAGCCACATACGTGATCCATGCAGAGCTTCTAAGAGAAGAAGATTGACCCACCCAGGGACACATAGCAAGTCATGACAGATTAGGGGTTGGAGCTGGATTCCAGTCCTGTCCTCGTCTGCCTGGCCTTGCTCCCTTGTATATTAGTTTTCAAATTCTGCTTGTGACAAGCACCTGACATACTAACAAAGAGATCAGAAATAAAAATAGATGGAATAGTAACATGAATATTAATAACATTCATTAACATGAATATTAATATATAAAAACTATAAAGCCAGGAATATGTCATTAAGTTGCAGAAGTATAGTGTTTGGGCCTTATGAGGGAGCACGTCCTGGAGGCTAAACACATCACGGGAAGCAGGCCTGGGGGATGCTGCACCGGCGCCCCAGGCAGCAAAAGCTCCTGAGGCCCTAGGTCACAGCGCTCTGCCCGGTGTTCTGTGCTAACAGGAAGAGAGACTCAAGTTCTTTGAGGAAAGCAAGCCCTGCCTTACTGGTCAAATAGAATAACTTGACTTGGATTCCTCACAGACAGCGCTTCAGATAATGGCGCTTTTGTTTTGGAGAAATGAAAAATGAGGGTTGTAGTTTTAATAGTTTATTTAATCAATATTAGAAACTTATATATTAACCTGTATATTTACCAAAATAATGATGAAAACCCAATATGTTATAAGGAAACTCTTTTATGAAGCTGATAAAGTTGTTCTTTGGGTTTCTTAGTCAAATAGCTATGACTTTTATATTAAAGCATGTCATTACAATCATTTATATCAGCCACTGAATGTGTGAAAGTAGTTATACATATTTGGAAGAAGGTAGTCTATAGCTGATCTTCGGAAATCGTCTGAGTTGGAATTTCTCTTGATGTAAAAAGTAACGTGCTTTAGTGTACACAGTGAGTCCTTTGTAATGAGTTGAGGAGTTGAGGTTTTCTTTTTCTTTCTTGTGTGTGTGTGTGTGTGTGTGTGTGTGTGTGTGTGTGTGTGTGTGTTACTGGGGATGGAACCCAGAGGCTATCTACCTCCGGGCTATACTCCCAGCCCTGTTTTATATTTTATTTGGAAACAGGGTCTCACAAAGTTGCTGAGAGCCTCACTTGGTAGCTGAGGCTGACTTTGAACCTGTGCAATCCTCTTGTGTGCGCCTCCCAAGCACGGGGATTACAAGCGTGTGCCCACACCCCCGGCTGAGTTGAGGTTTTCCTTGGTGTGTATGTCAAATACTTTTAAGTACTTTCTTTTAAAGAAATCATAATATTTTTTTCTGCTATCATATCACCAGGTTCTGTGCAATAGCATTGATGACGTAAGACAAAGTGCTTCTTAGCTGGTTCCATCCCCTCTTACTCTTGTTTGATTTTTTATTCTCTCCAAACATAACATCCTTTTTTGATTTTTTTCTCCACGAATTTTAATGTAGTACAAAATACTCACGAGGTGCATATCAGAAATAGTTAATCCAATAACAGCAAATTTTATTGACAAACATGCAAATTGTCTTTAGGTCCAGAAATTCAATCTTTAAGTTAAAAGGAGGAAAATAAAGTCCTTCTCAGAAGGTATAGCTCTGTTTCTCTTATGGCTTTCCATTTCATGAGGTAGCATGCACATCCACGTGCCTCGGTATACGATATGCAATACAATAACGTAAAATAAATTTCTTCCAAATGCTATGTATCATTTGAAGGATGATTTTTATTAGAAACAGTCTTTATTTTGTGATTCAAATATACCCTTTTTTTAAATCATAATCTTGAATCCTAAAAACCACCAGTCAGCTAGCAATTACCAATTCATATCACTGTCCCATTCTTTTCACTTAAGTCAGTAAGCAGACACGGTTGCTCATTGCTGTGAAGCTCCACATGAGACAGTGTGCAGTCACGTTTGCTGGCCTGGTAAAACTTGGCTTCTCACGTAAAAATTCACTAAGATATCGCTTAACCTTGGTGGCTTTTCTTTAAAACAGATAATGTATGTAGAAGGGACTGCAGTTGTCATGGGTTTTGAAGACCCCATGCTTCAGACAGATGACACTCCTATCAAACGCTGTCTCCAAACCAAATGGCCATACATCGAGCTACTGTGGACCACAGATCGCTCTCCTTCACTAAACTGACTTGCCCAGGCCTTTATAAGGAAGACCTTAATAACAGATGCTAAAAGAGAGTTTCATGACTGGAGGTTGGCCGAGTTAAGCTAAACACTGGTATTGCTAATTAATTGTAAATACCAATTAAAAATACTTTTTTGGTGTTTAAGATATGCTTAAATTATTTGTTTTAAAGGTTTATGTTAAAGATTATCCTATTTTAACCCTTTGTATAAAATTTACTAGCAAAATTAAGCTTTAATCAAAGTTCATTACCGTCAATAATTTGTCATTTACTTATCAAATTATAAGCATTGCAGGACTGTAGCTTTTTATAGTAAGTATCAAAATCACTTACTTTGGGGCTTCATTCAGGCACATCTTATTGTCTGAATGATTCTGACGCACTGAAATGCAGAAGAGTTAATTTTGCTATATCTAAAATCTGTTTTTTAGAAACATTGGTAAATAACACATTATCAGCCCAGTTTCTCTGACAATTAGCTTAACTCTGGCATGTTTATGAAACATGGAAACTTAACATTTGCTCACAGGTGGGTGGGGATATATTTTTTAAAATGGTAGGAATGAGAACCTGATAGTCTTAACACTGTTAACTTTCGTTGTTTTGCCAAATACATTTTTCCAAATTTGTTCCAACAGCCCAGTAAGCCAGCTTTCTTGTATATTTATAAATGTGATAAATGCATGAGAACATCTGTTATGACATGAGTATATTGCATTATTTATTATGATCCTAATTGATAGCTAAATAAATAAAAACTGTTTTTCTTTAACTCTATCCTTGCATTTTTACATTAGTGGTTGAAAATAAACATTTTTTAATGTTTCTGCCCAGCCACCCCGAGCAGGACAGTGTAAGTTCTCTAGTGGACTTAGAGAAGCCGTGGGCAAGCAGGCCAGCCCTCCACTCACGGGGAGCTCTGACTTGCCCCCGTGGCATTGGTGCGGAGCAGTGGCCAGCCGTCGAAGCTGCTCCTGTGTTCTCAGAGATACTGCTTTATTCCGTAGATCTGCTGCCCAGTAATTAAACATCGAAATAACCAAAAGTATTTTCACTCACTTGTGTCGCATTCATTTAGAATTCACTCACACATTTCAGAATTGAACTCAACCTCCAGTGGTGCATTTTCTACTTGAATATCTGTCCTGAGTTTTATTCACTTTTTTTATATAAATAGAATAACTAGATTTTGCATTGGAAAAAAAGTGGCATAAAGTTTTATGTACAACTTGATGATATTCTCTTCCAGAGGTTGATGCTAGCTCCTAGAATTCCAGCTGCAAAATAATAGCTTTGGTCATTTCCAGATGTCTGTGAAATGCCTTATATTGGAATTAAGTTCTCTAACTCCGGTCCTAAATTCTGTAAGAATTATGAAAGGGCATAGACTTCCTCATAATCATATACGCTACAAAACAGTACGGTCCTCTTACTGTTGCTGTACAGCACGCCATCCTAAAACTTCATGGTAGAAAACAATCCTGGTGTCATTTTACATCATGGACAGATGTGGACACTGTACCAGACCACTGCAGGTGCTTTTTCTCTTAACACACTTGAGGGACACAAAATAGATTATATGCTGGGGAATAAACAAGTATAGGAGCCAGGTGTGGTGGTGCACACCAGGTGTGGTGGTAATCCCAGCATTTGGGAGGCTGAGACCGGAGGATCACGGTTCACAGACAACCTCAGCTACTTAGTGAAGCCCTCCGTAACTTAGTGAGACCCTGTTTCAAAATAAAGAATAAAAAATAGGGCAGGGAGTGTACCTTATAGATCAAATGCCTCTGGGTTTCTTCCCCAGACCTGCAAAAAAAAATAAATAAACAAGTATAGGAAGTCCCAAAAGTTTAGAAATTAAGCAATAGACTTCTGGATATAGCCAAGGACCAAAAAAGAAACTGCAGTGAGAATTAGAACATATCTCTTTCTTTCTGAGTGATAATAAAACTATAACATAGCAAAAACTGTTTAACTAAAAGTAGGATTTAGAAGAAAGCTCTAAGTAACTATCTTAGAAAATCGGCATATTGGAAATTTAGGCTTTATCTCAAAAACAAACCTAAATAAAAGGAAGCAAGTTAGATTAAAAAAAAAAAAGACAGGTATTTAATACAAAAGAATGAATTTGGACCTTTTCCTCACATCTTTTGCAAAAAATAGTTTTAAATGATCACATATTTAAGAGCTAAAATGACAAAACAAAAAGATAAATTGGACTTTGTCAAAATAAAACTAAGCTGGGCGTGGTGGTGCATGCTTGTAATTCCAGCACTTGGGAGGCTGAGACAGGAGGATCACACAGGTTCGAAGCCAGCCTCAGCTACTTAGTGAGGCTCTCAGCAACTTAGTGAGATTCTGTTTCCAAATAAAGTATAAAATAGGTCTGGGAGTTTAGCCTGGAGGTAGAAAAGCCCCTGGATTCCACCCCAGCACCATAAAAATAAACAAATAATAAAACTGTATGTCCAAAGACAACTGATGGGATGAGAGAAAATATGGCCAAACCAGATCTCACAAGGAATTTGTTTGTATAATACATAAAGAACTCATGACTTGACAAAAAATATTTTTAAAGGGCAAATTATTTTAAAATTTTCTCCGAAAGTGATATACAATTGGCCAGTAAACACATGGAAAGATACTCAGCTTCATTAGTGGTCAGAGAAATACAAATCAAACCCACAAGGTAACCTTTATGCGCATTAGAAGAGCTAAAATCAGACAGACTATAGCAAGTATAGAAATTAGAATCTTCACATATGGCTCAGGGGATGTAAAGTGGTGAAATCCTAAGTCTCATAGTTCCTCAGAAAGTTAAATGCCCAGCCGGGCATGGTGGCACACACGTGTGATCCCCGTACAGGAGGATCACAGGTTCATGGCCTGTGATCTACTACTTAGGCCCTCCCCAACTTAGTGAGACCCTGTTTAAAAATTAAAAAAAAAAACTAAATAGGGCTGGGTATGTAGCTCAGAGGTAGAATGCCCCTGGATTCAATCCTCAGTACCACAAAAAATAATAATAATAATAAGTTAAATGCTGAGCATATAACCCAGCAGTCCTCATATATAAGTATGTATTTAGATCATAAGATCTAAATATATAAAATATGTGTATTTTGTGTGTATATAGATCATATACACACACAATATGTGTACACATATATACATATATACACACAATATGTGTACATATACATGTACACAAAATAAATGAAAACATTTTTTTTTTTTGTGGTGGTACTGGGGGTGGAACCCAGAGGCTTTCTACCTCCGGGCTATACTCCCAGACCTTTTTTTGGAAACAAGGTCTCACTAGGTTGCTGAGAGCCTCACTAAGTAGCTGAGGCTGACTTCGAACCCATGCGATCCTCCTGTCTCAGCCTCCCAAGCGCGGGGATTACAAGCGTGCGCCACCACGCCCGGCTCTAAATGAAAACATTTTTTAAAATGTGAACATTCATTGCGGCACTGCTCATAATAGCTAAAAGGTAGAAACAATGTCAGTGTCATGAACTGATGGGTGAATAACCAAATGTGCACCTACAGTGGAATTTTGTCAATAAAAAATGAACAGATAGCTGGGTATGGTGGCGCACACTTGTAATCCCCGCGCTTGGGAGGCTGAGATGGGAGGATCGCACAGGTTCGAAGCCAGCCTCAGCTACTTAGTGAGACCCTGTTTCCAAATAAAGTATAAAATAGATCTGGGAGTATAGCCGGAGGTAGAAAGCCCCTGAATTCCACCCCCAGTACCACCAAAAAAGATGCATGCTAAAACATAGATGGACTTTGAAAACATACAAAATGAAAGAAATGTTCCGAACAGCAAACCATAGACAGAAAATGCATTAGCAGTTGGCAGCAGTTGGATGGGATGGAGTGGGATAACAGAATCTGGAAATAAGTACTAATGTATATACATTGGCGTTAGAGGCAATAAAGTATCCTAAAATTAAACTGTAAAACCATCAAACTGTTAGGGTAGAAGGAGGGAAGGAAGGAATAATAGATAATAGCAGAAAATAGGAAATCTAATAGTTCTCTGAAAAAAAAGAAGTGCTAAATCTAACAAGACTGATCCAAAAAAAAAAAAAGGAGAAAATAGGAGCAAAAAGGGAAACAAATTCCCTGGATATTGAGATAATTGGAAATAATGAGCTGCACCAATAAAATTTAAAATTTAGATTTTAAATGGCAAGTGGGCTAATTATTTGAAATTAAATTTTAAAATCTAAAATGTAAATTTTAAATTTCAAATGGCCTAATTATTTGAGAAGCACAACAGAGCCGACACAAGAAGAAAACCTTATATGCATTAAAGATATTTAATAAGAGACTCCCCTAAAGAAAACTGGCCTAGATGACAGCACTGGCAGAGGCTTCCAATATGATGCATAGGTAATATACAAAATATACACACTTAGAATTGGGGAGGAGTACTGGGAATTCAACCTGGGGGCATTCACTGAGCTACAACCCGCCCCATCCCTTTTTATTCTGAAATAGGGTCTAAGTTGTTACATGCTGGCCTTGAATCTGAGATCCTCCTGTCTCTACATCCCAGGCACTGGAGTTAAGGGTATGTGCCACTTTTGAATTTTTAAGTGAATTCTTAGCCAATTGCTGGATACAAGATCAATAGGCAAAAACACAGTTTTAAAAGCCATGTAACAGGCAATCAGGAAAATATTTAAAAATTATTTCCAGAAACGTAAAAAGATACCACATACCAAAGGGGGAGGGATTGGGGAATGAAATAGACCCAATTATGTGTTTGTGCAAATGCATCACAATGAATCCCAAGGAGTTTATTAAAAATTTAAATTATTTATTAAAAATTTAAAAATGTAAAGGAGTTTATTAAAAAGATAGAAATACAGAAGACAGAACACATGTGTAAGTATAGTGCAAAGTTTTAAAAAATTAAAAAAGCACCAAATAAATACCCATGAATGAATCCAATGAAAGAGGGTCATGTTTATTTGCTGAAATTTAGAACAAAGCCCTAAACAGGAGGAATGTGCTGTGCTAATAGACCTGATTAACTTAATGACGAGAAGCTGACTCAAGCCAGGCATGGCCTGCAAGCCTAAGATCCCAGGACTTGAGAGGCTGAGACAGAGGATTGCAGGTTCACAGACAGCCTCAGAAAGGTAGCAAGACAACAATCTAGTGAGACCCTGTTTTAAAATAAAAATAAAGCCAGGCGTGGTGGCGCACGCTTGTCATCCCCACGCTTGGGAGGCAGAGACAGGAGGATCGCGCAGGTTCGAAGCCAGCCGCGCGCTGGCTTAGGAGACCCTGTTTCCAAATAAAAATGTAAAAATAGGTCTGGGAGTGTATCCCGGAGGTAGAAGGGCTTCCAGGAACCGCAGTACCACTAATAATAATAATAATAATAATAATAATAATAATAATAATAATAAATAAAAATAAAAAGGGCTGGGGGTATAGCCCAGAGGTAAAGTGCTCCTGGGTTCAATCCCCAGTACCAGGGGGAAAAAAGGGTCAATTCAGTTCTTCCCAAATTGAGATCAAATTCAATGAAATTTTAATCAAAATCTGTTTTTTTGTGGATTTTATAATTGATTCCTCAATACAAATGGAAAACAAAAGAGATAGAAAGTAGCCAACATAGTCTTAATGTAGAAAAACTAATTTGGAGGATTTATTGTGTCATTACAAGATATTTGATTAAACTACCACAATTAGCTTTACTGGTACAAGAATAGATAAAACATTGGAACAAAGTACAGATGTGTTTCCCTTATCTGAAAGGCATGGGATCAGGAGTGTTCCAGATTTGAGACTTTTTCTGGTTTTGGAATATTTGCATGTATATAAGATATACCCTGAGAATGGGACCCAAGTCTAAACAAAAAATTCATTACATTTTGCATATACCTTATATGCTTATTTGAAGATAATTTTATACAATATTCTTGATATTTTGTAATATGGAATTTTCCACTTGTAGCATTATGCTGGTGCTCAAAAAATTTACAATTTAAGGTTACTTTCTTTTGGGTACCTCTCCCTATATGTGGAGGAGCTGTTTTTGTGTTTGATCTTTGCTTGGCTTGCAAATAAATTTGCATATTTGTATTTTAAAAGTTTATGATGCTAGGCGCAGTGGCGCACGCTTGGAATCCCAGCATTTGGAAGGCTGAGACCGGAGGATCACGGTTCGCGGACAGCCTCAGCTACTTAGTGAGGCCCTCTGCAACTCAGACCCGGTTTCAAAATAAAGAATAAAAAATAGGGCAGGGGTATAGCTCAGAGACTGAATGCCCCTGAGTTCCATTCCCAGACCTGCAAAATAAAAAAAAAAATTATGATTTTAGAGCATTTTCATCTCAGATTAGAGTTTCTCAATTTATGATTAAAAAATGCAAACACATTTCCTTCTCATCCAAAGCTCTGCTACAATTAAATAGAAGGCTGGCCTAGGTGATAAGTGCTTGCATAAAGTGGGCCTTAAACCCTCCCTTACTTCATATACAAAATTTAATTTGAAATGAGCAGTAGACCTAAAGAACACACAAGGATAAATTGGCCCTTATTAAGAACATCTCTTCAAAAGACATTAAGAGTAGAAAGGCAGTAAAACGTCCAGAAACAGATGCCTGTATGACTTATATAGAATAAGGGAGCGTATCCAGAAGATATTAAGAACTGCTACCAATTAAAAAGAGAAAGAACCAAATTTTAAAATGAGCGAGACTTGAATCTGCTCTAGTATCTGCCACCTGAACCGTGCGAGAGCCACGCCTTGAGAACACACAGTGCTACCCACACCCTCAGAGATCCCAGGACTCTGCACAACACAACACAGTGGAGACAAAGACTTGCCTCACCTGCTACCACCTGCTCCTAGCATACATCTGGGTGACACTTAAACACTGAGCCCTCTATGTGTAAAATGGGGTTGACAATAATAGTCATCTTCAGTCACAAAAATTCCCTGAACATTATTGTTACGGTTTAAGATGTTACAATGAAAGATGAATGTTACCATTTGGGGGAACTGTTTCCAGACACCCCGGTAGCCCCGTCTAAACAATTCCCCTCAAAAAAACCCTGCAGGTTCTTGTCCTGAGCTAAGGATAAATATGCAATAGCCCGGACTCTTGCTGAAGATTTAAAGGAGTTTATTAAGAGATAGAAATACAGAAGACAGTTACAGCCCCATGCCATTCAGGAGTGGCACGGGGGGAGTGCTTCAAACGAAATCACCCAAATACAAAATACAGAACAGCCTTTTTATAGACACGGCATCCTCCATCTTGCTTTACGTAACTCTGACATAGGTAAAGTCTATCCCCTTGTTTTTCCCTCCAAACTTTGGTCTATGCACAGGTTTCGCCTTTCCTGAAGGTCAATCCCCTCCTCCCATCCTAGCTAGATTATCAATTCTTACCTAAACCTGTCCTTAGAATTAGGAAGTCCTAGCTCCCCTTAATGACTTTTAGCTAAGATGTTTTACATTATAATAGCTGCTTGCTTCCTGGCAGAAGCCAGGTCCTTCCCCAGGTCTGCCCTTTTCTTGTACAAAATGATTTTTGAACTATATTTATTAATAATCAGAGATTTCTCAAATCTTTCTAGGCCATTCCCAATACTGGTACAATTGTTTCATGTACTAAGTTAAACATTAAAGAGTTCTAGGACAAACTAGATGACCAAACAAGCGTTTGTCTTCTGCTAGTCTCTTCCCCATGAAGAAGATACGGGAACATGTATCTAGAGGACACTCCCAACTGCACACCAAATTTAAACCAGCCCAGAGTTTATCAAAAATAATTATCAATTGACAAGTTTTTTTATGATTTTTAAGTTACTTTTTCCACATGCAAAATGTGTAATGGGTTTGACTTGAATCTGATTTTTTTTTTTTTCTGGTGGTGCTAGGGATTGAATTTAGGGGCATTCTACCACTAAGCTACACACCAAGCCGTATCTTTTATTTTTTATTTGAAAATAAGTTCCTGAGGCTGGCCGCGAACCTGAGATTTTCCTGCCTCAGCCTCCTAACTACTGGGATTACAGCTTCCCAACTACTAGGCCACCAAACATGGCTTGAATCTGATTTACTGGCACTTAAGTGTGTCCTAAACTGTGTCTAAATAATATAAAATTTACAGTTACAGTTTAAAATTTAGAGTAAATATCAATTTTATTTAAAAAAATACATACATGGCCAGGCATGGTGGCGCAAGCTTGTAATCCCTGTGCTTGGGAGGCTGAGACAGGAGGATCGCACAGGTTCGAAGCCAGCCTCAGCTACTTAGTGAGGCTTTCAGCAACTTAGTGAGACCCTGTTTCAAAAAATATATATAAAAAAGGTCTGGGAGTATAGCCCGGAGGTAGAAATCCTCTGGGTTCCTCCCCCAGTACCACCCCCCCCAAAAAAAATACATACATGGCCCACTGCTATATAACATTATTATATGAGGTTATATAATTTACAGCTGTTTTCTAAGTATGGCAGATAACCTCTGCCATGCATCTATCTTGATCTAAGACTGACCGTGCAATTTTGTTTTTCTCTGTGTTCCAAATCAGCGTTAATATTTAGTTTCTACTGCAGAGCAGCTAATTCATGCTGTCCACACAGTGGTTACACTTTGCAATTCCTTCCCTGTCACTTGCCCTTCTTTGCTTGATCACGCTAGCTGGTGGTACACATTAAGTCATTGACTCACTTTGAACAAATATTCTGAGTGAAAAAGCAAATGTGAGCAATTTCCTGCTGTCTCATGGAATTAAATTAAAACATTTTGTCTTTAAGTACATATATAATCTTGTTAAAGTTTTAATGGGGGAAATATGCCATATCCAAAAAAGATCACACTACTTCTGGGAAAAGAAACCAAAATACTGCTTTTTATTTACCATAGTTTCTATATGGTCTTATTTACTGTTACACTTTTTATCTACTCATTTGTATGGTCCCAAGAAAGCCAGTACTCTATTTTTCTCAGCCATTAGAGTCCCTCAATCCTAACTGAATGACACTGCATTTTTTTGCCAGAGTTTGGAGCCAGAAGTTAGCATGGTGGACACCTCTGACCCCCCTCACTCACGTAACCTTAAACAGGGTGGCTTCTATTTTTTATTCACCCTGCACAATGTATTAGTGTGAGCTTTCCAAATATTGCGCATGAATTTTCTGGCTCAAAATAAGTATTCAATAAATGGTAGATATTATAATCAGTGTTGTCAATTATCAGCTTACTTGCCAACCTCAGTATCCTAGCCAATCAAAAAATACAACCTCTCATTTCGACTATCAGGTACAGGGGGAAATACCATCCCCTATGGGAAGTGGTACACAAAGTGTGTACCAGACAAGTAATAGTAACAACTGCATTAAAAATGTTCAAGCTCCCAAGTAATCCACCATTTTAGGAAACGGCACCAGTGGGGCAACAGTGTCCAACATCACTGCAATATGTTTACTGATTCTTTTCTCTTTTTCTTTTTTTTTTTTTTTTTGGTGCAGGAAATTAAACGAACTCAGGAGTATTCTACCTCCAAGCTACATCCCTAACCCTTTTTATAACATTATTATTTTGACATAGGGCCTTGCTAAGTTGCTGAGGGTCATGCTAAAGTTGCTGAGGCTAGCCTCAATCTTGGTGTTCTCCCATGTCAGCCTTCTAAGTACTACAGTTCCAGATGTGTGCCATCATGCCCAGCCACTACAGTATGTTTTGAGCTTTTCAAAGGCACAACTATTATATTTTTATGTCTGTAGTTCTAGTAACAGTTTACAGAACAAAATTGGAACTCAACAGTAGTGCGCTAAATTATAATTGAATGTAATACCCATTTGTCATCCATTTCAATCTTTAACCCAAGTAAAGAAAATTGGATAGCTTGATTTTTCTCTTTAACTCTGGGGTTGTTAGAGTTTTCCCCAGTTATCTTCAGTGAATGCAGTATCAATTATAATCCCTGGCTAGCAGATGAATATGGAAGGAGGAAATATACTGAGATTCAAGGGACTAGAGCTCCCATACGCCAAAAGACGATATTGAGTAATCCAAATGAACTCTCGTTGGTGCAATATGGACCAAGGTTAAATAAGGCCCAAGGCCATTCGCTAGCGAGTGGTACAGCAGAGACTCCAACACAAGCAGGACCAACTAACTTATCCCTGAGATTAGGGCAAGGTGAGACTTGCAGGTAGAGTTTATAGTCTTTAGGGCTGAAACTAAAAAGATTCTTACCCTTCTGCTATAAGTTCCAGGTCACCTAGACCTGAAATATTCCAGTTGGTTCTTCTGGTTTAGCTCTGCTGCCTTGACTCAACAGTTCAAGACCTCCTGGCATTCCTGCTTTGTCTAAGAACATGAGAAAAGGATCAGAGATGGTCTCTGTGGTTATCATCTCCGGGCAAGTATATGCCTCTGAATATATTCATAATGAGAGACCACACCCTTCTCATTCTGGGTTTGGATGCAGGTATGGGGCACACCTCTCCATCACTGGGAAAGAAGAAAGAAGAAAGAAAACTGGAGCAGCAAAGGCAAACAGAGACACAGCCTGAATTCCTGCTCTGGGGGTGCCAGGAGGAGTAGCCATCCTTGAGTTATCTCTAAGTGGCCCAGCTAGGAGGGCAGTCTAACAGGAATTCACATATTAAGGGATGGTGCAGAAGAAGGGAGGCCCTCAGTGCATTCTAAAGAACTCCCTCAGGTATCTGCTCAAGAGAGCATCATTTAGAATCTACTGAACAGAAAATATCAATGGTGGCTCAGTGTCAGCCAGGAAACGTGCGACAACCAGCCAAGTCAGGATCCTGACTTACAGAAGGAAAGGTGCATTGCTTTCCCAGTCCTCTCTGCTCATCGCAGCATGCTGGAGAGACAGAGGTGGAGTGTGCGAGGAGGTTTTGGGGACACATTCCAAGCACCTCCATCATCATCCATCCAAGTGGTCCAGGTACTAGAAGGAACCTTAAAATCAACTGGGACCCCTCTGCCTTTTTTCATCCCACAATCAAACCATCCCAAGAACCTGTCAGTTCTCTGTCAAATCATCTCTCACAGCCATGCTGCTTCATGTTTGCACAAGCCACCGTTACCTCTTGCCTGGATTATGGCACAGGTCACTTCGCCTGTACCCTTGTATCCTAGCTTCCAGCCTGGCCCCACCGCTGTCTATTTGGACACAGCAGAACACCGATTAACATGCAAGCCAAATGGAGACACTCACTGTCCTGTGCAAAGCCTGCCGAGCTTGTCTTATACAGGGTCTGCACACCCCCACCCCCATTTCATCTCTGATCTTACTTTTGGTGACTGACTCACCAAAGCATGCATGTTTTCCAGCTGTACCTGCCCCTTTGCTCTTTTTCCAATCACCATTCATGCTCCTGCTTCACGTCCTTTGCAGTTGCTCTCCCTCATCTTGAAACTCTTTATCTAGACCCTCTGATCTCATGGCCTGCTGTGGCTTAGATGTGCTTTATCCTCCAAGGGCTCCTGTGTTGAAATCTTGGTCCTTGTTGTGAGATAGTGGGGTTTTTAACTGCTGGGACCCACTACAAGGTGCTTAAGGCATTGGGACATCGCCCTTAGAAGGCATTAATATCGTCCCCATGGGACCTTGTTTAGTTGTCAGGATACAAGGCTGGCCCCGCCCACTCTGGCATCCTGCCTTGCTATAGTGATGTCATCTCCATGAGGTCCTCACCAGAGCATCCCCAGGCCAGTGCCATGCCCTTGAATCCCCAGAACTGTGGGTTGAGTAAAACTATTTTCTTTATGTATCACCTAGCCATTAGCATTTTGTTATAGCCTTAGGAAATGAAAGAATACACCCCATTATCTCTTTGGGGTCTTTCTTAAATGTCACCTTCTAAATTAGCTCACTGATGAGCAGGCTATTTATTTATTTTATATTTTTGGTACTGGGGATTGAATCCAAGAACATTTTACCTCTGAGCTAACCCCTCAGCCATTTTTATTTTGTATTTTGAAAAAGGGTTTTACCAAATTGCCAAGGATCTGACTAAATTGCTGAGACTGGCCTGGAACCTGCAATCTTTTCATCTCAGCCTCCCAAGTACTGAGATTATAGGCACATGCCACTACACCCAGTTGACCATGTATTTAAACTTAATTTCTTCTCCAGGTCCCTGGTATTTCCTCTCTCGGAGACATTTTCTTTTTAATGTTTTAATTTAGTTATCATCTACATCTAACATATTATACTAATTGTGGTAGAGTAGATTCATGTTCCCAATTACTTGCTTTCCTGCCTACCGAGGACTGGTTATATGACTTGTTTGTCCAATAAAGTATGGAGAGGATGTGAGGTGAGGTATTGGGGAGCAGAAGATGTAGGGATGAATAACATAATGCCACCATATTCCTTTTTCCTCTGTCATAAGACCAGTGTGTCCAGAGGGATTTCTCCTTGATTCTGAGGGAAATACAGAGAAAGAACAGCAAACAACCTACAAAGGCCATGTAATATAAATAGTGGCATTGCTTTCTTAGGTTGTTACCATTTTATAACTTATCCTAAGCTACCTGCTTAGAATTTATCTGTTTTATTTCTGTGGTTTGGTGATCTACCTTTGAGCTACAAACCTAGTCCTATTTTATTTTTTACTTTGAAGCAAGGTCTCACTAAGTTTCTGAGGGCCTTGTTAAGTTGCCAAGACTATCCTTGAACTTGGGATTTTCCTGTTTCAGCCTCACAAGTACTGGGATGATGGGTGTGCACCACCACACCTGGCTTATTTATCTATTTTCTATTACCTATATTTTTCACTACAAGGTAGGCTCAATAGGAATAAGTATTTTTCACTACAGTTCACTACTCTATTGCCAGCGTTTAACGCACAGTGGGAACTCAACAAGAACTTTGCAGACTTCTCCATGGGTGCTGGATCCTAGGAAGCAGTGTTTCAAAAAAACAAATCTGCCGGGTGTGGTGGCGCACGCTTGTAATCCCCGCGCTTGGGAGGCGGAGACAGGAGGATCAAGCAGGTTCGAAGCCCCTCGCTGGCTTAAAAGACCCTGTTTCCAAATAAAAATATAAAATAGGTCTGGGAGTGTAGCCCAAAGGTAGAAGGGTTCTATCCCCAGTAACACCAAAAAAAAAAAAAAAAAAAAAAAGAACAAGTCCCAATAGGTAAACATCAGTGTCACTGAGTGGGGAATGGCTGATGGGAAACCAAATTGCAGTTTTCCTGGTTAGCAAAAAAACAGAGAAAAGAAAATCTGCATTGTAAAAAAAAAAAAAATATATATATATATATATATATATATATATATATATATGCATGCCAGGCGTGGCCATGCACACCTGTAATCCAGAACCAGTCTTGGGAGAGTGAAACAGAAGGATGTGGGCTCCAAGCCAGCCTCAGCAACTTAGCAAGACACTGTTCAAAATAAAAATGGCTGGGAATGTAGCTCAGAGGTAGAGGTGCCTCTGGGTTCAATCTCCACTTGAGACCCTGTTTCAAAATAAATAATAAAAACACGGCTGGGGATGTGGCTCGGAGATAGAATGCTCCTAAATTTAATCCCCAATACAAAACAAAATCCACAAAACTTTAACTTTTCAAGCAAGCTTATAACGATCACAGGGACAGGCCATTAGAGTCAATATAATGAGCCTCTAGTGCAATGTTAGACAAAGAAATCAGATTTCACCCTCTATATTTCTCCTTTAAAGACTTATGGCTGCCAGGCATGGTGGCACACACTTGTAATCCCTGCCCTTGGGAGGCGGAGACAGGAGGATCGTGCAGGTTCAAAGCCAGCCAGCTGGTTTTAAGAGACCCGGTTTCCAAATATATATATATATATATATATATTTGGAAACCTATATATATTTAAAAATATATATATATATATATATGTGTGTGTGTGTGTGTGTGTGTGTGTGTGTGTGTGTGTGTGTCTGGGAGTGTAGCCTGGAGGTAGAAGGGTTTCCAGGAACCCCAGTACCACCAAAAAAAAAAAAAAAAAAAAAGACTTATGGCTAGGCATGGTGGTGCATGCTTGTAATCCCAGCATTCGGGAAGCTGAGACAGGAGGATCAGGGTTCACAGCGAGCCTCAGCTACCTAGTAAGATCCTTTGAAATTCACTGAGACCCTGTTTCAAAATAAAGAATAAAAAATAGGGCGGGGGGTGTAGCTCGGAGATAGATTGCCCTGGGGTTCTATCCTCAGTACCACACACACACACAAAGACTTAATATGGGCCATGGGTCTGTGTAATTATTAATTCAGAATTAAATACTACCAAGATACCAAGGACACATCTTTCACTAATTTAAATTTAAATTGGTATTTTTTTCAGTTTTTTGGACAGAAGTAGTGGTGCCTGATTGAAATCCCAGAATTCCAGAAGCTGAGACAGGAGGTTCATGGTTCAAGGCCAGCCTCAACTACTTAGTGAGGCCCTTTGCAACTCAGTGAGACCCTGTTTCAAAACAAAGAATAAGAAATAGGGCACCAGGTGTACCTTGGAGGTAGAATGCCCCTGGGTTCCATTCCCAGTGCTGCAAAAAATAAAAATAAAAATAATAAATAAATTGGTAGGTTTTGAATGAACTTTGAGAATACTTGTTTCAGCAATAAAATACGCAAAGAAAGTAGTTCATACTTGATTAGTTATCCTAATATGTAATCAAATTCACTTTGTGTGTGTATGTATGTGTGTTTGTGTATATGTGTATGTGGGGGGTATGCGCACGCTGGGGGTTGAACCCAGAGGCATTCTACCTTTTTTATTTTTAAATTTATTTATTTATTTATTTATTTATTTATTTATTTATTTATTTATTTGGTGGTACTGGGGATAGAACCCTTCTACCTCGGGGCTACACTCCCAGACCTATTTCTTTTTTATTTTTAATTTGGAAACAGGGTCTCTTAAACCAGCAAGGCTGGCTTCAAACCTGCGCGACCCTCCTTTCTCCGCCTTTATTTTTTATTTTTAAATAGGGTCTCACTAAAGTTGCTGAGGCTGGCCTTGAACCTACAATTCTCCTGTCTCAGCTTCCCAAGTACTAGGATTACAGGTGTGTACCACCACACCCAGCACATTCACTTTTTGAAGCATCTCAGTATCAGTTGTAGAGAGTGATATTCTTGCAAATAAAAGGAGTGTACCTTCATGGGCATAAAATTTGTGAACAAACACCGGGCATGGTGGCGCATGCTTGTAATCCCCACGCTTGGGAGGCAGAGACAGGAGGATTCACACAGGAGGTTCGAAGCCAGCCGCGCTGACATAAGAGACCCTGTTTCCAAATAAAAATATAAAATAACATAAAATAAGTCTGGGAGTGTAGCCTGGATATAGAAGGGCTTCCAGGAACCCCAGTAACACACACACACACACACACACACACACACACACACACACACACAAAAGTGAACAAATGTTGAGACTCATCACTTCTTACTGGCATCATTTATCATGTTTTTGTTTTTTTTTTTTTTTGGTAGGTCTGGAGATGGAACCCAAGGGCATTCGACCTCCGAGCTACACCTTCTGCCCTATTTTTTATTCTTTATTTTTGAAACAGGGTCTCACTAAGTTGCAGAGGGCCTCACTAAGTAGCTGAGGCTGTCCGCGAACCACGATCCTCTGGTCTCAGCCTCCCGAATGCTGGGATTACAAGCGTGCGCCACCACGCCTGGCTACTTATCATGATTTTAGAAAGTAGAGAAAGAGCAAAGATGGAGAAGCGGGTGAATGCTGCACAGGGAAAAAAAAGATCACACTGACAGTCTCAGAAACTTATCAAGACCTTGTTTCAAAATTTAAAAAATAATGATAATAAAATAGGGTGACCAGAGGTATAATGCCTCTGAGTTCAAACCCCAGTAACCGCTCCCCTCCCCCATACACACACAATGGAATAAGCCAGCTCAAAGACATGTTGGGGAAGGCATTCCAGGCCCAGGGAAAAAGAGCAAAGACCCTGATGCAGGACCCAGGAGCTGGAAATGAGGGAGACAGGAACAGAGATTAGCCTAGAAAGTAGGTAGAGACCAAATCATATAGGAGATTTAGAACATGATGGGAAATTTGTGGTAGGAAAGTTGGTTTTTATTCTCATGGTGATGGGAAAACATTCAAAAGCAAAATGTTAGGATCTGATATAAAAGGTCACTCTGAAAGCCGGGCGTGGTGGCACACGCTTGTAATCCCAGCACTTGGGAGGCTGAGACAGGAGGATCGCACAGGTTCGGAGCCAGCCCCTAGCTACTGAGTGAGGCTCTCAGCAACTTAGTGAGACCCTGTTTTCAAATAAGGTATAAAATAGGTCTGGGAGTATAGCCCAGAGGTAGAAAAGCCCCTGGGTTCCGCCCCCAGTACCACACACACACAGAGAAACGTCACTCTGAGGACTCTGTGCGGGTCAATGATAAAAGAGCAAAGGAAAGGGGGAAATTTTTATACTCTCCCTTTTATACTCATTGTAGAAAGAGATGCAAGTGGCTCAAGCTTGTGTAAAGACAGACACCTAGTCACAGGTGACTTTGTGCACTACAGTGCTCGTCTCAGGACCTTGTGTTGTGTATTGCTTCATGTAAGCCAAAAGAGAATTATAAAAAACAAAGAGGAGTCCCAAAGGTTTCTGTGGTGCAGAAGCGGGGGGGGCTCAGAAGAGGCCAATTCCTCATTTTTTAAATTTAATTTAATTTTTATATTTTTTGCAGTACTGGGGATTGAGCCCAGAGGCATTCTACCGCCAAGCTCCACCCCATCCCTATTTTTTATTCTTTTTGTTTGTTTGGTTTTGGTTTTTTTGGTGGTACTGGGGGTGGAACCCAGGGGCTTTCTACCTCCGGGCTACACTCCCAGATCTATTTCATATTTTATTTGGAAACAGGGTCTCATTAAGTTGCTGAGAGCCTCACTAAGTAGCTCACTAAGTGGCTTTGAACCTATGCGATCCTCCTGTCTCAGCCTCCCAAGGGCAGGAATTACAAGTGTGTGCCACCATGCCCCGCTTATTCTTTATTTTGAAATAGGGTCTCACTAAGTTTCAGAGGCCCTCCCTAAGTAGCTGAGGCTGGTCTTGAACCTAGGTTCCTTATGTCTCAGCCTCCCAACTACTGGGATTACACGTGTGAGCCAACACGCCAATAAGCCAATTCATTTTTTTTTTTTAAGTTTTGAAACCATTGAAAATGAAATTAATTAACAATGAGAGAGAAACACCTTGACTCCAGTCAACACTCTCACTGCCACAACCCAAAGCAATCGGCTACACTTAGAGGAAAGAAGATTTATTTGCTCACTGTTTTGGAGATTTCTGGTTCACTCCATATGAGGCTGGGGTCACAGAGCTCTGGGTCTGCAGTGGCAAGCAGGAGAGGGAGAGAGCTACAACTCTGCTCTCACATCATGGAGCCCAGAAGCAAGAGAGCAAGCAAAGGATTCAAAGACAAAAGCCCAGTCCCTAAGGCCACAACCCAGGGATGCACCACCCAGTAAATCCATTACAGTGGATTAATCTACTGATGACATTATGACCCTTGGGGCTGAATTACATCAATTCTGAACCTTAATACATAAGTTCTTCAGGGGGCATTATATATCTGCCCATAACACACACCAAGGGCTTTGCGTATATATTTTTCTATCACTCGGAACCTTATTATGATGTATACTTCCAATGTGCCAATAAATGTATTTTAAAAATGAGATACCACTGCATACCACGAGAATGGGCAAAATACCCAACACTGACAACATTCAATGCTGACCAGGAAACGGAGAAGCAAGAACTCTCATTTGTAAAGGTGTGAGATGTAGCCGCGGGTTCTTGTTCTTAGCTATTTATAGAAAAAAATAGCCAGAACTCTTCTGCTGTAAGCTTAAGCCATTTTATTATTACAAAGGCAGAAAGAGGGGACAGAACGAAGCACTGCATTAAAGAAATAAATGCAGTGGAGTGACTTGAAAATTAGTCACTGAAGTTTTTGAGTGACAAACAGTTTTATAAAGATACATTATCCTTCATCTTGCCCAGCCAATAATCTTCTGACTCAACTAGGTGTGAGCCTGCCCACTGACTTCCGCCCCTTTGTTATGATTATGGGGATTATGATTATGGGGATTTCTTGCTTGAACAAAAGCCTCCCTGCCTTGATGCAGGTGCAGGCCCAGGTCTTTCTTAAGACCAGAATGATCAACAAAGTAAGGGGGTACATGGTATCTGCCCCTCTTGACAGAGGCCTGTACCCTCCTCCTGCGTTCTTAGGAAATTTTAGCCTATCTGCTAGAAGTTATTTATTATGTAAACCTGTCTTTAAAATAGGAAGGCCCTGTGTCCCAACTCTTCTGTGTTCTTGCTAATTATTTTTTATGAGAAAACACTGCATTATAACAAGTTGCCTGAGTGCCTAGCAGTAACCAGGCCCTGACTACCTTTTTACATTTTGAAATAAGAATTAGTACCAGAGCAATTTTCCAATATATTTTGAACTTAGTACCAAAACCATTTCCCAATACCAGCACATCATTCATTCCTGGTGGGAATGAAAAATGGTACAGTCACTTTGGAAGATCCTTTGATGGTTTCTTAAAAACCTAAGCATATTGGGAGGCAGAGACAGGAGGATGGTGCAAGTTCGAAGCCAGCCGCGCGTGCTGGCTTAGGAGACCCCGTTTCCAAATAAAAATGTAAAAATAGGTCTGGGAATGTAGCCCGGAGGTAGAAGGGCTTCTAGGAACCCCAGTATCACCAAAAAACAAAACAAAACAAAACAAAACAAAACAAACAAAACAAAACAAAACAAAAAAAACCCTAAGCATCCTCTTACTGTTCAATCTACCAATTACACTTCTTAGTATTTATCCAAATCAATTTAAAACTTCTATGTTCATTGCTGTATCCTCAGCACCTGGCATCTGGCACTCCCCCAGGCACTAGAAAATGGTCTAAGTAATGAAAGCACTAGAAGAAATTTCCAAAATTTTTTAAAGGGACAGAAAAAAGGAATGGAGTAGCAGCAAGAGACCAAGGCTGCTGGCATATCTCCTACACCACTTTGCATGAACCTTTAGAACAGATAACACATTCCACCATTTCACTGAGCAAGGAACTTCCTGCCTTTTTAAATTATTGCGTACGGACTGACCAAGTTGATATGTGTTCTATAGCTTTGATTTACATTTGACTTTTAAAGCTCATTTGCCTAATGCAATTTTTATGAAATAAATTAAGATTTTAGCGTGCATGGAGTTAATTAAAAACCCCAACAAAGCCGGGGTTGTAGGAGCTCGTGGTCTTTTGGCTGGCTATTTTTAAATGCCTTTGCTTGCTCAGTACAACACCACATCTAAAAGGCAAGATTTAAAACCATACACACGCTCAAGGACTTGACTACAACACAATTGCCATGTTTATCAAAACGTGATAAATGTTTCAAACTACTTTTATCACTAGTTTACAGCCAAAGCAAATTGCAAACAGACCAAGCATGTTTTTGGTAAGATATCAATTTGCTACCACTAATACATTATAAGCAAAATAAGAAATTTCTTGTCTTTTTTCTCAGTACTTAAAAAAAAGTGAAACAGCTTAAATTACACTTACTGAGCAAACAGATCAAACCAGATTAAGGCTTTTAGTGGTGCCACTATCCAAGGAAAAACACATTTGTCACTGCAATTAGGCAGTGCCACTGATATTTTTATTTTTATCTTTGTTTTTTCTATGTTTTTAAGTTGGTGCATTAGCCAGGCGTGGTGGTGCATGCTTGTAATCCCCGCACTTGGGAGACTGAAACAGGAGGATCACACAGGTTCAAAGCCAGCCTCAGCTACTGAGTGAAGCTCTCAGCAACTTAGTGAGACCCTGTTTACAAACAAAATATAAAATAGGTCTGGGAGTATAGCCCGGAGGTAGAAAGCCCCTGGGTTCCACCCCCAGTACCACCAAAAAAAAAAAAAAAAAGAAAAGAAAAAGAAAACTTGGTTTATTATGGCTATATGTCATAGTGAGATTGTGAATATTTATATATGCACATAAATCAATTACATTCGCCATACCTTCCCTTAATTTAATTATTGTTAATATCTTAGTTAAGAATGCAAAGGGAAATCTGGAGCTCTCCATGGAGCCACTGGGACGAGGGACCAGGATTCCAGACTTTGCAATACCTTTCTGGGTACTGCTGGGTCCCTTCTGCAGGTTTTTATTTTTTTTTTAATCATTTCATCCTTCCTTTAAACTCCTGTTTTCAGACAGTAGAAAGAGCTTCCCTTCAAAAAAAAAAAAAATGATGATGAGCTTGGAAGTTTCATCAAGTGAAAGAAAACTGAGCACTCGAGCCCCTGTGTCTTCCCGTGTAGCAACCAAATAGACCAGAAGTGAAGGCTAAAAGTCGTCTGTTACCTCTATTAAGAACTATTAAGAAGTTTGCAAGGTTAAATCCCATTGTAGGTGTTCCTGGCCGATCTCTACGGGAACTGCAAAACAGTGGCACATGACTCAAGCATACATAGCTCCTGCAGTGTTTACTCCTAAGCGTGGCTGACAGGAGGCGTCTTCCATGGCTGCATTACTGTTCTCAGGGCCATCTTTGCTCATCTATTTCCTAAATAAGGGCTAGAATTAACACTTCACCTGTCCATTCTCGCGTCATCCCAGGGCCACCATAATTATCACGAGTGTGATACCGTCTCAGAAACAAGGGTGTAAAATAGAGGTTCTAAAAATGAGCCCAGGCATGTGTACACATATTTGCATGTGTGCTTAATGTGTAGATTTCAAATCAAAAGGGAAGGGACAGATTCCTAGTTTCTGCATTACACTGGACCCATATAAGAAAAAAACCTAGTTAGCTGGGCATGGTGGCGCACCCTTGTAATCCCCGCGCTTGGGAGGCAGAGACAGGAGGATCGCGCAGGTTCGAAGCCAGCCGCGCACGCTGGCTTAGGAGACCCTGTTTCCAAATAAAAATGTAAAATTAGGTCTGAGAGTATAGCCTGGAAGTAGAAGGGCTTCCAGGAACCCCAGTGCCACCAAAACAAACAAAACCTAGTTAGATGTCTACCTCATACCTTGAACTAAATCATATTCCAAATGGATTTAGCGTATAAAAGAGTAGTTGGCAAGAAGCCGGGTGTGTGGTTACACCTGTAAGGCCTGTAATCCCAGTACTTGGGAGGCTGAGACGTGAGCAGGTTGAGATCAGCTTCAGCGATTCAGTGAGGACCTCTGCAATTTAGTGAGACTCTGTTTCAAATTTTTCAACAAGGGCTGCAGATGTAGCTCAGAGGTAAAATGCCTGAGTTCAATCCCAAGTCCACTTCTTGCCAAAAAAGAATATTGGTAAGAGTTCTAAATTACTTCTTATATGGCTTTAGGCTGGGGGGGGGGGGGACAGACTTTCCAAGCATTACATAAATTGGGTAAATGATAGCACTTACATATAAAATTTTATAATTTCTCTCTTATAAAATCATAAGTATAATTAAAAGGAAATGACAAAACAGGAAAAAAATACATATATGTACCAGACCTAAAGCTTGTATCACTTCTCTGCCCCAGTATAGGCAGAAGTAGCGATAGGGTAGGCGTGGAGCGTGAGCAACAGGACATTTACTAGTGAAAAGACGCTCCCCTAACTCTTGGTCTCCTTCTTTAAAACTCTGAACAGTGATAATGCATGTCAAGAGCCGAACTGCTTGACAGAATGATTTTATGCATTGCGCATGTGCGTGCGTGTGAACAAAAGCGTACCCATAAAAACTGGCTTTCTCAGCTTCCCCAGGACCGTCCAGTTTCAGATCTGAAAGCCCACTTTCCCAGAATGCCTCTGTCCTGAGCAAGCTGGGGCAACTGGCCTCTAACCACACACATACAGAGCAAAGGACTTGGAGGAATGTGTCTCAAGGTTTGTACAGGATTGAATTCCAGGAAGGAAAAGAAATAGATTCCTTTTATTTTGTTTTTATGCTTAGTTGTATGTTCTAATTTTAAATAAATGCATATGCTGGTTTTATGATAAGAGAAAATATATTTATTCCAATTTTACATTTAAAAAATTACATACAGCTCTAGGATACTAATATCTGTGGAATATTTTCCAAAATATAGGCTGAGTCAAATATTTCCAATTCATATGATATGAGAAAGTCTTTTGGCCCAAAGACATAGTAATATAAATTTGCCAGAACTAGCCAGGCACAGTTAAGTCATGCCTATAAGCTCAGTATTTGGAAGGCTAAGACCAGGTGGGCTCAGATTCGAGGTCAGAGTGTAGTAACTTAGTGAGACAGTTTCAAAATAACAAATAAAAAGGGCTGGGGATTTAGCTCAGAGGTAGAAAGCCCCTGGGTTTAATCCCCAGCACCACAAAAGATAAATAAAAATTAAAAGGAAATTTGCCAGCACCATAGAAATTGTCTCTGCGCCATTTTTATACCTTGACAATCAGCATGGAAAATACAAAGTGTTTTAATAAAAGGCAAGTTTTTTACTTACAATAGAATTAATGATTTTAATATTGACAGTAAAAATTAAAGATTCTCTAAGCTGGGCAAGTTGGCGCATGCTTGTAATCCTAGCATTCGGGAGGCTGAGTCAGGAGGATTGTGGTTCAGGAGGATCGTGGTTCGCGGACAGCCTCAGCTACTTAGTGAGGCTGTTTCAAAATAAAAAACAAAAAATAAGGCTAGGAATGTAACTCAGAGGTAGGATGCCCCTGGGTACCATCTCCAGTACCACAAAAAAAATAAAGAGATTCTCTATCTGATCTATTTAATATAACAACATTTGTAACATCATTATTTCAGAGACTTGCATATTCACACTTTGTCTATTGGCTGCCCAAATTGTATAATTATGTGATGAAGTTGAAGAGAAAATGATAGATTTTGTGAGTTTACACTTAATTGGAGGTTTAAATTTTTATGTATCTAATTTCCTCAAAAGGTGAAGTGTTCTTTTAAATATATATGTTAGATCCAGGCTCAGTGGCGCATACCTACAATCCTAGTACCGGGCAGGCTAAGACAGGAGGATAGCGAGCTAGAAGACAGCCTTAGCAACTTATCAAGACTCTCTGCAACTTAGTGAGACTCTACTTCAAAATAAAAAAATAAAATAGGGCTGGGTGTAGCTCAGAGGTAGAATGCAGAATGCTCCTGGGTTCAATCCCCAGTGTGTGTCTCTCTCTCTCTCTCTCTCTCTCTCTCTCTCTCTCTCTCTCTCTCTCTCTCTCTCACACACACACACACACACACACACACACACACACTTTAAATATAATTATATTCCTTTCAATATATGCTTTGAAGTGTGTGTGTTGGCTGCCAGGCCAGGGGCTTTGGTGAGAACACAAAGGCTGGTCCATTATTCTTCCAGCGCCCGGCCTCCTGGGAGCGCAGGCCGCATGGGCAGCAGATGTGGCCCAGGGCGACCCAGGGCGGGGCAGGAAGCCTTGTCTTGTGACTGGGAAAAGCTTCACAATCTACACAAAGTCTCGCCAGTACCAGCGGGATAGTCTTCTTGTTGTTGTTGTTGTTGTTGTTGTTGTTGTTGTACTTGAAATGGAACTCAGAGGCATTCTACCTCCAAGTAACACCCACCCAACACCCAGCCCATTTTTATTTTTTATTTTAGAACAGGATCAGGCTAAGAACCTGCCACCCTCCTGCTTCAGGCTGCCGAATGCTGGGACTGCACACACGCCCAGTGGGCTGGCCGTACAGGTCCTTGTTTCCCCTGGAAAGCTGCTAGTGGCTTTACTAGTCTTTCCAGTTACTGTATTTTTAAATATTTCCACATGAGATTTAGAATGTCTGCCTTTTTAAAAAACAAAAATATGTTTTGAACATAAAACAGTCTCTCGTACCCTAACTCTACCTGTTAGAGCTGAGATTGGGGTGCTTGTGTGCTCATGTGTGCAAACACACACACACACACACACACACACACACACACACACACACACACCTGCTGGCTAGGCTCTCAGGAGAACTAGATGTCAGTGTTCTACTCAGAAACCCAGACCTTCTCACTGAAACAACTCAGACCTTCCAAGAACACAGCTAGCCCCCCCGCAGATGCTGTGGAGCCCCACCTTCTGAATCCGGCCTTCTCCACATCATGGCCCCGGTCCCCTCTAGAGGCCTTCTTTATGGAGCCCAAATCAAATATCAGGGATTGCTTTTCTGCCCTATAGGCTCCTGTCTGGCTTTGCAAGAGACAAAGGGTCTCTCTTCAGCAGTTCCTGCTAATCAAAAACAAATTGAACTTTGGGCTTTATTGCTTTCCAAGAACAAAGCAGAGGCAGTCCCGGGTGTGGGTGTCTCCTTCCTCCTCACTTCTGCAGCCTGAGGGCCTAACTGCTTCCTGCAGGGAGCAACTCCCCAGTCCTCCTGCCTCAGTCTCCCTGATCCTCACACCCACCAGTGAGTAGGTTAAACTTATCATTTTCATCAGATCAAACTGGCTCTGGGTTATAAGGATCTTGAAGCTAAACTGCTTCCCCAGCATCAAGCAATCCTCACCTGCAGTTACAAACAGCAGCAACAGCTCCCCTGCTCCTCCTCCCGGAAACCCTGCCTCCCTTCTCCTGCAGGCTGGCCACTGGGCCCCAGAGAGTGCACAGTGACCAGGGCCTGCGCTCCCACTCTGAGCCCCAGGGAGTGTCATGGTGGCACAGAGAAAAATCCCCGTAAAGCTCAGTCTGCAAGCAGGATGTGAGCGCATCCACTCAAGCTATTTCAAACAACTGCATGGAATTAGTGAGCTGGAGCAGGAAATGCTTATTGCCCTGCAGAGAACAAAGTCTGCATGCAGAGATCACCTAAGCGCAGAGAGGCTAGGTAGACAGATGCAGAGATGCAAGACTGACTTAAAAAGCATCTACTCAAGCCGGGTGTGGTGGCACATGCCTGGAATCCCAGTACTTGGGAGGCTGAGACAGGAGGATCGCAAGTTCATGGCCAGTCTCGGCAACGGAACAAGGCTCTCTGCAACTTAGTGAGACCCTATTTCAAAATAAAAAAGGGCTAGGGCATCAGAGATAGAGCACCCATGGATTCAGTCACCAGTACCACATGGAAAAAAAATTATATGGGCATGGTAGGGCACACTTGTAATCCCAGTAATTGGGAGGCTGAAAGGGGAGGATTGCAGGTTCGCAGCCAGCCTCAGCCACTTAGTGAGAATCTCTTTCAAAAAAAAAGAATAAAAAATAGGGCTGGGGCTGGAGCTCGGAGGAAGAATACCCCTGGTTTCAATCCCTAGTACTGTAAAAATATAAAAAAATTAAAATTAAAATAAAAAAATCATCTAGCCAGCATTTTGCAGAACACATTGAGGAAAAAAAATCATTCCCTAAAAATCAACTGATAAAGAGTCATCACTGAAAGATTGTGCTGGGAGCAATTACGTAAGCAAAGACTAGTTACTTTCTGTGCTTAGTTATTTGGACTTTGAAGTGGAGGGGCAAAATAAAAAAGGATGTCATAACAACACAGATGGGGCAGAACAAAGCCCGAAGCCTGGAAAAAGAAGATTCCAGACAAGAGTTCCTCATTCACTCTGGTTAAAACTATCATAGTTCATGAATGAGGAAGACTCAAGATGTTATCACAACCCACCATATGCTCCTTTTAGCTCCAAGGGAGGAATCTGGAAAGTCCAGTAAGCCGCATAGAGTCCTTATTTTGGAGACCGAGCTCAACCATTCTCAAGAGGACCTGTGTCCCTCCCGTCCTGCCTCCTGCTCCCCCCCAACCCGTGAGGGCTGGGCCAACTCTTCCATCGGCCACTGGCTCCTCCTCCTAGAAGCTTCTAGTTATTCAACCAGTTCAAACATTTTATCTAAAACCATAGAAATACTCCCAAGCCAGCACATTTCTATCTATCTATGTCTGTCTATTCCAAGTAAAAGGCTACACCATATGCCAGCTCTATGTAGCACATCATTGCTTTCCCCGAGGGAGCAATCCAAAAAGATGAAAAAAATAAGACGAAGGCTCATAAATTAAATAATGATGCATTAATTGAGAAATAGCTTAAGACTAGTAGCAACTGCTTGAGGGAGAAATCCCCCTGGGACTGGGTACTTACTCTTCTGTAGATCTACAACCACACTAGAAGAGGCATTCATTCTTCTTATAGAATCTTATTAAATGTTTTGGGTCTAGCACCTCTACCTACTAACAACATGGGACTCCAAGTACTGGACTTGAGTTGTGCTGTTCCATTCAAGGAAAGTGGGAAGGATGCTAGAAAACAGTGCCACTTGACCACTGGTGTCCCCCAAAGCAGCATCTCTCCGTGGAATCCCAGTTGGAGCTCTGTACAAGAGCCAATCAGGAATTCAATTCATCCAGTCCTCTTGGTCAGGATTGAGAGAGAGAAGCAGTGAAGAGAAAACACAGGTCAAGGGAGGCCACAGGCTAAAAGCCAGGGAAGCCCAGGCAGGCAAAAGGTTTGAAGGAGGGAGGAGAGCCTAAGACCACTTCCTAGGTTGCAAATAGTTGCAGCAGCTATTTATTTATTTAGCAGCTTTTGTGAAAGAAGACTGAACCCTGGATGTTAGCAAAATGGGCCGTAAAAGGGACTCAAACACAGACACCAGCTCCTTTCAGGTCAGACTCTTTCCCACCAGGGAAGGAGAGATGATGCTTTCCAGGTTTGCCCAGGGAAGGCCCTAAGGTTCTCTAAAAGTTTTCTGAGACAGAAGAACAGTTAGTTGCCTTCACTACCTCACTAAACCATGCACTTCCCAGCGGCCGTGTTTGATACCACAAGGTTCCTAGAACCTCTTCCAACACACGCTTAAGACTCGAGGTGGAGAAGAGTGTCTTGGATAATCACTGATAGGATATTCATGTGAAGACCTCCAGGGTGGTATCTGTGGGGTTGTGAGTCTGAACTTGTGGCTTCCCAGCAACTGGCATGGGCAAAACGTGCCCAGTGTCTGGAAGTGAGCCAAGACTCACAAATCTCCTGTGCCAGAATCCAGCCCCGAACTCCTTACATGCACACGGTGACGGCCTCCTTAATCCTGACCAGCTGTGAGGGTAACGGTGGTGCCAGGGATGGCAGCGGACCAGCATGGCTGGGACAGTGATTGATATCAAAGGGAGTGTTCCGGCCAGGGAGCCACGGTGAGTCACTGCAACTGAATTCTGTTGTGAACACATGGAGCATTTGTTGGTTCAGAGGAAGAGGTGCGTGGATGGATAGAGTCCACATGGCTAATGTGTGTGGTGGGCAGTGAACAGCTGGAGCCAGGCGCAGAGGGTCTGGAGGAGCTTGCGATTTGGCCTGACAGCAGACCCGGGGTGGAGTTGAGACTGCAGGCCCCTGGCTTCCTCTTGGGTCTGTTGAGTCAGAACATTGAGGGTGGAACATTGGCACACAAACATTTTTAAAACTCTGAAGGTGATTCAGAGGCACAGCCAAGGATGGGAAGCAGGGCTCTTAATGTTTTCCATTATTGCGATTCTAAACAAAGCTTAGTTCTGACACTGTTTATTACACTGTGGAAATGCTCTGCAGAGCCAGGTAATGTGTGGAGAAGTTTTATACTTTGGAAATCTGTGAAAGCAGAAGTCGTAGACAGATAAGGAGAAAGTTCTTGATATAGAGATGAGTGGGAGATAAATTTATCTTCACCAAGAGGCTAATAGCCAAGTTCAAATGAGATCAAATTCTGTTTGAAGTTATTTCACTTTAGAAGGTACAAGGAAAAAGAAAAACAAATTTGAGTCTCTGTTCCCATATTCTCCAAAGATTCTTATTTTGATCATCTCTCTTGGAAGATATGTCACACGTAAAGTGATCATGTTTGAAAAGTTAGATCTTGATAATGTCTGAAGTATTTCAAAATGCCTAGTTAATTAGACATAACCTCGTTCTGGTGAGCTTGGCTTAGCTGGATACAGCTTATATCCCCAGATATAGAGCCCCCAACTGATGATTCAATTTGAGGATGGTGTGAAAGTGACATACACAGTCACTGGAAACAAGACTTAGAATTTCGATCTTCCCCTGGGCTAGTGATGTGCAGTATAATTCTCTCTTGGGATTCTGAGCAGCTGCAGTGAGCCAGAGCTCCCAGCCCACCATGTGATGGAGAGGGGAAATAACCAATATTTCACAGTGTGCCGTGGTGCCAGCATTTTTTGGATATTGTGATTTGTGTTTTGGCATTTCATCTAGTCTAAAAATGCCTCTGTGTGTACATGAGCTATTTGACAGCTGTCAAAACAGGCTTTGTGCTAGGTGATCTTGCCCAACTGCAGGTCAACGTAAATGTTCTGAATACTTTTAAGGCAGGTGAGACTCAGCTAAGCTGTTTGGTCAGTTAGGAGTACTAAATGCATTTTTCACTCAGAAGACTTTTAGTTTACTATAATTCCATTGTAAGTTGAAGAGAGTCTATACTTAATTCACTAAGTTGAAAAAGGTTGAATCAAGAGGACTTGAATAACCACTCTTCTAGTTGGATTTTAGTAAATAAGCTGATGACTCCTAAACATTTCTATCAGGATAAGAACATCAAAGCCAGGCGTGGTGCTGCACACTTATAATCCCAGTATTGGGGAGGCTGAGACAGGAGGATTGCAGGTTCATGGCTGGCCTCAGCTACTTAGTGAGGCCCTCTGCAACTTAGTGAGACCCTGTTTCTAAATAAGAAATAAACAATAGAGCTGGGAGTACAGCTCAGAGGTAGAATGCCCCTGGGTTCAATCCCCAGTACTGAAAAAAAAAAAAAAAGAATAAGAACAGCAACCAATGAGTGGAGATGAGGCTGGTCAGTAGTGGCCACGGGAGGAGCGTGGACACTGAGAGCAGCACGCTTTGAGGAGCAGGCCACACAGAGAACGTGCCCAGGAAGGTGCTCAACTTCTCTGTGACCTTCCCATAGGGAAAGCAAGGAAAAACGATATCTCAGCAGCAATAAAGCAGGGCTCAAGGGGATGATTATCATCGTCCTTTGACAGCTAGGCATCCCATGTTCTCCCTGGTGGGACGAAGTAGATAGTGTACCGCACTGCTGTCGCCGCCTCCTTCTTTGATCACAATTTTCAATAAGTAGGTCACATATCATTCTAAAGTTATTGGTGTTAAATGTTTATCAAGAGAAAGATGGTTCCAATGGTCAGTCAGTCCACAGATATGTCACCAGTTGGCAGCAGCATGAGATGGCATGGCAGATACCAGGCTACCCAAAGTCTCTGGACCACATTTAATTCTGAGTTGGCCCAGTGCTCAGCTGAGTGGCATCAAGGCACAGAGCCAGGGGGCTCGGGGACCACTGGAGGGCACGTGTCTACCACTCCCTACATCCTCATCACCTTCCACAATGGCTGCCCCATCACCCTGCAGGGTCGTTATCCATACACTATCCCTCTGTTAGCCAGAACTACAGCATCACAAGGTTTGGAAGCCAAAGGACTCCCCATGGGGGGACCGAGGTGGCCCAACATCTGTTGACCAAGTGAACAGTCTCAGTGCTCAGCGCCTACCCCAGCCAATCTCAAGCATTTGAGAAAAACCACCAGGCCCACGTCTTCAGTGACTGGGTGTGGTGTTTCACCCAGATTGTAGCGGTGTGGCCAAGCAAAAGAGGTGTAGACAGATCAAAACCTGCATGCATGCTGCTATGGTTTAGTCATATCCCCCCAAATCCATGTGCTGTAAACATAATACCCGATGCAACAGTGCTGAGAGGTGGGACCTTTAAGAGGTGATTCAGTGATGAGGGCTCTGCCTTCAGGAGTAAATTGATGCTGTTATCATGGGAGTCAGTCAATTATCTTAAGAGTGGGTTCCTGATAAAAGGATGAGTTTGGTCCCTTCCTTTCTCTCTCTCTCTCTCTCTCTCTCTCTCTCTCTCTCTCTCTCTCTCTCTCTTACACACACACACACACACACACACACACACTTGCTCTCCTGCCTCCACCATTGATGATGCAGCAAGAAGGCCCTTGCAAGCAAGATGCAGGCCTCCTAGGCTAGAGAGCTATGAGAAGTAAATCTCTGCCGGGCGTGGTGGCGCACGCTTGTAATCCCCGCGCTTGGGAGGCAGAGACAAGGAGGATCGCGCAGGTTCGAAGCCAGCCGCGCTGGCTTAGGAGACCCTGTTTCCAAATAAAAATGCAAAAATAGGTCTGGGAGGGTAGCCCGGAGGTAGAAGGGCTTCCAGGAACCCCAGTATCACCAAAAAAAAAAAAAAAAAAAGAAGTAAATCTCTGGGTTTTTTTTGTTTGTTTGTGTTTTTTTTTTTGTGTGTGTGTGTGTCTATCTGTCTGTCTGTCTGTCTGTCTGGAGATTGAACCACCTCTGAGCTATACTCCTCAACCCTTACTGCTTTTGTATGGACACAGGATCTCCCTAGGTTGCTGAGTATCACTAACTTGTTGAGGCTGGTCTTGAACCTGCGATCCTCTTATCTCAGCCTCTCAGGCACTGGGATTACAGGCGTGCACAACCACGCCTGGTTCATTTCTATTCTTCATGAATTACTAAGCCTTACATATTCTATTATAGCAAGACAAAATGATCTAAACAATAAAACAAGCATCAATCTGGCCAGGATGGTATTCATTCCTTCTGGGTATACAACAGTTTTGGAAAGCCATAGAAAAGCCATAGTGCAGTACCATTTGCAGAAAGTCTTTCTTTTCAGAGTATGTTTGTTGGCATCCTGCGCAAGGATTAAGGGACATGGATCATTTCTCAATGTGCTGGTACAAAACACAGATTGTATGAAGGGCTGAAGGAGAGTGGAATCTGGAACAGCAAAACCCCCACCTGAGGGGATATTTACTTGGGAGTACTTTAAAGCCTGTGTCACAGGCTGTAAAGGGGGGAACTCACCATTTGTTTTTCCAGAAATCAAGTTAAACTATCTCTGGAAAAACCCTTAGTAATATTATGAACCACATCCACCTCTACAAGTTTCACAGGAGTCGACACAAACAGGATATAGTCTATCTTGCAGGAGAAATTGGCGAAAGGATCATTGTGACTCAATCCACTGTAGTTTAAGTTACAACTGTCTCTCTCTTGAAAACTGATCCCCACACAGCTAGTAAAATCAGTCTCGGTAGCAGACAGGCCATTATAGTTGCTCCTGAGTGTGTTTGGGGAGTGGGAGGGGAATTCTAAGGGGCCTCACCACACCCTGGAGGCTTAGAAGTGAGAATTTCTAAGTTTGGTTCCACTGAGCAGACAAAACCAGCCATTCACAGGTTTGTATGACTTGAAGGAAATTAGACCAGGCCTAAGAGAAATGTGGGAAGGGAAAATATAATTGTTTCTCCACCTGAGCCCTCTCCAGTAGACTGCAAATTCCTGAGGCAAGGGCTTTGTCTGTTCTCTCTTGTGTACCCAGTACCCAGCACTTAACAAGCTGTGATCCATAAATATTTATTGATGGATTAAATAAAAGCCCAAAGCAATCTTCCTCAAAGTCTCACACTGATTGAAAAGGAATAGAACTTTAGGGAGGAAGGTATAAAATTGGACTCTTCTCAGAGTGATTAATGTTTGAAATAAATTTATTTATAAAATGTTCTCCCTCTCGGTATGTCTGCTTGTGTAAGATGAACTGAGAAATGGCAATATATTTATCAGCAGCCGTATAACACCATGTAACACTGGGGGACACCACTTGACAAATACGGCATGCTTGGTAGCACCCAAATGGATTCGGCAATGCCCCTTTCCTTTCCTAGCTGAAGGTCCTGGGAGATCTGCCTGGATTTTAACCCCTTAAGGGCAGAGACTGTGTATCTTATCTCCTGCACCCACACATTGCCTGAAACCAACAGGGACCTCAGGGAATGCATGTCACATGGCGTGGTCTCAGTTGTTTCTTACCAATTGAAGAGACTAGGGTGCAAGGAAATTTAAGGTAGTCGTTGGTAACCAGAAAGCTGAACGGGTTGTTGGTAAATATCACATTTAGTAAATATTGGGACAAGGAGTGCACAGCTCCACAGCAGGAGCAGATTCATTTGGGGGTAAATCTGAAAAGAGGCCCATGGCAGGGAGGGAGAGTCCAGGAGAGTCAGGGGCCCCTGTCTTACAGACTAGGGGATTTTTATGGGGCATTAGGAGGGAGGTAGTTACACAGGCGTGGCTTTTCCCCATTGGTGGTCTTGACAGGGGCCAGCCAGGTAGGTGTAAGTGCTGGGGGCAGGGGTAGGTTAGGGCCCTCTCCCGCCACTGCTGGAGTTCTCTGTTCTCTACCTCCTCCAGCCAGGCCTCACAGCCAGACCTCACAGTGCCCACACAGGTGAACAAAGATTACACTGGGATGTCAAGAAGACCACAGGAGGAATGCAACTAAAGAAAGGTGCTAGAAAACCAAGTAGGTAGAGATCAGAAGACTGAAGACAGAGGTAGTAGAGACAAGAGCAAGAAAGTTTAAAAAGTAACTAGATCAACAGTCAATACTTATATTTATTGGAGATATATATATGGAAGGAGTTGTGTCTTGGGTCTCTTTGGGCACTAGGGATTAAACTCAGGAACATTCTACCTCAGAGCTACACCCTAAGCCCTTTTTATTTTTTATTTAGAAACAGGCTCTCACTGGGTTGGTGAGAGTCTTGCTAAAATGCCAAGACTGGTCTTGAATCTGTGATCCTCCTGTCTCAGCCTCCCAAGTACTAGGATTGCAGGCAAGACATTCATTCTTGAGAGGAATTCATGAAAGCAGAGCTCCCAATCTCAAAGATCTTATCAATTATTATAGCAAGAAATAATAATCAGGGGTGATCATCAACTTTATATGCCTATGTACCTTTAAATAATACCCATGATATAAATATAACTATTTCCCCTTAACAAACTGCTAAAATCAGGAATGTAAGGCCCCTGTGTAGCCAGGCCTGGTGGCACATGCCAGTACTTGGGAAGCTGAGACAAGAGGATCACAGGTTACAGGCCAGTCTCAGTAATGTAGTGAGATACTCAGGAACCTAGTGAGACCCAATTTCAAAATTAAAAATAATTTAAAAAAAAGTCTGGGGATCTATCTTGGAGGTGAAGTGCCCATGGGTTCAATCCCCAGTACTACCAAAAACAAAAAAATAAAAATAAAAATAAAAAAGACCCCTTAGAGTATTTCAATGTTGTTTTTATCATCCTAAAACTGGAATTGGGGGATTTTGTACTTTTAAATGAGTGAGGATTAAAGTAATTATTTTTAAGATTGCCAAAACATCTCCAGCCCTTCTCAAAAGCCACCAATCACACTATAACTACAAACAATTCCATACTTAATGCCGCCCCCCCCCTCTCTCTCTGTCTCTCTCTCCCTCTTTCTCTCTTTGTACAGATGTGAATCTTGGCTTCTCTGGGGATGTGAATGCTCCAAGGAGCTGATAAAAGCTATGGCCTCTTTATCAAGAAAAATAAAATTACACAATTTATTTTATTTCATTGTAAATTTTTTTCCCACATACCCAAACTACATTGAAGATGTGCATGTTATGCTTTTCATGGAAAAATTAATGTGTACCTCCTGAAAACAACTGAATTAAAGGTCATAAATTTTTTTTTTCGGGTCTGGGGATGGAACTCAGAGGCATTTTACTTCCGAGCTACATCCCCTGCCCTATTTTTTATTCTTTATTTTTTTGAAACAGGGTCTCACTAAGTTGCGGAGGACTTCACTAAGTAGCTGAGGCTGTCCGCGAAGCGCCATGCTCCTGTCTCAGCCTCCCGAATGCTGGGATTGCAAGTGTGCGCCACCACACACGGCTCATAAATTTTAAAAATACTTAATTCTTTCATTTCAATAAGAACTCAACTTTTTGCCTCAAATAAACAAATTAAACTGGTAAGACCTTTGTTATAGTGACTTCCTTGTTAGAGTAGTTTGACGTTTATTCATTGTGTGTGTCTCTGTGTGTGTATTGCTAAAGATGAATTTTTAAGAATCAGAAGAACTATAAGCAGATATTTTAAGGTGTATATTTTTAGGAGCCATAGACTTTCTGTGTTTGTGGCAGGGGGGTTGGTTACTCGGAGCTAGGTGCATTCTACCTCTAAGCTATACCTTCAGCCCTATTTTAATTTTTATTTTGAAACAGGGTCTCACTAAGTTGCTGAAGTCCTCACTATGTTGTTAAGGCTGACCTCA
The DNA here is from genome assembly GCF_963383645.1 of Muscardinus avellanarius. NCBI lineage: Eukaryota > Metazoa > Chordata > Mammalia > Rodentia > Gliridae > Muscardinus > Muscardinus avellanarius. Next base: position 17,117,372 of record NC_137806.1, read on the forward strand.
AACCTGTCATCCTCCAGTCTCAGCCTCCCAAGTATTGGGATTATAGATGTGTGCCACCACCCCAGCTAGGAGCCGCAGACTTCCTTATCTCGGCTTGCTAACCTTCCTCATCCCATCCCCTTTCATACCTGCATCCTTGCCCATTCCCAGACACCAGTGACCTTTGTCACTTGCTCTGTGGGACTTCCAAGGATTCCCCAATCCCTGCACCAGGAAGCCAAGTACAAGGTCTGGACCGTTTCCACCGGCAGCGCCTGTGCACACTGGGTTGGGCTTTGTGCCACACGGCTCCATCACAGAGCCACCATGAGCAAACCAGGTGGGCCAACTTTTGACAACCCTATCAGAAAATGTACTGCCTGCCGGGCGTGGTGGCGCACGCTTGTAATCCCCGCGCTTGGGAGGCAGAGACAGGAGGATCACGCAGGTTCGAAGCCAGCCGCGTGCGCTGGCTTAGGAGACCCTGTTTCCAAAATGAAAATGTAAAAAATAGGTCTGGGATGTAGCCCGGAGGTAGAAGGGCTTCCAGGAACCCCAGTACCACCAAAAAAAAAAAAAAAAAAAAAAAAAAAAAAGAAAATGTACTGCCAACATCTACATAACCCATTAACTTGGCATTTGGAACACAGTCTGCTTAGAGCCCAGCTCTTCTTGCCTGCGATATTAAATGCACAATTTGACATGAGTTTCACCCTCATTCGTTTAGCTAGAATGACCCATGTATTTTATTTCTAAGAAAAAAAATTTATGGCTTATGTGTATCCATGTCATTTGTTTGTTTGTTTGTTTCTTTGTTTTTTTGGACCCAGGGGCTTTCTACCTCCGGGCTGCACCCCCCAGACCTATTTTTTTTTAAATTTGGAAACAGGGTCTCACTATGTTGCTGAGAACCTCAGTAAGCTGCTGAGGCTGGCTTTAAAGGTGTGATACTCCTGACTCAGCCTCCCAAATACTGTGATTACAAGAGTGCCACCAAGACGGCTGTACCATGTCTTGACTATAAGACACAGTAATGAATGTTAAAAGGAGCAAACATGGAAAGTAAAAGCTTCTAGCCACTTTTTTAAACCACTGCCAGGCAGAGCTCTGTTTTTGTAATATTTGTTCTAAGTACAGAGTATAAAGTTGCCATTTCACTATGTCCTTCTGCAGAGCCATCTTGGGCCAAAAAAGCTAATAGAGATGCTGAAACCATAATGGGCTGGCTCAGATTAGAAAGCTGACTCCTCCCTGACTATCTCCCGATTTGGGTAAAAGCTGAGCCTTAGTGTGCTTCGTCCAACTGATTCTTGATTAGCGTTGGTTTTCTGTCCTGCCTGGCCAAGATCTCCACGGAACATTAAATCAGACAGGGAAGGAATGTCTCTGGATTCACACACTCCTCCATAGAATGCATTTTCATAGCCCAATCACATCACTGCTCTCTTCCCTCTTAGTTACTGGTTATCGAGACCGAAGCTGTGCTCTCAAATCTAGCGAGTAATGTGTGATGAGACACCTGCGGGCTGCTGTCTCCCCTCGCGTTGTTATTCCCAGTGGGTCCCGCAGCACCACTATAAGCATGAATCCTCATCACCGCAGGCCGTCTGTGTTTGTCATGGCAAGCCTCCAATACAGGCTTGTTTGGCAAAAACAAGAGTGTTTCTAACAACAGAATCCAAGACAACTGTGCGCTCCAAGCTGAAGGCAGCAGAGCCTGGCCCCATTAAATGAGCAGCTGATAGTCTGCCCCAGAAGGCAGCAGAGCCTGGCCCCGTTAAATGAGCAGCTGATAGTCCGCCCCAGGAGTTGCTCCTGGTCTTGTGTTTCCATGTGAAGCAAGGCCAGCAGCTGGGCAATCTGTATCCTACTTTTTAAAGTTTTTTTTTTCCACGAGTTAGAGATTCAAATCTGTTTGCACATATTCTCCAGATACTGGAAGCCCTACAGATAATTAAAAACCTTTTCTTGTTGTCGATTCTTGTGAAATTTGTTATTTTTAGTATTTATTTCTTTACTAGGGGACTGAGGATTTAACTCCGAATCATTTTACCACTGAGTTACACCCGCAGCCCTTTTTATTTTTTATTTTGAAACGGGGTCTTGCTAAGTTGCTGAGGCTGGCCTCAAACCTGCGATCCTTCTGTCTCAGCCTGCCAAGTACTGGTTTTATAGGCATGTGACACCATGGTGAATTTTTTTTGTGTGTGTGTGTGTGTGTGTGTGTGGTACTGGGGATGGAACCCAGAGGCATTCTACCCCCGAGCTACACCCCCAGGCCTACATTTTTTTTGAATTCTTTGTTTTGAAACAGGGTTTCACTGAGTTGCAAAGGGCCTCACTAAGTACCTGAGGCTGTATGTGAACCACGATCCTCCGGTCTCCGCCTCACCAATGCTGGGATTACAAGTGTGCGCCACCATGCCTGGCCCTCTCTCTTCTACTTTCAAGTCATTTTTTTGTTTGTTTGTTTTGCTGCATGAGAGAAAACATGGAGTGCTTGTCTTTCTGAGTCTTACTTATTTCACTTAATGTGATTTCCCAAAATATAATAAATTGTTTATATTAGCATGTTTGGGATGAAAGTAAAAGAAACTCCAATTCAAAGTGACGTGTACAATAAAGAGTACCTATGACTCACAACCGAGAGCCCAGAGGGACTGAGGTCTACATCAGGCTCCAAGGGGTTAGACATCGGCTCCACCTGCGCGCACAGCTCTCAGCTCCGCCCTCCTCTTTGACGGCTGCTAGCTGGGTTATATGCTTCCTCTTACCCAACCAGGCAAAAGCCTCACCTCCCACCATCCCCAGTTGCACCCCAACCAATCCTTGGGCTATTTCAATGCCAGATATTGGTTGATTTATGCCTGGGAACTAACCTCACCCCTACCAATCTTTGTGGATGTAGGACAGCATGTGTAGTTTGGTTTATGTCAATCAGCAAACCTGTAGACTTGAGGGTGGGTCTGTCCCACCAGTGAGCATAAAATGGGTGAAGGAGAAAAGAAGGGAAAGAGAGCTTCATCATAGAAATGGGAGAGACAGGTGAGGGGTATTAGGTATGCAAACAGTGAAGACCAATGGCACCATTTTTACTTAAAAATATATATATGTATACATAATTTATGTGTGTGGTATTGAGAATTGAACCCAGTGTCATTCTACCTCTGAGTTACACTTCAAACCCTATTTTATTTTTTTGGTTTGTAACAGGGTCTCACTAAGGTGTGGAGGGCCTCATTAAATGGCTGAGGCTGTCCATAGACCTGCGATTACAGGCATGTGCCTCCATGCCCAGCTTCTTTGAATTATTTTAATAGTGCATTGCAATTATACATCATAGTGAGGTTCATATGATAAAACATACATGCACACAGCTCATGGTGCATTTTCTTCCACACCCCCTGCTCCCATTTCTTGACCCCAACAAAGGACTAATTTTTCTTATGAGAATTTTAATAAGGTACCAGGGCCAGCGAGACAATACAGACTTTTTTAAAGCAGCGTATGTTTTTTTTTTTTTTTAAGAGAAAGAGATAAAGGATAATAATTATCTGTCCAAAAGAACAACTTTACCAAAACTGTAATAGTTAAAAATTAGGGTGTTTAGCCAGGTATGGTGGCACATGCCTGTAATCCCAACACTTGGGAAGCTGAGACGGAAGAATCGTAGGTTTGAAGACAGCCTCCTTAGTACAGTAAGACTCTCAGAAACCTTGTGAGACTCTGCTTCCAAAAATAAAAATAAAAAAGGGCTTAGAGTGTAGCTCAAAAGTAGAATGTCCCTGGGTTTGATCATCCCCAGTACCCCTCCCCCCAAAAAAGAAAGAAAGAGAGAAAGAGAAAAGGAGGGAAGGAAGGAGAAAGGAAAGAAGGAATGATGGAAAGAAGGAGAGAGAGACACCTCAGAGTTCTGACCCTGCGTCCTTGGTTTATGTTGCATCTCCATCACACAGAAGTTTTATGGCACTGGATAAATCAGCAACCATATATCTGTGCCTCAATAAGTAAGTACGATAATAGTGCCTACATCACAAGGGCTAAATTAAATAACTCATGCAAGTAGATCTTGTAAAGCAATAAGCACTCCCCAGTTGCACCCCACTAGAAGGGGACCTCTCTATGGGCAGAGATGTCACCTGCCCATCTTCTCCTGTAACCTCCATGCCCAATGTTCAGCAAGCACTTTGTGGAAGCACTTTTTCTCCATCTCTAACCCTCAAAATAAAGAGTAAAAAAGAGAGCTGGGCATGGTGGTGCATGCCGTAATCCCCGTACTTGGGAGACTGAGAAAGGATAATTGCAGGTTCGAGGCCAGCCTCAGCAACGTAGTGAGAGCCTATTTCAAAATAAAAAATGTAAAAAGGGGCTGGGGATGTAACTCAGGAGTAGAATGCCTCTGGGTTCCATCCCCAGTACTTCCCCCCACCAAAAATCAAAAGAGGAAAGAAGAGGAAAGTGTTAAAGAAACTGAGGGCCAACACAGCTGGAGCGAGATCTTGGTTGAAGGCCCGCTTTGAAATCCAGTGGGATTGAGGCTCGGAGGCGCAGATCTCCTTTGAGTGCTATTGGAACAACGCAGCTGACAGGCCTGAAAAAGAAGAGGTAGAAGTGTTTGTTAAATCCCACAGCATGGCTGTTGGCCATTGCTTGCTTTTCTTTTTTTGTCTTTATTTTTTACCATGAGAAGCAAAGGATCAAGATGGATCATCTGGTTCAGTGACATAATCTTTAGAAGAAAAATCTGGGAGTCTCTCTGTGGGAAAAGAGAACTCAAAGGAAAAAGACAATAGAGGACTTAATCCAAGCCACTGAAAAGCAAATGTTGTTTCCAGGGATTTTCAGAGATTCTCCATGGAGGAAGAGAGAGACTGACCACTAAACGAGAGAGGAACACAACTGTGAAGAGATTCCAAACACCGTGACTGCCTGTGCATCCTTAGAGCGGCCTACAGGGCGACACATCCCATATGTGTGCCCTGCCAGGCCTTTCTCATCTCCTCAGCCTCTGCCAAAAAGTGGCAGAATCCTGACTACAAGGACAAAGAGTCCTGCTCAGGAAACAGCAACAGGAGCAACAAACCAAAAACCAAACACCAAAACAAAACAATAGCAAACAAAACAAGCCAGGCATGATGGCCCGTGCCTGCAATCCCAGTACTTGGGAGACTGGAGACAGGCTCAGGTTCAAGGTCACTGGGGCAATTTTGTGAAGGCCTCAACAACTTAGTGAGACCCTGTTTCAAAACAATAAAAATAGGGAAAATAGAGCTGGGGGTGTAGCTCAGAAATGGAACACCCCTGGGTTCAATCTCCTGTAATGCCAAAAATAAATAAGTAAATAAAAGTAAAAAGAAAAGACCTAACTCTGTTCCCAACATAAAGCAGTGAATATTTAGAATAGTCAGAGAAATTTAGAATATTAAGAGAAATATAAACAAAAATATAAAAGAAAGTCGTGGAAGTCACAATTTTTCATCTTTGCTTTCCACGTTTTACTTTAAGATAGACTCACATTTACAAAACCCTTGCAAATAATAGTATACACGGTTGTCCTCTATAGCCTTGGCTTCCCTGTCCATGGATTCAACCAGCCCGAGATAGAAAATATTCTAAAAAATACACAGTTGAAGTTGGGCGTGGTGGTGCATGCTTGTAATCCCATTACTTGGGAGCCCGAGACAGGAGAATAGCAGGTTTGAGGCCAGCCTTAGCAATATAGCAGGGCCCTCAACAACTTAGTGAGACCCTGTTTCAAAATAAAAAAATAAAATTCTCAAGAGGTAGAATATCCCCTGGGTTCATCCCCGGTACTATAAACAAACAAACAAAAATAATTGTGCCTGTCTGAACATGCACAGACTTTTATTCTTGTCATTATTCCCTAAACAATACAATATAATGATTATGTAGCATTTACATTTTTTAGGTAGTATAAGTAATCTAGGGATGACATAAAGTAAACTGGAGAGCTGGGCATGGTGGCACACGCTTGCAATCCCCGCGCTTGGGAGGCTGAGACAGGAGGATCGCACAGGTTCAAAGCCAGCCTCAGCTACTGAGTGAGGCCCTAAGCAACTTAGTGAGACCCTGTTTCCAAATATAAAATAGGTCTGGGAGTGTAGCCCAGAGGTAGAAAAGCCCCTTGGGTTCCACCCCCAGCACCACCGGAAAAAAAAAAAATTAAACTGAAGGATGTGTGTGGAATACCACTTGATTTCAGGGTCTTAAGTACCACAGATTTTGGCACTGGTGTGGGAGGGAGGCTGTAATTTGCTGCCTGACAGTTGTGCATGTAATCTTCATATATACCCCGGACCCTGTATCCTCTGCTGTTAACAGCTCGTGAATGTGATACATTTGTCCCAACTAATAGGCCATTATTATGCTTGGTGAATACAATCCAATATTATTAGCCAAAGTGCATATCTGCCTCAGAGGTTTTAGTCCTTTTTCTGTCCCAGAATTCTATCCAGGTGTTACGGTCAGATAGAATCCCCCCTGAAGAGCTCACGTATTAACGTTCCGTGTTGGTATTGCTAGGTCATGGGGGTTGTAATATCATCAGTAGAAAATCCATTGTTACTTCCCAGATAAATCCATTCCAGTGGTACCCTGGGCCAGTGCGGTATGGTTGGAGAAGGTTGTGCTTGTGTCTCTGAATCCCCCTGCTAGTTTCCTCCCTCCGTCTTGCTTCTGGCCTCCATGACGTGAGGTTTGGAACCTTGCGCTCTCCCTCCACTTCCGGTCACCATGCCCTGGGCTTCAGACCCTGGCCTCACATGGAGAATTTCCAAAAACTGTGAGCAAGTAAATCTTTTTTATCTAAGTGGTGCGGTCAGGTTTACTGGGACGCAGAAGTGAGGATGTTGACTTAGACAGCAGCGGTCTTCCTGTCTCAATTTATTAGACTTCGCTTCTTCTCGATGACTTCTTTTGAGCACATATTTCATAGAGTGTCTCTCAACTTGCATTTGTTGGATTTTTTTTTCCCTTTCAGACAAGGGTTAGAGGTTTGGGGGAGAAGCACCCCAGAGGTACTATGCTATTCTCATGATGTCACATCAAAGTTATCATCCCAACAAATATTTGTTCATTCAATGACTTATTTCCATCAATATGGATTAATGGATATTTATTTTATATTTGGGGTTCTGATTCATTTCTATGTTATTTATTTTGTTGTTCAAGGTGCCCCAGCCTTGGGCACTGGGACTCCTGCATGCCCTTGACCTACTCCCATCAACTCCCTTATTTCCTGCACCACAAGATCAACCAGTTAAACATCCACAGTACATGCTCCAGCCCTTCAGTAAGCCATTTCTCCAAGGGGCCTGCTTCCTCTTGTTGGAAAATGGTGTTGGAAACCAAGATCTGGGGCCAGGGTGTACTTGTAGCTACTAGGGTGTGGACACGTCTAGGCTCTTTCTGTGCTAGCACTTGATTTAATTCTCCTTATTTTGACTTCCCAAACACTTTTACCTAAACATGGTGGTAGGTGTACATAGTCTTAGCTACTTGGGAGGCTGAGGCAGAAGAATCCCTTGAGTCTATGAATGTGAAACCAGCATAGGCAACTACGATGGCTAGTCTGGATTGTAACTTGACTGGATCATGAAACACTGCAGATTATGTGACTTTGAGTGTGTTGATGGCATGACTGCCTTATGTAATGGCAGATTGAAGGGGAAGTCATGCTCTGGCTTTAGGGAGCACAGTCCTGTTATGTGCAGAACACAGATCAAGGAAGACCATGTGACTGATTGTGTGGTTCTTCCTGACAAAAGCATGTCTGCTGTTGTTTGAGATACCAGCCTTTAATTCTTCAAACTGGGCCTTTACCCCCATTTCTTTGGAGAGTCTCCTGGCCTTTCCATCTGGGACTGCATGAACAGTTTCTCCTATTCTGAGACTTCAGCTCTTGGACTGCTGGACCAGCTGCTGGTTCCTCCAGCTCTCTGCCTGCAGGAGCCCACTTGGGACTACACCATTTTGGACTGTATGCTGATTTGATAAATCCCCCTTTACCATATGCATATCCTGTGAGCTTTGTTATGCTAGGGAACCCTGACTAATACAGCAACTTATCGAGATCTGATCAAAAAACAAACAAATAAGCAAAATAGTCAGATGGTAGTACCTTATCCCAAACCAAGGAAACAGAAATGGAATAATAATTTTTTAAAAAGTAGAATGCCCCTGGGTTCAAGCCTAAGTACCATAAAAAGAAAACAAAAAAAAAAAAAAAAAGAAAGAAAAAAAAGGTGTTCTGTGATTTGCTTTCAGATTTTGCCATTTCACAGACAGGTCACCTCTTGCAAGTTACTTAATTCCATCAAGCCAAGGTCCCATCATTTAAAAAATGTGAATAGTTAAAAAATATACCAAAAGAGTTTGTGTGTATAAAGGGTAAAATAAAGCACAAGCTCATGACTAAAACAATTCTAGCAACCTGTCAGCATAAATGTTTATCCATTCTTCCTTCTTTTTGAAACTTTTAATGTATTTGATATTTTCTCCAAATTGACTGATTTACTGAGGTTCTGTCCTGTATTTAAAAACCAACTATTGACAAATATAAAATATCAATCCAGGTGTGGTGGTGCACACCTAGGACTTGGGAGACTGAGACAGGAGGATCATAGGTTCGAAGCCAGCTTCACCAGCTTAGTGAGACCCTTCCTGTTTTCAAACAAAATAAAACAAGGCTGGAAGTATAGTCTGGAGATGTGAAACTACATCATATAATTTTTCCTGAACTGAATCCCACATTACATTTTCTCAAAATTTTTACAGAAGCACAATGATCTACTCAAATTCTTCAGACTCAAGCTCTACTTCTAGCAATATTAAAATAGCCAGTGCTCCTGATATAAACAACTAGGAGGTGTTGACAAGTGTTTTTCAATGTTCTTACAGGCACTGAAGCATTCATAAAGCACATAAGAATTATAGGGCCTATTTCTAAAGGAAGAAAGAAATTCAGAGTTGGAACCAATATTTGGAGCTATTTTTCCCTATGAGAATCTTCAAGGATTCTAATGAAATGAATCATTTGCAGGTGGGGATGGGAAAGGCTCCTCAATGAGGAGAGAAACTCTAATCCATGTTCTTGGGAAAAATCTATTGTAAATAGCTTAGACTTAGGTCTAAGACTTTAAAAGTTTACACTATTAAAAAAAAAGAAAGGTGAACTGAATATAGACTCATGCTTCCAGCAACTGAAGCCCAGGTTAGAATATTGGTTAAAGTAACGAGTGCTCATAGTGGCCAGCCAAGTGTTAAACTCGAATTGAATAAAGATAGCATCATTCATAAAAAATTGATCATTTAATTGTTAAATGTTCTTAAGTGAGAGCTACATGAGGAGACCAGATAATACCAGCAAAAGCCAAGAGAAAATGCAAACAAATCCCTACCCCCATGATGTATGTAATAGACACAGTAATAGATTCAAGCTTTAAAATAACTCTGGAAATACTCATGGAATTAAGAAGCAATAAAACATTTTGGCAGAAAACTGGAGACTAAAAATAAAATAACTTATGGGAATTCTACAACTTCAGGATATACTGGCCAAAATTTAGAACATGATGGGCTGATTTGGCAGAAGATTAGTCACAGTTATACAATCACTGGTGGACTGGGAAATAAAATCAGAAGAATATATTGAGAAAAATCATGCAGAACAGCTGGGTGTGGTATGCACACCTGTAATCTCCATGCTTGGGAGGCTGGGACCGGAGTATCACAGGTTTGAGGACAGCCTCAGCAACTCAGTGAGACTGTTTCCAAATAAAAAATAAAAATGCTAAGGGGTGCAGTTCAGAGGTAGAATGCCCTGGGTTCAATTCCCAATACCACATACATGCAAAAAAAAAAAAAAAAAAGTTCCACAGAATTAAAAAGATAAAAAATATAAAAAGAAAATTAAAACTGTACTATAGAAAGTATAATATATGAATTGGAGTCACAAAAGATGACAGATAAGATAAAAAACAATATTTGAAATGTGTGTGTGTGTGTGTGTGTGTGTGTGTGTGATACTGGGGATTAAATATTCCAGGGCCATCCTATCTCTGAGCTACACCCTTAGCCCTTTGTATTTTTTATTTTGGAACAAGGTCTTGCTAAGTTGCTGAGGGTCTTGCTACATTGCTCAGGCTGTCCTCAAACTTGAAATCCTCCTGACTCAGCCTCCTAAGTACTGGAATTACAGTTGTGTACTTCCATGCCTGCCTTCAAGCTCTTCTAAATAACTGAGCTTAAAAAAAAAGATTATGAGATTAACCTATATATTCAAAAATTTCTTACCTCAAGAAGTAAAGAGGGCAAGAAAAACTACTTTACAGATCAAATTAAAGCCACTAAAAGTCAAAGGCAAAAGAGAGTCTTAAAAGCTAGGCGAGCTGTGCTCGGAAGCGCATTTCTTTAATCCTAGCACTTGGGAACCTGAGACAGGAGGATCATAGGGTTAAAACCAACCTTAGAAATGCAGAGAGACTAGGTTTTAAAATTTAAAAATAAAAAACGCTCTGGGCATACTCAGAGGTAGAATGCCCGTGGATTCAACCCTCAAAACAACAGCAACAAAAAAGGCTGAGCAATATATATATATATATATATGTATTACCTTCGTAGTTTGTAGGAGAAATATTAAGGCTGGCAGCTGATATCTTCTTTTTTAATTTTTTTATTGGTGCATTGTAGTCATACATCTTAATGAAGCACAAGATGGTGGAAGCATACATGTACACATCACCCAATTAACCCTTACCTGATCCCGCCTCATTCCCTTCCCCTCCCTCATTCCCTTCCCCTCCCTCATTCCCTTCCCCTCCCTTATTCCCTTCCCCTCTCTCCTTCTCATGTTTGGCTTAGTGATTGACTTTGATATGTTTGTTAATGTACATCATGCACATTAGAGAATTTCCTTATTCCCCCTCCCATCCCCTCAGGTCACCTTATTTGCTCATCTATATATCCCCTTTTTCATCTAAAGTTCCTCCTATGACCCATTTTCTCCCTAGCCTTCCCATATTAGGAAGGACATCTGATTTTTTATTTTTTGTGACTGACTAATCTCACTTAGCATAATGTTCTCTAGTTCTATCCATTATCCTGTAATGATGTATTTGTGTTTTTCTTTATGGATGAGTAAAATTCCATTGTGTACATATCCCTTTGTAATCCATTTATTTGTCGATGGACATCTTGGCTGATTCCATAGTTTGGCAATGGTGAGCTGTGAGCTATGAACATAGATACGCATGCATTAGTTTGGTAGTTTAGTTTCCATTCTTTGGGGTAGATACGCAGAAGTGGTATTTTTGGATCATACGGTAAATTCATTCCCGTTCTTCTGAGGATCCTCCATACTGTTTTTCAAAGTGGTTGCACTAATTTGCAATCCCACCAACAGTGTTTTAGATCTCCCACTTCTCCACATCCTCGCCAACATTTGTTATTGTTTTATTTTGAATTGTTGCCATTCTGGTTGGAGTTAGGTAAAATCTCAGGGTAGTTTTGATTTGCATCTCTCTGATTACTAATGATGTTGAGCGTTTTTCCACGCATTTATTGGCTATTTGAATTTCTTCTTTTGTGAATTGTCTATTTAGTTCACTTGCCCATTTTTTGAATGAGTTATTTATTTTCTTAGTGTGGAGATTCTTCTCCGGGACTTGGGAGGGAGACACCTGAGAGGGGAAACCGAACAGCTACCTGATGGGCAGCTGCCCTGAACACCGGACAGTTGCCTGATGAGCAACTGTCCTGAAATGAAAACAACAGCTGCCTGCTGAGCAGCCATACTGAAATGTAATTGCCCGATGAGCAACTACCCTGAAATGAACACACAGACAATGCCTGATGAGCAACTGACAAAGTTTATTCTCTAAAACCAAAATCGTATGCCCTTTACCAGTGAAATTTCTAGTAGAAAAGTGTAAACACCAAAGAACAATAGTGGGGAATTAAGTGAAGGACATGTAAATCACCAATCATAAACAAGACAAAAGGAAGAGCTGTGACATCACTGGTCTTGTGATTAAGATCAGCCCCCTGACCTTGCAGGTGGGTCTTAGGCTGCAAATTCCCGAAAGACAAGGGTCACACTCAGAATTTTGGAGAATTCGACCTTTCATGAATCTCCTTTAACTCTTTCGGAACCTTCCATCCCTCAGGCTTTGTCCATGTCCTCCATCACTTAGTGCTGAGTTTCTTAAGTTTTCTGTATATTCTAGATATTAGTCCTCTATCAGGAGAGTAAGTGGCAAAAATCTTCTCCCATTCTGTTGGCTCGTGGTTGAGGTTCTTGATAGTTTCCTTTGCTGTACTGAAGCTCTTCACTTTAATGCAATCCCAAGTATTGATCCTCCTTTTAGTTTCTTGTGCCTTTGGGGTCTTGTTGAGAAAGTTTTTATCTGTGCCTATGTGTTGCAGTGTTGGACCTATGCCTGCTTCGAGGAGCCTCAAGGTCTCTGGTTTAATTTCTAAGTCTTTGATCCATCTTAAATTGACTCTGGTACAGGGTGAGAAAGTGAGGTTTATTTCCATTTTTCTGCATATGGCTAATCAGTTTTGTCAAAACCATTTGTTCAAGAGGTTATTTTTTTTCCAGTGTATGTTTTTGGCCCCTTTGTCAAAAAACAATTGGTTGTAAGTACGTGGATTTGTTTCTAATTCTTCTTTTTTTTGCTCCATTGGTCCATGTATCTGTTTTTGTGCCAGTACCATGCTTTTTTTTTATTACTATGGTTTTGTAGTATTGTTTAAAGTCAGATATTGTGATTCCTCCTCATGGTTTTGTTGCTGAAAACTACTTTTGCTATTCTGGGATTTTTGTTGTACCAAATGAATTTAAGGATTGATTTTTCTATGTCTGTAAGGAATGATCTTGGTATTGGTGGATTTTGCGTTGAATCTGTAGATCACTTTTGGAAGTATGGCTATTTTGATAATATTTATTCTGCTTATCCATGAACATAGAAGATCTTTCCATCTTCTAAGGTCTTCTTTGATTTCTTGTTTTATAAGTTTTTTGTAGAGGTCTTTTATCTCCTTGGTTAAGTTTATTCCTAGGTATTTTATTTTTTTGTGGGATATTCTGAGTGGAAGTGTTTTTTAGATTTCTTTTTCAGTGGATTTATGTTGGTATACAGAAAAGATTCTGATTTTTTAAGATTGATATTGTATCGAGACACTTTGCTGAATTTGTTCTATAAGCCTTTTGTTTGAGTTTGTGGGTCTTCTAAGTATATTATCATGCTATGTGCAAATAGTGAAAGTTTGAGTTCTTCTTTTCCTATTTGTACTCCTTTGATTTCCTTTTCTCTCCTTATTGCTCTGACTAGAGCCTCAAGTACGATATTAAAAAGAAGTAGGGCCGGGTGTTGTGGGGCATGTTGTAATCTCAGCATTCGGGAGGGTGAGATCAAAAGATCAAAGTTTGTGGACAACCTCAGCTACTTAGTGAGGCCCTCTGCAACTTAGTGAGATCCTGTTTCAAAATAAAGAATAAAAAGTAGGGCAGGGGGTGTAGCTCGGAGGTCAAATGCCCGAGTTCCATTCCCAGACACACACACACACACACACACACACACACACACATACACACACACAAGTAGTGATAATGGACATCCTTGTTTTGTTCCTGTTTTTAGGTGGAATTCTCACAGTGTTTCCTTATATAATATGATGTTGCCTGATAGCCTATTATAGATTGCCTTTATGATATTGAGGTATGTTCCTTTTATTCTGACTCTCTGCAGTGCATTTAGCATAAATAAATTTTGGCTTTTGTCAAATGATTTTCCAGCATCTATTGAAATGATCATGTGATTTTTGTCTTTGGTTCTGTTTATGTGATGAATTACATGGATCAATTTTCGTATGTTGAACCAGCCTTGCATCCCTAGGATGAACCCTACTTGGTCATGGTGTATGATTTTCTTGATATAGTTTGAATGTGTGTTGCTAGTATTTTGTTTAACAGTTTTGTATCCAAGTTCATCAATGATATAGGCCTATAGTTTTCCTTCTTGAGTTTCATTATTTGGTTTTGGTATTAATGTGATGTTGGCTTCATAGAATGTATTTGGGAGAGTCCCGTTTCTTTCTATTTTATAAACTAGATTGAGGAGTATCAGATTAGTTCTTCTATAAAGGTTTTATAAAATTCACTTGGGAAATCATTTGCCTTGGGCTTTTCTTTGATGGTTGGCTCTTTATTGCTGCTTTGATCTCTTTGATTGCTATTGGGTGCTTTAAATTTTCCATATCTTCTTGAGTTGTCAATTTCTTCCAGATTTTCCATTTTGTTGGAGTATAGTTTTTCAAAGTAGTTTCTGATAATCCTTCTGATTTCTACACTGTCAATGGAATAAAACTATAAATCAAGAGATGAAAAAGAAGATATTACCACTATGGTCTGAAAAGACACAGAAAAGTATATCACATTTTTTAAATTTGCTAGTGATCACTTTGTGGCCCAGGACTATCTATTTGGAGAAAGTTTAGTGAGCAGCTGAGAAAAATGAGAACTCTATTGTAGTTGGGTGGGATAGTCTATATGTGTCTAATAGGTCCATTTGGTTGATGGTGATCTTTAGGTCTGAGGCATCTTTACTCATCTTTTGTCTAGATAATTGGTCTCCCAGTATTATTGTTTGGGATTTATGTGTAACTTAATGTCAAAAAGAGTTTGTTTTGCCGGGCGTGGTGGCGCACGCTTGTAATCCCCGCGCTTGGGAGGCAGAGACAGGAGAATCTCGCAGGTTCGAAGCCAGTCGCGCGCGCTGGCTTAGGAGACCCTGTTTCCAAATAAAAATGTAAAAATAGGTCTGGGAGTGTAGCCCGGAGGTAGAAGGGCTTCCAGGAACCCCAGTACCACCACCAAAAAAAAAAAAAAAAAAAAAAGAGTTTGTTTTAAGAAAGTAGTTGCACCTATGTCCTATGTTTGTGGCATAAATGTTGACAATTGTTATTTCCTCTTGCTGAATTGTTCCTTTTACCAGTAAAAATGACCTGCTTTGTCTCCTCTTCTAATAATCTTGGGCTTAAAATCTAACCTGTCTAATATCATAGTTACTACTCCTGCTTGTCTTTGAGTTTCATTGGCATGGATTACCTTGTTCCAACCCTTTACCTTTAGTTTGTTACTATTTTTACTTGTAAGTTATGTTTTTTGCAGGTAGCAGATAGATGGATTCTGGTTTTTAATCCATTTTGCCACCTTATGTCTTTTTATTGGAGAGTTGAGGCTGTTTATGTTCAGTGTGATTACTGAGAGATGAGTTTTAATTCCTAACATTTTAAGTTTTAACTTCTGTTTGAGGTAGTGTTTGTTCTTGTATGCTTAGTTGTTTTCTTAATGGAAATTCTTGTTTCTCTGTTTCTGCTGTGCATTACTTATTTCTTCTTTGCAGTTAATCTCTTTGAGTATTTTCTCTAGTGCTGAGTTGAAAGACATAAATTCTTTCAGCTTCTGTTTGTCATGGAAGATTTTTATTTCCCTGTCTAATTTGAGAGATAGTTTTTCTTGGTAGAAACTTTTTGGATGCAAGAGGTTGGAATATGTTACTTCAGGCCCTTATGGCTTTCATGACTTGGTTTGGGAAGTCTGGAGTGATTCTAATTGGTTTGCCTCTGAATGTCACTTGGTCTTTTGTTTTTGTTGCCTTTAAGATTCTCTCCTTGGCTTCTACATTAGTTGGGCTATTATGTGGTATAGTGAACCTTTTCTCCAATCTTGTCTAAATGGGGTTCTATAGGTTTCCTATACCTGTGTATTGACTTCTTGTTCTATGTTTGGAAAATTTTCTGATATTACTTCTTTTTAAAGATTTTTTTTATCATTTTGGATTCAACTTTTATTCCCTTTTCTATGCCTATTATTCCTAGGTTAGCTTATTTAAAATGGGCCTATATCTCTTCTATGTCCAATTCATGTTGTTGAATTATTTTTTCTAAATTATATACTATGCATTTGTTTTTGGAGTGATCTTATAATAGCGACATTCTAGTCTCTATATGGTCTAATCTATTGTTTTAGTTTGAATTGATGCCTTCACTTTAACTATTGCAACTTTCTTTCAGACTCTCTAAATTCTTTTCAGAAGTCCTGTGTTATTTCTACAGTTACCTTCCTGATTTGTCTTTCTGGTGATCTCTGCAATTCTGTGTTGTCAATCCTTTTATTGTGGGGTTGTGAGAGCTCATTGCTTCCTTGTCATTTCTCCTTCTCATGAGTTCAGACATTCGTTTCTGTTGATTTTGATAGATTTCTCTCAGTCTCTAGGTGTCAGCTGGTATATCCAAGGGCAAGTTGTATTGTATTTAACAGTGAAGGTTGGGTTGAGAGAAGAGGGAAGTTTAGTTGTAAATGAAAGAATAGGGTAAAGCCACAGATAGGATCAATTAGAATGAGAGTATGAGTTTGGTAAGGTAGTATACAGTAGAGATTAGAGATAGTGAATATGTAGTAATATTCTAGTAACCAATGTAGGATATTTGGTATAGTGATAGTATAGTAGATTTAATACAAGACAAAGAAGGGAAGAGAGAAAAAAAGAAAAGGAATGGAGAGAAGAGAAGGCATGTACAAGAAGCTTGGGAAAGGAATTGGGAAGAGAGCAATCAAAGCATACACACTCACACATGAAAAAGAACAAGAAACAGCTGGGCGTGGTGGTGCATGCTAGTAATTCCCAGCATTTGGGAGGCTGAGACCATAGGATCATGGTTCGTGGACAGCCTCAGCAACTTAGTGAGGCCCTCCGCAACTTAGTGAGACCCTGTTTCAAAATAAAAAATTAAAAAAAAATAGGGCAGGGGGTGTAGCTTAGAGGTCAAATGCCCCTGGGTTCCATCCCCAGACACACACACACACACACACACACACACACACACACACACACAAGAAAACAACAACAACAAAATAATGCAACACTACAAATATATGAATATTCAGCAGCCTGGGTCTCTGGAGTCTCTCTCTGTGCAGACACCTAATGCCACCAGCACCTTTCCTGCTGCAAGCTTGATTCTATGAATCTTTCTCTGTCTATGTAGATGGCTGGTATCAATAGGGCTGGGTGTAGTGTTAAGTGTAGATCACCTTCCACTCTTACCACAGATGTGGAGTCTCAATTTCTCCTTGCCTCCATAGGGGGCAGATGCCTCTGAGACCAAACTTAATCTAAGAGTCTCTTTTCTGCACAACTAGAGCTGGGCAGGTCTACCTTCTCCCCATTCACCATGATTAGGTGGTCTGTGGAGATTCTGGAGATCCTACTAGTTGGATCAAGTGGTAAGCATAGGTCTCCCTCCACACTTTCCATTGACACAGAGCCTGAGTCTGTCTGAGCCTCTGCTATGTCCAACAGTAGACTCCACCCCCATTTTCACCAGGTTGAACTGCAAAGTCTCAGACCCAGGGTGTTAATAGCAGCTGTGTGAGTCCCTGGGGTGTCACACTGTGCATTCTCTTGTGAGGATGGAGTGTCCACTTATGGTTTTGTTGAGTGCCTCTCAGGATCTCTGGAGGAAAGAGCTCAGCTGCCACTGCTGCAAGTTTTAGCTGATGTTTGCACAGGAAGAACTGATGGCTTACAATTTTGATGATCTGCAGCAACTTACTTCGTTTCAAGACCTTGTTTGTTTTTCTGTTTGTCTCTGGAGTCAGATGTGGTGAGGCAAGATGGCCAAGATTGTTGTAGTGCTCATGGCTGCAAGGCAAGTGGATTTCTTCTTTGCTCTCTGATCAGTCTTCTAGCTTTTTTCCTTTCCGCTTTTTATTTATTGTGTTCTTTAAACTTATGGTGTTTTCTTGCTTTTTCAAGAATGCTGTTTTTAAGGCAGTGAAGACTGAGTGTCAGCAAGAGTTATATGTGCTGCTTCCCTTGATTGCCATCTTCCCGGAAGTCCAACAGCTGATTTCTTTCTTCTTTCTTTCCTTCTTTCTTCCTTTCTTCTTTCTTTCTTTCTTTCTTTCTTTCTTTCTTTCTTTCTTTCTTTCTTTCTTTCTTTCTTTCTTTCTTTCTTTGTGGTACTGGGGTTCCTGGGAGCCCTTAACCTCCAGGCTACACTCCCAGACCTATTTTATATTTTTATTTGGAAACAGGGGCACAGGCGCACAAGAGTGCGCCACCACTCCCAGCCAATAGCTGATTTCTTAATAGAAATGAAAAAATAAAAAATAGAAGGCTACAGAGTGATATCTTCAAAGTGGCAAAATAAAGAAATAAACAAAATATTTAACTTCAAATTCTATAGTGAAAATACCTTCCAAGGATAAAATCGAAATGAAGCTATTTTCAGACTTTGAGAGTTCAGTATTAGTAAATCGCACTGAGAGACTCTAAAGGATGCTCTTCACACAGAAGGAAAATGATCATAGTGAGTACTTAAAATTCAAGAAAGAACAAAAAAAAATAGTAAACGTGTGGGAAAATACAACTAGGCATTGCTTGGACAAGGTAATAATATCTCTGTGTTCATTTTTTTTTAGAATTAAAATACATGATGATAATAGCATATAAGCCAGGATGGGATAACTGGCATTACAGTATTCAAAAGCCTCTGAAGAGTTCTAGAAAGAGGTAAGACATGTTAGCTCTTAGTAACATAATAGAACTTAAGGTGAAAATGATGCCCATCTAAAAGAATGGTAAAAGAGTGTAAAATTATAAAGCTATTAGAAAATGAAATGATAAAAATGAAGTTTATTTATTTATTTATTTATTTTTATTATTTTTGGTGGTACTGGGGTTCCTGGAAATCCTTCTACCTCCGGGTTACACTCCCAGACACTTTTTTAAATATATTTTTATTTTGAAACAGGATCTCCGTGTGTCACCACACCTGACAAAAATTAACAGTTTAAAAGCAGGCAAGAACCAGGCGTGGTAGCGCACGCTTGTAATCTCCGTGCTTAGGAGGCAGAGACAGGAGGATTGTGCAGGTTCGAAGCCAGCCGCACTGGCTTAAGAGACCCTGTTTCCAAATAAAAATATAAAAATAGGTCTGGGAGTGTAGGCCAGAGGTAGAAGGGTTTCCAGGAACCTCAGTACCAAAAAAAAAAAAAAAAAAAAAAAAAGCAAGAAGGCAAGAGCTGGGAATGATGGCACACACTTGTAATTCCAATACCTGGGAGGCTGAGACAGAAGAATCGCAGGTTCACACCAAGCCTCAGCTACTTAGGCCCCCCAACAGCTTAGTGAGACCCTGTTAAAAATAAAGAATAAAAAATAGAGCTGTGGGTGTAGCTCGGAGGTAGAATTCTCCTGGGTTCAATCCCCAGTTCTGCAAAAAAAGAAAGAAAGGAGAAAGAAAGAAGAAAGAAAGAAAGAAAGAAAGAAAGAAAGAAAGAAAGAAAGAAAGAAAGAAAGGCAAGCTAAGATTGAAGATTTAAATTCAACTTAATAATTATATTAAATGTAAATTCACTAAATGAAATGCTCTGATTAAAAGTCAGAGATGAACAGACTGGATGAAATAACAGAACCCACCATGGTGTTCCTTAGTTCAGCCATACCCAGACTGAAAGGACTCTGCACAAACAGTGATCAGCTACGATACCCATGACCTACAAATGGCATCTCCAGCTACACATCCAGCCAGAATGCCTGCTGACGAGTACTAAGGGACATGTGTGTAAATGGTCACAGTGGTATTATTTGTAAAATGCAGAAATGGAAACAACCCATATCTTTATCAATAGAGAATAGATAAATAAGCTATTGTACAATTACACCATGAAATACAGTACTCCTGGATAATGAAATAACAAACTTCTTTTGCTAAGCAAAGCAGCAGATACAAGTGAGGACATATGGTATGTTTCCACAGATATAAAGTTCAAACCAGACACAACTAGATTATGCTTTATTGGCTAGGATGGTAGTTAGTCTGGGGAGTGGGGGAGATGGTGATTGGGAAGAGCATTATAGGAGCTTTTGAGTTGTTGGTAATAGTCTATGTCTTGACTTAAGTGGTAGTTATAGGATAGTTTGCTTTATGATAAACCATTATGACTTATATTAATAATTTGTGATATTTTTAAATTTTAGAGATTTAGAAATTTTAAATTAAAATTTTAAAATCTTAGAAAGTTAAAATAGGTAACTATCAACAAAAGAATGAATAAAGAGAGTATCACTCAGCCATAACAGTGAAATCATGTCAGTTGAATAAAAATAAATGGAAGTGGAAGTTACCATATTAAGTGAAATAAGTAAGACACAGCCATATTAAGTGAAATAAGTAAGACATAGAAAGACAAGCACTCCATGTTTTCTCTCATATAGCAAACAAATAAACAAAAGAAAATCACTTGAAAGTAGAAGAGGGAGGGTCAGGCGTGGTGTCCCACACTTGCAATCCCAGCATTTGGGAGGTCGAGACAGGAGGATCACAGTTGGTGGCTAGCCTCAACTACTTAGTGAGGCCCTTTGCAACTCAGTGAGACCCTGTTCCAAAATAAAGAATAAAAAAATTAGGGCTGGGGGTGTAGCCTGGAGGTAGAATGCTCCTGGGGTCCATCCCCAGTTCTGCAGGGGTTGGGGGGGAGAATACAATTAGTAAATGCTGGGGAGGATGTGGGGAAATAGGAGCCCTAATACACTGTTGGTGAGATTGCAAATTAGTATATTATATTATACTATGCAAATTATATTAATTTAACTTTGTAGAGATCAGTATATAGTTTCAGAAGACTAAGAATGGAACCACCATGTGACCCAACTATACCACTCCTGGGCATCTTTCCAGAGGAATAAAAATCAGAACGTTATAGTGATGTCTATAGTGATACATGCTTATAGCAATTCACAGCAGACAAATTATGGAATCAACCTAGGTGTCTTTCAACAAATAAATCGATTACAAAACTGGTCTATACAGAAACTAGAATTTTACTCAGCCATAAAGAAGAACAAAATGATGTCATTCTCAGGAAAATGTATGGGACTAGAGAATATTATGCTAAGTAAGATCAGCCAGTCTCAGAGAGTGAAAGGTCGTATGATTTCTCTCATATGCGGAACCTAGAAAGAAATTGGAAAACAAAAGGGACTTTAGATAAATGAGAAGAGAGGCCAGCAGAATAGTGGGAGGGGATCTTAGGAGAGTGGCAGGGAGGGGACAAGGAAGACTTAACAAAAGAAACACTTAAAATAATGCCACTTACATATATAAAGCTATTACTACTAATCACAATAATAGGTATGGGGAAAGGAAACGGGTGGGATCAGAGGGAAACACCAGGTGCTATGTGCAGGGTCCTGTCACTCTGAACCTCATTATGATGTATAACTACAATGCACCAACAAATGTATATTTTTAAAAAAGAAGAGGTATTGCTTCTCGGCCTTTTGGCTAAAATCAAGAGTAAATAAATAAATAAATAAATGTTAAGTACCTTGAAGTGCATGGCTCACCTCTTTGAATGAAATGCAAATGAGTGAGGTCACACAGTGGCTTAAGCTCCAGAGTAACAGTAGATTAAAATAACTGCAATTTCAACCCAGCATAGTGGTGCAGGCCTGGGGTCCTAGTATTTGGGAGGCTGATACAGGTTCTGCCAACCTCTGCAACTTAGGGAGGTCTTCAGCAACTTTGTGAGACCCTGTTTCAAAATAATAAAATAAAATAAAATAAAATAGGGCTAGGGATGTAGCTCAGAGGAAGAATGCTTCTGGATTCAATCCCCAGAACCACAAAACAAAACAATCAAAAGCTGCTGCAATTCAGATCCTTTCTCTCCTCTGGATGACCATTATTTTTCTGATTTGATATGATCACATAAGAATTGGCAAATAAATTTTTTAGAGATTTTGTAGGAAATCACTCTAATATCTACTTTCAACAAATTCTTCTGCAAATCAGTTGAAAACTGAGTTAATTTTAGTCCATTTGACTCTATGTCTCCTTCCTGCATTGCTGCGTGACATCTTTCTTTGTCCCTTTATGATAGGATTTTAACTTTCATCTGCCGGTTTTAATTTAACTTGTCATATTTTTATTTTTTTGTATGTGCCTAGAGGCTTTTGGAAAAAGGACACGTTTTTTTAATATGTCAGAACAATAAAAACCAGAAAAATCAACTTAAGGCAATTAGTCACATTTTAGGTCATCTAAATAGAAAACAAGAGATTCACTTCCAACTTTCAAGTAATTCTTCTGAAGATTACTAACTCTGGAACCTGGCTAAGGCATTCCTCCACAGAGAGAATTGAAATGACCAAGGCCATAGTTATAGATAACTCAGGCAGACACTGTCTCTCACCCTCAGTACTGGGGGTTGAACCCAGGAGTGCTGTACCACTGACCTACATCCTCAGCTCTTTTTATTTTATTTTTGAGACAGGGTGTCATTAAGTCGTCCATGCTGGCCTTGGGTTTGCCATCCTCCTGTGTCAGTCTCCTGAGCAGCTGGGATTACAGGCATGCCACTGTGCCCCACATCAGGACCTTTTGAAATGATAACACAGAAGCTGAAAGGCACATGACACCCTATAGCAACACTGAATGTCTCGATGTGATGGAGTGTACAGATGAATTGAGTCAACACTGGACCCTTTTTAAGTCCAGGGCCCCAAACAAGCCATAGGGCTTCTTGTTTCCCAGAAATAGGTGAAGAGGCCCATAAACCATAAACCATGTATTTTTACATACGGTATGAAGATAACATATATATATTCTCCCATATACTTTAAACTATCTCTAGATTGCTTATACCCAATATAATGCGAAAGCTATGTAAAGAGTTGTGAAGTTATATTACTTGGAGAATAATGATAAGAAGAAAGTAGCAGAAGTTGGTTTACGTTTAGCACAGATTCAAATTTTTCCTGGATATTTTTGATCCACAGTTGTTTGAATCCATGGATATGGGGCCCGTGGATATGGAGGGTCAGCTGAATCAATCTCTGGCTTTGATAAGCCAAAGATTTGGCTTATCAAAGCTTTGGGTTTCAAATGCTGCCACAGTGCCTAAGACATAGTTGGTGCTCATATTTGTTGAAAGGGGGAAATCATAAATAAATCTTACCACAAAATCAGAAAGGCAAATAAGGTTGAGTAAGACATAGGCTTCTCATGGATGACAGGGAAACCTGATTTGGATTTTGCCATAGTTGGGAAAATATCAAGTAGTGCTTTTATGGGAGCAACTTCCTCTCAGCCTGCCTGCCTTCCTTCTTGGTCGTCATCGAGCAACTTCCTCTCAGCCTGCCTGCCTTCCTTCTTGGTCGTCATCGAGCAACTTCCTCTCAGCCTGCCTTCCTTCTTGGTCGTCATCGAGCAACTTCCTCTCAGCCTGCCTGCCTTCTTGGTCGTCATCGAGCAACTTCCTCTCAGCCTGCCTGCCTTCTTGGTCGTCATCGCTGTCTCCGTTCTTTTTCATGTAATGATTTGTAATGCTTTAACAAAGAAATGATAATCTTAATAAATGTGAAAGAGATCACCTCAGTATTTGGAACATTTTTAAGGAAAAAATATTTTAAAAATCCATTTACAAGGGTCATCTAAATTGTTAGGAGGCTAAATATCCGCTCACAAGGAAGACTTTTATGATCCCTGGAAGATCCCATGCATTTGAAGAGGATCACAGACACTAGAGGGCAGCCCTAGACACCTTCGTGGTATTTCCTAAAGGCAGAATGAGCACCACAAGCTAGTCTCAGGCTCTAAACACACTCATATCAATATATCAGACACCCCTCCCTTCTCCCTGCTGTGACTGCATGACTTCCTGCATGACATCCCCAGCTATTCAGACCCCAGACCTTGGGTGCCTTCCCTGAACCCCGTAGCCTCTACCAGAAGATGAATAAAAAAGCTCCTGGCTACTCCCCAGGAAGCCCAGGCGATGCTGCTGCTGCTGTTCCAGGACTATGAGTGAACCTGAGCACTGTGTTCAGGAGAGCCTCTGCTTTCTAGTCCTGCTATGTGCAGGGGTGGGAGAACACCATCTCTCCTTATTCTTGAGGGATGTTGCCCTCAACCCTGGCATATTAAGGAGACTTGTAGTTTTCCTTCCTCCCTCCCTTCCTCCCTCCCTTCCTTCCTTCCTTCCTTCCTTCCTTCCTTCCTTCCTCCTACTGTTCTTTCTCCTTTCTCCTTTCTTTCTTTCTTTCTTTCTTTCTTTCTTTCTTTCTTTCTTTCTTTCTTTCTTTCTTTTTCTTCCTCCTCCTCCTCTTCTTCTTCCTCCTCTTCCTCTTCCTCCTCCTCCTCTTCTTCTCCTTCTTCTTTTCCTCCTCTCCTTCTCCTTCTCCTTCTCCTTCTTCTTCTTCTTTGCTGGAAATTTAACCCCATGGCATTCTACCTCTGAGCTACACTCCCCAGCCCTATTTTTTTTTTTTTAATTTTGAAACAAAAATCTCATTTGGAAGGCAAAGTTCCTGAGGCTGTGAGGCTGGCTTCAAACCTGCCATCTCTTGTCTCAGGCTCCCAAGTACTGGGATTATAGGTGTGTGCCACCATGCACGGCTGCCTTACACTTTTTTTTAAGCATCTCCTAAATATATTCCTACATTTCCTGTTTGCACTAGGCTCAAGTGTGAGCCCCTGGAGGAAATAAGTTCTTCCGTTGCCAGGCTCTGAATTATGTCTGGGATGCTGTGAGCATCCTTCCAGCCCCCAGAAGTTCCTACCAGTCATTCTGGCTAGTCATTCTCCCACCAAGCCATAGGACTAGTGTGTAGCATCTTCAGGATTCTAGGAAGGGCCCTAACTGAATCTGATGAGTCATTAAAAATCCTGATTATAGGTTTGGCTCCACCTGGAGCTTGGCGTCTCAGGAAGATTTATCCCAAATGGCAATGGTTGGGAAGAACTTTGTTGCCTTCAGTTTCCTTTCCTTTAGAGGAAGAATTATTTCATCAGTTTATTTATTTATTTTTTAATTAATTAATTAATTAATTTTTGCCATACTGGGGATGAAACCCAGGGGCACTCTACCTCTGAGTTACATCCCAAGCCCTATTTTTTACTCTTCTATTTTTGAAACAGGGTCTCACTGAGTTGTAAAGGGCCTCACTAAGTAGCTGAGGCTGGCTGCAAACTGTGATCCTCCTGTCTCAGCCTCCCAAATGCTAGTATTATAAGCATGTGCTGCCACGTCTGGCTCATCAGTTTGTTTATTTATTTATTTATTTTCTTAGTGCAAAATGCAGGGCTGTTTCTAAAGGCTCATTTTAAAAAGAGATCAAGTTGGAGTCTGGTTCTGACTAGTGGGAATTTTCCTCCAGCTAAACCAACTGTTGCCTGTGCTTGAACTTCTGCCAATATGGGGGCCATCACTGCAGCACTTTTAACTTAAAAGTGGCTAATAAAATTATGAAGGAAAATCATAAAAGAGAATTATAAACATCATCAAAAAAAGAGAAAAAATGATTTGACTCTGATGAAACTCACTCTCCAGAGACCATAGTAGAAAATTTGCAGACATAAGCTTATGTCAGCAGAAATACTTGGCAGAAAAGTTGTTTCCTCTTTAGTAGGTTTAACTAACCAGTTTCTACTAGTTGGTTGTTTTTAAGATTGCAGAAGGGTGAGTTCGTTTGAACCACCCCCACATGCCACTCTTCAATGGCATGGGGCTGTAACTGTCTTCTGTATTTCTGTCTTTTTAATAAAGTTCTTTAAATCTTCAAAAAAAAAAAGACTGCAGAAAGACAGTAGAGCTGGGCAAAAGAAAAATCTTTAATCACCTCAATTATTCAAATAGAAGAAAGTGAAACACTATTTTCCCTCTTTGGCGCATATGTGTCATGGTGCTGGGGAATGAATACAGGGCATTCTACCTCCAAGATATGCCCCTGCCCTTTTTATTATTTTTACTTTGTTTTGTTTTGAAACAGTGTCTCACTAAGATGTTGAGAGCCTCCTTCCATTGCTGAGCCTCCTTATGTTGTTAAGTACTGAGATTACAGGCAAGCACCACCATACCTGCCTACGGTACTTTTATTTATTTATTTATTTATTTATTTATTTATTTATTTTGCGGGTCTGGGGATGGAACCCAGGGACATTTGACCTCCGAGCTACATCCCCTGCCCTATTTTTTTAAATTATTATTCTTTATTTTGAAAACGGGTCTCACTGAGTGGCAGAGGCCCTCACTAAGTAGCTGAGGCTGTCCGCGAACCTCGATTCTCTGGTCTCAGCCTCCCAAATGCTGGGATGACAAGCGTGCGCCACCACGCCAGGCTATGGTACATTTATTTTTAAAGGTGATGCAGCCTTCAAGAATACAATGTTTTCTGCCGGGCGTGGTGGGCACGCTTGTAATCCCTGCGCTTGGGAGGTGGAGACAGGAGGACCGCGCAGATTTGAAGCCAGCCTCGCTGGCTTAAGAGACCCTGTTTCCAAATAAAAATATAAAATAGGTCTGGGAGTGTAGCCCAGAGGTAGAAGGGTTTCCAGGAACCCCAGTACCAAAAAAAAAAAAAAAAAAGAAAAAAGAAAAAAAAAGAATACATTGTTTTCACATTACCTTACTTCATAAAGAGGTTAGTTAACACATAGAAAGTGTGTTTGTATTAGTGATATAATCATGCCAGGACTCACATTTTAAGGCATAATCATACTTCATCATAATAAACTTAAAACATAATCAGAAACAATATTTGGTCATTAAGTTATGAATATGTTTGGTTAGAAAGTTTTAGCTAACGGGTTAAATGCTACACTGTCTTTATTTTCAAGCACTTTGAACATGGCTACAGTTCCAAGATCATTTTTTCTTCTGGTACTTTTTACTTGTTTATTTTTGGAATGTTTGGGCCAAATCTGTTCCAACTCTGACCTTTGGATTCCTTTCTTTTCTTTTTAGGGAAACAGCTATGTATACCTTTCCCTGTATTAACATACACACTCGCATGCACGATAAACAATTCCCAGACTTGCTTTTCTGACAAATAAATCAGTACCAGTAAATCTTTCAAATGTCAAACTTCTCATTCAGCACGAGACCTGTCACTGTCCATGTGTTTCTTTGACGAAAGCCCAGCTCTTGATTGGCGTGGCTCCCAAATGTCAGAATGCTGAGAAGTACAAGACACTTATTCAGGCTTAGCTGTTTTCTGCAATTATTACAGGTTCTTTCTACCTTTTCTTTTCTTTTCTTTTCTTTTTTTCTGGTTTCTTATAACACTGACTGATCTCACAGACTTCTGGCCTCCCAGGAAGGTCAAAACAGTTTCAAGTTAGTTTGATTTCCTTTAACTCTCTGAAAAGGTACCAGCAATTGCTTTTCCAAGATTGCCTGGAAACTGTAAGGCTGCTTTAAGACATTATTCTATAGAAACCTAATATCACAGGACCTAGTTCAGGCTTCTGACAGTCCTAGGTATAATTCATACTTTTTTGCTTCATAAGCACACATACTATTTCACCTCCTGAACTGTAGTCGGAGTCCTCATCTATTAAGTGGAAACTGATAATATTAAGAATAGAAGCGGGGGTTAGGTGTGATAATGCACACTTTTAATCCTAGTACTTGGGAGGCTGAGACAGGAGAATAGCATGTTTTGAAGGCTAGCCTCAGCAACTTAGCAATACCCTCAGCAATTTAGGGAGGCTCTGTTTCAAACAAAAGTTAAAAGGGGCTGGGTGAACTGCTTAGAGGTAGACACCTCTGTGCCATGCGTGTACAAGAGAATAAAGACTTACAAGCCAAGAGCAAATGTGTTTTAGAAGAAAGGAACAAGAGTACATTTACTTAGGTGCCAGTAAGTAGGACTTTTTTTTTCTTTACACACTCACCCTAAACAACAACTACAAAAAAAGGCAAAGAATATTACAGGAAAATAAGCATGTGGATACAACAGGGAATGCCCTGGTGCCATGTTGCCCTATGAGAATCAAGGTATCATGTGATATGTAGCTAGTTCTGCCCAGTAAGTCGGTACGTGGGTCAGGCGCACATTTAGGACCACGATTCACTCCCTACCTCCGTGACATTCCACATCAACCCAAGGCTTGCCTGCAATATGACACATTTCCAAATTTTAATATACAGTGTCATGAAATGACTGGGTTGTTATTTCCTAGTCTCAGTGCTTGTAATAGCTCAACGTGAATTACTCACTGAGATTTTCTATGGGCAAGGCCACTTTCATTAACAGTAGTAACCTGATCAGAGTCAGAGACTCTGTGTCCAACACAAATAGACTTTTGGATGGAGAGAAAAAAAACTTCTACCATCTACACTTAAGTCTTTATCTGGGAAAGGACGATCCAGTTAGGAAATGATCTAGACATGCTGATTTGCCCATAGATACTATTATTTTTAGTATTTTGTAGGGACAAGTAAAGACAAAAGATTCAAAGCAGTCTACCAAGTGGTTCTAATGAAAGTGGGAAGAGAACAACCTAGATTTTCAGTGGGCTCAGAGATTCTTCTTCAGATAATCTCCCAAATCTTGACAGCTCCCAAAATGCAACTGGTGCATTAATCCCAGGCTAGTAACCCATTAGGCAGGTCCAACATCTAACTCATCATCTACTTCCTGCACCTGCTCACCTTGCCCCTTAGCTACCACTCCTCCCCTCCTCCTCCTCCTCCTCCTCCTCCTCCTCCTTCCTCTTCTTCTTCTTCTTCTTCTTCTTCTTCTTCTTCTTCTTCTTCTCTCTCTCTCTCTCTCTCTCTCTCTCTCTCTCTCTCTCTCTCTCTCTCTCTCTCTCTCTCTCTCCTCTTTTCTTTCTCTCTCTCTCTTACCAGGGATTGAACTCAGGGACAGTCTACCTCTGAGCTACACTCACAGCCCTGTTTTATTTTTATTTTATTTTGAAACAAGTTCTCACTAAGTTGCTCAGGGTGTCGCTAAATTTCTGAGGCTGGCCTTCAGCCTATAATCCTCCCGTCCAGCCTCCCGAGTGAGTGCTGGGATTACAGGTATGTGCCACTAGGCCTGGTGCCATTCTCTTTTAAGTCAGTATCAGCGCCTCACCTTGGACGCTCCTTCCCTCCTCTGAGCCTCCCTTCTTCTTAACATCACACCTTCCTCTTTCCTCATTTTTCTTTCTCCTCTCTTTCTTCCCCCTGTCAGTTTGGGGTCTTCATGGGAACAGCTTCTTTGCTTCTCCTCCCAACACACAACACACACACACACACACACACACACACACACACACCTTTGCCTCTGAGCTTTTCCAATCCCTGGGTGCATGTCGTGTCTCTCCTTATTAAGACTGTTGCTCTCAGAAGATCCACCCAGCCACACCACACCATCCCTGACCCACTCCTTTTATCCCAATCCTGTGCTCAGCCACTTAATCCCAGCCCATGTCCTTAGTTATTTCCCACAGCTTGCCCTCTCACAGTCCCTCCTATTCAAATTCTCGCCCAAGTCTACATCCATCGCTACATCTATCTCCTTAAAATACCTCGGAAACAACTTCTAAGCCCAGCCCTACACGGTTAGAAGTCGGTCCTGCGTCCCTGGACGCCCACGTGTCAATTAGGGGCACCCATGCTACCCCCCGCCGCTGGTTCCTCACCCCCTCCCCATGTAGGGACGTGGAAAGAGATCGACTAATTTCGGGGGTGGGAGCTGAGTTAGATTCCCATGGATTCTAATTCGCACCTTCTACCCCTGCTTCGGATACCCTGTAAATTACACATCCCTTTTTCATCGTTATCCTCCTCACACAAGGGGAGTAAGACCTACTGCCAAGCCATTTAATTTGCCCGCGATGCCTCTAAGAAAGACCTAAGTAAAATCTCCACGCTGCCTTTATTAGTCTTTATTAGTCTGCCCAGAAGTGGGAAGGAGTCGAGGGAGGAGGGGATTGCGTTTCCACCTAAACCCCTGATGTAAGGATACCGGCTTCGTCCCGCCTGGCGGTGCGCTCTCCCATTGGTGCATCCAAGCTGCGCAATCTGGGAAAACTGCTTCAAACTCTCTCCCCACGTGGGCGCCGCTCCTTCTGGCTGGAGGCGGCGTGGAGGAGACTCAAATGGACCTTGAGATGCTGCCGGGGTCCAGGGGCATGGCGGGCTCCGGACAGCCGGGGCACGGCCACTAGGGGGCGCCGCGAGCGCGCCGGCCCCGCCCGCCGCGGGAGGAGGGCGAGCGCCGTCCCGGGCCAGTCCCGAGCCCGGGGCGGGCGGGCGGGCCAGACGCGGGGACTGTCACCGCGGACGCACCGCGGCCCCGTCCCAGCGCGAGCGTCGGGGGAGTCGGGGCCGCCCGGAGCCGCCGCCGCCGTTCGTCCCGCCGGGTCCAGGGTCCGGCTCCCGGGGAGCAGCCGCGCGGGCCCGGGGCGATGTCTGCCGGGGCCGCCCGCGGTCCTCGGCGCAGCCGGGCGCAGCCGCTCCCGCGCCTCTGGTGCCTCTGCGCCGCGCTGGGGATGCTCTGGTCCCCCTCCTCGCGGGCGTTCAACTTGGACGCGGACCGGCCCACGGTGTACCGCGGCCCGGAGGGCAGCTACTTCGGCTACGCGGTGGACTTCCACATCCCCGATGCCCGCACGTAAGTCGCTCGCCCCGCGCAGGTCCGCCCCGAGCCCCTGCCGCGGGCCCCGCAGGTCCTCGCAGGCTGGAGGCAGGCGGGCCTGAGAGCGCATCCCGCTGCCCACTCGGGGCCCCGCGCTCCCAGCCCGCCGCCAGCCTCTTCTCCCCCCTGCGCGCTAGATAGATCTGCCTCCTAGCTCTGACTTAGAGACACGCCACTGCGTGGCATTCCCGAGTTCGGAGACTCGCGCATCTTACGAAGGAGGGAACCAGACTGCAGAGGCTCAAGAGAGTTAAGATGGCCCAACGCAGTCTGAGCTACCCTGGTCAGAGTGCCAGTGCTGTGGTCTACAAGCAGCCAGGCTCCGTCCTCTTCATTCCCCCCCTCTACATAGAGAAGAAGTCGGACTTTGAGCAGCCTCTTCCCAACCAGGTGTCCGACGCCCATAGGTTTCCGAGGGGAGGCAAGCTTGACAGGTCTGTCCATCACACCTGCGCTTCTGCCCTCCACCCCTGCTCCAGAGAGCCTGCCGCTCAGGCCGCGCTACGTGCGCACACTTTCCTGATCTCCAAGGGGTGACCTTCTCTAACCCTTCTGCAGAGCGAGTGTCTTGGTGGGGGCGCCCAAAGCCAACACCAGCCAGCCGGATATCGTGGAAGGGGGAGCCGTGTATTACTGTCCTTGGCCCGCGGAGGGGTCTGCGCAGTGCAAGCAGATACCGTTCGACACCACCAGTAAGTGATATTTGTCCTTCTGGACTGTGGGTCCTGGTTTCCAAGAGCCGGAACCAGCAGGAGTCAACTTGCACTAGCTCTGTTCTCTTTTGCTTTGCCTGGCTTGCTGCTGTTCGGGGCTGTAGATCTCTAGGAAAAAAAAAAAAAAAAAAAAAAAAAGAGGGTCGTCTCCACCTTGAGAATGTTTTGTGAGCCATAGAGAAGAAATAATATTTGCACCGTGTTTGGACACATCCTAGTGACATCTGTCTCCTTACTGTCCAGAGGGGATCCTTTCCAGTGAGGATGCTTTGGAGAAATACAAAAGTTACATCCTAACCCTGACCACGGAGAGAATGTGGTTGCTCCCCAGGGCCCCACCTGGGGAGAGACAGCTTCTGAGCCCAGCACAAGCTCCAGGGGCACCTGAACCAGGGCAGATCCAGACACCAAGCCATGCTGTCGCTTAATTCTTTACAGAAAGAAAGAATTCTCTTTCAAAATATTGGACATTGGATGCAAACTAGTACAGGCAGAGTGTGGATGGATTACATTCATTTCCCAAATCCCTAGACAGATGTTTCTTATTTAATTAAAGGGAAAATACATTTTAAACAATTCAGGCTGCTTATGTTTCCTCTGGTGTTTTCTCTTTGAGTCCTGAGAAAATAATTTAAACGTAATGTGTTTGAAAACATTTACACTGAATGTTTTAATTTGTACCACCAAAACTTTATGAATTCAAATGATATATGTTATCAAAAAGCAAATATCTCTTTCCAGGAAAATGCAAATATGTCATCTCAAATAAGTTTTGATGAATAATCATTTAAAATACCTGTGCACTGCACAGCTATTTTATGACACCAGTCTTGATTTTCTTTACTTTTTGGTTTTCTTAGTGTACATTTAGAATTAATGTAGAATATCCATGTTCACAGAATTTTGATGAAATTGGGTGGTATTTACTTTTTACTTTAAATATTTTATGTTGGGGGGAAATAATTTTATATCCATGAATATGAAAATCATTTCAAAGAAAACATCCTGTTCAAGAATTACCTTGAATCATGACCAAATTAGGAACGTTTTTATAAAAAGCATCGTTAAAATTATGTTTTATATGCCTATCTATATATGGTCATGACAGCTCTTTATTGTTTCATTAAATAATTTAGTTCTTTCATGCCAACTTTTATAAACTTTTACTTTAATATTTAAGATGAGCGAATGGAAAAATTAAACTTTTTGATGTTACTTATTGACAGAAATCTTTTAATTACTTGTTTGATCATACTTACTTAAGATGTCTTCTAGTTACTGATCCCAGTTTAAGAATAAACTTCCAAAGTCAGAAACTAAGCATGAAATTAATACCATTTTAATTATCATGCCCAAACCGTGCATAATGCCCAAACCGTACATATTTCAAAAAGTATTTTAAACTCAGACCTTGACAAGTAAAGACATCCTTGGAATTCATTAAATTGACATTCGGGAAAATAAGAGTTTATACTTTGCATCATGCTTTATGTGTTCTCACGAAGAAGTAATCTATAGTCACGAAAACAAATTGAATAACCTTCCAGGAGATCCCATAACACATTGAATCAGGATCTAGTTGGTATATTTTTCTTTTGATAAATGAAGATTCAATGTCTGCTCAGATAAGTGACACCTGAGTACCTTTCAAACCCTTATTCCCCGTACCTGTTATGGTTCTATTGATAAAAAAACAGAGAATCCAGGCATCAATATGAATTTTTTAAAAACCAGTACTCCCCATCAAAATGTCCCAGGGCGACAGTACACTAGGTAATATTTTCCAAGGTTCATTATGAAGCAATTGTTTGGAGCTTTGAATTCACTTTCCCATAGAGAACTAATGCTGAAGATTGTGCTTTGGTCTCCAAAACAGCCCACAGGAAAGTGCTTAACTCTTACTGTAGCTGAATTGTATTTGCAACATAATAGTAAGGGACAAACTAATAGAATTTCAGCAGTTAAATAAATAGGAAAATAATGCCAAGGAAAGACCAGTGCTGGGAAAAGATGAGGGACGATGGCCTCTTTTGTGCAGGGTCTGAAGAAGACAGCAAGAGTCTCAAAGGGCCCTAGAGAGCCACGCTGTTGGTTCCACACTGCCCCTTGCCACCTTACTTCTAAACGCATGGAGTTGTTTCCTGATAAAGAGACAGATGTATCCTACCATTATAGTTATCCACCATGATCTCAATAACTTAGGGCTTATCAATGGAACAAGGTAGGGAGAAGGGAGAGAAATAGATGTCTATGAAACAGTTGAGCAGAAACTGTCTTCTCTACGCAAGTCAGGGTAGGCTACACAAAGTTTGTAAGGAATGAATGGTTCATGGTGGCATGAACCTTGCAGTGATCTGTACAAGAGGAAGGAGGCTCACAGAGAGAAGAGAGGAATAGTCGGGAAAAATTCTTCTTGTTAGCCGTCAAGGAGTACTGTGGGCCCAGAAACCTTGGTTGCTGCTGGGAATGGCCTGAAAATAGGTGGAGTCAGTGGACCACAGGTCCGATGTTTGCTACTGACTGGGTGCTTGGGATACTCTCTAACTCATTTCTATTAACTTGCCTTATGTGTGTACCCACAGTCATACTGGTGGTGGCTGCCATTTTTTCTTTTCTGTCTTCTTCTTTATTATTATTATTATTATTATTATTATTATTATTATACTGCAATTGAACCCAGGGGCATTCTACCTCCAACCTACATCCCTAGTTCTATATATTTTCAATTTTGAAACAGATCCTTGTTAAATTACTGAGGGTCTTACGACGTCATTGAGGGTGGCCTCCAACTTGCAATTCTCCTGTTTCAGTCTCCCAAGTACTGGGATTATAGGTGTGTCCCACCACACGCAGCTGCAGGGGCTTGCATTGATGGGAATCTCTGGAAGGTACCGCAGAAGCCAGGATGGCTGGGTACAACTGGAGCACCAGTTTTGTGGGCAGAGTGGAATCTCAGAACCGAAGCTGCAAGGTGGAAATCAGCATTGCTGACTCTGAGTCTCACAGCATGACATTAATTGATGACTACTTAGTACCAGCTACTTTATATACATTATTTCTCACCTGTAACACAAAACAGCTACGTAAAACTCACTTCATGGTGAAGGAAACTGGCATCAAAGTTATGTCCAGGACCAGACAAGGCAAGTTCGAGATAGAGGTTTGCTGATCCAGAGCCTGCCTCTTTGGTCACCTTCCTTCCAAAAATGGGGAGAGGATGGTTCTCATGGAGTGCAAACCCAGGATCCTGACAGGGTCCCCGACAGCCTTGGCAGGCACCGTTCACCTTTGCTCTTCTCCATCCCCCATCCTGACATTGGCTTCCCAAATTCCAGTGTAAAGGATCCTCCAGATAAGAGCTGAAAGGGGGAGCAGTTGTAGCAGGAAGGTTATAGAAACCAGAGGTTAGCATTTCGGAGGCTGAGACAGGAGGATCCCTGTTCTTGGGCAGCCTCACTGAGCTGCTACTTGGTCCTCTGCAACTCAGTGAGGCTCTGTTTCAAAATAAAGAATAAAAAATAGGGCTGAGGGTATAGTTTGAAAGTAGAGTGCCCCTGGGTTTCACCCTCAATATTGCAAAAAAAAAAAAAAAAAAAAAAGAGGAAAAGAAAAAGAAACCAGAGGTTAGAAGCAGGCTTATCTTAAATTATGGCTTGTGTATGTCCCTGGTTTGCTTAAGCTCTGCAAAATTCCTCATTGAGAGTTCCTCATTAGCTGCCTCCCAAGTTACTCTTTGTCAGTGCCAGCAATGTACTTTTTCCCTAAAAAAAAAAAAAAAAAAAAAAAAAAAAAAAAGGAAGAAAATTTCTCAGCTTGAAAAAGTAGTGGCTTTGCTTGGATAGATACCTGCACCCTGACATCCACATAACAGTGGGGATGTGCTGGGCACAAGTGTGTATCGCATTGCCAGTATTCCTCTGTAAGAATATCTGTGACTTTCCCTGTCTTGCAACCTGTCTACTTTTACTATTTTGTCCAAATTCAAGACATTGTAAGCAACCGGAGCTTTTAATGAAATGTTTTCAACTTGTTCAGTCCCCCGAGATGTCTGTACTTTGCCCTTTTTTAGAGTAACCTATCTATCTCAGCCTAGATACTGAAGTTGCCTCCAGCTGTGATCCTATAATCTCAACTTATTTAAGGTCAGATGCCCTAAAAAAAAAAAAACTACCTGTTAATTTATTTTTAATTAAGTAACTGTTTTTATCTTATCATTTTAGGGGACACAATTTCTCATGGTGAATGCGAAAAGGCAAACACCAGGCTTGGGCTAGTCTAGAGCTTCAGTGGCATGAATACCATTAAATTCTGCTCCTTTCAAGTATGGAAAAAGGGAATTTTAAAGAAGCATATGGTGGTGGGGGAGGTGCAGAGAGTAGATAATTTTTCTGCTCTGTACAGAGTCAAGTGGTTCCCTAAAAAACACTTCTCTCATTTCCCTTCTGTCTTTCCTTCTTACTTCAATAGAGCAAAATCCTTCCCATCACCAAGTGATTCCTTCCACTTTTGCCCCAGGAGCTCTCTCCACTGTGCCCTTCTGTCTTAAGCAACTTAAAACATCGCATCTGCCAAAGGCACGTCTCTCGTCGCTAAGTCTACTCCAATGTGTATTCTTTTTTCCTACACTTGCTTCCTGAACCAAAATGTGGATTAAATAAGGATGGAGAGAGTACAACCTTTTTGCTAAGAGGGGGAGTGAATGAAACTGTAAACCAGACATCTCATTTTTGGAATAATGACAGGGTAAGTCGCAACCATAATAACAAAAGCATAGTACATAAAATATTTGGTTGTGTTCAATGCTCAAATGGTACCTTTTGAGAAGGACAATGGCACATGCTAATAAATGATGGTGCTCATCATGGCACTAATAATAACAGAGGCAAAGCAGATGGGAAATTCTCATGCAATCAGGGACCCACATGAAAAGCCAACAGGAAGTAGTGGGAGGTGTCACTGAGATTTGGAAGTCATCTAAGAAAGACTACTAGAATTTGCCTGGCCTTAATTTAGCATCTTTGTGCTTGAAAAAAGAAAAAAAAACTTAAAATGGAAGATGATTTGGTTAGGATATTTCAAAACTTCAGGATGTTCAAGTTTTGTTGGAATTGTGTTTTTGCGTGGAGACTGGAAGCCTTTATTTGAGGGGGTCTGTTTTGTTTTGTGTGGAGTGAACCCACAATCTGAAGCAGCTTAAAGCATCTGGTGCTGGAACTGGTGCAGGACTGGGTTTTGATAGCACAGGGTGTGCCCTCTTTCTCCTGTGAGGGTTGAGAAACATATTGGTCACATAAGTCTTGCTTTTCTGACTTCCCCAGAAAGCAATCAGTTTTTGTTTGGGAACAAAGAGAAGGAAAATGTAGGTCAGAGCTATCCAAGAAAATGACAGAGGAAATAGCATAAATGTGATAGGATTCAGGAACAGCAGAAATCTGTGGTCTAACAAGTTCAGGAAGGTTAAAAAAGAAAGGGTACCCCAAAGATCACCTACTCCTTTTTTTTGTAGTTTTTTATTTTGATATTTTGGAGATTGAACCCAGAGACATTCTAACTCTAAGCTAAAACCCCAGCCCTCTTTAATTTTTTAAAATTTTTTAAACAAATTTTTTATTGAACATAAATGGTATACATTTCTCACTTAGTTGCCGAGGGTCTTGCTAAGTTGCTGAGGCTAGCCTGGAACCCGTGATCCTCCTGTCTTAACCTCCCAAATACTAGGATTAAAGGCATACTCCACCTTGCTAACTCACCTACTCCTTTTAAGGATTAATAATGAGCAGAGGAAGTTTTGCTACTCAGATTTTATGCACACGTGTGCGTGCACGCGCACACACACACTCTCACACACACATAGAGTCATTGAGGGCTGTTTAACTGAATTTTTATTTTTTCTGCAAGTGATTCATGCTGGCTACTATGCCTGAATATACTGGCCTGAGAGAGGCAGCCACCATCCATCCCAGAAGGAACCTTGATTGGCCGAGACTTCCATGTGCCTGAATGCAATTGAGTCCCGATCTGAGAAGGGAGGAGGCGGTGGTCCCTACAGCATTAGCAACCGAGGAAGCAATTAGAAAAAGGAAGTCCTTGAAACTGCAGCTAGAAATGGGAAACAGATCTGCTGTACGGCTAGTCGAGTAGTAGGAACATTAGGCGCCTGTTGCTTAATCTGCAAAATTCTTTCAAGAAGCTCGAAGTCTGTGTGAGGGAACAGGCTTCCAGGTTCTTGGCAGGAACGTCCATGTGTCAGCTGCAGCATTCTCGGAGAATAGTCCAAAATAGTCCTAAAATTATTCTGGAAGAAAAATGCTCACTGACATTTAAGTGACCGGCTGAAATGTGCGTATTCAAACATGACGTGTTGTGTCGAAAGTTCTGATTCTGCACATTGTGTTGATAAAAAGAATTGCCAACATTTCTAAAAGCTCCTTCCTCATAGGTGTGCCCTGGCGGACACTACCCAGGCACACAAATATGGATCTTTCGAGGGAGATAGATTAAAAACAAAAACTATTGATCTTATTAAAAGCACTTACTCGATTTTTAACCAGCAAGCATGTTTAGAACATTTTAAAATTGATTTTTCAAATATATTTAAATACATGCTTAAAATAGACTTTCAATACATGCTTAAAAAAAAACATATAAATCTGAGTGTGGTGGCACACACCTGTAATCCTAGTACTTGGGAGGCTGAAATAGAAATAGGAAAAGAAGATTGCAGGTTTGAGACCAGCCTCAGTAACTTAGACTCAGCAATCTTGTGAGAACCTGTTTCAAAATAAAAAGGGCTGGGGTGTAGGTCAGCGATAGAATATTTCTGGATTCAGTCCCTAGTACCACACATACACCAACAGAAATATAAACAAACGAGAGAGAGAGAGAAAGAGAGAGAGAGAGAGAGAGAGAGAGAGAGAGAGAAGAGAGAAGAGAGAAGAGAGAAGAGAGAAGAGAGAAGAGAGAAGAGAGAAGAGAGAAGAGAGAAGAGAGAAGAGAGAAGAGAGAAGAGAGAAGAGAGGAGAGAGGAGAGAGGGAGAGAGAAGAGTATGCCTTCATGAGGACTGGCTGGGACAGGAGGATAGCAGGTTTAAAGCCAGCCTTAACAATCTAGAGAGGCTCTTAGCAACTTAGAGAGGCCTTGTTTCCAAATAAAAAATAAAATAGGGTTGGGATGTAGCCCAAAGGTAGAAAAACCTTAGGTTCCATCTCTAGTATCACAAAAAAAATTGGTTTTCTGGCCCTGGGGGCATTTCTGGGAGCATGTGGGCATTAAGCTCTTTGGTTTATGGGAGTGCTGATATGATAATACCTGGAAACATAAGGACATGCCTGGAGGGCACAGGCCACTACCCTAAATGAGAGAAAACAATTAGATCATTACAGAAGACCTTCCTCATCTTCCTTTAAATAAAGGACGAAATGTTCAGTATGCTTTGTAAAAGAACCCTGCGTAGCTGGGCGTGGTGGCACATGCTTGTAATCCCAGCGCTTGGGAGGCTGAGACAGGAGGATCCCACAGGTTTGAAGCCAGCCTCAGCTACTTAGTGAGGCTCTCAGCAACTTAGTGAGACCTTGTTTCCAAATAAAATATAAAATAGGTCTGGGAGCATAGCCTGGAGGTAGAAAGCCCCTGGGTTCCACTCCCAGTACCACAAAAAAAAAAAAAAAAAAAGAACATGCATGGAACCATGTTAAGAATTCCTCTGTGCAGGGAAGTACCACATTGTGATTCCCTTGCACTTACAAAATGCAGACCTGGGACCCCCCTCTCTGGTAGTCATTAAACTAAGGAGATCTCACCTCAAACATAGGATTGTAGTTATCAGAACTAGCTCACCTGCGCTGCAGGGCATTCACTTGTTACCAGCAGATCAACTCTGCTTTAACTCCATTATTTGACATCACAAAAGCCTGTATCAATCCACCCTGATTTCCAGGACATCCCAAGACCAGCGAGAAGGGCACATCATTGCTGCAGGAATGGATTTATTCATGGAGCCCACAGGGCCCATGAGCAGCATCTCACCCAAAGGGCAGTGGTGGAAGCAAACTCCAGAGCTAAGCTATGGATCCTATTCTAGCCACTTCACCTTCACCTTTTGTCATGTACCCAGAAGTTTCCAGCCAAAGCCACCCTCTTGCCACACGGCTTGCGCAAGAAATGTTCATGGTCCTTCAAAATGCATGGTGAACACCCACTCCCTACCCAAATCCTACCTAACCCCCCAGGATATCTTATCTTCTAGTAATGATTTTCTGGTAGTTCTGGAATCTCTTTTCCTCATTTCCCAAAAAGATATAGGTTTGAGGAATTAATTTAGAAATTGTTATAAATCCTGGTTTTGGAAGAAAGGAGATATGACACTGAAAATATTTTTTGAGCTGTCTAACTGTGGATAGCCCATGAAGTTATGACATAAGAAATAGTATACAAAGAGGCCAGATATGCTGGTGCATGCCTGTAATTGCAGTACTTGAGAGACAAGAGGATTTCAGGCTCAAGGACCAGCTCTTCAAGTAATGATACTCTTGGTGATCTAGCAGGATTGGGGGTGTAGCTCAGAGGTAGAATGTCCCTGGGATCAATCTCTAGTATAAAAAAGTTAAGATTA
The DNA here is from genome assembly GCF_963383645.1 of Muscardinus avellanarius. Classification (NCBI taxonomy): domain Eukaryota; kingdom Metazoa; phylum Chordata; class Mammalia; order Rodentia; family Gliridae; genus Muscardinus; species Muscardinus avellanarius. The sequence continues at coordinate 17,157,182 of NC_137806.1, forward strand.
TACAATCATAAAAAGTGAATCCTACAAAGTATCAGCATTTATGAAGGAAGCTGCTTTTGTTTAATGTTAAGTGGAAGTCATAAAATCCAAAATTGTGTCTACCACTTTTTGAAGGGCTCAAGAAGGGAAAGCAGCCGGGCGATACAAGTGGTGGGGGGTCGGGAGCGGTGGGAAGGGGAGGACTCAGTGATGGTCTGGATCACACTCTCGTCTTCAAAGCTGTTGACAGAAGCATCTTCACTTCCTTACCACCTATCTTGCTCTCTACCACAAGTATGGAGTTTGGGATGCGAGCTTCAAACACATAGTGTCATTTGAGTGTCCCCGAAACATGTCCTGGAGAGTAACCTCTCTGGGTCACATTTTCTTTCCCCTGCTTTGTCTCTTTTAAAGGTGTGTGTGTGTGTGTGTGTGTGTGTGTGTGTGTGTGTGTGTTGCTAAGATATTGAAACCAGGCGCCTTCTACCTCCAAGCTACAAATCCAGGCGTTTTTTTATTTTCTTATTTGGAAACAGGGTCTCACTAAGTTGCTAAGAGCATCGCTAAATTGCTGAGGCTGGCTGCAAATCAGTGATCCTCCTGTGTCAGCCTCCTAAGCACTGGGATTATAGGAATTAGCCACCATGCCAATCACTGTTTTGGTAGGGGAAAAAGTATTCAAAGTTTAAATAATATGGCCAACCTCCTGAGCATGAAATGAAATGTGAGAAGCCGTGAAAGTCAATTCCAGGTGGCAACTTTAATAGAGAATGTGTGATCTGCACATCCCCTTTCCAGGAAGGGAGATGTTGGGCACACATGTATCAATAAGGTTCTTTCATGAGCCTGGGTCCCTGGTGGCTTGAATGAGCTGAGCCTCCCTGTATGCTCACAATAAATACATATGCAAAGAATAAACTTGGTTGTATTAAGCCAGAGATTTGGGGTTGTTTCTCTTATCTAGGTACTTTTTGGTCAAATAGTACAAATGAAGAGAACTCGGGGGAACTTTACCTCCAAGATATTCTCCCACCCCAGTGTGTGTGTGTGTGTGTGTGTGTGTGTGTGTGTGTGTGTTATTGGGAATGGAACCCAGAGGCATTGTAACTCTGAGCTTTACCCCCAGTCCTATTTTTTAGTCTTTTTATTTTGTTATTTTTTACTTTTTAAATTTTTTATTGGTGCATTGTAGTCATACATTTCAAATGGGTTTTAAATGAGGTACAAGATGGTAGAGGCATACATGCACACATCACTCATTTAGCCCTTCCCCAATTCCCACCCCATTCCCTCTCCCTCCCTCCTTCTCATATTTGGAGTAGTGATTGGCTTCAATATGTTTATGAATGTACATCATGTACATTAGGGAATATTAGGGAATATTAGGGAATTTTCCTCTTAGAGTTAGAGCAATTTTTTTTCTAATCGCTTTTTTATTTTTAGTTTTTGGCGGTACTGGGGATGGAAGCCAGGGGTGTTCTACCTCTGAGTTACACCTCCAGCCCTATTTTTTAGTCTTTTATTTTTATTTATTTATTTATTTTTCCATTTGATTATTTTATTTTTTGGTGCTGGAGACTGAACCCAGAGGGCTCTACCACTGAAACGCATCTCCAGGTCTTTTTTTTTTTTTTTTTTTTTTTTTTTTGGCTGAAACTTGCTTCTTCTTTTATTTTTAATATTATAGCGATTTATCCAAAATCAACAATGATAATCTCACATAACAGATTCATTTGTCTGATATCAAACTTTTGATCACTTAGAGATAACATTTCAATATTTATTTCTTGTTTTCTTTCTTACCAGAGGATATTTTTCTTTTCTTTTTTTAAGGTGAAACTATCATAGATTTTTTTTTGAGAAAAAAATCTATCCTAACATGAAATATGAACTCTAAATGCCCAAAACAATCTCAAAAAAGAACACAGCTAGAAGATGTACATTTTCTGATTTCAAACCTTATAAAGCTACAATAATCAAAACAGCATAGTACTGCTATAAAGGCAGATATATAAACCAGTGGAGTAAAATAAAAAAACTAGAAATAAATTCTTCCATATATGGTCCAGTTATTTTTGACAAGGTTTCCAAGAACATTTGGTGAAGGAAATAATAATCTTTTTACTAAATATTGTTGAAAAATAATAATTACATGAAAAATAATAAAATTGGACCCTTACCCACACCATATACAAATATTAACTCAAAATAGATAAAAGACCTAAATGTAAATCTTAATACTACAAAATTTTAGAAGAAAACTTGGGTCATAAAACTTCACAATTGAAATTGGCAGGGATTTCTTGGATATGATCCCAAAGGCACAGGCAACAAAAGAATAAACAAACAAACTTTATAAAAAATAAAAAAAATTATACATCCAAAGACAATGTAAACAGAATTAAAAGTTACTGAGAGAATAGGATAAAATATTTCCAAATGCTATATCTGAAGGTATATTAATATTCCAAATAGAAATACTAAAAATTATCAACAATAAAAGCAAACAATACAATTTAGAAATAGGTAAAAGACTAAAATAGATAATGAATCTCCAAATATTTTTATATGACCAATAAACACATGAATATTACTCATCATTATCATAATGCAACTAATTATTAAGGAAATACAAATAAAAATTATAGTGAAATACTACTTCACATTTGTTAGGATGGCTACTTAACATGAATTAACTTGCTCCAGCCATTTAGCTTGAGTTTTTTTTTATTATCTTTACTTGTAAAGTGTGTTTCTTGTAAGCAGCGATGGATGGATTCTGGTTTTTAATCCATTTTTCCACTTAATGTCTTCTTATTGGGGAATTGAGGCCGTTTACATTCAGTGTGATTATTGAGAGATAACTTTTAATTCCTAACATGTTAAGAGTTCATTTCTGTTTGAAATACTGTTTATTCTTCTTTGCTTAGTTATCTGCTGGATGGAAAAATCTTGTTTCTCTGGTTCTGGTGTGTATTACCTATTTCTTCTTTGTAGTTAATCTCTTTGAGTATTTTCTCTAGCGCTGGTTTTGAAGACATAAATTCCTTCAGTTTCTGTTTGTCATGGAAGCTTCTTATTTCCCCATCTAATTTGATAAATAGTTTTGCTGGGTAGGAAGTTTTTGGCTGGAAGTTGTTTTCTTTCAGAGTTTGGAATATGTTACTCCAAGCCCTTCTGGCTCTCATGACTTGGTTTGGGAAGTCTGGAGTGATTCTAATCGGTTTGTCTCCGAATGTCACTTGGCCTTTTGTTTTTGTTGCCTTTAAGATTCTCTGCTTGGCTTCTACATTGGTCATTGTGACAATTATGTGGCATTGGGAACCTTTTCTCTAAGCCTGTCTAAAAGGAGTCTATAAGTTTCCTGGACTTATGTATTGATCTCTTGCTCTATGTATGGAAAATTTTCTGCTATTATTTTTTTGAAGAGATTATTGATCCCTTTGGTTTCACCTTCTTTTCCCTCCTCTATTCTGATTATTCTTAGGTTAGTTCTCTATAAATGGGCCCATATTTCTTCAATGTCAGATTTCTGCTGTCTGATTTTTTTCTAAGTTATAAATTATGCATTTGTTTTTGGATAGATCATCTTCTAGGAGCAAGATTCTATTCTCCATGTGGTCTAATTGATTGTTTATAGTTTGAATTGATGTCTTTACTTCAATGATTGTATCCTTTATCTCTTTTTGGCTCTCTCTGAATTATTTTTGAAGGTCCTGTATTATCTCTACAGTTATATTCCTGATTTGATCTTCTGGAGATCTCTGAATTTCTGTGTTATCAGGTTCTGATAATATGGGGTTGTGGATGTTCATTGCTCTATTGTTCCTTTTTTTCATTATTTCAGATGTTTGTGCCTTCTCTGGGTTCTTCCCTGGGTCACCATGACTTCACTTAGGGTGCTCTGGATCTCAAGTTTGTCGGAATCTCAGCTGTCACTACTCCTTTACTGGGTTGTATCACAAAGTCTCAGACCCAGGCAGTTAATTGAGGCTGTGTGAGACCATGGAGGGTGCCAGGCTGGGCATTTTCCCAAAGGGAGCTGCAACTAGGGTGCGGTATCTCTGCCACTGCTACTCCTTCACTGGGTTGGACTGCAAAATCTCAGACCCAGGGAGATTATCAAAGCTGTGCAAGTCCCTGGGGGTGCAGTGCTGGGATTTTTTCTGTAGGGGCTGCAATTTCACTTATGGTTATTGTGTGCACTGATCTGGAGCTGTAGTGGCTCTGGTCAACTCACCACTGCTGCTGGCAAGTTGAGGTGCTATGCCCTTGGCCGTGAGGCTGGCATATTTCTTTTCTGGTTTTGAGTTCCATTCTGAGTCCCTGGAAGGCGTGATGAGCTTGGCCACTGGGAGTTTAGATGTTCTTTGTGCTGAAAGAACTGCTGAATTACACCTGAATGATCTGCAGCTGCTCACTTCATCTCTTTGTTTACCTTTCCTCTCTGGAGCCTGGTGCTGTGAGGGAAGATGGCGCCAGTGCGGCTCTACCGCCACAATGAGGGCTGGTTTCTTTTCTGGTCTCTGGTTGTTCTTCTAGTCTTCTTTTTCTCTGTACCTTGTGTTTACATTTTTTATTTCTCTACTGAGAGTGTTTTCTGGCTATGAAAAGCGCTGATTTTTTGGCAATAGAGATTGAGTGTTAGCAGGATTCGTAAACACTGCTTTTCTCGATCCCCATATTCCTGGAAGTCAGTCTTTTTATTTTTGAAACAGGATGTCACAAAGGGCCTCGCTAAGAAGCTGAGGCTGTCCATGAACTGAGATCCTCCAGTCTTGCCTCCTGAATGCTAGGATTACAAGCGTGTGCCACCACGCCCAGCATCTCCCCAGTTTTTTAATATTTTCTTTTAAAAAAGGGTTTTGCTGGGTTGCTGAGAGGCTGACTATAGTGCTGAGTCTATTCTTGAATCTGTGATCCTCTTTCCTGTCTCAGCCTCCCAAGTATTGGGATTCCAGATGTACACTACTACATTCAGATTCTTCTCCCCTCCTCCTCCTCCTCCTTCTCCTCCTCCTTTTTCTCCTTCTCCTTCTTCTTCTTCTTCTTCTTCTTCTTCTTCTTCTTCTTCTTCTTCTTCTTCTTCTTTTTCTTCTTCTCCTTTTATTTTTTTGGGTGGGACTGAGGATGGAACCCATGAACTGTATCTCCAGCCTATTTTATTATTTTATTTAGAAACAGGGTCTCACTAACTTGTGGAGGACATGACCAAATTGCTGAGGCTGGCTGAGAACCTGTGATCCTCCTTTCTTAGCTTCACAACTACTGGGATTACAAGTGTGCACCACCACGCCCAGTGCATACCTCACTTTTTATTGGCTTTTCTAGGAGAATACACACTGTAAGTCTCAGTGAAGGAGAATAAATGCAAACATATTCTAACTTATGGAACCATTTTTTTTTCATGTTTAGTCAAAATACTTTTTTAGAAGAGATTGGGGGAACTCTATTCCCTCCTCACTTTGTCAATCCCCCGCCCACCCCAGTGACGTCACCCTCGCTTCTGCTCAGCTTATATTATTGACAACTATGTTGACACACTCACTACAGGATAAACAGACACACCTTTAAAGAATACTTACAAGCCTTACTTGAATCTAAGTGGACCTGTGTACCCCATTCCCCTAAAAAAATGCTCTAAGTGGATTTTGTAACTCATAATTGGCACATACTTAATGTGGGTTTTTGTGTGTGTGTGTGTGTGTGTGTGTGTATGGTACTGGGGATAAAACCCAGGGACATTTTATCTCTGAGCTATACCCTCAGCTCTTATTTTTTCTTTTTTATTTTGAAACAAGATCTCACTAAGTTGCAGAGGGCCTCACTAAGTTGCCGAGGCTGGCTGCAAATCCCCAATCCTCCTGTTTCAGCCTCCCAAGTACTAGGATTACAAGTGTGCACCACCATGCCCAGCCATATAGAATGTTTTAAAGAAAAAAATATTATTGATCATAACCAATGACAAGCTGAACACCAATTCATGTTGTAAAATCTAAGACTGCTTCATGAGTTTACCTGAATGGTGCAATGGAATTGCAAATACACCTGAGCACTGTGACAGCCACAAGCAGATGTTTTTCTAGACCCTGGGATATGGCCACAAAGCCTGAGGCGCTGCCCGCATCTGGCTTTCAGTGAGTAGCATGAGGAAGGACAGGTCCCCGAGGGGACAGAGGTGGGGGTCTGTGCATGTGGGTGCACATTAATTTAATTTGAGGACCATTACTTTTCTATTGCTGCTATAACAAATTACCACATATTTAGTGGCATTAAACAATACAAACTGATTATCTTACAGTTTTGGAGCCAAATCTAAAATAGGCCTCCCTGGGCTAAACACAAGGTCTTGGCAGAGCCGTGTGTCCCTTCTGGAAGCTCTGGGGGAAATCTCTTTCCTTGCCTCTTCCAGCTTTTACAGGCTACCCACATGCTCTGGCTCATCGCCCTTTTCCATTTTTAAAGCTGGCAATGTTGGCCCTTCTACCTCTCCCCTGTCCTCTCTCTCTGCATCTTGCTTCCTGGTTCCCTCTTCTATTTTGAAGTAAGTACCTGTGAGATCTTGGGCTACCTTGAAATTGCAGAATAATCTCCCTACCTCAAAGCCAGATGATTGGTGATCTTAATTCTACCTACAACGTTAACGCCTCTTCCTGGGTAACCTAACATAGTTAGCAGTTTGGAGAATTACGATGTAGGCTTCTTAAGGGGCTATTATTTTGTCTATCACAAATATTCACAACCATCTTTTTTTTTCTTTTGAGAAGGTGATATTTGAGTGAGGGCCTAAATAGAGTGAGGCATCCAGGGGATTACAGGAAATTCAGTGTTAAAATCTACAAGAGAAGCCAGACATGGTGGTACATACTTGTAATCCTAGTACTGGAGAGGCTGAGACAGGAAGATCAAAGGTTCACAGCCAACCTCAGCTACTGAGTGAGGTCCTCTGCAACTTAGTGAGACCTGTTTCAAAATAAGAAATAAAAAATAGGGCTGTGTGTGTGTGTGTGTGTGGCTCAGTAGTAGAATGCCCATGGGTTCAATTCCAAGTAACACACACACAAAAAAAGAAAAGAAATCTGGAAATGAGACTCAGTCTGCTTAGGAAATACAGGAAAGTTTCTGGCTAAAAGAGAAACAAGTCAAGAAAAGAAAGATAGAAAATTAGGCTAGAGAGCCAGGTATAAGAAAGATCATAGAGGGTTTGGACCATGATGCCAAAAGACAATCTCAAATGCTGAAATCCCCAAAGATCAAAATTCCTACAGTTTAAAATTCTAAAGTTTAATTCTGAAACAGTAATTTTATAAAGTTATTTAAAAGACCATTACAAGGCCAGGCATTGTGGCACACACTTGTAATTCCTACGCATGGGAGCCTGAGACAGGAGGATTGTACAGGTTTAAAGCCAGACTCAGCTACTGAGTGAGGCTCTCAGCAACTTAGTGAGACCCTGTTTCCAAATAAAGTATAAAATAGGGCTGGGGATAGCCTGGAGGTAGAAAGCCTCTGGGCTCCATCCCCAGTACCACCAAAAAAAAAAAAAAAAAAAAAAAAAAAAGACCATTACATTGTTAAAAGAGAGATTATTTTTTGAGAGACAAAAAAAAATCACAACTGAATACTTAATGTCCACTTTGCATAATAAAACAGGAAATAATAACATGTAATTTTGCAAGCATAAACACTCAGGTATACTAATGACAGTTTCACACATATGACACAAGCAAACGAACCGTGTTTACAAGCGAATAGGTCAACAGTGAAGTGTCTCACTCTGTTTAGTCATTGTGAGCGCCCAGCTCCGTAACTGTGGTCACCTGAATGAAGTTCTGTCAGAGACCTGGACCTAAGGTTTTACAAGACAAGCTGGAAGTCTTCATAGATCACCACAATTGCCCCAAGAGCCAAAAATCTCAATCATTTATAAAGGCAAATGCCCAAAAAGGATATTTCTTCTTTTAATGAGGAAATTTCGATGCTTCTGTTTAAGCATGATGTTTATAAACTGAGTTCACATCATGATAATGAAATTTCATAGAGTCAAATTTTTAAAAAGTACATTAAGTGAATAGGGCCTGGTGATGTTTGCCTGTGGTCCTAGTACTTGGGAGGATGTGACAGGAGGATTGCAGGTTCAAGGTTCAAGGCCAGAGACAGCAATTTAGGGATACCCTCTGTAACTTAGTGAGACACCACTTCAAAATAAAACAAAATAGGGCTGGGGTATAGCACAGAGGTAGAATGTCCCTGGGTTCCAGAAACACACACACACACACACACACACACACACACACACACACACACCCCTTAGGACCTAAGGGGCTACTTGGTAGCAGCCTTGGAATCCTAAGGCTGGAAAGCCTGGAGTTCTGTTATTCAGGGCAGCAGAAGAAACTACCCCTGCTGGGCATGGTAATGCACACCTGTAATCCTAGTATTTGGGAGGCTGAGACAGGACGATTGTGGCTTCTTTGCCAACCTCAGTAACAGCGAGACCCTCAGAAACTTAGTGAGACTCTTTCAAAATAAAAAATAAAATAGGGCTGAGGTGTAGCTCAGAGGCCCTGGGTTCAACCCCCAGTTCCAGAAAAACAAACAAACTCAACTCAACTCTACCGTAGGTATTAGAGACCTATTTGCCTTCTGTATTTATTCTCTCTAGGCTTTTGGTCAGCTGGATGCATTAATCTGGTGTGGAAACAAACCTGAAATAATGCAGTAGCAGGTTTCCACGTGTTCATTGTGCCTAACATGATGCATCTATTCTACATTCAATCAAAAACATGCTTAAGTACATTGTGTGTTTTAGAGATTTCCCTTCTTTCCCCATCCTTTCTCCTCCTTTAGGTTGTCTTGTTTACTCCTCTATAGGATTTCCTTTTTCATCTAGAGTTCCTCCTATGACCCTTTTCTCTTTAGCTTTCACATATTAGGAAAAGCATCTGATTTCTTATTTTTTTGTGACTGACTAATCTTACTTAGCATAATGTCCTCCAGTTCCATCCATTTCCCTGAAAATGATGTAATTGAGTTTTTAAAATGGCTGAGTAAAATTCCATTGTATACATATAAGCCAAGCAAGGGAGGGAGGGATGGGGAGGGAATGGGGTGGGAATTGAGTAGGGGTTAAATCAGTGGTGTGTACATGTATGTACATACAAGTTTTTATCCCAATATGATGTATGAATATAATGCACCAATAAAAAATTAAAAAAAAAGAAAACATGCTAGTCCTTTTCCCACAACTGGGCTTTCTATCTCCCTTCTGTAGAGAGAGTATCTTTTTTTTTTACCCCAAATGGAAACTATAGTTTGGGGATTTCAACTTTCAGGATTTCAATGTTCAGAATTATAATCTTTCAGGATGATGATTTTGGAAATTTTAGGCATTGGAGGCTTCAAGTGTTTGATCTTTTTGAATTTCAGCATTTGGTATGATGGCCTTCAGAACCAGGTTATAGAGTACTTTAACATCCATGATGACGATTTAGGATTTCATCCTTGGAGAGATGGGCAGTCAGCAGTGAGTTTTGAGTAGACAAGAATGGTGATTTGAATTGTGTTTTATTTTAAAAAAAAATTTTGTGGTACTGAGAATTAAACTGAGGGGCATTCTTCCTCCAAGATATACCACCCCAGCCCTATTTTATTATTTTTATTTATTTATTCTTTGTGGTAGTAGGGATGGAACCCAGGGGCATTCTACCTTTGAACTACACCCCTAGCCCTATTTTTTATTTTTTATTTTGAAACAGGGTCTCACTGAGTTGCAAAGGGCCTTACTAAGTAGCTGAGGCTGTCTGGAAACCACGATCCTCCTGTCTCAGCCTCCCGAAATGCTGGGATGACAAGCATGCACATGCACCACCACACCCAGCTTCATTATTTTTAATTTGAAAACGGGTCTCACTAGATTGATGAGAATCTCACTACTTGTTCAGGCTGGCCGTGAACCTGGAATCCTCCTGTCAAGTACTGAAATTAAAGGCATGTACCACCATGTCTGGTTTTTAAAAGGACCAGATTAGCTTCTGGATGAATAATAACTTGTACACTAACCAGAGAAGAAGCAAGGAGACAAGGTAGGAACCCAATGCCACCATCCATTGGAAGAAATATGGCTTAGCCTGGGTGATAGCAGTTAGTATTCAGGAATGATTAAGAGTGGGATTTATTTGAAAGCACAGTTTGAGCTGGACATGGTGGTGTACGCCTGTAATCCCAGTACTTGGGAGGCTGAGATAGGAGGCTTATAGCCTCGAAATCAACCTTAGCAACTTCGCGAGGCCCTCAGCAACTTGCTGAGACCCTGTTTCCAAATAAAGAAAAATAAAATGGACTGGGGGTGTAGCTTGGAGGTAGAATGCCCCTGGTCCAATTCCCAGCACCAAAAAGAAAGTGGAAAGTGCAGTTCATAGGGTAGAATGATGGGTCTGATGAAGAGTGAACAAGAAAAAGAGCATTTGACTTGAATCCTAGCAGGAATGGGATTGTACAGGGAACATCTTAATGTTGAGTCCGTATCATCTGAAATGCTAATTGGACATCCCAATGAATGTCAAATGGGCCGTTGGATAAATAAACCTGGACTTCAGGCAAGAGGTCGGAGGATTTAGATTCCCAAGTGCTACGCATGCAGGTGGCTTGCGAGACCGTGACGGGAGTGAGAAGGGGCGGAGAGGAGAGAAGCAAAGTGAATCAAAGGGAGAAGAAGAAGGAAGAGGTGCTATCAGAGTTGAGGCGATCCCAGAGTGCCCTGACAGTAGAGAAGTGTTGGGAACAGAGGAGGATGAGTAAAGAATGGGCGGTCCATTAGGCAAAAGCCAGGGGCCAATGGAGAGTGTCCTGCGAGGCTGAAGTGAAATGAGGACTCCTGTGTGAACATGTGATTCGGCATCTGATGGCTACTGAAGACTGGAAAAAGAAGCCAGGCATGGTGGCGCAGGCTTGTAATCCCAGCATTCGAGAGGCTGAGACAGGAGGATCGCGGTTGGAGGACAGCCTCGGTTACTTAGTGAGGCCCTCTGCAACTCAGTGAGACCCTGTTTCAAAATAAAGAATAAAGAAAATAGGGCTAGGGTGTAGTTTGGAGGTAGATTGCCCCTGGGTTCCATCCCCAGTAACCCCCCCCCCCCCCACACACACACAAGACTGGAAAAAGTAGCTGGGGAATGTGTCAGGAGAGGATGGGAGGAGACAGCAATGTTGTGTAGCCATTTGTCAAAGGAGTTTTGCTACAGGTGAGACTAGAGAAATGAAATAGACAAGAAAATATCATAGCATGTTAGTCTGATAGAAATTACCCAGAACACAGGATGGGGAAACAATGACTGAAAGAGATCTGGGCGTGGGGGCCACGCCTGCAATGTCTGTACTTGGGAGGCTGAGACAGGAGGATCACAGGCTCCAGGATCACTGGCCTCAGCAATGTAGCAAGGCTCTCAGCAACTGAGTGAGAGCCTGTTTCAAAGCAACAATAAATAGGTCTGGGGATGTAGATCAGAGGCAGAATGCCCCTGGGTTTAATCCAGGAAGAAAGAAGGAAGAAAGGAAGGGAGGGAGGGAGAGAGAGGGAGGGAGGGAGGGAGGAGCATGTATGTCCTAGAGCACATTTCTGGGTGGATGAGAAGGGATGGGGCTCTTACACAATGGAGAGACCAGCCGTAGAGTGCCACAGAGGGACAGCCACCTGGCCTGGGTGCTGGGAGGGAAGGCAGAGCAAGGAAACAGCCAATGCAGGTCCATGCATCTGTGGCTGGAGGAATAAAATATTAATTTCTTGCATTTCCTTAGTGAAATATGGAGCCAGGTAGAAGAAGAAAAGGTGAATGTTATAAGGAAGGGGTTGAGTGAAGTCACAGGATGACTGCAGCTTGCAGACCATGAGAGCCTGACTTAATTTGTTGAATGAATAAACGTTTGCCTCTGCTCACCCATAGCATGGCACTACTTACTGGGGCAGGATTTAAGAGGATCTCCTAGAGAACGATTTCATCTTAGATGTTAATCTTCCAAAATGATGAATTGCAGACATTGAAAGTTTGCGTTCTGGAGTTCCTAGTTTTTGCAACATTAGGTATAGTGATTTTTCTCCCTCCCTTTCTTCCTTCCTTCCTGCCTCCTTCCCTTCCTTCCTTTCTTCCTTTCTTTCTGTTCTAGGGTTTGAACCCAGAGGCATTTTACCTCCAAGATACATCCCCATCCCTTTTTATTTTTTATTTTGAAACAGAATCTTGTTAAGTTGCTGAGGCTGGCCTGGAATCTATAATCCTATCTTAGTTTCCCAAGTACTGGGATTCCAGGAGTGTACAACGATACCTGGCTAGGAATGGTGATTTTTCAAACCACGGTATGAACTGCTTTATTAGACAAATGGCTGGCACCCTTTTTACAACAACATTTCTGGCATGAGGGATGAAGTACTGAGGAATACATAACTATGCCACGGGGGGCAGTATAAATACATTTTCAAGTGCTACCGGGAGTAAATCTATTCAGCCTTCATCCTGAAACCCAATAATATCCTGTTTTCAAAAGTGGTCCCTTGAGATACTACTGAAGACATTTATGGCAGCTAGTTGGCTTCCTGAGATCCCCATGCTGAGAGGTTTTCACTACTTCTTAAAGGAAATAAATGATTGGGCACTGAACAGAAGCAGGCTGTGCTCCGGGCAATCCAAAGGTGACATCTAAGCCGTATGTAAGACTTCGCATTTCTCAGATGCACCCACAACCACGCTATGTCATCCCAGGTCATGGCTCCACATGTGAGAACACCTAGGGATGAAAGAACATGAAACAACCAAGGAACTACGAGAAAAGGTGCTCTGGATGGGGATGCCAAAGCTGGTTTGGGCAAGGAAGGGGTTTTACACGCCTGCACGCAAACTGTAGAAAGAACCCTGGCTCCGGGATAGAGGAGGAACCCGAAGGTGTCAAGACCAGCAGGAGCTCACCAAGCTCTGGGCGTGTGTGTCCCTACAATGTGGGACATTATGCAAGACTATGATGCACCAACAGAAGGAATCCATGGCATTAACTGAGGCTGCGGGACGTGGTCACCACGAGGGGAGGGCCAGCAGGACTGGGAAGAAGGAGGTGGACTTGTAGATACCTAGAAGGAAGGATGGGTGGAAAGCAACGACTGAAGAGAATTTGGAAGCGCAGGGCTGGATGATTGTCAAAGTTGTACTCCAGCCTGTGGCTTGGTTAATGGGACCAATAAGTGAAGGAAGCTTTAGGGGTGCAAAAAACTCCATTCCTGACTGAAAGGGGTATTTTTTGTGGGTCAGGGAAGACTTAACTCACTTCCAGAGAGTGATATATGTGTGTGTGTGTGTGTGTGTGTGTGTGTGTGTGTGTGTGTGTGTACATATGTGCATATGTACGTATTCATCTCCGGGATTGACAAATAAAACAGAAAACCATGCCAGCCAATGTGGCCATACTGGAGTCGTTGTAGAGCACAAGGTCAGCCAGGCATGGCAGTACACAGCCGTAATCCCAGTCTTGGGAGGCTGAGATGGGAGGATCGCAGGTTGAGGACGGCTTCGGCAATGTAGTGGGACTCTCAGCAACCCAGCAAAGTAAAAAGGGCTGTGAGTGTGGCTTGGAGGTCGAATGCCACCGGGTTCAATCCCCAGTACCACAAAAACAAACAAACAAACAAAAAATGACATCAGTGTTGATGTTTCAATCAATACAGTCCAACTGCAGTCTGTGGTGCGTTTCTGACTCTGGCGTCGCACTCAGGAGTCTGTTTTTGTTTTGACTCTGATCCGCCACAGATGGCTAATGGTTTCCCTTTGGAGAGATCATTCATTTATTTCTTAACTCCTAATTTCTTGCTCCTGTAGCTGTGACATATTAATTAACATAATGTCTATCCTCCCAATCACTTACATTGTACCAACAAAAGCTCATATGTATTTCCAAAATAAACCTTACATAAGATCTTAGTCAGGCTACATATGAAAAGCATTTCAAATAATATATGATGTAGAAAACACATTCATTTTTATTACTAAACACAACTCTAAAGAACGCTGGCAAGCTACTATTGGTTATTCAAAACAGAGAGTTGGAAATGTGACCCCCTATTTTAGGGAAGGCAATCTAGACCTGGAAATAATTATAGCTGAACATTTATACTTTCATCCAGACCAGGAAAAATATGTATTAGGATGATTGCAATACAATCCGGACTATTGGTATCCCAAACCTATACACATGAACATCATTTTCTTTTGTTTGGTTTGATTTTGGGGACTGGGGATTAGACCCAGGAGTGTTCTGCCTCTCAGCTACACCCTCAGACCTTTTTATTTTTCTTTACTTTGTTTTTATTTGTTTTGAAACAGGGTCTCACTAGATTGCTGGCTTTCACTAAGTTGTTGCCAGTCCTAGCCTCGAACCTGTGGTCTTCTTATCTCAGCCCCCCAGATACTGGGATCACAGTTATGCATTGCCATGCTCAGATGGGTATTATTCTTAAAACTCTAAAATATGCATTTATCTCAGTTATCTTTTTTAGGATTTATGTATGATATTAGATACTTAAGTAGTGACATAAATGATTTCAAATAAAAGTTTCATAATTTCCAAAAAAAGAATAGTTGTTTCTCTGTAAACCTAGAGATGTGCTAGAGCCTCTTAAATTCTGAGCACCTGGATGAGTTTACCAAATTTAGTGGCAACTGTACCCAGGGAATTAAGTTCTGATGGACTTTCACTTTGCTGCTTCAGACAATTCTTTGTGTAAGTTGTGTTGCTTTGTATTCTTTAAAAACTGAAAAAGATTCGATTAGAAAAGAGTTTGGGGAGCCGGGCGTGGTGGCGCACACTTGTAACCCCAGCATTCGTGAGACTGAGACGCGAGGATCACAGCTTCACAGCTAGCCTCGGCTACTACTTAGGCCCTCTGCAACTCAGTGAGACCCTGTTCCAAAATAAAGAATAAAAAATAGGCTAGCTGGGCCTGGTGGCACACGCTTGTAATCTCAGCATTTGGGAGGCTGAGACCGGAGGACTGTGGTTCGCAGACAGCCTCAGCTACTTAGTGAGGACCTCTGCAACTCAGTGAGACCCTGTTCCAAAATAAAGAATAAAAAATAGGGCAGGGGTGTGGCTCGAAGGTAGAGTGCCCCTGGGTTCCATCCCCAGACCCACAAAAAAAAAAAAAAATGTTTGGAACTCTGTATTTTAAATAGGCTTTGAAGGAAGTCATTGGCATGAGCTGGCAAACAAGGGGTACGGCTCAAAAGTAGAATGTTTCCGGGTTCAGTCCCACTACCACACACAAAAATATCCTCTCTCTCTCTTTTCCTGATTCAAACTGTCTGGAAAGCTCCTACAGAGGCTTTAGGAAGGTCCCTTGGGGGTGGATTTGGAAGTGATGACTGAGGATTATAGAGAAACTTACAGTTTTTACAGTACAAGATCGAGAGCTTTATAGGCTTCAAAAATTACCTGTCTGCCAAAATGTGTGGTCCCACCCGACCCAGGTTGGGTCTTCCCTCTTTCCCCTACCATGACCTATCCCCACTTCTCACATTTCCTCCCAGTTTGCTAGAAAAGTCTGCTGCAGTCCACCTGTGCAACACATTCTATGCCCCCCCCCTGTCTCTCACTCTGAAATGTGTATTCCCATGAATAGAGAAACTCAGAGCTGACCACCGACTGGGATTTGTACCCAGACTGCCCCAAACTGCCAGCTTAAGAGGGATTGCTTCCCCCAGGAAGGGCAACCTCAGAGAGAGGGCAGAGACCCCAGTGGAGTGACGGAGGAGCTTGGGGAGGAGGAGAGGGGTAGAGGTGTAAAGAAGGTAACAGCTGAAGTAATGCCATGTATGTGTGCTAGATTACCAACGCCAACCTCAAAGACATGCACAGGGAAGGGAGGGCGCTGGAGGGAATGCTCTAAGTGTTCTGTGCATGTATATTCCTATGCATAATTACAGTGACCATTGAAAGAATATATATATATATATATATATATATATATATATATATATAGAGAGAGAGAGAGAGAGAGAGAGAGAGAGAGAGAGATTGTATTAAAGAATTGTAGGACAAACAAAGTCAATTTCTTCCTAACACTCATTCTGAATTTCCCAGGTGAGCCTAGAGATATTTTCAATTGTATATTCAGGTTCTTTAGACTTTTTTTTCTATTTTTTCTTCTTCTTTTGATCATATATGTAATAATGTTCACTGTAAATGCTCAAACAATAAGAAATATACTAAACAAATATAAAAGGCCACAGAACTCAGGAGCATTCTACCTCTGAGCTACAAACTTAGCCCTATCTTGTTCTTTTATTTTGAAATAAGATCTCCCTAAGTTACAGAGGGCCTTGATAAGTAGCTGCGGCTGGCTGCAAACCTGCAGTCCTCCTGTCTCAGCCTTCCAAGTACTGGGATTACAGGCATGCACCACCACACCCGGCTCATATGATCACTTTCTATGGCCCAGTAGTGTTCATTTATGGTCTGGCACTAGAGAGAATCCCTTGTAGATATATAGGGGATAATGGATATAGGAATGCTCAGAATTCATGTTTGTAAGAAAGGCAAAGTTGAAAAAAAGAAAACCTAAAATTTTATATAAAAATAAAATGGATAAATAAAATTTAGATGATTATGCACTATGATACAGTATTACCCGAGTTAAAAGAATGAACTTGGTATATCCATCTTTCTATCCATCCATCCATCCATCCATCCATCATCTATCATGCGTCTTTTTACATATCTCTGCATTTGGCTATGTATCTAGTTAGCTGGCTAGCTAGCTATTAATGGCTCTCACAGACAGAAAACTGAATGTAAAACACAAACACAGACTGCTACATACAGATAATATATTATGATACCTTTTTTTTTTTTTTTGGTGGTACTGGGGTTCCTGGAAGCCCTTCTACCTCCGGGCTACACTCCCAGAACTATTTTTGCATTTTTATTTGGAAACAGGGTCTCCTAAGCCAGCGTGCGCGGCTGGCTTCGAACCTGCGTGATCCTCCTGTCTCTGCCTCCCAAGCATGGGGATTACAAGCGTGCACCACCACGCCCGGCTGTTATGATGCCTTTTTGAAATTTAAAAAAAAATACACAAAAGAATAGCAATTGTTGGAAAACTACAACTGAATCTGGTCCACCATCTTTTTTTGTACTGCCTATAAGCTAGGAGTTGTTTTTACGTTTTTTTAATGGCTAAATTTTTTCCAACAAATACTATTTCACATTGCATGAAAATTACATGAAGTTCAAATTCTGTGCCCATAAACAATATTTTACTGGAACACAGCCCACTCTTACCTATAAGCTGCTTTCACTTGTAAAGACAGAATTGGGTGGTTGTTGATAAAGACCACAGAGCCTAAAATATTTATTATCTGGTGCATGAAAAATTTAGAGACCCCTACACTACATTATTCATGCACATGATCTTTTGTTTATGTTATTTTATTTGTGATGGTGGGGATTAAACCCAGGGCATTCTACTCTGAGCTACACCCCCAATCTTATTTTATTTTTTATTTTGAGACATAGTCTCACTCAGCTGCTATAGGCCTCACTAAGCTGCTAAAGCTGGCTTCAAACCTGCAACCTTCCTGTCTAAGTACTGGGATTGTAGGCATGCACCACCATGCTTGGCCTACTATCTCAAGAATAAAGTGTATATTATCAATTTCTTACAGACAGATAGGTGACAACTGTTAAACTATTATTGTTTTGCTTCAAGGCTCAGGACACTTCTTTGAATTTACAAGCTGATGTATTTTCACCTGAAAGGCTCATTTAAATGCTTAGAACTTTTTTTTCCTATTGAATATGAGTATTTTTTGTATTGAGTTGGGAGACATTTATATATTGAATATATTGATTCTTTTCTTGAAAAAATTCATTGTGATTTCTATTTGCTTATTAACTTTGTAAGTAGTCTTCTGCTACTTAGAAAACTTTAAATGGCCTCTGGTTATTATAAAAGCTTTTCCTAGCTTTAGACTTTGCTCTCTCCATGGGGTGGGTGTGTGTGTGTGTGTGTGTGTGTGTGTGTGTGTGTGTGTGTGTGTGTGAGTTACTGGTGATTGAACCTCCAGCCATATTTTATATTTTTTATTTTGAAACAGGGTCTCACTAAGTTGTGGAAGGCCTGTCTAAGTTCCTGAGGCTGGCCTTGAACCCTCAATCCTGCTGTCTCAGCCTCCCAAGTACTTGGATTACAGGTGTGCGCCACCATGCTCAGCCAGGTTGTGATAAGGACAGACTTGTTTAGGCAATGAACGTCCCACCATGCCCCAGAGTCACTTTGTTGGAGCTTTATGGAGCCCACAATGTGGTGGTAAGCAGGTGACTTCCTTCTGCTCCAGAGGACATGCCCCATGTCACCGGTGTATCCCTCAGGGGTTGGCTTTGCTTAAGAGAATAGAACCCACAGGCAACGAGGGAAGGCTTTCGTACAGAAGGTGCTGAGGCTTGCATGGCCTTGGGAAAGGCTGGGGAGTAAAGGTCAAAAAAGCCACTGTCTGTGGATTAATGATTCTGGAGGGTCAGGGCTCACAGGCGGGACCTTTGCTGCCTGAAGCACAGCAAAGACAGGAGGATCCGGAGGTCACCTGGGGGCTCCAGCAGAGTATCACCCCTGTCACCAGGAGCCTCTGAGCCTGCCTTCCGCTGCCACCAGGAAGTGACAGCTTCTCTCTCTTCCTCTTCCCAGTCTCTTATGGTCCACTCTCTCATCCAGAATCCCACTTCTAAGAAAGTCCTAGAAATATGTTTTCCAAGCTTTCTGCCCTTGCCATTGTGAGGAGAGCTTAGCAGGGCAGTAGTAGTGCTGAGTGCCCACAGATATTACCTGGAAGTTGTTTTTAGTAATGGTCAGGTGGAATTAAATCAAAGCATCCTGCATGTGTGGAAAGTTTCCAGGGTGCCAATGCGCTATGTCCTGCACCAGGTTACTTGACATGGGAGACCCTCATTCAGTCAGGGAAAGGGAGAAATTGGGGAAAGGTCACCATCACCATCAGCCCCAATCTCTTACTTATCTCAAATGTTATGAAGTTACAAGTTTAGATTTAAAGTCAGAAAGTTTATTAAGAAATAAGGGGATATATGATGGTGGAAACAATTCCAACAATCCTTTGTTTATACACGAAGTTATCTGTGTCAATGTTAATATTATCTACGGGGTCAGCCAGGGACGGGGTGGCAGGAGGGACCCAGAGGAAGCACAGTGAGTGCAGTGTGCGTGTCTATCTCTGTCACTCTGAACCTCACTGTGGTGTATAATCACAATGCACCAATAAAAGGATATTAAAATGATAATAAACTAAAGTTTTAAAAGGTGATATTTGTCAACTTTGTGAATCAAGGGAAGGATGCTACACCTAGATAAAAACTCATCTTAGTAAGTTGAGACATGGTGTGCCTTTTTTCTTCTATGCTCCTTGGACAAGGTATGGAATCAGTGAAGTCCCTTCATTTGTACTCTTGGTTCAGACATATAATTGCTACTGAAAAAAAACCCGCAATACATACTATCAATGAAGTTATCACACAGTTCAACGTACAAAGCAGAAGATGTGCTCCAGAAAGCACACAGTAGAATCATAATTTAATCTGCCAAGCAAGGCCCTGCTCGGAACTGGTGTGTTTCCTCACAAGATCCATTTCCTTTCCCATAAAAGCCTGCTTTGTGCAGTGTGTGTTGATGCACACCCGTGATCTCAGTACTTGGGAAGCTGAGACAGGAGGATCCCAGGTTTGAGGCCTGCCTCAGCCACTTAATGAGAACCTCAACTTCATAAGACCCTGTTTCAAATTAAAAAAATAAAATGAAAATGGGGGTCTAGAACAGAGGTAGCATGCCTCTGGGTTCAATCGTCAGTGCTCCCCCACCAAAATTTGAGATCTTCTTTAATTAAGATTAAAGTTTTGAAGTGTCAGTCTTCTTCCCGTGGCTTTTTAGAAACTTCACAACCACTCTAGTCCTTCTCCATGGGCCTTATCAAAGCCATGGTATCCCATGACGTTTCTAATTTCGTTCCTTAGTAGAGCCGCAGATCACGAGTAAGAATCCATTATACTTGTATGTCTATGAAGTCTTTCCAAATTTTAGAAATAAGTTGAATTTCTGGGTTCCAAATTAAGAGACATTTTAAAGGACTTAGGGACTTGCCTTTGTATCTCCATGAGATTTTGTAGTATGTGATTTCTGGGTTTACAAAGAACTTTCAGGTTTATTTATCTCCTGTGATCCGAGTGACTAATTCCCCTGTAGAAGGAGTGGGGGAAAGTATCCTCAGCCTCATTTTTCAGAAGAAATGAAACTCCAAAAGACTAAATGGATTGCCCATAGTCGCCCAGTTAGTGGTGGCAGGACCCTTCAGTTCTGAGTTCTATAATCGTCCAAGCAGCCTAGACACAAATAGAAATGTTTATGTTTTTCATTTTAGACTATAAGCTGTAGAAGACCCTTAATCTTTGCCAGTTGTGTGCACTTTGGGTGAGGATTTCCAGAGCTTACTTTTAGTTTTTAGGTCCAGAAACATCAAAAGCATGAAAGATTTTGAAGACGGGAATTCATAATTTTCAACTAACATGTCAAAGTGTAAATTTTAGGGTATATATAATTTATCCTTTTAACAAGTCCATCATCATAAATAAACTCAACGGAAGGTTTAATTACATGTTTATTTTGGCCTTACCTAAAAGTTCATTTTGTGATGTATGTATTATCGAGTGAAGGAAGAAAAATAAAATACAAAGGAACATGCAGATAAGATGCCCTAGTACAACCGTCCTTCGCAAGCCATTAGCTGTTACTGATGAAGCTCCAGTTTGG
The DNA here is from genome assembly GCF_963383645.1 of Muscardinus avellanarius. Taxonomy (NCBI): domain Eukaryota; kingdom Metazoa; phylum Chordata; class Mammalia; order Rodentia; family Gliridae; genus Muscardinus; species Muscardinus avellanarius. The sequence goes on from NC_137806.1 coordinate 17,178,009, forward strand.
AGAATGTAGTTAGAGCCATGTGGGACATAAGCTGATGGGGAATCAAAAGTGAAAGAAAGATGTCTGCTTTTGATTAAGACCTGAAGTGGGATATAATTGGGTAGCATTTTTCCCCAGATGGCCTCTCTCTCTCAGGCTAACATCTGCAAAGTCTGTGGAAAACTGTGTTGGGGCATTATCATCAATACTGTGTAGACACATGTTACTTAGTTAAAAACCCAAACCCCTCACACTGGTTCCACCTATAACATTCTGAGAAATCTTGTGCTGTTTGGACCACAGAGAATCCTAAGTGTTTCACTACTGAAAAAGATTTGGAATTCTTAGAGCAATTTTAATTACTTGGTCTCCCATCTGAAGCAGATCAATAGCCAAAGTGTAGATTCAAGAATACCTCAGTCCACATTAAGTTGAAGGTACAGTTATCTCTGAAACATAAACCACAAAATGCCTCTAAGTTGTAAAATGTCATGGAAATATTTTCATTTTGCATTTTCTAGTGAAAACCATCCTCTACTTGAGACTTAATCTCCATGTGTGAAAATAAGTTTTCAAATAATTTGTGTGTGTGTGGCACTGGGGATTGATCCCAGGGGCACTCTACCTCTCAGATATACTTCCACCACTTGCATTTTTTTTTTAATGAAACAGTTATCTTAGCAGGTTGCTGGGAGTCTTGTGTAAGTTGCTGAGGCTGATCTTGAAACTGTGAGCCTCCTGTCTCAGCCTCCCAATTACTGGGATTACAGATATGTGCCACCATGCCTAGCTTCAAGTATTTTTTCAATTGACAAATAAAAATTGTATATATTTATGGTGTACAATGTGGTGTTTTGATACACGTATACACTGTGGAATGATATGCTATAGTGAACCCAGAGTATGAATATCTCTTTGACGTACTAATTTTATATCTTTTTGATATATAGTAATAAGTAGGATTCTTGAATTATATGGTAACTCTGTTTTTAATTTTTTGAAGAACCCCCATACTATTTTCAAAAACGGCTATTCTAATTTACATTCCCACCAACATTGTATAATCATTGCCTTTTCTCCACATCTTTGTCAGCACTTGTTAATGTTAGTCTTTTATAATCATGGCCGTTCTTACTGAAGTGAGTAATCTCATTGTCATTTTAATTTGCATTTCCCTGACAATTAGTGCAATGTTGAGCAGTCTTCACATACCCGTTGGCCAACTGAATGTTCTTACTCAAGAAATATTTATTCAAGTTCTTTGCTTAGCTTTTAATTGGGCTATTGGTTTTCTTGCTACTGAGTTGCTTGAATTCATTATGTGTTTTAGATACTAATCCCTTCTCTGATGCATAATTTCCAAATATTTTCTTCAACCCTGTATGCTCTTTGCTCAGTCTGTTGGTTGTTTCTTTCACCATGTATGAGCTTTATAGTTTAATGCAATCCCATTCGCCTATTTTTATGGTTTGATGCTTTATATTTGATGCTTTATATCTGATGCAATCCCACTTGCCTTTTTTAGAGTTTGATGCTCTATATTTGATGCAATCCCATTTGCCTATCTTTGCTCTTCTAGCCTATGCTTTTAGGATCATATCTAAAATATCTTTACCAAGACCAATGTCAAAAACTTTTTTTCTTTTTTTGTTTTATAGTTTCAATTCTGACATTTAAATCTTTAATTAATTTGAGTTATTTTTGTATATGGGATAAGAGTTTAATTTCTTTCTTCTGCATGTGGATATCCAGTTGTCCCAACACCATTTATGGAAGAGGTTATCCTATCTCTATTGTGTGTTCTTGGCACCCAAGTTGAAGATCAGTCGATGCCAACAGCATGAATTTATATTTGAGCTCTGCGTTGTTCCACTGACCCAAGTGCCTGTTTTTTGCTACTTTGATTACTGTACCCTTGTAATGCACTATATTTTAAGGTCAGGTGATGTAATATCTCTAGCCATTTGGGTTTTTCTATATATAGGAACATATCATCTAAAAGCACAGATAATTTAACTTCTTCCTTTACGATTTAGATGTAGTTTGCTCCTTTTACTTGCCAACCTGCTCTGTTTATGACTTTCAATACTATGTTGAATAAAAGTGCTGAAAGTAGACTGTCTTATTTTGACCCTTTAACTTTTCACCATTGATTATGATGTTAGCTAATGTGATTCTAAATAGAGCCTTTATTGTGTGGAGGTATGTTTCTTTGATACCTCATTTATTGAAAATTATTATCATGAAGGAGTGTTGAATATTACCAAAGGCTTCTGCTACACCCACTTAAACAACCATGGTTGTGTTATTTGCTCGACATGTTTGTTGTTTTATATAGCATAAATCTTATTTGTTCATAGTGAATGATCGTTTTAATGTGTTGCTGAATCTGGGTTGTCAGTATGTCGTTGAGGATATTCACATCTACATTCATTAGTAATATTGCCCTGAAATTTATTTTTCTTATAGTGTCCTTGCCTGGCTTTATTATTTCTGTTTCTCCTCTTTTTTTTTTTTTTTTGTACTAGGAACATTCTACCTCTGATCTACACCTCTACATCTCTAGCCCTTTTTAATTCTGAAACAGTCTTGCTAAATTGCCGAGTCTGGACTCAAACCTAACATCTTCCTGTCTCAACCTCCCAAGTGCTGGGATTATAAGCATGTGCCACCATGACTGGCTTCCTCTTAAATTTTTATGAAAAAATTTAAAAAGGATTGATACTAGTTTTTCTAGTATTTTCAGTAAACAAAGTTATTACTGTACATTTTAATTAGATACCGTGTTTTAAAACTCTTAATAACTCATATCCTTTTTGTCAGACAACAGAAAGATCAGAGTTAATGGAACAAAAGAACCTATAGAGTTTAAATCCAATCAATGGTTTGGAGCAACCGTGAAAGCCTACAAAGGGAAAGTCGTGGTGAGTAACACCTGTGTGATTGTGGTCCTGCTCTGGAAACACTTTGCCCATTGAAATATTTTAATGCTCATGTTTTAAGAACTCATCTTATATAGGAACATATTAGACTTTCAAAGACAAATTTGTTGGCATTTTAAAGAAATTTAGTGCTTAAAATTAAAGCATCTATTTCAGTGTCCCGAGCTATAGGAAATAAAGCTTATTTCCCAGAATATCAGATATTTTCAAATACCTAAAAAGATGACTAAAAGGATGGAAAAATAAAAGATAAATATTAAGAATTTATTTAGATTTTATGGTTTACAACTGACATAAAGGCTTACTTAAAATTTGATGATAAAAATAAAGAATACAAAAATTGGGCTGGGGATGTAGCTTGGAGGTAGAAAGCCCCTGGGTTCCATCTCCAGTACCACACACACAAAAAAAACAAAAACAAACAAAAAAAAAAGACAAGAAAAACAAGATTACTATTCTAGCAATGTTTAAGGAGTATCATTGATTTTTTTAGAATAAAAAGAAAGCTTCCTTTAATAATAATAATAATAATTTATATTAAAACTACTGCTGATCCGGGCGTGGTGGCGCATGCTTGTAATCCCTGCGCTTGGGAGGCAGAGACAGGTGGATCACTCAGGTTCGAAGCCAGCCGCGCTGGTTTATGAGACCCTGTTTCCAAATAAAAATATAAAATAATAGGTCTGGGAGTGTAGCCTGGATGTAGAAGGGCTTCCAGGAACCCCAGTACCACCAAAATAAATAAATAAATAAATAAATAAATAAATAAATAAATAAATAAATAAATAAATGTAAATAAAACTACTGCTGATTCTCTGAGTTTATTAGTACTTTTTTTTTTTTTTTTTGCAGTACTGGGGATGGAACCCAGGAGCATTCTACCACTGAACTACACCTCCACCCCCTATTTTTTATTCTTTATTTTGAAACAGTGTCTCACTGAATTCCAAAGGGCCTCACTAAGTAGCTAAAGCTGGCTGTGAACCATGATCCTCCTGTTTCAGCCTCCCAAATGCTGGGATTACCACGGCCGGCTTTATTAGTACTTTTAGAGTAAAAAATCCTTGCTCTCAACTAAATACCTTAATCTTTAAAGTGTTATGATTTTATGATTTTTTCTTATTGTTATTATCAATTATATTGTCTCAGTTATTGAGAAATCAACAATTATTGAAAGGATCTGCAGGGTTTTTTGTTGGGGATCAAAAAATCTATTTGCTTTAATTTCTTCATAATGATAAGAAAACAATTTGGACTTTAGGATTTGTTTAAAACTTTTTGAATTATGATTTAGTAAGAATATATATCTAAGAGAGATGGCTAGTTTTATTTAATCTGTGGCTAGCCTTCCAAAATATTTTGACATAAAATAGGTGATGTATAAAATATAGATAGTCTTCTCTAGTTAGAAATCCAATATTGCCAGGTGTGGTGGTGCACGCCTGTAATCCCCATGTTTGGGAGGCGGAGACAGGAGGATCAAGCAGGTTTGAAGCCAACCATGCTGGCTTAAGAGACCCTGTTTCAAAAAAAAAAGTATAAAAATAGGTCTGGGAGTGTAGCCCGGAGGTAGAAGGGTTTCCAGAAAACCCGATACCACAAAAAAAAAAAAAAGAAAGAAAAAGAAAAAGAAAGAAAGAGAAAAAAAAGAAATCCAGTATTTATAATAAACTCCTTATGGAATTATACTTAAATTAATAAAGTTTTATTTCAGAATTTATAAAATATTTTTTATTCTTTAGTGATGTGTAGCTTATGGAAGTAAACCATACTACTGAAAAAACTAATTTCATCATAATCATTGTTTGGGGTTAAAATATTTCAATGCTGTATTAATTTTTCAAGTCTTGAAAATTTGTCTGTAGCATATAATTGTTATACATTTATTCAATATTTGTAGAAACCTTCAAAAACATTAAAATAATGCAACATGTTCATAATAAAATTGTTTGATTTAGAGTATGTTTGCATTTTCTAAATTATGTGCTAGGAAATAGGATAGCATAAAGAATATTTTAAGTAAATCTTTTTTCTTTGAGGCCTGAAACTTAACGGAGTGAAGAATGAAATTATACCCTATGTGATACAATTATTTAAATTAGGAACTAGTAATGCAGAGTAATTAATTTTTCAAAATGATACCTATTGAAGTATCATGTTGAATATCCAGGTATCATGAGTATACTTACATATCGGGTTTGAGTCAAAGCTAAACACAGTGTGTTTCACAACATTGTAAAACTGAGCAGAAAGGGGAAGGGATAACTATTTAGAGCAGACATCATGCAAATACTGGAATGAATATTCATGGAATTAAATTTCCTTTGGTGAGACAAAAGATGAGGCCAGTTGGACGATAGTGGGCACAGCTGGCTGCTTCACTATCTTGGCTCTGGAGCTCTGATCACCATTTTTACCTTACATTGGATGTTAGCCAGGCACCTTGTGAGCTCACTGAGAGGTTCATAAGGTTGGGGCATTGGCCAAGACTTTTCAGTGTACAGAAAACAAACAGCCAAAGTTGTAAACGGGTGATTTGCTTGAAAATAAGTGGTTTATCTTCAGTAAAAGTAGTTAAACATTGGACTACATTACCCAGGACACATCTAAAAGCATAAAACAATTTTAATCAAAATCACTTTTAATCAAATTAGAGGATAGTATAGCCCCTGCATGTTCTAAAATTCAGCAATTCTGTGTCTTTAGACAGGAAACTTGAACAATCAGGTAAAACATGTGAGACCCTGTTTCCAAATAAAAAATAAAATAGGGGCTTCAGATGTAGCCTGAAGGTAAAAGACCCTTGGGTTCTATCCTCAGCAACAAACAAACAAACAAATAAATAAATAAGAGATATGAGTTCTTTGCTGTTAGGAAGTAATTAATATTCTATGGAGAAGAGCCGATTCTTTTGTATAGGTTTAATTTTGCCAGATATTGTATATTAACCTTGACAATTGGCTTTTTAGGTTTAATGAACTCTGATTACCAAGGTACTCATTAGCATGCTGGAGGCCAGTGAATTCACCTAATAATTTAACATTAAGTATGTCTTAACTTTACGTACACTAATGAATAATTCAAACCAAGTTCAGGCCATTGCACAAGAAATCAACATCAAACATATACTCACCATCCTTGTGCCTTCACAGGCCTGTGCTCCTCTGTATCACTGGAGAACTCTTAAGCCAACGCCAGAAAAGGACCCTGTGGGCACCTGCTACGTCGCCATTCAGAATTTCAGTGCATACGCCGAGTACTCTCCCTGTCGAAACAGTAAGTTATTTTTATTCCTGGAAACAAAAATGTATCTCAAGAGCTTTTTCCCTTGTAGACAGGAGCACAGGTAAGTTCAAAATACCAGTGATAAGATGTGATATTATGGGGAAAGAGAAGAGGATAAGGATTAATGGCAGCTTCAGGATGTCTTCCTGTTGATAGAAAGGCTATGACTCCAAACTCTTTTTCTTTTCCAAGGTTTTGAATATTTAGTCTTCATATATTTTGTGGAGGAATCGATTGGTTCTTTATCTTAGGCTTATTTATGCCGACTGCTACTCGGAATTCGCACTCTGTGTCCTAAAGAATGCAGGATTTAAGTTAGCATCCTTGGACCCAAGTGCTCCTTCTACTTGAGAATGCTGTCTGGGCTGTGTGTTCAATGGTGCATTTGTTTGTTTGTTTGTTTGTTTGTTTGTTTGTTTGTTTGTTTTTGGTAGCTGTGAACTCAGGTTATCTACGCGATATACTTTTCTGCGTAAACTGCTAAATCCCCTTTTTAAAAAGACTCTGCACACTCCGTCCAGATTTCCTCTGGCAGTTCTAGGTCTCTTCTAACAAAGTGTCCTTTAACAAAGGGAAGGTAGGCGGAGGGACTCTCACCAAGTGCTTGAGTGTGCAGGTCTCTATCACTGCGAGCCAAATTATAAGAGCATAATGCATCAATAAAAGTACTAAAAATATAAATGAAGCAAGCCTTTAAAAATAAAAAATAAAGTGCCATTTCAGGGGCATTGTCATTCAATCTCTTATGTCTGTGTAATGCACAAGGGCTTTACGATGGCATGATTAATTGCTTGGTTATCTGTGAACTCAGCATCCTTTTGTGAACGCCCCCATTCTTTGAAGTGCCAGGTGAACAGTACAATTTATGGGTAAGCAACCACTGGACTTTTCTCTTACTTTCTCTATTTTTTCTTTTTCTTTTCCTTTTCTTTTCCTTTTCTTTTCTCTTTTCTTTTCTTTTTTTTTTTTTTTTTTTTTTTTTTGGTGTGTAGTACTGGGGATTGAACCCAGGGGCATTCTTTCTCTGAGCTATACCTCCATCCTTTTACTTTTAAATTTGGAACAAGGTCTTGCAAAGTTGCTGAGGGACTTGCTAAGTTACTGAGTCTGTCCATGAACCGTAATCCTCCTGTCTCACTCTCCCAAGTATACCCTGCACATTCTTACTCTTGCTTGTTCAACAGATGACATGGGACCAAAAACATATCATTTGAAAGAACATTTCAGATATTGATTTCAAGATATTGGTTAAAAAAAAACTTCAGATTTGTTTAACCCTTAAAACTACAAGTAAATCCCCCCCTTTTCATAAATGTTTTTAAAACTTGAGATTAATTTAGGTAAAATAATGGGCAAATTCAAAAAAATAAGACAATAAAGATAAAGAAAGAACCAGGGTTATTAAAGGGTTGAAAAAGAGGCCACTGGGATTTAGAATTTCAAAGAATGTGAAGTGAAACTTTTTAACTCTGATGGTTTGGGGTGAGGATTTTGACAGGGAAAACATCATGATTATCTATACATCAGCCGAATGAATTCTCTGGAGAATAAGGACTTTATTTTCAACAGCTTTAAAATGAGGATTCTTTGTAGATCCTGGATATCATTACTTATTCATCCCACATATGTTTATTGAACACTCTGGCACTAACTATTCTCCATTGAGGGACTACATCAAAGAACAGGAGAAAACAAGCCCCTATGTCTAGGGAATTGACACCCTAGTGAGAAAGACAGATAGCAAACATATAAAGCAAAAATTCACAATATAATATCAGGAAGTGGACGATGCTCCAAAGAGTAAAGTAGCAGCAAAAAATAAAGAAGTAACTAGGGCCTGGGGGACGGGGAAGGGGACTCTTTGGATTTGTTTAACAAATGCTAGTTAGAGGGAAACAAGAAAAGTGTCCCAGGCACAGGCACACCCAGGAGAGGCCTCCTGTGGGTCTTGTTCCATTGAAGGTGCATGGCTTTTGGGTTTGGTACGAGGTGGGTATTATTATACCAAAAAGATTTGATATTGAAGCTGGAGTGGTGGCACACGCTAGAATCCCAGTACCTGGGAGGCTGAGACAGGAGAACGGTAGGTTCAAGACAAGCCTCAGAAACTTAACAAGACTCTCAGGAATTTAGTGAGACTCTTTAAAAAAATAATAGAGGGTTGGAGGTCTGGCTCAGAGGTGGAAAGCCTCTGGATTTGTTAAAAAAAAAAGTACAAAAAAAAGATTTGATACCGAACTTCTTTCGCCAATTCTTACATCAAATCCATATAATATTTTAATGATTTGCTAAAGATGCTTTTCCATGATAGCAAACTATTATAACTGAAAAAATACCCAGCAAGCCCATCCTTCCATTTCCCTTGACAAACCATTATATTCTCCAACTCACATTAAGCTTTATCAAGTGTAAAATTGTCACTGCTTCTGTACGGGATACCCTGTGGGATGTGAGTACTTGTATAGCCTGGAGAATCTAGACTTGCAGGCAGAAGTTTAAGTGTGAGTTTGAAGCATCATGTAAAAATTAAAATTACAGTACACTTGCATCTTTTTGTGTGTGTGTTTGTGGTACTGGGGAGAAAATCCAGGGACATTCTAACTCTGAGCTATGCTCCCTGCCCAATTTTCATTTTGAAATAGGGTCTCATTCAGTTTAGGAGGGCCTCTCTAAGTTGCTGAGGCTGGCCTTGAACCTGTGATCCTCCTATCTCATCCTCCCAAATACTGGGATGACAAGTGTGTGCCACCAGGATGCACCACCATGTCTGGCTCACTCCCATCTTGAAAGCCATTATTTGTCAATTTATTTGCTCTTTATTTTTCCAAATAGAAGAATAGTACAAAAATGCTAAAGTGGAGCTCAGGTTGAATTGCAGAATGGCTAAATAAATTGCCAGGGATCTTTTCAGCTCTAGTATGTACTCAAAGTTTTCACGTCCTCACTGGCTCCCTATTGCCATTGGGACGTCTTCCTCTTTAAATCATCCAAAAAAAAAAAAAAAAAAAACAGACTTCCTGTCACGGCCAAAAAGCTCACAGTTCATTAACACAAAGCCAGCTTGTTCATGAGCATGTGGTCAGTATCACAGAACAGGAACATCAGCAATATTATTTTCAAAAGGGAATTTTAAGAAGTACCGTATGTTAATTCTATACCACAAATGCACTCCACAAACACTGTGAGCAACATGGGAATTGACCTGCTCATTACTATTAATGACATGCCTTTCAGCTCTTGTGTCTATTCATAACTCAGGTTGGAGAGTTCACACACACACACACACACACACACACACACACACACACACACACACAACTTCCTTTTTATTTTGGAAGCCAACAAAGAGTAGTGAATGAGCAGCCTACATCCCTGGATTCCTGAGTTCACTGGGATGTAATTATAAAGTTCAGAGATGTTCAGAAATTCCAAGAAGAAAGATGTTTGTGGCTCTCATAAATTACAACTCAATAAGAAAGGAGAAATGGCTTTGCAGAGGAAAGGACCTCACAGATTACATAATTACCACTCAAAATAAACATTTGGAGTTGGTTATTTACCAATGATTTTTTTTTTAGAAAATAGTATTTTCTGTTAATTTTTCCAGTATCAAAGATGTTCTCTCTCTTTTGGATAATTTACAATATTAAAAACAAACAGTTGATTATTTGTAAAAGGTTTATGCAGCCAGGTGTAGTGGTACATGCCTGTAGTCCCAGCACTTGGGAGGTTAACACAGGAGGATGGCGGGCTCGAGGCCAGCATCAGCATCAGCATCAGCATCAGCATCGGCATCGGCATCGGCATCAGCATCAGCATCGGCATCACATCAGCATCAGCATCAGCATCAACACCGTCCTCTGAAGTACTGGGGGGGTGCACTACCACCCTAGCTAAACTCTTGTTCTTTGATGTATGCCCTAAGTGTAGGATAATTAGTACTCTGTATGTTCAGTAAGCCCAATATAATAACCCCAAAAGATATTATTTTGTGGAGCTTACTGTAGAATCACAATGATGCTTAGGATATGGTAATGTATTTAATAAATTGTTTGGAATAAATTTTTAAAATAAATATAAAACATACTAATTATTTTAAATTTAGAAGGCTGTAGAGGAAATAACAGTATCTTGAATTGGTTATTAAAATATATCTTAGAAATGATGACACTATAACATTTATATATTTTGATCATTCCAGGCAACGCTGATCCTGAAGGCCAGGGTTACTGCCAAGCAGGATTTAGTCTGGATTTTTATAAGGTGAATTATTTTAGTCTCAGAGCTTCTAATACTTAATATGCATATTTTTGTGACTTTTATTTTCTTTTACTTCCATATCCCCAAACAACAGCAATAACCAAAAAACCTTTACCATATCTACCTAGCTATATCTAGCATCTTCTTCTTTATGCCTTTTTATTTGCTCTTTATTTCTATTAAGTAATCTATGCACATAACAACCTACTCATATACTATGATAAAATATGTGTAGAGAAATACATATGATGAAAAGCAGCTCTCTTCCTGCCTAACCCCTTGTAGCAAATGTTTTTAATGAAAATCTCAAACACTCAAAAATAATTGTTTCTAGGAAGATCACACAAGAATTTGTAAGCTCTTTATCTCTTTGCTGTAATTGGCTGATTTGATATTCATATTAAAACCCACATATCCTTTCACAAAATTAAACACAGAGATGACCAGTGCAAGCATGGAGAAATAGTCTCTAGTTTTGAAAATAGTGTAGCAAAATGTCGCCAACATATGTTCTGTTTTACTAACCATTCATTGTATTTTATCATTGCTTTTTTTGTCTTATTTTTTCCACTGAAAGTTATAGATTTAGGGTCCAGAAAGTAGAAATATATAAAGATGACAAAATGTTTATATCTGATAATCTGGGGCTTTTGCTTTCTCTCCTGAGAAGAGGGTTGGGTTGGCAGATGTACGGAAGGAAAGAAAAAAAAATAAACAGGCAGTACTGTGGCCTTGAAAAAACTTGGAACAGAATTTTTTTTTATTACCAAGGCTTTTCAAAAGACTGCCTGCTAAATTGTACAGCATTTAAACATGTTGATGTTTTGCTCACCGGGGGCAATGCCAAAAAAACTGAATTTATATATTCTCGAGGGAGAGAGTTCAATTTACCTAACTGGGCCAAATTAAAATTATTTAATATGATGACACACTAAATAATTGAAAGCAAAAGGAAAGAAAATGAGCTGCAGGCCTGATATAAGGACCTCTTTGAAAATTGTTCTTTTATGGGAAACAAATTGTTAGGGCAATGCTTATTAGCAATGATTTATCACCCTTTAAAATGTTCAGTGTTTCTTTTCCAATTGTTCCTGTTGCTGCTTCTGTTTTGTAGAATGGAGACCTTATAGTAGGAGGACCTGGAAGTTTTTACTGGCAAGGTATGTGCTCTTAGCAAGGAAGAAAAGCATATTTATTGTTACTAACAAGAAGTCAAATGTTGACTTTGTGTTACATTAATATTATACCTCTACTCATAGTTCCTTGAATAAAGCGTCACTTCCAACTTTACTTAGTTATGTAAATAATATTTTAAAATATTCATGCAACTTGAAATTCATTTCTCCACCAAGAACTTATTGAGCTATGCTATTGTGTTAGAGCTGGGGATGCAGTCATGAATGAAAGCAGGCACTGTTTTCCCTTCATGGAAGTTAACACCTGGGGAAAAGATACAGGCATCGACTGAAAAGTCACATTAAATGTCTAAAAAACTCCAACCATGATACACACGGTGACGATATGTCATGAAGGGGCCCGGAAAATACAGAAGGTTTCTCCAGGGTCGCTGCATAGAGGTGAGCACTGTACTCTGACCATTGGCTGACAGGGAGCTGGAATGTATGAAGTTCCCAGTACCAATCTCATTACCATGTTTGGGGTAGGGGAAGGAGTAGAGAGGAAGCCAGGGGCAAACTCACCAAGTGCTGTGTGGGTATAAGTCTCTCTTAACTACGTTAAGATGTGAGACTACAATGCACCAATAAAAGTACATAAAAATTAAAAATTAAAACACTAAAAAAAAAGTAGCACTCTGTTCAAGAAGCCTTTAACCCAGGTGCAAGTCAGTGTATACCCGAAGAAGAGAACCTTGTCTAATTCTTAGAATGACGCTGCGTAGGCCAGCAGCAGCCCACAGCCCATAGATCAACTAATTTGGAAGAAAGCAACTGAACTGAGATCTGGACCTTGCGTAGGAGTAACCTAGGTGAAGAGAGGAAGGACTATATGCAAATGCTCTGCAGCATCAAAGAGCAACAGGTGGAGGGAAATGAGAGTCATAGAGATGTGGAGAGGCCCCACCCACCACCCAGAGCTTCAGGCCAAAGTTAACAGCTTTGTCTTGGTCCTAAATTTGAATGAGAAACCTTTGGGTATTTAAAGAGTTTGAATGGGTGGGTTTAGCTAGAGTAGGAAGGACGTCTTTGTCTTGAAAATAATGGGAAAGTGCTAGAGAATTTTAGCCATGGAATACTTTAAAAGGATTACTCTGGCTACAAAAGGGAAAGTAAATAGTTATTAGATTGTTATAAGGTTATAAAGCAAATTTAAGTTTCTAAGGCCAATTAGCTGTAAGTTTCAGCTACATCATTTGCTTCTTAGAGTGGTGTTGGGACAGACTGCAAAAGAGGAAACATTTGTGAGATACTCTGAAGGCAAAATAAACAGCCTAAATGATGGGTTTGGTCTATGTTGGTGAGAGAGGGAAGGATGGATGTCAAGGATGTTTCTTACTGCTGCAGTTGAATGGACTGACGAACATGGAATAGAAGAGGCTTGGACTGATTTGGAGAAACATGATAGATAAGTTTGCTTTTGATTATACTGAGTATGGAAATGCTGGGCTGAGTTTTCACATCCATATTTAGATATATTGGCTTATGCTCCAGGAAGATTTTTTTTTCGAAATCAGGGTCTTACTAAGTTGCAGAGGATCTCACAAGGTAGCTGAGGCTGTTCTCTGCGATCCTCCTGTCTCAGCCTCCCAAATGCCTTGATTACAAGTATGTGCCACCATGCCTGGCTATTTGTACGCAGTTTTGAACATCAAATAATTAACATTTTGTCTTTAAAATTATTTGCAAACTGAAAGTAATACTACGCAAAAGATAGGATACAATAAAAATTGTGCTTATATCTAACAAGATTTTCTTTTTGTTCATGTGTTTATTTCACATTCCTTTCTTTAAGTTAGAAACACTGTTTGATACAAATGATTTGCTAACAATTAGCCATGGCAAGGGCATTTAGAAACACTTGCCCAAGATATATAATTTAAAATTTTATGTAGGCTTAAGATTACAACAATTATAGACCCAGCCAAAGGAAACAAGCAAAGGCAGCATACACGTTGACGGCAAAGAAGGCAGTACTGAGCTTAAACCAAAAGAAAATCGGAAAATTCTACCAGCATTGTTCATAAATTCACGTGTAAATATCATTGTATTAATATTAAAACAGTCATTCCAGTCTCAGTAACTTAGAAATATTAATGACCTGCTTTGACAGTTTTATTCTTTCCTTTTGGACTTTGAATAGAAACACTGCAGGAATTTCATGTGCAAATTCCCAAAGAAAATTTTGGCTTTGAAATTAATGTTAAATATTAGTCATTTGAAAGCATTTCTCCAGTTTTCTCCCAAAGACCATGAGATCACACCTTTGCCTTCGATGTCCATAATAGATATGGGAATGCTTAGAAATGATAGTGGAAAATCGTTGGCTGTCTTTTAGATACTCATATACCCTGATACAATCGTGTTTCAAGATTTCTAAAGAATGCCCTTTCTAGGAGAGATAAACCAAAGTTATTATCAAATAAATGTTTGTGGTGATGAATTCCCTTCTCAGTAAAATTCTGGACCTGCCTGGACCTGACTGCCTCTTACTATCATAATTTTATACTTCCTTAATATATTTTAGCACAAATAGCAAATGGCTCAAAAATTATATAATTCCCTCCTTTACCTGAACTGATATGTTTATAATCTGATATATTATAAACTGATGCTTTTAATGTTTATAATTGGGTAAAAGTGACTTAATACTAAATCTAGGCTTTGTAGGCATACCAAAGGAGAGAATGCCAAGTCTTGGTTATAATGCCAAATATCCTACCAGCAAAACCATGTGACCTTAGAGAATGCACTCAAGATCTTTGAGCCTCAGTTTTCTCATCTATATGAAATTATTTTTGGCTAGACTATCTCCAGCTTTCCTCCTACCTCTAACACTCTAAAATAAAAAATTAATCACATAAATTTTGCCTACAAGTATTTCTACTTTTTGATTCTTTTGTCCTTCAAAGGTGGAGAAATTGTGTGTGATGAATGCAGGAAGACAGATACAATACTGCTGTTCATCTCTAGTCTTTTGATCTTCTGTTTAGATGTAATCTACCCTAGCTTTTATTTCGAGTGACAAGCAAAAAATTTCATCACCAAGAATGCAAGAAATTGCATGATAACATTTCAGAGGGTGTGTGTGACTCTGGGTCCAAAGAGGGAGGGCCTGCCTTTAGCGTTCATCCACTTACCATATTAATTTGTTTAAATACAGGCCAGGTGATCACTACCAGTATTGCAGATATCATTGCCAATTACTCATTCAAAGATATTCTCAGGAAACTGGCTGGAGAAAAGCAGACAGAAGTGGCTCCAGCTTTCTATGACGACAGCTACCTTGGTGAGGTTCATTGCTCCGGACACTCGTTTCCCAAAGGATAAACAGATTAAACATAGTTGTAAATGTATTACTGATTTATCTGATGCTATTTGGTATCTTATGAAAGTTTTTTTTAATTAGAGTAGATGCTTAGATTTTCTTTTCTTTTTAAATACAACTATTTTTAAAGCCATGCTGCATGTATTATCTACATAATTTGAGCAGGTATTTTTGAGCATCTATCTTTTAAGATCTTTATTAGTCTTTTGCATATAAAATATTTTGCTGATAGACACTATGCATTAGCAGGGCTTTTACAGATGCTATAGGGAAAACGTGCCAGCAACCCTGTCCAGTTTTTAGAGCAATAACAATAGACTTCCAGGATGCTAGAATATCCTCAAACTTTATTATGTGCAAACTACACAATATGATTTCACCACAATTGTTTCCCACATTTGGTACCATATTTGCATACGGCATTTTGATGGCTTAAAAAATTGAAAAAAATTTAAATGGAAATGAATTAGGAAGTAGGATTTGTTGATAAGGCATAGAAAAACCTGAGCAAAAAGAATATCTTTCAGAGTATCATGCTTTCTCATGATGAATCAGCAGCTCTTAAAGTACAACAGTTGCCATTTACGCTGAAAGGTGGATTATAAAGTATTCATGCTTTGAAAATTGACCTCAGAATCTGATTTTTCCTATTGTTTCTACATAAGAGCTAAAGTAAGAGATCTAATATGTGTCTAGGATTTAGTATGAAAGTGTTCATATTACTGTCATTGATTTTTCCTTTTATGGAGTTCTTAACTTTTTATAATATTTGTAGATATCTCTTAATAAAACAGTAACATAGTATTTTTTCTAGATCTAACTCATTTTTTAAATCTTTAGGTGTAATTAGTTTGTTCTTTTCTTTCAAACAGGATACTCAGTTGCTGCTGGGGAATTCACTGGAGATTCTCAGCAAGGTAAGAGACATTATTGAGCCTTAGTCATTTAATAAGCATGGAGATCAGGTAAGATGACATTAAAAGTTCTTTTGTAATGTGGTTTTCTTTGCTATATAAAATGCATATAAATGAGCCAGGCATGGTGGCGCACGCTTGTAATCCCCGCGCTTGGGAGGCAGAGACAGGAGGATCGCGCAGGTTCGAAGCCAGCCGCGCGCGCTGGCTTAGGAGACCCTGTTTCCAAATAAAAATATAAAATAGGTCTGGGAGTGTAGCCCGGAGGTTGAAGGGCTTCCAGGAACCCCAGTACCACCAAAAAAATGCATATAAATGGAATCCCAAAATATATATGATAATTTTTTAGAAAGTCCATACATGTTGGTGAAGCATTTTAAATCTCAACAGATTTCTTAAGAATCAATGCCAATCTTTATGCCATCTAATAAAGCAATAAAAATTATGACAGTCATCCCATCTTATGAATAAAATATACAGATGATTAAATGACTTAGACAAGACTCATGCTGTTAGTGAAAGGTCATATGCGATAAATATCAAGATCCCTCTTTTTGTTTTAATGTCTAGAATTTAATATCGCACATATTCAATACTATGTTACCCACCTAGCTCCAATTCAATGATGCCAATATTATTTTCCTCTTCCTCTTTTTTTTTTTTTTTTTTGCGGGTCTAAGGATGGAACCCAGGGACATTTGACCTCAGAGCTACATCCCCTGCCCTAATTTTTGCTCTTTATTTTGAAACTGGGTCTCACTGAGTTGCAGAGGGCCTCACTACGTAGCTGAGGCTGTCTGCGAACCGCGATCCTCCAGGTCTCAGCCTCCCGAATGCTGGGATTACAAGCGTGCGCCACCACGCCCGGCTTCCTCTTCCTCTTTGAACATGTCCAATCCTCAAATAACAAGCAGTTTGGCAGCAGTTAAAAATAAACATCAATTTTCTCTTAAATGCAAACTAATTTTAAAAAACTATCTTTCAATTACTTTTTCTTCAAGTTACTAAATGGCAATATATTATAATTGTTAAGGGCATAAATTGGACATAGACCTTTTGGGTTTAAACCCTAAATTCAGTACTAAGCTCTAGAAACTTGAACAAATTATCCAAATCTTGGAGCTTCCATTTCTTTATTTCTAAAATAGAGGTGGTGATATGGCATCATCTCCTTCACGGGATTCTTGTGGAGATCAAAGGATTTAATTGTATATATTAATAAAATACTGCAGTACATAGTACTATTAGCTATAAGAAAGAACCATTGCATTGGGGCCCACCAGAGATAGAACTGAATAATCAGTTCTTTTAAAATAAGTCAAATCTTATAATCACTCATTGATTTAGCAAAGGAAAATGTAAAATATGCCAAATGATTTTATTTTAACATAACATTAGGGTACATGTTGCAATCCCTCCAAAATACCCCTTAGTTCTGACCCAAAAAAAAGTAGTAATGATGTATACCATGGCATTTTTTGGAAAGATGGTTGAGAATAATGATTTCCCACTGAATCAGCAGGAATATCCAGAAACAGATCCAAGGTGTTGTTTGTTTGTTTGTTTGTTTGTTTGTTTGTTTGTTTCCTGTGGTACCAGGGATGGAACCCAGGGGCATTCTACCTCTGAGCTATACCTCCAGCCCCATTTTTTATTCTTTATTTTGAAACAGGATTTCACTGAGTTTCATAGGCCTCACTAAGTAGTAGCTGAGGCTGTCTGCAAACCACAATCCTCCTGTCTCAGCCTCCCAACCAAGTTTTAATTGATGGAAGGATATATAAAATAAAAGCACTACCAACAGATATCATGACTAGTTCACTAAGGCTGCCAATATTCATAGCTTGCTTATTTGACAGGAGGGAGTGGATGCTATAAAAAAGAATTTGGTGTCCTCTGCATGAAGGGGCCAAATGTGGAGTCTTTGGGCTGCTGGTTGGTCAATGGCTGGACTTCATTAGATTTGGACCTTCAAGAGTTATATGCAACATTTATATGTGTTTGGATTTTTCAGATGAGAAGATCTATAACTTTCTTTAAATTTTAAATGTGTTCATAACTCAAAAAAGATTAGAAGCCTCCATTCTCATTTTGGAACCAGATGTAGTGAGCTAAGACCCAAGAAAGTGGTCTGGACTTAACCAATGCAAATCATCATCATCATCATCATCATCATCATCATCATCATCATCAAATGTTGTAGAACGGACTTTGCTGTCAGTTCTTGACTTCTATTCCTCCCCAACTATGACCTGTATGGTGACTGAATATTTCTAAGTCTCAGTTTCCCTATATATCATATTGGGATGTTAACCCTTTTTTGAGGTTCAATGAGAAAAATCTGATAAAGCACCTGCCACACTCTTTATTACACAGAAGACTTTCAGTGAATGCTAATCTTCTTTCTGCCTCTTGCTAGTCATGAATTTCCAGGTCAAGAACCTAACTTTTTCCTGATCATGCTGCTGATAGTAAGAAATATCTGAAGGTTTCACCACTGCTGTTTGGTAGAGGTTGAAAATAAAGATCATTTTTCTCTTAATTGCAATGGACCTAAGAAAAGTCTCCTGCTTTCCCTTCCAAGTGAAAATCTGTGTAGTTGAGTGACAGTTGTAATTTGCCTCAGACCCCAAGCAATTAAACTGTCCTAATCATTTATAAGTGATCGTGAACATCTTTAATCAACATTATACTTAATAGCTTCTTAGTGGTGTGGTTTCAGGAGGTTTCAAACTCCACAGTGTTGGGGTGCAATAGTTGACCCTTTAGAATGAGATTAGAAATGCTTGTGGTGTATTAGAAGTAGTGATTGCCTGCATCTCAAATAGCATAATCCCCCAAATCCATCCTTGTCAACAGTCCTGACCTTGAAATCAGTCAATTCCATTATATCAGCTTGTGGTTTATTTTCAGTGTCAGGAGGCCTTAGTTCAGACCCCAGAGAAGATTGCTGAAATCTGGGCAGTATGCTGAGTTCTGGAAGCTTCCCTGGCTAGGGAATCTATCCAGATGGGTTAGTTTTTCAGAACCTTATCCTCACCTTATTCTTTTAGAACATGCTCATTTTCCCTCCTGTTGCAGTAGATAAACTATCCATACTGTCTCCGGTTGACCTCTCTGCTTTGTCCTGGTCCCATTCTTTCTTACACTGAGTGATGGGACTCCAACAATTCTTAGTTTTCTGTCTCACAGCACCACGTTTTCCCTTGCTCCTGCATCATTCTCACTAACATACAAGCATATTTCTCCCATCTTACACACAAAAAAATCATTTTATCTACTTTGCCTTCTGGCTATAGCTACCACACATTTTACTCTGCTTTGAAGGAACTGTCACTTTTCTTGCATTTTCTGTGTGAAAGTTCCTCCCTCCCTTCTCTTAAGGCCCTTCCTGGTGGATCATGTCTCTTCTGCTCTACTAAAATACTAAAATGACTCTTGTTAAGCAAACCACACTCCTCCATGTAGCTCCTCTTGCATGGCTAACAGGAGCCTTGGAAGACTGGATTTCTCCCTCTTGGTTTCTCCACTTGACTTCTTGGTACATTTCTCTCACCTCACTGGGGTGTTCCAGGACTAAATCCACGTGCTGTTTCTTTACCATTTAAGTTCATTCTTGGTAATCTCATAGTCTTTATTTATTCCTCCGATGGGACTAATTTCCAGGTTTGTGCCACAGACTCTCTACTCAGCATCTCTGTCTTTTAGCTAGCTATCCCAGACTTGATGAGCTGGTGACTGAATGCCTCACCTTCCCACTAAAACACACGCTGTCTTCCATCACTCCTCCCTTCACCCCAGTTACAACTGTAGGGCATAGACATTCTCCCAGTTATTCGAGCCAAATACCCTGAAAGCCAGCCTAGGAATACACTTTTTCCAATGACCTATATTTAAGCCATAAGCAAATCCTGCTAACTAAACCCTTAAAATTCAAGCAGAACTGGGTGTAGTGGTACACTTGTAATTCCAGTACTTGGGAGGGTGAGACAGGAGGATGCGGGTTCACAGACAGCCTCAGTTACTTAGTGAGGCCCTTTGTAACTCAGTGAGATCCTGTCTCAAAATAAGGAATAAAAAATAGGGCTGGGTGTGTAGCTTGGAGGTAGAATACTCCTGAGTTCCAAACCCAGTACTGTCAAAATAAATAAAATTCAAGCAGAATCAGACTACTTCTTATCTCCTCCAGGGTTTGACTCTGATCCAAGTTTTCCATCATCTCTCACCTGTATGACTGCAAGTCACCTGCTAGGTCTCTTGCTGTCACCCTTGCCCTCCTACAATCAAGTCCAAATCCAGCAGTTATAGCACTGCTTCAGAAGCACAGTCAGACTGTACAACTTCTTTGCTCTCAGAGACTTTCCAATGAGTTCAGCCAGAACCCAAGTCTTTGCAGTGACCTTAAAGCTCTATTCATGGCCTGAGTTAGTTTGACCTCATCTCCTACCAGTTTGCCCTTCACTCTAGGCCTTGGTAGTCTTTGAGTAACTCCAAACACTCTTTCTGTTTTTGCACTTGGTGTTTCCTACATCTAGAACATATTTCTCCCAGTTAGTATGTGCCCAGGAAGTATTTACTTTTTCCTTTCCTTCAGTCTTTGCTCCAACGTTACCATCTCACTAAGGCTTTCCCAACTACTCTGAGAAGCTGCAATCCCTTCCACATTCTAACTTCAACATATGATATGTTATTTTTCCTTAGGTAAACAAAATTGTTTGGGCATGTTATTGTGATGGCAACTATACCTTTATGCCAGTTTTAAAAAATGTCCCCATGGTGAAAGCTGGCAAAACCAAAATAAGAAATTTAATTTATAAATCACATGTAATCTGAAAAACCAAACTAATATTCTACAGGCAGAAATGCATACAGGATGGTATGAAAATTGGAAAATCTCAAAGTACAACTTTCTCCTGTCTTGTCTGTAAAGAAACAAATGCTAGTGAAAAAGTCCATCTACAATTTTGACGTCTTCCACTTTCCATCTCCCTAGATGATGGTTACTCATTCGAAAGGCTTTGTCTTTAACACTTATTCTCTACATAGCTTTAAATACAAATGCAATTTCTTTTATTTTTTTGATAGCAGCTTTTTTATTGGTTACAAAACCTAAGCCCATATATAAATTAGGAACATGTTTAATTGCCTCTTTTGAAAGAATGTTTTAGTCTATTTTAACAGAGTTTAAAAATATAAAAACTGTATTTTTAAACACTGGTTTGAAAACCGAAAAGCACAGTAATAAACTTAGTTTCTTTTACCTAAGAAATGGTGCAATTCCAGTTCAAAACTGGTTATGGTCACAACAAATTAAATCAAGCAACTGCATACATATGTCTGCACTAGTTGATGCAAATGTTCACTTAAATGTTAGTTTGCACTTAGAACACAATAGAAAATAGGAATCATCACAGTAAGGGAGGAGGCAAGACAGCTGCCAATCAGAACATGCATTCCTCGAGAAGCCCTGGACACCAGAGTTTGGATTAAAATCTGACTGGAACAACTTAAGGAGACATTTTCAGCCGTGACTTCCTATCTAGAATCCAGAAGAGAGAGCGGATAGCGGTGGAATTAGAAGCAAGATGACAAGGAGGCGCCTGCCATGCAAGAAAAGTGATTTTGGGGAAGAACATCCCAGAAGAGATCAGAGAAAAGACCGCTTCATCCATGCATGCAGGGAACTCTTAACATCATACCTTGTAAGAAAAGCGACCCAGGCATGGTGGAGGGAGCTGAGCAGTCCTGGGCAGTAAGCCGAGCCTGTGAACCGAGAGGCCCGGAGCCAGGTGGGAGGCTAAGCCCACAAACTAAGAGGCTCAGTGCCCAATAGGAGGCTGAGCCCACAAACCGGGAGGCCTGGTGCCAGACAGGAGGCTGAGCCCACATCCCAGGAGGCCTGGTGCCAAACAGGAGGCCAAGCCCGTGTCCCGGGAGGCCTGGAGCTGGGCAGGAGGCCGAGCTGTGCATCCCATGGAACTCAGAGCCGCTATGTTGCACCCAGGCCCGTGGTGTGCTCAGAACAGCTGATCCTGCTCTGTGTGGTGAGGCTGTGGGCCTCTGCCTGGAAGGGAGATAAAATTCATTGGTGCTGAGTGCTCAATCCCACAACCTCTTCAAACTGCACATACTATCTTCTTTAAAAAAGAAGAAGAAGAAGAAGGAGAAGGAAGAAGAAGAAGAAGAAGAAGAAGAAGAAGAAGAAGAAGAAGAAGAAGAAGAAGAAGAAGAAGAAGAAGAAGAAGAAGGAGAAGAAGAAGAAATATTATTCAAGATGGCCACGGGAACTTGGGACAACATGCTGTGTGAAGAGGGTGTTCAGAAGAGAACCGAGATGGCTGTGGCAGCAGCAGCGGTGGTCAGCATTTGGTAGAGGCAGAGATTCAATCCATTCTACCTCATAATTTTAAAGAAATATCTTCAAAGGTATACCACTACTGCCACACATGCTCGGGAATTCTGGAAAACAATCCGTGTGGGAAAGGTATTCGGGAGAGAACCGAGATTGCAGTGGCAGCAGTGGCAGTGGTGGTGACAAGAATTTGGAGGGGCAGATAGATCCAGTTCAGTCCACCGTGAACTTTTGAGGAAATCTCCCCACAAAGGTAGACTGCTCCTCCCACACATGATTGGGAATTCTGGACATGTTAAGTGGTAAAAGGGTTTGGGGGGTTTCAGAGGGAGCCCTGCATGGTCAGGATGGGCCGCCACACTGCGGGTTCTGGGCGTCATCAGCCCTCATGGCCACCATGCTTCTCTGCGCAGAGTGGGAGGCCAGGGTACATGTGGAGCAGCAGAGCCTGCTCTCCGGGCTGAAGCTGTAGACCTTGGCCTTTGGAGAAAGGACAAAATTCATTGCCACTGGGTATTTGGGGTCCCAGCTTTCGCAAAAGACATGTACTGCTCTCTTATATTAAAAAAAAAAAAATTGAAGAACACCGGGCATGATGGCACACACTTGTAATCCCCGCCCTTGGGAGGAGGAGACAGGAGGATCATGCAGGTTCAAGGCCTGCCTTGCTGGCTTGAGAGACCCTGTTTCCAAACAAAAATATATTAAAATAAAAAAGTGGGTCCGGGAGTAGAGCCTGGAGGTGGAAGGGTTTCCAGGGACCCCACACCACCAAAAATAAAATAAAATAAAAAATGGAAGAAAAAAGGGAACATATGTAGACAACCTGCTCATAGTGGCAGATAACAGAGCCCGATGCACAGCAAGACAGAAAGGCAGGTACCGGGGCCTCTGAGGCCAGGATAGGTGACTGCCAGATGTCTAGGCCAGTGCCAAGTCCAGTGAGACCAGGATCGGAGCCTGCCATGAGGCAAGGCCGTTGCTGGGGCCTCCAAGGCTGGGATCATAGCCTGCTGAGGGGTGAGACCAGTGTCAGGGCCAGTGTGGCCAGGATCAGAGCCTGCCATGAGGCAAGGCCGTTGCTGGGGCCTCCAAGGCTGGGATCATAGCCTGCTGAGGGGTGAGACCAGTGTCAGGGCCAGTGTGGCCAGGATCAGAGCCTGCCATGAGGCAAGGCCGGTGCTTGGGCCTCCAAGGCTGGGACTGGAGCCTGCAGAGAGGTGAGGCCGGTGTCGGGGCCAGCAAGGGCAGGATCGGAGCCTGCCATGAGGCATGGCCAGTGCTGGGGCCTCCGAGACTGGGATTGGAGCCTGCTGGGGGTAAGGCTGGTGTCAGGACCAGTGAGGCCAGGATCAGAGCCTGCCATATGACAAGACCAGTGCTGGGGCCTCTGAGGCCAGGATTGGAGCCTCTCAAGGGGTGAGGCCACTGTTGGGGCCATCAAGGATGGGATTGGGGCCTGTCGTGAAGCAAGGCCAGTGCTGAGGCCTCCGAGGCCAGGATCGGAGCCTGCTGAGGGGTGAGGGCAGTGTCGGGGCCAGCAAGGCTGGTATTGGAGTCTGCTGTGAGACAAGGCCAGTGCCAGAGCCAGCGAGGCTGGGATCATAGCCTGCTGTGAGGCAAGGGCAGTGCTGGGGCCTCTGAGGCCAGGATTGGAGCCTGCTGAAGGGTGAGACTGGTGCCAGGGCCAGCAAGGCCGGGATTGGGGCCTGCTATGAGGCAAGGCCAGTGCTGGGGCCTCTGAGGCCAGGATCGGAGCCAAATGAGGGGTGAGGCCGGTGCTGGGGTCAGTGAGGCTGGGATCAGAGCCTGATATGAGGCAAGGCCAGTGCTGAGGCCTCTGAGGCTGGGATCAGAGCCTGCTGAGGGGTGAGGCCAATGTTGGGGCCAGTGAGGCTGGCCGGGATTGGAGTGTGCTGTGAGGCAAGGCCGGTGCCAGGGCCAACAAGGCTGGAATCAGAGCCTACTGAGGGGTGAGGCCAGTGCCGGTGTCAGCGAGGCCAGGATCGGAGCCTGCCATGAGGAAAGGCTGGTGCTGGGGCCTCCAAGGCCAGGATCGGAGACTGCTGAGGGGTGAAGCTGGTGCCGGGGCCAGCAAGGCCAGGTTCAGGGCCTGCTGTGAGGCAAGGCCGGTGCTGGGGCCTCCGAGGCCGGGATTGGAACCTACCAAAGGGTGAGGCCAATGCCAGGGCCAGAGAGGCCAGGATTGGAGCCTGCCGTGAGGCAAGGCTGGTGCCGGGGCCAGCAAGGCTGGGATGGGAGCCTGCTGTGAGGCAAGGCAATTGCTGGGGTGTGTGAGGCTGGGATCAGAGCCTGCCATGAGGCAAGGCCGGTGCTGGAGCCAACAAGGCCAGGATTGGAGCCTGCTGTGAGGCAAGGCTGGTGCCAGGGCCAGTGAGGCTGGGATTAGAGCCTGCCATGAGGCAAGGCCGGTGCTGGGGCCTCCGCGGCCAGGATCGGAGCCTGCCGTGAGGCAAGGATGATGCTGGGGCCAAGGAGGCTGGGATTGGAGCCTGCCATGCGGCAAGGCCAGTGCTTGGGTCATCAAGGCAGGATTGGTGCCTGCCGTTTGGTGAGGCTGCAGCCACTGAGGCCAAGATAGGAGATAGCCTAAAGGCAAAGCTGGTGTGGGGCAGGGATCAGAGCCTGCCATGAGGCAAGGCCGGTACTGGATCCAGGGAGGTTAGGATCAGAGTCTATCGGGTGGTCAGGCCAGTGCTGGGGTCTTCAAGAGTGGGATTGTAACTTGCAAAGCGGCATACACAGAGAACTATCACAGAAAATTAAAAAATTGAATGCTTTCCCTAATATGCAAAACTAAGAAGAAATGGGTAATAGGAAGGAATCTAGTGGAAGAAGGGGGCCCTATGGAGGAGCAATTAAGGTGACCAATCAGAGGGGATGGGATGGGATGGGAGAAGATAGAATCTCTTTAAAGCACATGATGTACTAAATAAATATATCAATGATAAACACTAAATCAAGCATGGGATTGAGGGAGTGGGAGGGAATGGGATGGGGATTGGATAAAGGCTGATTGGATAATGTGTACTTAAATATCCTAACAAATCTTGAATCCATTGTGATGTTTGACTACAATGCACCAATAAAAATATATTAAAAAAAGAAATCATCACAATAGAGGCCCAATTTTAATCTTAGTGTGTGAAAACTTCAAAGGTAACTGTCAGCTAAATATGAAGAATCTGGAAGAAACTAAACTAGAAGGAGGACAATTTACAATATCAGAAGGTTTGGAATTAAAGGGTTTCACTGAAATTTGTGCCCTTAATTTACTTTGACTTTGTTATTTCCACTTTTAGTAAATACCACACAGTGTAGAAGATAGTGTCTGAACAGAATGCAGTTATTATATGAAGCTTCAGCTCAAAAATTAGATAAAGAGCTGGGCATGGTGGCGCACCCTTGTAATCCCTGCGCTTAGGAGGCGGAGACAGGAGGATCGCGCAGGTTCGAAGCCAGCCTCACTGGCTTGAGACCCTGTTTCCAAAATAAAAAAAGTATTAAAATAGATCTGAGAGTGGTAGCTGTGTATCCTGGAGGTAAAGGGTTTCCAGGAACCCCAGTACCACACACACACAAAAAAAAAATTAGATAAAGAAAAAAAGGCACCATGATCTTCAACTCAATTTTATCTGCACAAGAGTTAAAAAATCTGAACCACCTTAAAGAGAAATTGATTCTAAAATTTATAAAACCTATAAATAATCAGAGGCCAAATCACTATATTAAAACAGATTCTTTAACAAGAAAATTCTTGCAGTTTAATACACTTGTCCACTTTGGATACAAGACAAAATTCACTCTTTAAAATGGCTTCACATTAGCCATTACATATAATTGTAATGAATACCATCTGCTCTGTATCGTTTCTCAGTGAAAACACCTGAACTGATTCACAAAGCTCTGGTGGCATCTGTCTTATCTTCATCACGGTAAAAACAGCTCCCATTGGATAACTAGATAGTTTAAATTTTCTATCCCTTCACATCAATGCATTGAGAAATTATACCCAGTAAACAAGAGCAACAAAACCATTTCTGTGACACCACAAATTATTTAAAGGTTTTCAAACTCATATTTGTTCATTAATAACTGGGTCAGACAATTTACAAAAAGCGATGTCTTTACAGAGAATGCCAGATTGTGCAAAACTACTTAATGCTCGCTGCAAATCAGGCTTGTGCTAAAGAACTGCAGATTGTTCCTCTGCACAAACCCCTGTGTGAATCTCCTGCTGTGGGCGGATGCTTTGGGAGTGGAGTCTGAATCAACCTTCCCAAGCCTTGTAACACTTGTAAGGAGTTGCTGCTTTATTGCCAACCACATTATCAAAAGCACTGGTGACCAAATAAAAAAATGTTCTAAGACTAAATTATAGTAACCATGAAAGCTCCACAGTTTAAACTCAATATAAATCGACCATATCCAAATATCAAATTAAAACAAAAATTATTAACTCCTGAAAGCAAGATTTTTTTAAAAACATCACCAATGAGTATTTTAGACCGTTGTAGTTTTCTGCTTTTTTATTCTTTCATTTGTGACTCAAGGACTCTTGCTTTCAACTTAAACAGAAGTTCAAATCCATAACAGGTTGAAGCTCAGGTGAAATGCACAACATTTTGTTGCTTCATAGCAGCAGAGACACAGGCCGAGGTGAGTGGTCAAATAGGGCTTGTTCTCAAAAGTCAGGTATACAGTGAAAAGCATTGCCATCCATACCTACCTCTAGCCCTCAATTTCTGCTAGTGAAGTACAGTTTTCTAAAAACTTATCTGTTTAATCAATAACAAAGTTTCTTGCTTTTAAGTTATTTTTTTGTGTCAGTTCCACCAATGAAAATCATTTTACTTGTACTTTAAAATCCATTCTCCCACATAAAGAATATGAAAGTATGTTTGTGGAGGACAGTGATGGAGGCTCAGATCTGACTGCATCCTTTTAGTCTTCCAATATGGATATGCATCATACCACAGTGTCTTGATTCTATTTTCCAAAGGAATACCAAATGGGCGGCTCACTCGCCACCACTTTGGGTTGTTCTAAACTGGAGACTGCAGTTGTCAGCATGTGGCACCAGGGACCAGGGGAAAATCGGGTGGCTGAGATTGTTAAGGAGAATTCTAAAGCAGTTCAGGAAATCATGCATATGCATTGGTAGTCCCTGTGAGAGTCACTTTGGGCAGCTGCACAGTGACTTGCTTTAGAAGCCTCAAAACGAAGAGGCATGTGTTCTGGAGCCTTTTGTAGCTGTTCTTCTAATCATTTGGTAGCCATCTGGTGGTGCTTCATGTTGAATGTGAGAAAGATGCTGCACTCAACTGACCTTAAAATGAAATTCTTTTGTTTGAAGGTCGGCTGTTGGGTCAAAATTGTAAGCACCTTGTTGTGTTGTGTTGCCTCAGGAATGAGTCTAGGATCTTCATCGATATCATCACCAGAGAAATGCCGATCTATGATTTCAAATGCTAATTGATATATGAAAATTTTCAATTTTCTCTAAACCTCCACATTCTTTTATAATTTTAGCTATATACATATAATTTCATCACCAGCCATTATCAGAATGTCTTTTAGACCATTACTTGAACTGCTTGAAAATCTTTTACTGATAGTAAATTACAGAATGGTAGTATTACATTCTTTTGTACAAGGTACTCAACCTGATTTTTCTGCCGCTTATCATTAAGTTGCTAATTGCCCAAGCAGCTTCTTTTTTGTGTTCCAAAGTCCCCCTTAGCAAGTTGATGAATAATCATAGGGATTAATCCAGCATCTATTACAGCTTGAATCTGTTGCTGGTTTCCTGACATTATAGTGGAAAGAAACCATACTGTTTCCTTATTTATCTTCCCTTTGGGGTGTGATAAGAAATTGGGGAAGTGCTACAGGACATCACAATTGAGAACAACCTGAGTCCACCTATCAGTGGCAGTCACTATGTTGCCAACTGCTCTAAGAGCTAGAGTTTGAAATTTTCTTTCTAAATGACAATTTTTGTCCCCAGAACTGGTTGCTGGAGTCCCACGAGGAGCACAGAACTTTGGATATGTGAGTACGGAGAATGCACTCTAGGATACTTTCTTGTTTATGCAAAGAAACAGTTTTTGCATGCAACTTTTAATTCTTTAAAATTATCCTTGAAGAATGAGTTCCCCCTACAGATTCCTGTCCCTCGTTCCTTGAAGAATAAGTTCCCTCTATAGATTCTCTGGCCTCATGGAACTTGGGGGGAAAGCAAGCCTTCAGTGGGGAAAGATGGACAAATCAAAAGGACATACAGAAGCTGAGCATGGTGGTGCACGCTTTTAATCCCAGCATTTGGCAGGCTGATACTGGAGGATTGGGTTCTTGGCCAACCTCAGCTATTTAGTGAGGCCCCCACAACTTAGTGAGATCCGGTTTCAAAATAAAGAATAATGAATCAGGCTGAAGGTATAGCTTGGAGGTAGAATGCCCCTGAGTTTCATCTCTAGCACCACAATAAAGAAAAGATAAAAAAGGACTTAGCCAGGTGTGCTGGCTGACACCTGTGATCCTAGTACTTGGGAGACTAAGACAGGTGGATTGCATCCAGGCAAAGTGGTACATGCTTGTAATTCCAGTACTTGGGAGGCTGAGAAAAGAGGATCCAGGTTCACAGACAGCCTCATATATTTAGTGAGGTCCTTTGTAATTCAGTGAGACCTTGTTTCAAAGTAAAGAATAGGGCTAGGGATATAGCTCAGAGGTATGATGCCCCTGGGTTCCTTCCTAAGTACTACAAAACATCTAATCTAAAAATATTTATAGATTTGGTTTGGGCTAAATAAAATTAAAAATTATTTATGCTGCATGGACATTTTAAAATCTATTTTTTTTTTGCAAAGAGCCATACATATCAGGTCTCACAGTGGCACAACCACAGAAAGAGATTTAGACCAAAATCTTGATTGAATAAATTAACTGATCAGGTTAATTGCTCTCACTGTTCTTGCATTCAACTGTTATTTTCCTACTTTTGATTAGTAAGCATAACTTTATCTGGAAATGTCCTAAACCTAACCATAAACAAAAACTTTAATTACCTTTTTTAGTTCATTCTAATAAACTTGAATTTTTGTTTATATGTAGCTAACTAATTATTACTCATAACAAAAAACTTCAAATAATTTACGTTGCAATTTTTTTTTTTTTTTTTTTTTGCGGCACTGGGAATGGAACTCAGGGACATTCTACCTCTGAGCTCCACCCCCAACCCTACTTTTTATTCTTTATTTTAAAACAGGGTCTCACTAAATTGTGGAGCAACTCACTAAGTAGCTGAGGCTGGCTGTGAACCTGCAATCCTCCCAAGAACTGGTATTACAAGCATACACCATCATGCCCAGCTTAAGTTGCAATTTTTTTGTGTGGTATTGGGGTTCCTGGAAACCCTTCTACCTCCAGGCTACACTCCCAGACTTATTTTATATTTTTATTTGGAAACAGGGTTTCTTAAGCCAGCGAGGCTGGCTTCAAACCTGTCCTCCTGTCTCTGCCTCCCAAGTGTGGGGATTACAAGCGTACGCCACCACACCCGGCTTAAGTTGCAATTTTTTTAAAATAATGTTTTCAGTTTTATGTCCAATGATGTGCCTATCTCATTTCTGTGATTTTAGGTCTCAATCATTAACTCTACAGATATGACCTTTATTCAGAATTTCACTGGAGAACAGGTAAGGACACTTTAATATGAAATAATGCAAGAAAAAGGAAGGTGCTAAGGATAAAAAGGGCAGGGGCTTCTCCCGTTAGTTTTAGTCGGTGACCCCCACTTCACATTATTTTTAATAAGTTTGCATTCAAAATATTGAAAGTGAAGCACACACTTTGAAGCTGCCACGAAGGGCCTGTGTTGGGCTCCTGTCTTTCAAGGTGACAGGAGGATGAACGTTCTGGGCTTCCTCTTCCTTGAGATGGCAGGGAGAACATTCTATGTTCTTCTTAGAAAAACATCTTGGCCACTACATGCTGCATTTTAAAATGAAGGTTAATTGAAAGTAATTAGTAGTGATGAGTGGAAGCCCCAGTAGAGCTAGACCCACATTATCAGTAGTGATAGGAATGATGATGGGCCTTCATGAGGCCAGGGAGCCACAAGTCCTGTATAGCACAGAGGACAAATGTCCCACTGACAGCCTGTGTGGTGTGTGTGTGTGTGTGTGTGTGTGTGTGTGTGTGTGTGTGTGTGAGTATGGGTGTGAGTATGTGTTGAGGGGAATAGGTCAAACACATTTCTAAGAACCCAGAAATTAGAGCAAGAGACTGAAATATGAGGAAATGCTGGGGGGTTTCCTTTCTTTTCCAAGCAACACATATTATCAGACTTCAGGAAAGAAAGAACCCTAGAAGAGCAGGCTAGAGCACGCAGCTGGTATCTAGGACTGCCACAGACCCTCTGATGGCCACTGAGCCGGGGTTCTTGGCAAGGCAGACTATGCTCCTTAAAAGCAAACACCACCAACCACTGGGATGAGAGAAAAAGGTTGGTAAACTATAGTCGCTGTTTAGTGCACCTATTGGTGAGCCCTAGGTACCTCCTTCCTTCTAAGAAGACACTGGCTACACCAAGGTGCCATCCACTGGCCAGAGTAGATGGCCTGGACCCTTGGACCTCTACCTCTCTCACTCACTGTAACCAGAACCCTCCATCGAGCCTCAGGATTACATGGAGTTTGGACAAACTATTCTGGTCTTTTCCTCCTGAAATGATGAGACAAATATGAACACATTATAAATCCTGGAAACAGAAGCTTCCAAGGAAAAATATGGGAGATACAATACTCACACTTGAGGAAAACATTTAGGAGCTTTTGTTGACTATGAGCTCAATATAAATTGATACTCAGATGTAGATTCCTCCAAATTAAGCTGCTTTTATGCTTCAAAATATAAGGAAGCCCCAGTAGAGAGTATAACTCCTACTTAACCATCCTCAGGAGTGTCATCTATTCTTGACTTCCATATGTGGCATCTCTTGGAAAGGGGCTCCATAGTGGACCATCTGAAAATATTTTCAAATAAGACTTCATATAGAGGTAGAATTAGATTTATTCTGTGAGTTTTGAGACTGCAGAACTAGGTGAGATTAAGAACTAGAAGTTATGGAAGGGCTACATATAGGAAAGGACATTCCAGTGATCGTGATGACACACTGAATGGGCTGATTGTTGAGCATATCTGGAGCATGTCCAAGCAGCTGTCAGGATTATTATGGGAAAATTATTCATCAGGCCAGGGGTTAGACTAAATGCCTTAAAGACGCAATCCACGTCCAAGGGTCTGTGAATATAATTGCAAAAATCCGCACCATGATGAGATTCATCTTTTGGTAATAATGAAGAGATGACTTTATAAATGACTTTTGAACATAAAATACGTCCTGATTTTCTTTTGCAGATGGCATCTTATTTTGGATATACTGTTGTTGCATCCGATGTTAACAATGATGGGTAAGTTTGTAAGAACTTCCTCATTCACTGTATATCATGCTCATCCATAAAGATGTGTATTTTCCCTCATAAAATACACCCTTCTGTGCTTCCTCAACAACATAGAGAGCCTCTTGTTTTAACTTTTTTTGATTCAGGACAAGAGGATGCATCTAATAAAGGTTTCTGTGGTCCTATTTTATGTCTTTACTGAGATTTTCCACATCTGCCGTTTCTATAAGGGATGATTTCATTTTTTAATTTTATGAAGTGAACAGTCCTTGGTAATTCATAATCCATGGCCACTGGGGAGGGTGCTCCTCTGTCTCTTCACTTCTAGAGCTTTCCCCAGCATGTAACACAGTCATGAAACATTTTCTCAAAATGGACTTTTTCCCTTCTGACATTATTTTAACCAACTATTAGTAATGTGCACAGAGAAAATGAAATAATAATGCTATTTTCTGATTATGTTAGTAAATTATAGTTGAAGTTGGACCATGAAACACTGTTGAATTATGATTATTTCAAAAATTGTTGTTAAATATATCGTTGATTCACTAAAAGCACCTGAGAAATAAATTAATAAATCATTAAATAAGAAAATCTTGGAAGTGTATTGACTATAATAGATACTGCTGGTGTACCTACTGTGTGCCAACACTGTTTTTGGTGCCTAGAGCACTGTATATACAAAGTGTATATGTTATACCAGGTCTCTATCCTCATGGGGTTCACCTTTCTATAGAAAGCAAATGTCTAAAAAAAACCCTTACTATATTCCAGGATCTTGGCCAAGCATTTTAGATAGATCTTTGTTAGACAATACTTGAGAGACTGAGACAGGAGGACGGCAGGTTCACACCCAGCCTCAACTACTTAGTGAGGTCCTCTGCAACTTAATGAGATCCTGTTTTAAAATAGAGTAAAAAGTAGGGCTGAAAGTATAGCATGCAAGTAGAATGTCCCTGGATTTAATCCCCAGTTCTGCAAAAAAAGATGCTGTTATTATACATTTGTTAAAAATCATAACATGTACAATACCAAGAGTGAACCGGATGTAAACTCTGGACTTTGGTAATGATATATGGTTCATGGTAACAAACGGACAACTCAGGTGAGGATGTGATGGTTGGAAAGACCTTGTGTGGGAGGGAACGAGATGTGAGAACTCTAATTTCTTGGTTCTAATTTGCTTTGAATCTAAAACTTCTGTATACAATGAAGTTTATTGATTAAAAATTAAAGTAAAAGAGGAGGGAGAGAGAAGAATTTTTTCTTCCTTCTTTTCTTCCTTCTTTTCTTTTTTTCTTTGATACTGGGAATGCTGGGCAAGAGCTCTACCACTGAGCCACAACTCCAGTCCCTTGGATGCAATTTTAAGTCAAGAACATAGGGATTCTTCAGTGATAAGATTACAGTGAAGACCTAAAGGAGGCATGGTAAGAAGCCCAATGGATGTCAGGAGAAGAGGTCTTCTCAGCCAAAGAGCAACAAGTACAAGTTCTGGGAGGTGGGGGTGCCAGACACACTTAAGAAACAGCAGAGTGGCCTGTTGCAGAGAGGGAACAATGGCGGGCCTCATCATGAAGGTGCAGAGGCCATGGTGCTCACTCCAGCTCTGCAAGGCACCACACGCTCTGCCGTGGACTAGAGTGAGTCTGTCTCTGCTAGGGACACAGCAGCCCAGGAGCCAAGGAAGATTCCAGGGTAGGGAGTGGTCTGCTCAGACTGGCTTCCCCAGGTGGGCTCCGTCTGCCTGGCCACCATTCAAGGGACTCAGTACAGTAGTTTGGACCAGAGTCCCAGCAGTGAAGGGAAACAGAAGTAGTGGCACTGCTGAAATATGTTTTGTTTGTTTCTGTGGTTTTGGGCACTGAACCCAGGGGAATTCCACCTCAGAGAAACACCCCCAGCAGCCCCTTTTAAAAATTTAACTTCTTTCTTTTTGATAAATGGATCTCACTAAGTTGTGGAGGGCCTAAGTTCCTGAGGCTGGCCTCGAACTTGTGATCCTCCTGTCTCAGCCCCCCCCCACCCCCAAGTAATGGAATTACAATTGTGGGCCATCCTACCTGGCAGGGTATATTTTTAAGGTCTAGTTGAGTGCCAGATTTATTCTGGAAGCAAATAAATAAAAGCTAGATTTCCTTACTTTCCAGTTGTTTCCATTGCAAAAAGAAAGGAAGCATTGGTACCACCAGTCAAGAATCCCAACATGGATGGGCTGTAGCCATTCTCAAAGGCTCTTAGTTGCCGGCATGGTGGCACACGCTTGTAATCCCCGCACTTGGGAGGCGGAGACAGGAGGATCGCGCAGGTTCGTAGTCAGCCTCGCTGGCTTAAGAGACCCTGTTTCCAAATAAAATAAAAGATATAAAATAGGTCTGGGAGTGTAGCCCGGAGTTAGAAGAGCTTCCAGGAACCCCAGTACTACACATACACACAAAAAAGGCTCTTAGCAATTTAGAAAGCAAATAGCTGAAGAAGGACTTGAAGCCCACACAGTGTTCAGTTTTAGTATGCCTGTTGTAGAGCCAGAACAAAACTCCATGGTCGGCAGCCAGACATGCCTAGACACACTTCTCTCCACAGAAGATCACGCGTGCACAGGGCTCTGCCCCTTGGGTACTGCACATTAGTTACAGGGCACAGATGTTTCTGTGGTCCTTTCCATGGGTCACTCGTATTTTGAAGCCCTGCAATTTTTACCAGGTTTCACAATATGCCCTGGAGAATACTTTCTCCTTTCTGGAAATATCCTCAATTTAGACTACAGCAAAGTTCTGTGACAATATTTACAGTACATATTTTTTGCCATGTTAAGGGGAAAAAACTTGTGAAAAAAGGACTTTACTGGTCTCCAGCTGATCAAAACAACATGGTAACAACAAAAGCATGGGTTTATCAAGTAATAAATTTGTTCTTTCTTGATATCCTTTAAAAATTTTATGTAAACTATTTGTTTTTATGAGGTATTATTTTCAAAATCCTTTAAATTACATTAAAGAATAGGTCCATTAACTTAATATTGCCACTAACTTAATACTGTTTTAATACTGTACTTCTTATTGGTATATTATAAATATATGACATATTGAGATTCAAAGTAATACCTTCATTTATGCCACATCATTTGGTTAGTACCACTTTGGAAATACGTATGGGGGTTCCTCAAAAGACTAGGAATGGAGCCCCCATATGACCCAGCGATACCACTCCTTGGTATCTCCAAAAGAATTAAAATCAGAATACTATAGCAATACATGTATACACATTTTCATAGCAGCATAATTTCAAAGTTTTGTGAATATTACCACTCTTAGGTAAAGTGTTCATAAACTCTCAGTGTGATAATACCTTGCTGTTTATAATTACTTAGATATCGTGAATATACATCCAAGGATTGTAGCTGACCAAAGAAATATCCCAGATGAAGATATACAACTCAAGTAAAGTCTGAGATTATAATACTGATATATATATATATATATATATATATATATATATATATAATACTGATACATATATATACAACATATATATAATACTTACACACACATATATACATATAATACTGACACACACACACAAATGTGTATATATATCAAATCACTTGGCTGGGTGATTGTTCATGGTTAAGAAGGGAAGAGCCCCCCCCCCGCCCCATTTACAGAATTAAATCACACATCCCTTTCTCCAACCAGAAGAAAAGTATGTGTACATGAGGCTACCTGTCTTTTGGCAACAAATATCTTCTATTTGACAAAATTGGGATTCTTACAAATGCTCCAACATTTCAATATCAGGGGGAAAATGTATCACTAAGTCAACTGACAAATTGGTGGAAATTTTCCCCAATATTTTTTATTAAGAAAAACATCTAGGCTGGGTAAAGTGGTGCATGCTTGTAATCTCAGTTCTTGGGAGGCTGAGACAGAAGGCTCTCAGGCTCAAGAACAGCCTCAGCACCTTAGCACGTCTCTCGGTAATCTAAGGAGACCATGTTCCAAAACAAAAAATAGAAAAGAGCTGGGGGTATAGCTCAGAGGTAGAGCGTGCTGTGTTCAGTTCCTAGTACAAACAAACAGAAACACAAAAGAAGAAAGAAGGAAAGAAAGAGGGAGAGAAAGAAAAGGAAGGAAGAAAGGAGGAAGAAGAGAGGAAAGGGAGCATGCAAATAAAGGAGGGAGGAAGAAGGAAGGAAGGAAGGAAGGAAGGAAGGAAGGAAGGAAGGAAGGAAGGAAGGAAGGAAGGAAGGAAGGAAGGAATCTTATGAGCCTGCTACAAACATTTCGAGCAAACACTTGTGTGCATGCTGGTTAGTGGGCACAACTATCAAGCCTGTGATGGTTTTGCAAGTATAGTATAAACAAACTGGCAGAATTACCTTTAGTTATTTTAGGGCAGCCAGTACTACAAATTCTGTTGATTGTCAGCTTTTTAGGAATTTCTGAATAAACTTCTTCACAACAAATGGGGATGTTATTTGTTATCTTGTGCCTAAACAAGCAAATCGGTTTGTTTTCCTTTTCTATAGCAATTGAACCATATAGTATTTATGCTATTTTAGAAATTTACAAAATTACAATTTAATCCATTGGTCATTTCTACACACCTATTTTTCTAACCTTTGCAGAGCCAAAAAGAGATAAATTTCAAAAGATTCATAGCATCCAGTGAAGTTGAGAGCATTTTAGAGAAAATTTGCTTGAAAAGAAGAGGCTTTGTGTGATAAAGGTCTTATGCTAGATTTTATCCACATATGTTCACTAGTATAGAATATATCACTCTCAGTAAATTAGATATAAAATCTAGAAATCTGACACATAAAAAAGTTGTAAGTTAAATTCATTTCTGTAATATAATTGGTTAATTGTATTTTTCTTGCCTATCATAAGGCAATTAAGTGGATTAGAGATCAACTCTAGCATATAGTCTACTTATTTGTACTCTTTTAATTACTGTATTCTGAGCATTAGTCAGAGGCATCAGCATTCAAAAAGTACCACTGACAAAAAAGAAACAAAACTTTATATATTAAATCAATCCACTCACACCATTTGGCTGCAGAAAACTTGAATTTAGATGCTTCATATTCATTATTTTCCTTGATGTTGTCTCTCATAGTTCATCACTATATTTATGCTTTTAAGAAAAATATTGGTAATGTTGTATATCAAATGAGGTCCAAAAATGTGGTATTAAGTGTTGCATTATATTAGATTATCAGAGTGGATTTAGACATAAAAGGGAGAAAAAATTAAATTTGTGTGAATTCTGCAGTTAAAGAAAACAGTGCTTAATGCTTTAGATAAAATGAAGTTTATTGCCGGCGTGGTGGTGCACGTTTGTAATCCCCGCGCTCGGGAGGCGGAGACAGGAGGATTGCGCAGGTTTGAAGCCAGCCTCGCTGGCTTAAGAGACCCTGTTTCCAAATAAAAATATAAAAATAGGTCTGGGAGTGTAGCCCGGAGGTAGAAGGGTTTCCAGGAACCCCAGTACCACCAAAAAAAAAAAAAAAAAATGAAGTTTACATCTACATCCTACTATTAAGAAATATCTTTACAAAATAACCTAGATCTCATCCAAACTACCATCATGCGCCAGAGAAAGTGTTTTTTGTTGAAACCATATCATTAATATCTTTCTCCATCACTGTCATTTTTCAATTTAAATATATCTCTAAAATCTCTCTGTATGTGTATATATATGTATATGTGTATATATACACATGTATATTTCCACATATATGTACATGGGTATGTATGTATATACACGCACATATACACACATATTTATATACACATTTTATTAGAGTGGTTCCTAGCCTGTTATGCTCAATTACTTATCAGAAGGTCAACAAAAGTCATCCCTCTTAATAAAAATTTTAAAGCTTAAGCCTAAATTGGCATATTCAAAAAATGGATTTGACAAATTTTTAAATAGCTTAATAGCACACATAATCTACTGTAGTGATTTTCCAACCACTTTTTTTACTCATGGGCCATAATAAAAACCATGTTTGATATTACAACCCAGCACACACATACACACACACAGCTGAAACAAAAGTTTCACAAAACAACAATTACCCTTATTATATAAAATGTCTTTACTCTGTACTCTATTATTGTATTCTATTTTGTTTTTAAATTGCTGGTAAAGACCCATTAAATTTATTTCATAGTTCACTAATTAGTTGCAAATCAAGATTTTTAAAACAGCAGCCTAAACAATAATAATATATGCTATGAGTAAGTGGTATTGCTAATATAAAATAATATTTAAAATAAGTCCAAAATATTCTACAAGGCACATTGTACTAATTAAGTCCAAGACAGCTATTGTCTCTCAATTGTATGAGAGCATAATTATGAATTAAGAACAAATGTTTCTTTCTCTTTTTGGAGTTTAGCACATTTTAGGAGACTTACACATTAGTATCCAGGGAAATATATTCCTAAGAAAATAAACCAATAAAATAAAGCAATATTGCTTTTAGAATCTAAGGATTCCAAGGATGTGCCAAGTTCGCACAATGATAGGCCGTTTCTCGAACTCAGTGTTCTCGGTGAGAAAGGCTGAGCCATCTGTGGCAGTCTCTGTCACACTTCTGCCCGCAGGGACCAATTACATGGCTTTAAATGGCCCTGTTCAATCTGCAGAGAAAGCCAGCGACTCTGGGTATCTAGCTTAGGGCTGGGAGGCAGCCACACACTAGGTGCTTAACAAATAACTCTTCATATTGAAAATAACAATGACTGAAATAGGGGCAACCAAGGCTCCCCGACATGAGACCAGCACTAGAAGAGCAAACTTTCTTTTTAAAAGTAAACAAATTTGAAATATTTTTTGTGGTACTGAGGATGGAACCCAGGGGCATTCTACCTCCAAGCTACATCCCCAGCCCTATTCTTTATTTTATTTTATTTTATTTGCGGTGCTGGGGTTCCTGGAAGCCCTTCTACCTCCGGGCTACACTCCCAGACCTTTTTTTTTTAATATTTGGAAACATGGTCTCTTAAGCCAGAGCACCTGGCTTTGAACCTGCACAATCCTCCTGTCTCAGCCTCCCAAGCGTGGGGATTACAAGCGTGCGCCACCACGCCCGGCTTATTCTTTATTTTAAAACAGTGTCTCACTGAGTTGCAAAAGACTTCACTAAGTAGCTGAGGCTGTCCATGAACCTGGATCCTCTTGTCTCAGCCTCCCAATTGCTGGGATCACAAGTGTGCGCCACCATGTCAGGCTTATTTGAAATATTTTTAGGAAAGCATTTTACCTAAGTAAAATAACAGCCATGCCTCAGGTCTATACCACAGTCTCCACTTCCTTGTTACAATTGGCCACACTTTTCAGTATGTTGTATCTACTGCTGGGTGTAGACAAGTAAGAGCCTATTCTAGAAGTTTCTCTAGGCTCCAGAATATTCCAAAGTTATTTTTCACCTCCCTCCTGGGTTCTACTAGGTGAGAGAGAAGGTAAATACATTTTAACTTTTAATTGATCACTCCTTGTGTTTACATTGGTATAATGTATAAAAATATTGTCTAGTCCCCTTAACTGCCAGCTCAATGCCTTTGTAATACCTACCATTTGTTAAATGTGATATGTGTGTGTGATATGAGTGTGTGTGTGTATGATAGAGATCGATCTTAAATAATATAACCGATAAAGTAGCACATTTCTATATTATCTACATTTTACAGAATTTAGATAACTTATTCAACATGGAATATTGAGTTATTGGAAGAGCCAGGATTAAATCTAGATAACTATGACTTCAAATTCATGTTTTTCTCATTTTATCTGGACTCAACTTACTTTTTCCAATTCTTTTTTCCACTATTATTAATAGACTTGATTTTTAGAGCAGTTTTAGGTTGACAGCAAAACTGAGCAGGAGGTACAGAGAGCCTGCATTTACTTCCTCATGCCCCATCCCTTCAATTTTCCATATTTTAACATCTATATTGGTGGCATCCACTTGTTATGATTGATGAATTTACATTGATACATTATCAACAAAAATATAGTTTACATTAAGATTCATCTTTGTGTTT
Organism: Muscardinus avellanarius; assembly: GCF_963383645.1. Classification (NCBI taxonomy): domain Eukaryota; kingdom Metazoa; phylum Chordata; class Mammalia; order Rodentia; family Gliridae; genus Muscardinus; species Muscardinus avellanarius. The sequence goes on from NC_137806.1 coordinate 17,217,786, forward strand.
TATGATTATATGGATTTTGCCAAATGCATCCCCCATTACAGTATCATACAGAATAGATTTATCATGCTAAAAATCTCATGCTCTTTCTAGTCCTCCTCTTCCCCCACCCCTAGCAACCACTGATCTTGCTGTTTCCATAGTTTTGCTTTTTCCTGAATGTTATGTAGTTGGAGTTCTATAGTATTTATCCTTTCCAAATTGGCCTTTTTAAAGTAGCAATATGTATTTCAGATTCCTTTATATCTTTCCATGACTTGAGTCCATTTCTTTTATTTATACCAAACACTATTTAATTATATGATGTACTAAGGCTTGTTTATCTATTTACCTATGAAGAGTACCTGGGTTGCTTCTAGGTTTTGGCAATTATGATGCAAAGATCTGGGTGCAGGTTTTGTGTGACATACATTTTAAACTCATTTGAGCAACTACTAAAGAACACAGATGTGAGATCATGTGGTAAGCCCATGTTTAGCTTTGTAATAAATTGCTAGGAGGTCTTCCAAAGGGGCTGCATAATTTTGCACACCCCTCAATGAGTGAGTTCTGGTTGCTCTACATCCTTGCCAACACATGGTGCTGTCGGCATCTTGGATTTTAGCCGCTCTGAGAGATTTGTAATAATATCTTGTTGATTTAATTTGCAATTCCTAATGATTGAGCATCTTTTCATATATTTACTTTCTGACTGTATCTTCTTCGATAAGGTATCTAATTGAGTTTTCTTTCTTGTTGTTCTTATTGTACATTATATAAGTAGGTTATAACAATAATATATAGTATATAACAATATATAACACTATAATAAACATTGTTATTTTAATATATTAGTTTTATTTTATATTATTGAGCATACATATGATTTGAAGTGATATATTAATATTATAGTTTATTCATTGTAACATATTTATATTAACTTATCAATTTTAGTATATATGTAGTGTTAATATAATTGCTGTATTAATCATATACTATAAGTAGTCATATATTAGTGAGACAGAATTAAATTACATGATAATATTTTAGCAATTAGATTACTTGGCAAACTCCATCATTAACTAATCTACATAGACATAAAAGTCAAATGCAAATTCCTATTCCCCCTACCAGTGGTCTTTCATATTACTGCGACTGCCAGAATAGGATTGTCTTGACAAACTTTAGTCATTAGTAGAGATAAAATCATGCATTTTGTGTGATGTGACTTTTCTTAAAAATAAAACTTTTTCTCTTTTAAAATGAAAATCAAATAGCTTAGAAACTTTGTGGCAAAAAAAAGAAAAACAATTCTGTTCTAGTCCTTCTCATATCACCTGGCTCTGAGAAGGAAACACTTCTAACCACCATTGCTTTATATTCTTCTCATGGTTACATCGTCATCTCTAAAAAATTGGTGTAGATGATTGTTTCTTGAATTGTTTAAACTTCAGAAATCATCTATTAATTTTCTGCTAACATCTACATGTACAAAGAATAACTATAAATTTTTGCTTGCGATGAAAAAGGTTTTCTGTTTTTCTAATCAACATTATTCACCTCTCCAGCCTAGAGAGAGAGAGAAAGAGAGAGGGAGGGTTTTATAGTTATATAAATTGCAGGCGAACTCGAGTCTCCTTTCTCCTTTTAGGAAAACTTCTCTAGGTGTTTTTGAAGTTCTTGTATAATTACAGTTCTTGGAATGTTTTGTTGAAAATGATGAAATATCTGAAATATCTGTGGTTTTCTAAAAGTAAGCATTTTCATCATAGTTAAAAAATTCAGCATGATAATTTAACACTCTTATTTTCTTACAGCATTGTATTTTGTAGACATTAATACAGCAATGAAAGAAATACTATGATTACAAAATGACCTCTGGAAAAGGAAAAATACTAACGGAAATATACTAATCTAGTTGATTACAAATATACCACAAAGAATCTTCTATTTGCCAGTTTCCTCACTGCTTTTTGTTCCCTTCAGGATGGATGACATATTGATTGGGGCACCTCTCTTCATGGAGCGCGAGCTTGAGAGTAACCCTAGAGAAGTAGGGCAAGTCTACCTGTATTTGCAAGTGAGTGCCCTCCTCTTCCAAGACCCACAGGTCCTCACAGGCACCGAGACTTTTGGAAGATTCGGTAGTGCTGTGGCTCACCTAGGGGACCTGAACCAAGATGGATACAATGGTAATTTAACTCCCTGTGTGGAAATTATGTATGTCATAGTTTTGTATTCTTGCTCCATGAAGGAAACAGTAGACATTATAAAGTGTTCACAACGGTGGGTAGGGCTAGGATTACTATTATTGGTTTTCAATAAACTATGAAAAAAATCTCAAGGCAACAGTAAGTTTATATGTTTCACCCAATGTAGACGTCACATGGAAATTTTCTCAAGTTAAATTTAGAATGGCTTACAACAGCTCTCAATGGTTACTTGAAGAGAACTAGAGAATCTTCTCTCTATATAGGGTCAAAATGAATAAATAAATACATACTGATATATTGACAAGTATATTGCCTCCTGATTAACTATGCAGGTTACATATAGTTACACTGCATCATTATTGGTCTATAAAGGCAATTTCAATGTTTGCAATCAAGTAGTGCTAAATAGTCTTGTGGATCTTTAAGTCAGAAAGTCATAGATGCGCCAGGCGTGGTGGCACAGGCTGGTAATCCTCGCGCTTGGGAGGCGGAGACAGGAGGATTGCGCAGGTTTGAAGCCAGCCATGCTGGCTTGAGATACCATTTCCAAATAAAAATATAAAAAAATAGGTCTGGGAGTGTAGCCCGGAGGTAGAAGGACTTCCAGGAACCCCAGTACCACCAAAAAAAAAAAAAAAAAAAAAATTTAAAGAAAGTTATAGATGCTTTTAAGTACCCTCTCCTCAGAAAAATAGTCATGTTCAAACAAAATTGTATCTACATTTTCAGGACCTTTAGGTTAAGAACCAAGGTATAGTGAGTTTCTTGATCAAAGTCAAGGATGTAACAAAATTTGCTGGACCAAAGTAGCCTAGGAAGAGCACACATCAGATTTGAATTCATTGGTATGTCTGGCAAGTGTTTCTGTACTCGTAACGTCTTTTTAAAAGTAATTTTCAACCATGAGTGTTTATTAATTTTTAAAGTACCATAAAACATATTAAAAGCTTATAGCTGCAAGGAAATGATAAAAGACAAATTTCCCCTCAAGGGGCTTGCTGCTTTCCAAAACTGCACTATTTCCTGTCGCCCAAGTGAAACGATGATGCTAAATCATGTATAAGTTGTCATTTTCATCAAATTTTCTTCCATTTGTCTTTTCTCTTAAACCTTTCTACCATTTTTAAGAGCTAAGCAAGGCATTTTTAACCACATCAAACGTGTCTTAGTCACTAAGCCTTGGTATACTGGAGAGTGTAAAGTAAAATAATGCTAAGCCGACCTGGCTTAACCAAGGGAACAGTCCATTCGTCTGTTGAAGGACATCCAGGCTGGTTCCATAATTGGGCTATTGTAAATGGTGCTGCTATAAACATGGACGTGTGTGTCATTATAGTATTCTGGCTTCATTGGCTTTGGAAAGATACCCAGGAGGGGTATAGCTGGGCCGAATGATGATTTTATCCACAAGCCAGAGAGAAATTGGGAAACAAAGGGGACTTTAGATAAACAAGGAGAGATAATAACAGTGGAAAGAGATTTGTGGGAAGGGGTAGGAGGAGAAAAAGGAAACTTGATGAAGGAAAGAGTTAAAATAATGCTATGTTTATATATGAACTTATCAATACCAGTCTCAATAATCTGCATGGGGAGTGGTAGGGAATGGAGTGGAATTCAAAGAGAAATATACATACGATGTATGGGGACGTTTCTATCACTCTGAACCTCAAGATGTGAAATTATAATGCACCAATAAAAGGATATTAAAAATTACCTGCTAGCTGGGTACTGTGGTGCACAGCTGTAATGCTAGTACTTGGGAGACTGAGACAGGATGATTCCAGGTTTGAAGCCAGCCTTAGCAACTTGGCAAGGTTCCCAGCAATTTATTTTATTGCTTCCAAATAAAAATTAATTAGTGCTGTGAGTGTAGCCCAGAGGTAGAAGGCCCCTGAGTTAGTCCCTATTAACACACACACACACACACACACACACACACACACACAACCTATGTATACATATATATAATATATATGTGTATATATAATTATATATATGGCCTACTCTAGAGCACAAATTTCCTAAATTCCGAGGCTTTGAGTGTCTGACTCACTGTCGCACCTACTGTATCTAGAACATAGTAAATACCGTCAGATGGATGAAAGACCACAAATAAGTCCCTATTGCCGCGACCCTACAGAATCCTCATGGAAAATGTAATAAGCCCTCAGGCTTGAGATATGCACTCCAGTTGTAGTAGACCTTATTTCTTCACTATTTCTAAAGCATCCCTGTTTATTTCAAAACATCTTTCTGCTCCTCTGTAGACATCGCCATTGGTGTGCCCTTCGCAGGCAAAGATCAAAGAGGCCAAGTGCTCATCTACAACGGGAACAGCAACGGCTTAAACACCAAGCCTTCCCAGGCTCTGCAAGGAGTGTGGGCCTCCCAGAATATCCCTTCTGGATTTGGCTTCTCTTTGAAAGGAGACTCAGACATAGACAAGAATGATTACCCAGGTAAGGGTTTCTTTCTTTTCCCGTGTGAGTCTGCTTCCTGGCAAAGGTCCACTGGCTGGAAATTGCTTCCTGCATAAGCAGCTCTCTCGTAGAGATGAAGGTCAAACTTAAACGTGGCATGGGTGTTTGTGTGATTCCAGAGTGACTTTCATAAGCATCTGAAGGAAGACGAGCAAACACTCCCTTTCCAGTGAAGGGACAATGAAAAAAGGCAAGATGGCTTAGAAAGCTGCACTGGACATAAAACTTGTCAACCTTACAACCCGTGTTTTTATTGGAGACCCCTCAGTAGCTTGGTCTCCACCGAGAAAGACAACATGCATTGGACACCTTCCTTGAGTGATTTATTTCAATGTGGCGATTCCCTTTTATGCTCATAGTTTCTATTAATCAACGTACAACCCTCAACATTCTCTGTTATAAGGCACATGCTTTTAGAGCGCACATATTTTCCAGCCATATTTTGGAGCTTTCTAAAGATAGATGGAGTATTTTAAGAAGAAAAAAAGTTCATGAGAGGAATCACAAACTCTTCCTGATTACCTAATTCATTTTGAGGGTACATGGAAATCCATAAAGGACAGATAATTCACAGTTTGTACATGCCATATACGAATATGGATTTGTCTTTAAGGATTATATCAGTAATCAGAGCTTTTAGCAGAGAACATTAGATTCGTTGGTTTTATTGTTCACTTTTCACTTTATGTGGGTTATTTTAAGATGTTTTCAATAAATACTGAGAAATCATTAATAGTTAACTGACAACTTCAAGTATATACTAAAACCTTGTCTCCTTCCACCAGCCCCTCCCCTAAATGGGGTTTTTCCATATGTAGAGTTTTCTCCGGTTTGGGGCAGCAATCCAATAAACTGACTGCCTAAATATACATCATTAATTTCAATCTGTTGGCTCTCTTCTCCCTTGGGATTAGGCAAAAAGGTTAACACAACATATTCTTATAAATTTGCCAGGAACCTTCCACAACACTAACATAGACTAGTTAGAGTGGCCTCAAAGAGAATTTGGTATTTATATTGTATGCTAACACTTTCAACCTGTGGTTACTTCAAGAACATTTGGTTAAATTTATTTACTTAGGTCATATTGTACTAGTATAGTCAATAATGGTTTGGGGGGGAGGGGTCTCCTGCATAATATATTTTAATTTTAAATAATTTAAAAATCTAGATCCCTTTGTTATTTCTACCCCAAATATGTCAGGGTGATTGATGAAATTGGACTCCTGGGTTGCAATTTAGGTAAACACTTAATTAAGGAAGTTATTGCTATTCATTACGCTTGTCATAGGCTTCCTTTCCCACCCTCAGTACCAGGGAACTTGACAGGCGGATGACAGCACCTTCCACTGAGCAAAGGAAGCGAAGGGTGTGTCCACCCACAGCCAGCCCAGCGCTTCCCAAAGAAGCTGAACAGGGACCACACGGGGACAACTCAAAACAACTTTCCTCTCAAGGAATATTCTCTCCAGGGTAGGGGAGGGGGGAAGAAAAGAAAAAAGAAATAGGACCGGGTAGAGAAGGCCAAGCCAGTACATGTGAGCAACTGACCACCTAGAAATCGTGTCTCTGTCCAAGTTCCCAGGTGCCGCCGTTGCTTGGTCTTTCACACCACACTTTACAATGAGTTTGAGGGTAACGGAGTTTAGATCAGTGGTACTGAAACTTGGCAGGCTTGCCAGTTACCTGCTGAGCCTGCTCCTGTAGACTGAGGGCATACCACCCTTCACATACTTTGATTTGCCAATTCTGGGATGGGGCGCAGGGATTTGAATTCTTATTGGCACCCTACTTTGAGGAACACTAATCTTTGTGGTGTATGTGGCTCTGTGCCCATATGCACAGAAGTCAGACCCACATTTTCCTCTTTGGGCAAGAATCTATTATCTAAGCTCTGATCATTAGTTAATTAATTAATTAGCTAACTAATTAATTTGTACTGAGAATTTAACTCAAGGATATTTAACATCGAAGAACACCTCCAGCCTTTCATTTTGTTTTCTTTTGAAGCAGGGCCTCACTGTGTGATCTTCCTGTCTCAGCCTCCCAAGCACTGGGATTACAGGCATGCACCACCATACCTGGCTTCACTCATTCTTTACCAGGGGTCAAACCAACCAGCAGCTCTGTTCTGTAGATGACCTCTGTGTGCTGCCCTGCCATGCTTAGTTAGGCCCAACCCGTGCCGTGGTCTCAAGGCCCCAGGAAAGATAAGCTGATTTCTCATGTACTCTCTACATTGTGTGGAAGTTACCTGTGTGTTAAAATGATGCTTTACTAAATTTAAATTAAGATATATTGCTGTATTTGTTAGAAAATAACCTATACCTTAACCATAAAGGACTATCTGAAAAAAAGCCAAGGGCAGGGACTCTGGGAAGGACTGAGAGGAGCCTGTTGTCAGGATCTCTCTCTCTCTCTCTCTCTCTCTCTCTCTCTCTCTCTCTCTCTCTCTCTCTCTCTCTCCCCTTCCCCTTTCTGTCTCTATCTCTAGACCAGTTTTTGTTTGCTTGTTTGTTTGTTTGTTTGTTTGTTTGTTTGTTGTGGTACTGGTGTTCCTGGAAGCCCTTCTACCTCCGGGCTACACTCCCAGACCTATTTTATATTTTTTATTTGGAAACAGGTTCTCTTAAGCCAGCGTGGCTGACATCGAACTAGCGCGATCCTCTTATCTCCGCCTCCCAAGCGCGGGGATTACAAGCGTGTGCCACCACGCCCGGCATTAGACCAGTTTTATCTGAGAATGTCGTAGGCTGCTTCTGCTCTCTTACTACAGCGTCACATGTTGCAGTTATATCCGCTCACAGAGACTGACTAGGCCAAGGGTGGTGGCGTGTACATGTAATCCCAGAACTTGGCCTGCTTAGACAAAAAGATCACAGGTTCAAGGACAGCCTCAGCAACATAGTGAGACCCTCTGCAACCTAGTAAGACCCTTTTTTAAAACAAAAAATGAAAATGTTTGGGGGTGTAGCTCAGAGGAAGAATGTCCCTGGGCTTAATGTCTGTCTCCCCACACATTGTGGGGGGGGGGTAGAGAGAAATACAAAGACTTTACAATTTATTTATCTTAATCCCAAATGTTGGGAGAGGGAATTGGATAGGCTAAGACAAAGGGTGATAGTCTCAAAAAAAAAAAGAAAGAAAGAAAGAAAGAAAGAGAGAGAGAAAGAAAGAAAGAAAGAAAGGAAAGGAAAGAAACAAACACAAAACCAAATAAACAAATTTTAAAAATAGGAACAGGAATAAATTTACAGATTATTTAGGAGTTCTAACAAAACAAAACTAAGCAAAAATGGCCCTGGGAAATAAAACTCATAATAAAAAGGAGAAAAATAACTTTAAAAATATAATATTTTTTAAAAATGAAATATTAAGCTGGACATGGTGGCACATGCTTGTAATCCCCATGCTTGGGAGGCGGACACAGGAGGATTGTGCGGGTCTCTTAAGCCAGACTCGCTGGCTTAAGAGACCCTGTTTCCAAACAAAATATAAAATAGGCCTGGGAATGTAGCCTGGAGGTAGAAGGGCTCCATCCTAAGTACCACCAATATATATATATGAATTGATTTCAAAATTGCTGTACATTACTTTATGCCTCTTCTTTTAGTTCCAAGGTCAAAAAGATAAATAAGTAGTAACTTCTTTGCTGAGTCAAGCTAAGGACTAACATTGTTCTGGTGGGGCTCGGGCTCTGGTGACGAGCACTGAACAGAAATTACATTCTAGGTGAGAAAGCCACACAGGTCAGCAAATAATACAGCAAGGGACAAGTATTGCTATATAAAGTGAATTTAAACTTGCTATGGGGGCTTTTGGAATGGACACCCATCTTCATGGATAGAAGGTCTCTATGTTGGGTTGATATGAAGGCCAGGTAGTAGATAGCCATGGGGCGGAGGCAGGCAGAGAGAACAGCAAGTGTGAAATCCCTGAAATAATAAGAACACTCGGCTTCCTGCACAGCAGAGAGACATTCTGAATCACTGGCACATAAGCAGAGGAGGAGGCTGCAGAGGGGAGCTGGAGACAGACAAAAAAAGCCACTTTGAGTTTGGACTCTGCAATGCGGGCAGCGAGAAGGCACTTGTGTAGTGTCACTCTGACTTTGGTGTGGAGAAGAGATCCCAGAGAGCACTACTGGTGCCGTTCAATTGAAGATGGCAGTGACCCGGATCCTCATAGGGTGCAGAATTGCGGAAGTGGGTGGGTGAAGAGCTCCGTGGGCAGTGGAATCGCCAGGATGTGATGGTTGTGGGGGGAGAGGGAAGAAGAGAGTAGGCTTTTGAATGACTTCCGGTTTTCTGGCTTTGATGACTAGCTGGATGGTGGTGCCATTCCTCAAAATAGAAAAAACTGAGAAGGAAAACTCTGAGGGAAATGATGCTTTTTTAAAATTTTTTTATTGGTGCATTATATTCCTACATCATATTGGGGTGAAAAACTTATGTGTACATACATCTACACATCACTGATTTAACCCCTACCCAATTCCCACCCCATTCTTTCCCCATCCCTCTTCCCTTGCTTGGCTTAGCAGTTGACTTCGATATGTTTAAGTACACTGTGTGTTTTAGAGATTTTCCTTCTTCCCCCTCCTTTCTCCTCCTTTAGGTTGTCTTGTTTGCTCCTCTATAGGATTTCCATTTTCATCTAGAGTTCCTCCTATGACCCATTTCTCTCTGTCTCTCACATATTAGGGAAAGCATCTGATTTCTTATTTTTTGTGACTGAGTAAACTCAATTACATCATTTTCAGGGAAATGGATGGAACTGGAGAAATAATGCTTTTTTAAACATTGTGGGTCTCAGGAAACTTTGCTCACTCAGGGGCAATGCAATGTAGCATGGATGGATGGGTTATTGCAAAAAATGAGAGGCCCAGGGCTCAGCCAGGGCTCTGGGTTCTGAGCGAGCAGGCGCTAAGGTAGTAGGTATGCTTGATGCCAATTTAAAGGGTGATTCTGTTGCAGTAAGACTTCTCCATCAGTGAAGTGTCCTTGGGGCCCTCGTTCAAGGCTTTGTGCACTGTCTGAACATGCTCTGCATCTATTTTTTGGTTCCACCGAATTATATGTTCAAAACATGAAAGATAGTCTTCCTACTGAACTGAAAGAAAATTCTTTTTGTATCTTTGCCTATTTTCTTAGCTTTTCCCAGAAAGACCATCATGTAAGAATTTGCAAAATCACAGAATACTTGTCTTGAAAATGCAAGTCTTTGGGGGGGGGCAGGATAATCTCATACTTGAAAAAATTCAACATGTTGCTGAATATTACGCTTGTAGATTTAAAAAATATTTTATGAAAAAAATATTGTTGGCTTTTAGAAATTGTGTACTCATTTGGTCTTAATTTAATCCGTTGCCAGAAGACAACATACAGGCTCCAGAGACTCGTGTACAAGCACCTCCAATTCCCCTGATTACTTCCAGAACCCAAGCTAATTCCAGGATCAGGGCCGCTGCAAATGATGTACAGGTGGTGCCCCGCCAAGGAGCGAGTGAGGGCAGATTCATGTTTCAGGGGATTCCTTCCACTTGGGAAGGGGCAGGGGAGCCTTTCAAAATTCACACATAGGCATCCATGTTCTCAGTAGCCCTGTTCCAGGACTTCCACTCTAAATAGACCAAAAAAAAATCTCATCACATCGTATACCTGGTCACCTACAAAATTGGTGAGAGACACAGGCAATGAAACTCTGAATTGAAACTAGTCGAGCTACTTGCAATCATAATGGAATAGAACTTATCTGGGAAACTACGCTTGCCAGCAGCAGTGACTTCCAATCCATTAGTTCTCCCATTCTTTAGAACACTTTTTCTCACACTGTAGGTGCCAACATGCTTAGTTGTAAAGAAAAGGAAGGCAGTATTGGCTTTCCTTGGCTCCTCTGTCTGTTGTACAGCTGTTTCTGCACGGCCTTATGAACCCTGCCAGTAATAATGCAGGGCACACAGCTCACCCCATTCAGATAGCAGTGAGCACTCTTCATTTCTTCTTTATGCAGACCAAGAATAAGACTGAATGTAAGATTTTATGTTTACTTATTGTACATTATAGCTCTTTTATCCCCTAAGCCAGCTAGAAATTAATTCATCCAGTATTGGTATTATGGGGCCAATAATATCTATTTTGTTGAGGAGGGGGTATGTGCTTGCACTTTCTAGGTTGGGAGAGATTTTTTTTTTTTTTTTTGCAAAAGCATGGCCATGTAAAAAGTGGTTTTATTTATCTTTACTCAATATCACGTGATGTGCCCTGTAAGTTACATATGTTATGTATTTGGGCAGGATCACTCAGTCTTTGGAGACAGGAATGCTAGCAAAGGGCAGGAACGGGGTCAATTAGATTGTTGACATTTTTTACAATTATAGCAATTATAACTACCGATAATTAAAAGTCCAAAGTATACTAACCACTACATAGAAGATCAATAGAGGGCATATCCATTGCAATATTAATTTTAATCTCTCATACATAAATATATGCACTCATATATAGGTGTGTGTGTGTGTGTGTGTGTGTGTGTGTGTGTGTGTATTTTGTACACATCTATCATATACAGCAGGCAAGTGGGTAAGATTGAATGGCACTCCACTTTTTTTTTTTTTTTTGCAGTACTAGGGATGGAACCCAGGGGCATTCTACCTCTGAGCTACATCCCAGCCCTATTTTTTTAGTCTTTTTATTTTTTGAAACAAGGTCTCACTGAGTCGCGAAGGGCTTCTTTAAAGAGCTGAGGCTGTCTGCTAACCGCGACCTCTGGTCTCCGCTTCCCAAATGCTGGGATGACAAGCTTGTGCCACCAAGCCCGGCTTCCACTTCTTTCTTTCTGAAACCAATATAAAAATAACCATACTAAAGTTAGCAGAGTGGATGTGAACAGAGGGAGGGAGATAAGACTGCCTGAATTTAGATTCCCATCCCACAGTGATTAGCTTGGCACTCAAGTGGGTTGTTTGACTTCTTTGAGTTTCCATTTCCTTTCTGGCACTAAGGGGTCCAAAATACTTACTTTTCTGAGGAAAGTGGGGTACGCTTCCAGTTTCTAGGTTGGGAGAAGATTTTTTTTACAAAAATGTTGTGAAAAGCTTAGGATGGCAAAGAATATCAATTTTATCACCATGCAGAGAATCAAAACTATTTTACTTCCTAGTCTTCTTGGACTCACATAAGATTTTGAAAGATGACATTCTAGAGTGCTGGAAACAGATAACTCAGTTTTAAAATCTGACTCTACTGCTTTTTACTGTGCAAAAGTAGGAAAATGTCTTGACCAATCTGAACTTAAGTGTCATTGTCTATAAAAGGCATAAGAATATGTTAGTATAAAAATGAAAGGAGCCAGACATGGTGGTGTATACCTATAATGCCAGAACTTGGGAGGCTGAGACAAGGGAATTTTAAGTTTGAGGCCAGCCTTAGCAATTTAGCAAGGCCCTCAGCAACACATTGAGACCTTGTCTCAAAATAAAAAATAAAACAGGGGATGTAGCTGAGAAGCAGAATGACCATGGGTTCAATCCCTAGTACCACAGAAAATAAAAAATAAAACAAATAAATGAAAAGAGACCATTGTGTAATAAAAAATGAGATTATATATTTTAAAATGAGATGATAGCCATTGGTGCATGCCTGTAATCCTAGTACTTGGGAGGCTGAGACAGAAGGACCATAGATTGAGGACAGACTCAGCAACATATTGAGACCCTGTTTCAAAATAAAAAAGGTAGGACTTCCGGGAAGATGGCGATGGAGAAAAGTGGGGCTTACAAGCCCCGCTAACAACCAATCTCGATTACCACAAAATCAGCGCCTTTCATAGCCAGAAAACACCATCAGCAGAGAAACAAAAAATGTAATTACAAGGGACAGAGAAAAAGAGGACTGGAAAAACAAGACACCAGAAAGAAACCAGACTGCAGTGCTGCATCCGGAGCCATGGTGTGAAGCAGCGGGCGCCATTTTCCCTTGCAGCACCAGGCTCCAAAGAGGAGGGGGACTCAGAACGGAGCTCAGAGCCACAGAGGAGATACGCCGGCCTCACGGCCGAGGACGTGGCAGCAGCGCCTTACTGCCGGTGGCAGCAGCACCTTACTGCCTGTGGCAGCGGCGAGCTCACCGGACGGCACCAGACCAACGCACTCAACAGCCCACCAGGCTCCAGAGAGGAGCAGCGGACAGCAAGCCAAGGTGAGCCACTGCGGATCAGCCAGGAGGAATTCGGCCGATTTCTCGGCGAAGGAGCATCTAAAGCTCCCAAGGGCTGGGCTCAGCACACCCTGCAGTGACTCAGAGTGGAGCTCAAAAACAGAAAAGAAATAAGCCAGCCTCATGGCCGAGAGTGTGGCAGCGGCACCATATTGCCACTGGCGGCAGCAGCAGCGAATTCACCGAGTCCACTACAGCTCCATCTGCGCACTCAACAACAGTGAGTCAAATTGTGGCCCCTAGAGGAGAAATCCCAGTACTGTACTCCCAGGGACTTGACCCAGTGGGGGAGTGGTGGTGGCAGAGATATCACACCATAGGAGAACGCCCAACCTGGCACCCCCCATGGTCTAAAGCAGCCTCAGTTGACTCCCTGGGTCTGAGACTCTGCGATACAACCCAGTAAAGGAGTAGTGGGGACTGAGATACCACAGACTCGAGATCCAGAGCACCTTAAGTGAAGTCGTAGTGACCCAGGGAAGAAACCAGAGAAGGCACAAACCTCCAAAATCATGGGAAAGAGGAATAACAATGGAGCAATGAATGCCCACAACCCCACAACATCAGAACCTGATAAAACAGAAATCCAGAGATTTCTAGAAGATCAAATCAGGAAAATAACTGTAGAAATAATAGAGGTGTTTCGAAAATAATTCAGAGAGAGCCAAAAAGAGATAAAGGATGCAATTAATGAAGTAAAGGCCTCAGTTCAAAGTACAAACAACCGATTAGACCACATGGAGAATAGAATCTTGCTCTTAGAAGATGGTCATTCCAAAAATGAACGCATAGTTTCTAATTTAGAAAAAAAATCTGACAGCAGGAATCTGACATTGAAGAAATATGAGCCCATTTTAAGAGAGCTAACCTAAAAATAATTGGAATACAGGAGGGAAAAGAAGGTGAAACAAAAGGGATCCACAATCTCTTCAAGGAAGTAATAGCAGAAAATTTTCCAAACATAGAGCAAGAGGTTGATACACAGGTCTAGGAAACTTATAGAACTCCCTTTAGACAGGATCGGAAAAGAGGATCCCCACACCACATAACTGTCAAAATGACCATGTGGAAGCCAAGCAGAGAATCTTAAAGGCAACAAAAACAAAGGGCCAAGTGACATTCAGAGGAAAACCAATTAGAATCACTCCAGACTTCCCAAATCAAGTCATGAGAGCCAGAAGGGCTTGGAGTAACATATTCCAAACTCTGAAAGAAAACAACTTCCAGCCAAAAACTTCCTACCCAGCAAAACTATTTATCAAATTAGATGGGGAAATAAGAAGCTTCCATGACAAACAGAAACTGAAAGAATTTATGTCTTCAAAACCAGCGCTAGAGAAAATACTCAAAGAGATTAACTACAAAGAAGAAATAGGTAACACACACCAGAACCAGAGAAACAAGATTTTCCATCCAACAAACAACTAAGATTGGTCATCTGTGGAGATTCATTATTTATGTTAGTCTTTTACCTATCTCTAAATTGTATTGTTTGCTTTTATTGTTGCTAATTTTTAGGATTTCTAGTTGTAATATTAATATACCTTCAGATATAGCATTTAGGAATATTTTATCCCATTCTATCAGTAACTTTTAACTCTGTTTACATTGTCTTTGAATGTACAATATTTTTTTTATTTTTAGGGAGTTTGTTTACCCTTTTGTTGCCTGTGCTATTGAAATCATATCCAAGAAATCACTGCCAATTTTAATGTTGTGAGGTTTTATGACCCAGATTTTCTTCTAAAAGTTTATAGTCTTAAGATTTATATTTAGGTCTTTTATCTATTTTGAGTTAATATTTGTATATGGTGTTAGGTAAGGGTCCAATTTTATTCTTTTTCATGTAATTATTATTTTTCAACAATATTTAGTTAAAATATTATTATTTCTACCACCAAATGTTTGTGGAAACCTTGTCAAAAATAACTTGACAATATATGGAAGAATTTATCTCTAGGCTTTTATTTAACTCCAATGGTTTATATATCTGCCTTTAGAACAGTACTACACTGTTTCAATTATTGTAGCTTTAGAAGGTTTGAAATCAGAAAACATACATCTTCTAGTTTTGTTCTTCTTCGAGATTGTTTTGGGTATCTAGAGTCCATATTCCATATCAGGATAGATTTATTCTGAAAAACAAATAAACAAATGTATGATAGTTTCACCTAAAAAAAAAAGAAAATAATATTCTCTGGTAAGAAAGAAAGCAAAAAGAAATATTGAAATGTTATTGTTAAGTCATAAAAAGCATGGTATAAGACAAATGAAACTGTTATGTGAGATTATCATCATTAATATTGGATAAATTGCTATAATACTAGATGTCAACCACTAAGCCAAGTATGGGAAGGAGGGATGGGGAGGGAACGGGGTGGGGATCAGGTAGGGGCTAACTGGGCGATGTGTGCATGTATGTCTACAATAGTATTATCTTTATACCATTATGATGTATGAATACAGTGCACCAATAAAAATAAATTTAAAAATAAATAAAAAAGGTAAAAAGGGTTGAGGGTGTAGCTTGGAGGTAGAATGCCCCTAGATTCAATACCCAGTACTATAAAAATGAGACTATGTAGAACATAATTTAATAAATGACAGATCTTCAGTCAACTTTTAAAACAAGAGTATATTTTGGAGGTATTCCTTTCCCTAAGCATACCAGTTGATATTCTTTTCTTTTGCTCTGATAAGCAAATGTCCAAGCCAGGCATGGTGGTGCACACTTGTAATCCCAGTTCACGGACAGCCTTAGCTACTTAGTGATGCTCTCTGCAACTTAGTATGACTTTGCTTTAAAATAAAGAATAAAAAATAGGGCTGGGGGGGTATATCTCAGAGGTAGAATGCCCTTGGGTTTCATCCTCAGTACTGGAAAAAAAAAAGCAAACTTTTGTAGTCCCCAAGTTTAATTTGCAGTCCTACTTTGCTTCCTCTACCCACAGAGGATTAGAAATATGAAAGGAAGGTTATATCTACTGTGACCTGCTGGGTCAAGAAAAAAAAATTCTCTGATGCTGGACTCTCAGCAGAAGGTTCTCCCCTATCATGAGATTGCTGCCCACATTGTGATAAAATCCACTGTGCACCCACTGACTGCCAGCTCCAGGCTGGAGATGAGCCAGCAGGGACTGCTCATATTTCTCACCCCTGGGGTTTACCAGGCATTGAAAATGCTCTTCACTCTCATCCCCTTGACCATTTGCAGATATCAAATTTTACACTAACCAGGCTGGAACTAGGGTGATGGCCATGGAGCTGAAAGGAAGGGACTAAGAAAATTGTGTAAATGAAAATTAGAAGAGAATTACAGAGGACTCGCTGTGGTGAAAGGAGGAGATGTGGGGATTACGGGAGAGGGGAGAGGGAAGGATGAACCTCCAGGGGTTTCTGTTGTGGTTGTTGTTTGTTTTGTGGTACTGAGGATTGAACCCAGGGTCATTCTCCATTCGAGCTACATCCCCAGACCTTTAAATTTTGTTTTTTGTTGTTGTTGTTTTGAAACAGGGTCTCACTAGGTTTCTGAGCACCTCTCTAAGTTCCTAAGGCTAGTCTGCAGTCTGGGAACCTCCTGTCTCAGCCTCCCAAGAACTAGGGCTATAAGGATGCACCACAGTGCACAGCCAACCCTGGAATTCTGATTTAGTGTACCTGAAAAAAGGAGCATGTAAGAGACAGACATGGGAAGATTTAGTTAGAGAAATAAAGAGATTTGATTACAGAATTAATATGTGTAATAATTTTCCTAATGTCTGATGTATCTGCTCAGTGTTGTTTTAGGCTTTTTGTGATAAGTATTATCACCGGCACATGAACATGAGTAGGAGTCATAAGTGTTCTTGTCACTAGCACCAATATTTTTTTTTTCCTTTTCAAAATGTAGATGTGTTCAAGTTCCTGGGTTGGTGCTCTTTGGAAAATTGGGATGGACTGGAGGAGTATCTTGTGTACATTAATTGAGGAAAGCATTTCAGAGGAGAAACAGCTGTGACAGCCAGGCATCCCACTCTTCAGTGTTCTAGTCTAATCTGTTAAACATAATTGCAGAACAACAGCATCTGCTAAATGCATAGTCCAGACATGAGAGGCCAGAGGAGGGGCAGCGCAGGTTTTGTTGAGGAGACAAAAATCTTGCAGTGAAAACTGGAGGAAAACATGGGCTGAATGCCAAGACTATCATTGTCTCTTTCAGGCCTTTAATATGTGATGATTATATCATGAGACCATTTCAGACAATTTTACTCAATGAAAAAAAATGACCTATCATCTGTTTTAATGAGTGTTGTGTGTGCATGCGTGCGTGTGTGTATGTGTGTGTGCGCGCGCGCGTGCGCAGTGTAAGCAAATAAGTGAGCAAGGGAGAACTTACACATAACAAGAAATAAAGGGGTGGCTTTACCCAAACACAGTAATGCATTTTAATTAAACTTTGAGCTCCTTGGAATTGTTAGTTGGAAATTTAGTTGAACCAAGTCCAAAATCTTGTATCAAGAGTTTATTTTTACTTCTCAAACTGCTACTCAAGTTTGCAAGAAAAGCAAAACATTACATTCTTATGGAGCAATATTTTCATAATTTCATTATAAACACATTAAAAATTAGAATTTTGCATCATTTTTTGTAAAAATATCCTATGAATTTAGATTGTGTTGAATTAATTAAACTCAAAGTTCATGTACTTGAATTGAGTAGTGTCATAAATTGGAAGTCAAAAGAAATGAGGTGAGACAGGTATGATAGCACATGCCTGTAATCCTTGGGAGGCTGAGACAGGAGGATCGCAGGTTCAAGACCAGTGTCAGCAACAGAGCAATACTCTCAGTAACCTGGTGAGATAGATCCTGCTTTAAAACAAAATATTAAAAGGGCTAGGGTTATAGGGTTATAGCTTGGAAGCAGAAAGCCACTGGGTTCAGTCCCCAGTAACACACACACACACACACACACACACACACACACACACAAGAAATGGTGTTTTGGGGGTTTTTTTGGTGGTACTGGGGTTTCTGGAAACCCTTCTACCTCCAGGTTACACTCCCAGACCTATTTTATATTTTTATTTGAAAACAGGGTCTCTTAAGCCAGCAAGGCGGGCTTCAAACCTGTGTGATCCTCCTGTCTCTGCCTCCTAAACTCTGGGATTACAAGCGTGCACCACCACGCCCGGCAAGAAATGGGTTGTTAAGAGGACCAGAATTCTAGAACAACTCTCCCAAATATGATTTTAGTAACTAAACTTGTCTGAGCCGCCTGTTTCCCATTTGGAAATAAAGTAGGTATACGAATTGCTTCTCCAAGGGTTTTTGTAGCTCCAAACATCTTTGGTTTTTACAGTTTTAGAACTAGAAGTACTGTCTCCTCAGATTACTCTGTAATTTTTTATAAATTACTAAGAATTTATCTTTAAAATAACAAAAACCTTTAGTGAAATTATACAAGGCTTTTTTTCCCCTTAATTTTTTCTTGGAAAAGAACAGTACTTTCTATAATTCAAAGTGATGCTTTTAAAGCCCTGTCTTTACCCAATTCCTGTGGGGTCAATATCACCACCGTGATCGATTTCGGGCTGTTGGGGCCCTTACGTGATCAGAGTTGCACAACTGCAATACGTACCCCTGAAGTGAAGTTGCTTATCTATATGCCACTGCCCGGGCACTCACAGGTACACTAGCCCCCGTTTGGCCAAGGGGAAATTTCTATTTCTATATTCTCAGCTTGAGAGTGAGTACAATCTATACTTACAACTGTACAATCTATACTTAGAACAACAAAACAAAAATTACTTGTAGTCATTTTCAAACTCAATAAAAATATGCTGACCACCTCCTCCCCAGCCTTAAATTAATTACAGCTGGGCACTGTCACGTCCCCACAACACATATTCCTGTTTCACCTCTTCTTTTTTTGAAGACTTGTGACTCCATCTGCCTTCCTTCTGGTCCAACCTTGATGATGCAGCCATATTGAAATACTGTGCCTTGAAACCAAAGCTGCACGGATGGCCTTGGCATCGAAGCCAGAAGCACTCACACCCTTGAATCGGATTCTAACATAAAACAACAATAATAAATATCATTATTATAAATTTATATAAACATTATTATTATAAATGTATTATATTATAAATTTCACAAAATAAGTGCCTCATAAGCCATTCACCCTACAGTCTATTCTAGAGCAGATATGAATAATATCCAACTTGAAAGTAGTAAAAATAGTGCATTTCTTTCACGAGATATATGAAATCTAACTATGTAACTCTGACATTTATATGCCACCTGCATAGAAATGTTACTTTAAGTTTGAACTAACTTCCTTGCACATATTCATAGTATTTACTAGTTTCTTTCAGAAAAGGGCATCAGTAGATATGACAAAGTGCTATTTACACTTGATCTTGCTCGTAAAGATAGAGTTAATAAACACTTACTCTTAGTAAGAGAGGAAAGGGTAGGGTGCGAGAGGTCTGCAGTAGGTTGCCTCGCACTCAGAGTCTCACATTATGTCTGCCTGCAACCACTGGCCATCCTTCTATGAGTCATTTTAACGCATTAATATGCAAATTAAAAGCCATATTTTAGTGTCATTAGCGGATGTGTTCCTTCTGCTATAAAATCTTTGTGCATCCTGGCTGTTTTCCCAGCAGTTCACTTCCTACTTAGGAACTCAGGTCAAATGTCACTTCCTCAGGAAGCCTTCCCTGACTGTCATTCATCTCCTAAAAACACATATCTCAAGTGGCAATGACACAAGTGGGGGATTATTCAGTAAATGACTCTTTCACCCCGATAGAGTGGACACTGTATGAGTTGGAAGCTAGGACTGGATTTAGTTTTGCTCACTGTGAAATCCTGGTGCTCCAAACAGCGACTGGTACAAAAGACACCTGGGAAATAATGAATGAATGAGTGAATGAGCAAGGAATGAACAGGACCACGCACTCTGCCAAGAAACCATTGCTCTTGTCTGTCTTCCCCTCGCCACTGCCTCAGACCTGGCTTGAACCCAGCAAGCTATTTTATTCCTGCGCAGAATAAGAATGAAAGTACAAGTAGAGATGATAAAAGAAGACTCTGGTGCTCCCTCTTTGGGAGCCTACGAGGCTCCACTTGAACGGGCAGATTCATCTGGTCGAGCATGCAACCCTTGTCTCCAGTTCTTTGTTGGCTGGAAATCAAGGCGAGAATTGCCTTCCCAGCCACTGGAGCAGGAGAATCAGTGGCCAGCGTGGTGGGAGGGCACCACCCCAGAGGCGGGGACCTGGGTGTCCCTTTCTTTGCCCATCATGGACCAGCTCTGCAGCCTGGGACACATTTACACCTGGGCCCCTGGGCTTACCCAGCCATAAAAGGAAAGTGACCTGACCACCATTCAATATTGTGGAGACAGTTTGCAAACTCTAAAACTAATCTGTGCAGTCATTAATTCTTAGTTCTTAGCTTTCCTCGCCAAATGGAGGTGGGGGGACCAAACTCTAAGGCTGTGGTCTGGTTTCTTTCCCCCAGATCTGTCCTAAGACGATGACTTAGGTGATCTTTGTCTAAAGCTACCTGTGAGATGATACATGGGTGACTTTCAAAATAACTATGATAGTGACAAAGTCCACTTTGGTCCTTCCTATTTGCAAACATCAGAAAGCCTAGGTTCCGGCAAGCCCTCAGACAAAGCCGTGGGGCAGGTACAGCACGATAGGGATGAGCAGTTTCTCTCTTCCTCTGCTTCCTTTTCTTTCTGTCCCTGGAGGCTGGCTCACACCACATGTAGACGTGTACATGACTTCCCTTTCTCAGAGTCATGCTGCGGAAGGCTCTAATACCCTTATCATCATCAGGATAGAAGTGATTAAGGAGAAGTAGATCCCACCCAGACACTTTGATTTCATGGACCCTGTCCTGTGATTTTCACCGGCCTCCTTGGCGAATTGGTTGATGGGCTCTAAATACTTGGAGTGCTGGGAGTATACGTGCTAAATACCTTGAGCCTTGGGAGTACCCGAGTGCTTGCTCTCTGCAGAACCCTGGGCAGGCAGGGCAGGGCTTGGCTCATGGTGAGAGTTCTGCAGTGTTGCTGAATGAGGGAACTCATTCCAGGGAACTACTGGTATAAACGACCCCCACCCCCAACAACACCACTTCCCTTAAAGATCTGTACATTTGTAGCTCTGGGCATTAGCTTATTCAGGCTACCGTAACAAATGGCCATAGACTGGGTAACTCAAACAAACTCAGTGAGTTTCTTTCCTCCCACTTCACAGTGTGAGCAGGGTGGGTTTTTCCCAAGGCTCTCGCTTTGGCTTGTACTCAACCATGTCTCCTGCATCTTCTCACTGTCTTCCCTCTGTGTGTGTCTGTCTCCTAGTTTCTTCTTACACCAGTCCTACTAGATTAAGGACCTTCTGTATGACCTTTTTTGTTTGTTTTGTTTTGTGGTGCTTGGGATCAAACCCAGGGGCATTCTACCACTGTGCTATACTTCCATAACTTTTCACCTTTTACTTTGAAACAGGATGTCACTAGGTTGCTGAGAGCCTCACTAAGTTGCTGAGGCTGGTCTGGAACCTGCAATCCTTCTGTCTCAGCCTCCCCAGTACTGGGATTAGAGGCACGTGGCCTCACGGCTGGCTTTAACTTCATTTTAAATGCATTACTTTTTAAAGACCCTATGTTCTATTAAATACTTTCTGAGATACTAAATATTAGAAATTCAACTTATTAACTTGGGGATGTATAGAACTCGGCCCATTACACTTAGAAAACATATAAAGCCTCAAGAGGTTCTCATCACAGGAGTTTATCCCATCAGGCTAGATGGGGAAAGTGTCTTCTGAGCTCCTGGGCTCTTCTGGAGCCTATGGAATCATCGCCAATAGGCGGCCATTTATCCATGACACTGCTTCTAAAGAAAGACCTTTCTCCAGGACTTCTAGCAACCGACAGGACAGCACACATATTGTGTATCAGGGTAGCCATGACAAGGACACAGTGGCCTGCCTTTGATGGAGCAACTTGGAATGCAGACACGGGGTGTCAAGCAAGAGTAGGGGCGGCGGTAATCTTTGCAGCCACGGGATGCTAATAAACATATAGAAAACTATTTTCATAAGGCGACTCCTCGTTTGATATTTCGCTCTTATTTCTTGTGGGATTTTTTTAAAGGAAAATAAACCCTCAGTAAATTAGAATGTTGCAACCCAATACCACGTTCAAGCTCATAAATGTTTTTCTTCAGAGTTCATTTGGAAGCATTTCAGACATATTGTTAGGATTATTACTTTCTGGGATAAAATCATGCATTTTTTTGCAAACATTTCTTCCTTAACTCATAACCTTCTTCTCAGTAATATTTTGCATGTTGCAATAAAAAAGCAAAGAGGAAAGGCAGCCTCTGCCTATTTTTAGATTAGCACTCTTGCCAAACTTGGGGAGACTTATCTACACGCCTGCTTCCCGTAGACATGAGCTGGGGCCATCCTCCTGCACCGTCTTTAAATCCCACGTCTCTAATGGCCCTGTTTCTCTTGATGTCATCACTGTGCAAGTCAGCAGCCCCTGGTGGATCCAGGTAGATGACTGTACTAGACAGCCTTTGTTTTTGTGCTATGGGGAGAAGCTTAGCCAACCCAGAGCCTGGGCAGGGATGGGTGATTCCTGGGAGCAATTCTGTGTAGGCAACAAGGAAGCCAAGATAGGAGCCAGGAGTCACGGCAGCCCAGGGCAGAGGTGATGGGCGGTCTCATGTATAGGGCTGGGAAATCCAGGAAGAAAGCCAGAAACTGGTTCTCCCTGAGCAGAGGCAAGAATAAGCCCATACACACACCTGCAGAAGAAAAGCTGTGTCCAGAGGCTAAGGAGGGTCCTGGATTGTACATCAGAGCGCGTGGAATGCAGCGATTCCACCCCAATGCATTCTACTGTGTTCTTGGTTTTCTCATCTGGAGACCCCTAAAGGCTTCACCAGAGATTTGGCAGTGAATGGTGATTCATCCAAGGTCGCTAAGAAGCCAGTGGCAAAGGGGACTGGAATTTAGAATTCTGACTTTTTCTCTCTTTATTCATAATTTTCCACTTTGAAATACCACTCTATTTCAAAGAAAGTTTCAAAAGTTATTTATTTATGCATTTTTGGTACTGGGGATTAAACCATTCTATCTCCAAGCTATACCTTCAGCCCTATTTTATCTTTTTTATATAGAAAGATAGTCTCACTAAGTTGCAGAGGGCCTTGTGAGTCTTAAAACTTACTATTGTGCCTCAAACCTGAAATCCTCCTGTCTCAGTCTCCCAAATACTGGGATATCAGGCATGTGCCCTATGCCTGGATATGAAAGGTTTTAGAGAGATTCAATAAGAGAGAATGTACAAATCAAAATTGGCCTGTGGATACCCCCAAACCTGCATGTAGATGTTTACAGTGACTTTCCACAAGTTGGAATGGCTCAGGGATCTTTTAGCCAAGATGGACAATCAAATTGCCAGTCATCCAGTGCCCCACACAGTGGAACACTACCCAGAAATAAAAGAGAATGGATTCCCGACACACAAAACATGATAGATGAATCTCAAATGTTTGGAGTATGAGAAGCCAGATCCAAACTGCTACAGGCTGTAGGACTGCATTTTTATGTCATTCTGGAAAACAGACGAGTGGACGCCAGGAACATGGGCAGGGTTGACTGCAAAGCTGCATGGGGGATACTAGGGGATGATGGGATTGACTGACCTAGGCCTTGGCTGTGATAATAGTTACATGATTGGATGCTATTATTGAAGTTTCTAGATCTATATATTAAAAGAAGGAAATTTAATATAGAAAAATGTGTTTTTATGTGACAATTTTTTAAAGAAAAAAAAATAGCAGGTAGAGAAGCTCCCAGAAGACAATGTTATAAAACAGATGAGTGTGGGCTGAACAGACGGAACTGGGCCTTGCCTCTCTGAGCCGCATTTCATTATCATCACCGTTATTATTACTAATGTCCATAAAGTGGCATGAGATTGTTGTACCAGAGGTGTTCTAGTCGTTCCTTCTTACCTATGGAGGAAGACCTCTCTTGGATGCCTGAGTAGTACCTTACTCTATATATTTTGAGTTTTTC
The DNA here is from genome assembly GCF_963383645.1 of Muscardinus avellanarius. Classification (NCBI taxonomy): domain Eukaryota; kingdom Metazoa; phylum Chordata; class Mammalia; order Rodentia; family Gliridae; genus Muscardinus; species Muscardinus avellanarius. The sequence continues at coordinate 17,241,772 of NC_137806.1, forward strand.
TATGTATACCTATGATAAAGTTTAACCTATAAATTAGACACCAGAAGAGATTAACAATATTAAAATCAAACAATTATAACAATATAATTTCATAAAAGCTATGTAAATATGTTCTCTCTCTCTCTCTCTCTCTCTCTCTCTCTCTCTCTCTCTCTCTCTCCCTTTTGTTTTGTGTTGTTTATTTGTTTGTTTTTGGTACTAGAGATTAAATTTAGGGGCATTTTATCTCCAAGTTACACTCCCAGCTCTTTTTATATTTTAAAACAGAGTTTTGCTAGGTTGCTGAGAGCCTTATTAAGCTACTGGGGCTGATTTAAAATCTGAGATCCTCCTGTCTTAGTGTCTGAAGTACTAGAATTACAGGCATGCTCCACCTCTCCCTCTCTCTCTATTTCTCCCTCTCCCTCCCTCCTTCTCTCCCTCCTCTGTACTCACTCTTCTTGTGCTGTGAGATGATACAATGCCTATATGATGAGCTGAGGTGATATAGATTACACAGACATTGCAACTTAATATTAGACTGCTATATATGAGTTACTAGAACACAAGCACTGTGGTCCCACAACAGTTGACCTGAGAACAAAATGGCTACTTAGTCACTAATGAGCAAGTAGCATATACTGGGTGGAAACACTGGATTTACATCCTGGGCACAACATAGCATTTGGGTACAAGATTCATCATGCTGCTCAGAATGGCACACAATTTAAAACTTATGAATGGAATTTTCCATTTCTGGATTTATATATCCACAAAATATGAATACATTTGCATAGCCATGTGTATATTAACTGGATACATATAAACATTTGTTTAAAATTTCCAACCACAGTTCACTGTTGGTAACTGAAATTACAGAGAGTGAAACTGCTGATAAGGGGGGACTAGTGTTTACAATGTTTGCTTTTTTTCAACATTTGTTTGTAGGATTGTAAAATATATTTCATGACAGATTCCTTGAAGTGCAAATGCTAGGTCAAAACTATGCATTGTCATCCATATGCACAAACTACCTTCCAAGAAAATTATGCATATTTATACTACTACTAACAGAGCAGGAGTTGTTGGTCCTCCACTCTACCCAACCCTGCCTAGCACTAATCTTTTCATCTTTCTCACTTTGAAAGGTTAAAAATTCTACTTCATTGTTTCTTTAATTTGTATTTCTTTAATGACTAGTGATGTTGAATGTAGTTTCATATATTGTTCATAAAGTATTTCTATATTAATTGCCTTTTAGAATCATTTGTTTGAATATTTATAGTTCTATTAATCTACAGCAGTTTGTTATAAATTAGGCATAATAATCCCTAATGTTTATTTTTCACTCTGCCAAGCATAGAAAAAAATTGTTATTTGTTCAGGCCCACATTTCTTTTTAAAATTGTTTTGTAATACTGAGGATTGAACTCAGTGGCATTATACCAGTAGGCTATACCCTACCCCTATATTATTTTTTATTTTTAAATAGAGTCTCACTAAGTTCTGAAGTCTTGCTAAATTGCTGAGGCTGTCCTTGAACCTTCGAATCACCTATGTCAGCCTCCCAAGTACTGGGATTACAAGCATGTGCCACCATGTGTGACACTTTTTAAATTTTCTTCGTGACTTCTGAATTTTCTCGATCATGTTTAAGGAGATCCTCCCATTTGAGTGATTGTAATTTTTCAACAACGGATATTGTTATATTCCCATGTTTCTCATTTGTTTGGAAGTTTTTTCTAGCAATTCTAATTGTAGAAGTTTTGTCTTAAATAGTAAATGATTTTTAATTTCAAAATGAAAAAGAAGAGCCAGTGTTGTGGTGCATGCCTGTAATACCAGTACTTGGAGGTGGAGACAGGAGGATCACAGATTCAAGGCCAGACTCAGCAATTTAGTGAAACGCTCAGCAACTCAGTGAAACCCTGTTTCAAAACACAAAATAAAATAGGGCTGGGGGTGTAATTTGGAGATAGAATGTCCCTGGGTTCAATCCCTAGTACTGAAAAAAAATGAAAAGGAAGATGCCTGATGGCATTTCGAGCAATAATCTTAAGCATCAGTGTATTTCCAACAAGTGATTTAGAGGAGAGAAAAGGGTACCAGGGGAGATGAGGATGCCATACGGAGCTCACAGGTTGTAGGTGCTCGGGCGGCCGCAGAGACACCCCATTAACTGACGCAGGGTGATTCTCCAACGCGTCACCTCTCCTCCTCTGGTCTCCCTCTTTTTGTGCCCCCACCTCCCAAGATGTTCCCACTCTTCATTTCCTTACTGTACCCTGTACCCCTGACCCTAATCGCAAAGGCCCACTGGACAAAGTTAATGTTTTCAAACAGAACTTCCTCCAGCTCTCAAGTTTCCTTCATTGTTAGTGAAATCAGACTCTACGGCCCAAGGGCTACTTTAAAGGCTTGGCTCTTTTCTTCCTCACTTAAAAAAAATAATTTTGGAAAAAGAAATAAAAACATAGGTGTCATTTATCTCCGATGACCTCACATTTTCAGGACAATTTTTTTCTTGCCAACCGATCCTGCGTTCATGCTAATGTCCCCTTTCTGTTTCCTTAAAAGTCCTCAGTTGCTCCAGCAAAAGCTAAAAGGAAAATAAACTGTGTTTCTCAGGCGATGTGTGGCAATAACAATGGCCTGAGCATTTGAGAACATTTTTTGACTGAGTGGAAAGAACCAATTATAGTTGCCAGTGATTTCGACCAGGGGACAAAAAAAAAAAAAAAAAAAAAAATAGCTATGTGCCTATGTATAGCGAGGGGCAGACTTTTTTATTTGTGTTTATTTTAGATCTGCCTTTCAGACATTTCTAAAAGAAAGGAAAAATTGAATATTAGATAATGTTCAAAGTAAGGGAGAAAGAAATGTCACACAAATATGAGTCTAAATATCAGCACCCAAATTATTATTATCATTTAAATTCCTAAGAATAGAATTAAGCAAGATTTTAAAAATATGTATTGTTTCTGAATGTGGATACCTTTATATATATATGCATATATACACATAACATTATAACACATGACATATATACATATAACATAGAAACATAAGTATACGTACACATTTGTATATAGAACATATGTTAAAATATGTGCATATATTTGTTATATATGGACTATACGGAGAGAATAATAAATAGTGCTTATCAGAACCAATCACAACTCTTGGAAAGACAAATTGTCTAGAAACACAAAACAGCGAATCAATTCTCCTCTCCCAGAGAGATCAGACCAGTGGAAGGTCCTGAGATTAATGCTTCTGGCCTTTCCAGCAGGCATAATACCAAGGTGGTGTCTCAAAAGACAAACATGCTTTTGTGGTAGATAACTGCTTTCTTGGCCTCTGAATAACTGTGGCCACATTCTTGCAAAGAAAATTGTGGCCTGCTTTGCCAGTTATTTTATTTTTCCAGAGAAGGAAAATTCCCACCGTAAGGCGCAGGAATTAAAGCTCTTAAGGGAGAAGTCCTCGTCCTCGTCACCGTTCTCACCTCTGATGTCAGTCTGGGTGAGGTAGAGCCTCTACGTAGCTTTCTAGAATCTGGGGATATATGTGTGTTCACGCATGCGTGTCTCCAGCACAACCAAGCCCACCTGCAAGAATCCAGAAGGACTTAACTGTGTCTCACATCGACCCATCTGAATAGCGGTCTCCTTTCTTCATCCTTTTCGTCTTTTGTATATTGTCCCTTGATTACTTATTTCTCTACTAATGAATTATGAAGTCAGTTGTGGTAATTGTGAAATCTCTGTATCGGACACTGTGGCTGAACCATGCAGGCAAAGATTCTTTCACCATGGAGTTCAAGCCATTCTCTTCTAAGAAGTATTTGGGATATGCACACTTAGATATCCTTGCCCTGGAAAAGCTTACAGTTTTCTTTGCCTTTTCTGAAGAGATGATGCTTAAAATTCAGCTGGTATTCATTCAAGGTCTACTCTTGGTGTATAAGTATTTCACCTTACTTGTAGCCAAGAACAAAGCACATAATTTTTCCTGAGCCAGTTTTCACAGCAGAGCACTCCTGTCTGCTGTCAGGTCAGCACATAAGGATCCAGGCCAAGGGCCACCTGGGTTGCACTTGTCTAAATATTAAGGCCTGTGATTATACAGGAAGGGTCGGGTTCATGCTTCTGCAAATCTGTGACATTCAAAAATGCATTAGCAAAAAAATGTTGTAAGAGACAATGTAACAAAATGCATATGAAAATCATTAACAGAATTGGAATTCTGATATAATTTATCACAATAAATTTATAACATATCAACTATATAAATTATTATATAATTTATGTATTAAATTGCACACATATATATACATACACACACACACACACACACACACACACACACGCACATATATATATATATGGTACTGGGACTTGAACACAAGGACAATCTACCTCCGACCTGTATCCTCAGCCCTTTGTTTTGTTTTGAAACAGGGTCCTGCATGCTTGTAATCCCCGCGCTTGGAGGCAAAGACAGGAGGATCGCGCAGATTTGAAGCCAGCCTCGCTGGCTTAAGAGACCCTGTTTCCAAATAAAAATATAAAATAGGTCTGGGAGTGTAACCCGGAGGTAGAAGGGCTTCCAGGAACCCCAGTACCACCACCAAAAAAAAAGAAAGAAAAAAACAGGTCCTACTAGGCTGCTGAGAGTCCCACTAAGTTGCTGAGGCTAGTTTTGAACCTGCCACCTTTCTGTTTGAGCCTCGCAAATATTGGAATTAAAGGCATGCATCACCAAGCCTGGCTTCATTATAATTTTCTAAATTGGTAAACTTAGTTGGGTGTGGTGGTGTTCATGTGTAATTCCAGTACTTAGGAGACTGAAACAGGAGGATTGCATATTTACAGCCAGCTGCAGCAAATTAGTGAGACCCTCCACACTTAGTGAGAACCTCCACAACTTTGTGAGAAACTGTTTCCAAATAAAGAATAAAAAAGGGCTTTAGGTGTAGCTCAGGGCTAGAATGACCCTGGGTTCAATCCCAAGTACCATAAAAAAAAGAAAAAAAAAGAGAGGGAGGGAAGGGTTAGTGGAAGGCTGAGACAGGAGGATAACAAGTTTTAGGCTAGCCTCGATAATATAGGGAGACCCTAAGTTTAAAATTTTAAAAAAGGGCTTGGAGTGTAGTTCAGAGGTAGACTGCCACTGGATTCAATCCCTAGTATGAATAAAAGAAAGAAAGAAGAAAGAAAGAAAGAAAGAAAGAAAGAAAGAAAGAAAGAGAGTGAGTTTTGTTTTACAGCCGCAGTTGACCAACCTGTAGTCCTTTCCTTGATGTGTTCTTTAATTCCACTTCAGTTGACTAATTTGAGCATTACCGTACACAGCTTTTTAAATGTGGGACTTGGGAGTCAAATGCGGAGCTTACTGTTGCAATCTGACTTCTGTGCCTATAAAACATCAGTCATCTGTGTGTGGTTTTGTTCTTGAAGAGATTTGAGTCCACTTTTTCAGCAAAATATTTTAACAAGAAATACTGTCTCTTAGGTTGAGCTGTCCCAGAGCAGATGTGAAGACAAGGATCAGAAAACAAGTCATTTATTTGAGAAGTGGTCCAGAGAAGCATCAGTAAGGGAGAAGGAAGAAAGGCTCAGGAAGGAAGGGAGCAATAAAGATTTTTATCAAGCTGTTTGCCCCTGTGCGCAGGAGCTCCTTCTGAGCAGGGAAATAAGCGAGGCCAGGAGGAGCATGCCTCCTAGTGACCCCACTGGAGGGACAGGAAGCCATGCGAGTTATCACCCACTTCCATCCGCAAGTGGCCAAGGGCAGTTCCCAAGGGGCAAGGAGCCCACAGGGGAAGAATCAGGTGTTTGTAATCTGGAAATCAGCCTGTGAGGAAAGATGCCTATAAATCATTTTTCTGTGCAAGTTCCATTTTACCAATTTAATTACTTTATAATTTTCCATAGGGAGCAACAAGCTAAGATCCCTCCCTGTCCTTTTTAGTTTTTTGTAGCTTTTCCATTTTCACTTCTATTTTACTAAAATTATCCAATTGGGGTGTGTGTGTGTGTGTGTGTGTGTGTGTGTGTGTGTGTGGTTATTGAGCATTGAACATTGAACCCAGGGGCATTCTGCCTACACCTCTACCCCCAGCCCTATTTTATTTTGAAACAGGGTCTCACTAAAGTTGTTGAGGGCCACGCTGAGTTGCAGAGGCTGGTCTCAAACCCGCGACCCTTCTGTCTCAGCTTCCCACATACTAGAATAACAGGCATGTGCCACCATGCCCTACAGCCAATTTAAATTTCAACTGTTTTCTTCTATGGCCCTTGTTTCTGCTAAGTCTGTTTTTCTTACACCTAAATGCTATAAGTTAGCTAGCATTGTTTCGATTAGTGTTTGATTGCTTTCACCAAGAATAACCATTGTAAACTAGGTAAAGAAAAATAGGCAGCTTTACCTAAATACTAACCATTCACTGAGATACACTGAAAGGGTGAGTGTTACCCCTCAAACAGTCCAGGACTGTCTATTGCTGTAACCCAGCTCCACCTCTGACCTGGCTGTGTAAACCTAAGTCAATTTATTGACTAGCCTGCTTAAATCTCAGTTTACTGATTTAGAAAATTGTAACAATATTAGAGACTTCTTAATGTCTTTGGGGAGTCAAAGTAAATCATTAAAAAAAACAAATCATTTAGAAGAAATTTTAGTGCAGAGTAAGTTTTCCATCAGCATGTGCTATTTGTCATTGTCACTGTTATTTAAGATCAATAGAATATGTCAGTTATTTTATGTACTATCGATTGCTTTGCCAAAAGTGTACTTGCCACCCACACCATCTGTAAAGAGCAAATGGTTGCATCAAAATGACAACCAGAATGTTCTATTTCAGGGGTAATAATCCCTGCCTCAAGGGCTGTTGCTGGCAAGGGTGTAGTGAAACAATAAATGTAATGAGCCTGCTACCTAGTAAGAGCTAAGCATGTGTTTCCGCCTTCTTCCCCTGATTTGTGTGCACTGAGTCTAGAGGTTAGTAACAATGATGCTAGGGTGAATGTCTTAAACATTTCTAGAATGTGGGTCTTCCTAAACTTTCCTAAGTGCAAAAGGGTTTGAGATCTATTGACTCGTGTAAAAATCACCTCAATTTGGTATGCTCCAATATGCGTTCCAAGGTGTCTTAAGAAAGGTGGAATTGGCTCATGTCGCTTTCTGGCTTCCACTCTGCAATCAGCATTTCAGGATCTTTCATGTGCTACTTATGATTATGAGCTTAGTACAGGTTAAGTATCCCTTATCAGAAACCCACACTTGTAATCCCAGCACTTGAGAGGCTGAGAGGAGGATTATAGATTCATGGCCAGTCTCAGCACTGAGTGAGGCCCTCTGCAACTTAATGAGCCCCTGTTTAAAAATGAAAAGTAAAACAGAACTGGGGGCGTACCGCAGAAGTAGAATGCTCCTAGGTTCAACCCCCAGTACCACAAAAAAGAAATGAAGAAGAGAGGGAGGGAGGAAGGAAAGGAGGGAGGGAGGAAGGGAGGGAGGGAGGGAGGGAGGGAGGGAGGGAGGGAGGGAGGGAGGGAGGGAGGAAGAAGGAAGGAAGGAAGGAAGGAAGGAAGGAAGGAAGGAAGGAAGGAAGGAAGGAGATCTTGGAACCAGAAATGTTTAGGATTCCTTAGATTTAATCCCCAGAATTTAGAACATTTGTATATACATAATGAGGTATCTTAGGCAGGGGATCAAAGTCTAAACACAAAAACTCATTTGCATTTTATATACATCTTATACAAATATCCTGAAGGTAACTTTATGCAACATTTGTAATAATTTTGTTCATGAAACACAGTTTTATGGTATGGATTTTCTACTTGTGTCATGGCAACGCTCCAAAAGTTTTGGGTTTTGGATTTTGGAGTAATTCAACTTTTTTTTTTCTTTTCAGATTAGGGATACGCACACTGTAGATTGTTTCTATACATCTGTGTGTGTTTTTTATGTTTTTATGTTTTTTAGATTTACTTGTGGGTGCATTTGGAACAGGAAAAGTAGCTGTTTACAGGTATGTGGTTGACAGTATGCAAATATTCTTCGAATTGTCAAATGCATTTTCCTCTTGTTGTTGGTTTTGCCATAAAGACTATATTCCAATTATTTATTCTGGAGAATATTAGATGCTTTTTAAAGTATAGAGGTAATTTTTTTGCTTTTAGTTTTAAGCCTTTACTTCATCCCTCTGTATTTTTTCTCATATTTTATGACTGATCTTCTATCCCCTACCAATGTTATATAAAATAAGATCTGAAACTCAGCAAATCACAAAATGGCACCCTTTTTAGTTGTCACTCTATTTGAATTAATCTCTGTATTTTGAAAATCCTTGAAGTATGCGCTTTTAGAAAATGGAGTTCAGGGTGGGAAACTGATAATACTTATTGTGCCTACTATTATCAAGTGTGGACACTAAGGTAGTAAATAAAACATATCAGAAATTGGTGGCCTCCAAAAGCAAGTATTAAACAGCAGTTCCCATAGACAAGACGTGGATTCAAATCACTAATTTACAGTCTTAGGCAAATTCCTATAATTTTCTGAGCCTCAGATTTCTTTCATCTGTAATATGAGAATAACAATACTTTATAAGATTACCTTTGTTAAAAAGGATCAGTGAGAAGCTGAAAGGAAAGTTATCAAATAGTAACTGGTTAGACAATTGGTGCTCAAAAATTTCAGACTCTCTTTTAAAAATATATTTTTAGAATATCAGGATATCAGGACAAAAGGCAGAGCATGCAGAGGTGTCCCAGGCACATAGTGCTAGGACATCCAGCTCCCAGAGAGAATCTAAGGCTAGATATCTTCCAGCAGGTAAGATTTTCTTCCTCATCAGTCCCAACACAAACTCAGGGAGGGCTGACTTATACTGGCCCCTCTCCACGTCAGGGGAATCACAGTTGGAACCCCCAGGCTCTGCAATATGGCGCTTGGGTTTGTGGTGGCCACAAAAGGGTGCCACTCAGCATTGCTGGAGAGAAATCAGATCTTTTCCATGAGCCGCTCCTACCCAGTTGCTGGGAACAGCAATGACATCGATGCAAACCTGTTTCTGGGAGACATACTTCTGTCACAGCATCTCTGGCTCAAGGGCATCTGGTAAGCCACACCAGAACTTTCTTTCCCAGCCTTTATTCCTTCCTTCCATCTTTGCAAAGGTCCAAACTCCCAGCCGCGGTCCCCCACTTACTCCTCTTTTACTTATTGGTGTTAGCCACAAAAAAAATCTCTGGCAGGTTTAATTTCATCTTACAATCCAATTTTCCGAAGACTAGAGCTGACACACTATTGAAATAATATAACAAAGCACAGAGAAATAACATAAAGTACCTTAGGAAAACTCACAATGGGCCCCATGTGGTTATCATGAAATTGAAGTAGCGCCCTAAACTACATTCTGGCCCATGACACCGCCCTCTCTACTGTATTCAGAGGAAAACTCCCAACATAGTGTCTCTGTGTGCTGACATCTGGTGACTTTGACTCCCAACCATCATTTCTTGTAATCAAGCTTTAGAAATTGCCCCCCACCCCCGTTTATCTCTTATTATCCTTGCTCTGAGTGCCTGAAATGGCATTGATTCGCACTTCCCCTCCTCAAACCCGGCTGCATATTAGGATCACCTAGCAATAGCATTTAACACTCCAGTGTCTGGTCCTTACCCAGAGGGTACTGGTCAATTGGTTGGTGGTGGATTGTATTTTCTTAAAATCTTTGGTGATTATATCGTGCAGTCAGGATTCAGAACCCCTGTTCTGGGTCAAGTAACAACGTTATTCTGTAAACCTACTTTCACCTGCTTTACTGTATTTCCAAAGCTCAGATAGAAAATTGTCAATCAAAGTAAATTATCAATGAGTCAACAAAGTTTATAAAATGTAACTAGTCACTAGGAGTAGATGAAAGATGGTATATTTCTCCAAAGATAGATATAAATATTCTGGCAAATTTTAGAGTAGTATTTTAGGGCAATATTTTTTAGTCCACTGTGTAACAAAGGCAGCTTTGTCTATGCATCTGTGCTTGATGGGCATGTGGCATTCCTTATATGGAATCCTGTGTGTTTAAGAGTAATTAATGGAGTGTGCTGCCCGTCCCCCGCCCCGTTCATGCAGTGAACAGAATTCTAGGTGCAAGGCTGAGAATGTTGGTGACAGTCCCTGGAAGACTGTCTTCCAGAGTGAATTTCTGTCTGTCACTGGTGTGATGCCCCTCAGCCCCTGTGTTTTCTCCTGCAGAGCGAGGCCCGTGGTGACCGTGGATGCCCAACTTCTGCTGAACCCAATGATTATCAATCTCGAGAATAAAACTTGTCAGATTCCAGGATCTTTGACACCAGTGGCCTGGTGAGTTTGCCTAGTGCGTCTTGAATTCTGAAGGGGATTCAAATCACCTTGTTATCTTGTTAGAAGAAAGGCAAATTAGGATGTTGTAAGTTCATGGTAGAGCCTGAGGCTTTGCATTTCTTGAAAAAGCTTCAAGAGGGTGCTGATTCTTATGTAGAAGAATGAAATTAGACTCCCATTTCTCACCCTGCACAAGAGTCAATTCAAGATGGATCAGAGGCCTAGAAATTAAACCAGAAACTTTACAATCACTAGAAGAAAACACAGGACCAACTGCTCAACTTATAGGCACTGGTAGGGACTTTCCCAATAACATCCCCAAAGATCAAGAAATAAAAAGAACCAATCAATGAAGTAGCATCAAATGAAAACGCTTCTGTGCAGCAAAGGAAACAATCAAGAGTCTGAAGAGAGAGCCTACAGAATAGGAGAAAACCTTTGCTAGCTACTCCTCTGATAGTAAACTAATATTTGGAATATGCAAAGGACTCTCACACTAAAATAATAACCCAATTTAAAAGATGGACAAGAAAGTCAATCGACAGATGAATAGATAAAAATGTGGTACACACACACACACACACACACACACACACACACACACACACAGAGTAAAACTTTCCTAGCCCTAGAGAAGAATAAATTATGTCATTTGTAGGGGAGTAGATGAAAGTAGAGAATATTTTGCGATGTGAGAGCAGCCAGTCTCAGAAAGTCAAGGGTCCAGTGTTTTCTTTTGTAGGTGGAAGCTAGAGAGGAAATAAGAAACAAAAGAGACTTCAGATAAATGAGGAGAGAGATCAACAGAACAGTGGAGCGATTGAAAGAGGGAGGTGGAGAGGGGAAAGGATGCCTGGTGAAAGAGACAGTCCAAATAAAGCTATGTTCATATTTGACGGTATGACCATCAATCTAACATGTACAGAGATTGGGTGGAATGTGGAGGGAGACACACCAAGTACATGTATGTTTGTATCACTTTGAACTCACTATGATGTATAATTACAATGTACCAATAAAAGTGTGTGTGTGTGTGTGTGTGTGTGTGTGTGTGTGTGTGTGTGTGTGTGTGATGCTGGTCAGTGGACCAGATTTGAGTACCAAAGAAATAATCTTTCAATTGAGGCATGATCCCAGTACTTGGGAGGCTGGGACAGAAGGATCACAGGTTTGAGGATAGCCTCAGCTAGTAGTGAGACTTTCATCAACCTAGCTAGACCCTGTTTTGAAAATAAAAATAAAATATGGCTGGGGGTGTACATAGGAGGTAGAATGCCCCTGGCTCAATTCCCAGTGCCACACACTCTTTTAAAAGAAAGTATGATGTAACCAGGTGTGGTGGCGCATGCTTATAATCCCAGCATTCAGGAGGCTTAGACCGGAGGATCGCAGTTTGCTGACAGCCTCATCCACTTAGTGAGGCCCTCTACAACTAAGAACTTTTTTCAAAATAAAGAATAAAAAATAGGTCAGGGGGTGTAGCTCGGAGGTCAAATGCCCCTGGGTTCCATCCTCAGGCCCGCGAGGAAGGAAGGAAGGAAGGAAGGAAGGAAGGAAGGAAGGAAGGAAGGAAGGAAGGAAAGAAAGGAAGGATGGATGTGATGCTAATCTTTGGCTATGGACTTATGTGACGGCTCTGAATGAGATGAGAAGCATAATGACATTTGGGAAATTCCCAGTGAAGCAAAACTTGGTGCTCTCTTTTAGATTTTAGCATACTAAAATTAATGTTAACCAAACTAAAAATATAACAAAATACTTTGGCTTTTGCATTTGCATATGTTATGGACACAACATTTCAGACATAGACTATGATTTCCCTTTTTTAGTAGTGTAACTTGGGTTGAATTACTGTTTCCTGTGCTGAAAACAGATGTCAGTTTTGTAATGTATTTGGGACAGAAGGTCAACATTACAGAAACAGATTTTCATGCCCTAACCCGGATCTTTGTGGCCATGATCTCATCATTAGAAATAGTGGTAGCCAGGCATGGTGGGCACGCTTGTAATCCCCGCAATTGGGAGGTGGAGGCAGGAGGATCGTGCTGGTTCGAAGTCAGCCTTGCTGGCTCAAGAGACCTTGTTTCCAAAAATAAAAAAGTATAAAATAGGTCTGGGAATGTAGCCCGAAGGTAGGAGGGTTTCCAGGAACCCCAGTACCACCAAAAAAGAAGGAGGAGGAGGAAGAGGAGGAGGAGAGAGGAGGAGGAGGAGGAGGAGGAGGAGGAGGAGGAGGAGGAGGAGGAGGAGGAGGAGGAGGAGGAAAGAAAAGAAATAGTGGTAAAGTTGTGGTTCGTTGGCCTGGACCATAGGAGAACATTGCTTATCCAGCTTCTGAAAGTATTCCCTCTGAATTGTTCATCACCTGAAGAAGGACAAAATGGCACTTGGTGATATCACAGCCTAAGAAAATACCACCTCATTCCTCAGTAGGAAATCCTTGAGGGTCAAGATCATTATATCAGATTATGCCAACAGATGATACCTCCTGGAGAATCAGCATCTCCCTGAAATGTGCTCTCATTCTCCAGAAAATGTCTAATCCAAGAAATACGTTCAGTTCCTGGGACTGTGAGAACATAGGACAAGCCAGTCTTGACCCAAAGAAGTCCTTTCCAGCCCATTTTAGTGTGCTGTAGATTGGCCTTTGATAGGATTTTATATGAGAGTCAACACTTTTAATGGTGAAGGGTGGGAGCATGGAGGACGTTGAAGAATTCTTAAAAAAAATCCTGTTGTTGGGAGTTCCCAATGTAGGAAGACATGTCCTCTCTTTGAAAGTTTCTCTATTGAAAGTAGTTGGGAAGTGCCCTGAGCACATTTTAAAATGGCTTAAAACCATAAAATGGTATAATGAAAACCTGACGTGATTAAGTAGACATTGAATGAATGGTGAGCACTATGTGAGCATAAATATTAAAACTTTATCATTCCCCATATCGTCTTCTGTTCCTGTCTGCAGAACTCCACGGCCTTCTAAAAGGCATTTTTGAAACAGCACTATCCATATCATCACATGCTATAGAATATGGCAGTTTTGAACTGAATATCTTTTCTAAGTGTTTTTAGTTTTGTGGACATTGTTATGAGGTTTAAGATTAGAGAACCTGCAGGGCGTGGTGGCGCACGCTTGTAATCCCCGCGCTTGGGAGGCAGAGACAGGAGGATCACGCAGGTTCGAAGCCAGCCGTGCTGGCTTAGGAGACCCTGTTTCCAAATAAAAATGTAAAAATAGGTCTGGGAGTGTAGCCCGGAGGTAGAAGGGTAGAAGGGCTTCCAGGAACCCCAGTACCATCAAAAAAAAAAAAAAAAAAGAGAGAGAACCTGTTGGTTTGGGAAAAAGAATATTGTTTCTTAACCAGAAAATGTCTTTCTTTTCATGAGCAATTTTTTCTTGCATTAAATTATATTATCAACATGAAATGTAATTTTATCACATATTTCTCTAAAAGACTTATTTTTGCCTGCAAAAGTTATGAATGTTGCCTCATCATTCAGTGTAGAATGTGTCTTTCTGATTCTTTTTGGTTATTATTATTTTGCTAGGAGTTTAGCTTAGTTTTTCCAAAGGTCTCTGTTAATTTTTTTCTATAATTTTTGTCTGTATTTGGTATAACCTTGTACTGGAGATCTGAAGAACAATTCTAGAAAAACTATTCTGTTCGCTTAACCAGTCTGAAAACTTTTCTTGAGATATAAAAGGCTTTATGTAAAATATATCTACCATCATTAAAATAGGACCAAATTGGTGATAATTAGAAGGAAATTTCTTTGTACTTGTAAATCATGTTTTGCGTTTACTTTATCTCCATTATCCATAGCTGCGAGCAGAGTAACGTCCTGGGATCACTACTCTGAGTGCAGGCTGGCGACTAGCGTGACCGCCCTGTGTTGTGTGGTTCTGCCTCTGACCCTATCAGCAGCATGGTCCACAAAACAGTTTCATTTAGATATATGTAACAAGGAATTTGGGTTGACTTCATTGTTTTTTGTTTGTTTGTTTAGCTTCAATCAGATCTCTTCACCATAATGGATAGTGCTGAATGTGACCACAAATTCTAGATTGAAATTTTAATTCTAATTTAATTAGAATTTGCAGCTTTTTCTGACAACACACAAGTGTATTTTAGGATTGAGCTGAAGTGGGCCTAATTGTATGGCATATAAAACACATAATGTATGCGTATATGTTTGTATTTTTAATATTTAGAATGAATATGTCAGTCTACTACCAAACAATCCTGAGGATTTCTCTTTTAGATTAAAAGGGGAGTTCTTGAAAATTTGTTACTTGGCAAAGACTTTTTAGCTAAAGACATTTTTTGAACCCAGCAGATTTAGGTTGGAATGCTATTGTCGACAATTCAGAAAGTTTTAATGGTTAAATTAAACTTGTCTGTAAAAAGTTAAAGTACCCAGGTACTTGTAATTCTAATACTTGAGAGGCTGAGACAGGAGGATCACTCAGGTTCAAAGATAGCCTCAGCTACTTAGGCTCTCAGCAACTTAGTGAGACCCTGTTTCCAAATAAAATATAAAATAGATCTGGGGGTGTAACCCAGAGGTAGAAGGGCCCCCTGGGTTCCATTCCCAGTACCACACACACAAAAAAAGTTTAAGTGATCCATTTGCTGATGGTATTGAAACAACAGGGAAGGAAAACTAAGAAAGGAAATAGACATACATTAACATGTAATTCATAAATCAAGAGTAACCATCCATCTTACAGCATCATTTACCAAATACCTTCTCACAAAGAGGAAATAGTATCCACTTTTATAATTTTTTTTCAAAAATTGTATTGCTTTTGAATTGCATTAAATCTAAAATTATCTTAATTTATATATGTTAATTTCACTACAAATATGAATTTACCTTATAAAAGTTATGTAGGATACTGAAAAATAAAACAAAAGGTCAATGGACAATTTTAACACATAACTTCCAAATAAAAGTACTTCCAAAAAAAAGTTGGGCACAGGAAAAAAAATCCAAGTTTGGAAGCCAGGCTTGCTACAAAATTTAAAGATGTGATTAACTATTCATCTTCCTTGAGTAGTTCTAATTGAAGTAGATGTGTGTTGGAATTTGTGATTTCTCTGGGGAAGTGGTATAAACACTTGTAATGGCATAGACATTTCAGAAAAGTTTTGGCTTAATGGTATGTGGTGAATTATTTACCCTGAAGGGAGACATTGACTGGGGTCATGGAGATAGATGAATCCCAGATGTGACACATTTTCATTATGTTTGACACAGGAAGCTGACATATAATTAAAGTATGATTGGAGATTACTCCTTTTGAATTCCATAGAAATATTCAAGTCATACTATGGTATTTTATTAGTAAGAACTTTAGGATTTTTGTTAAGTGACAATTAGCATATTGTCATATTTTTAATTTCTTGGAAATGTGAAAAGACTGGCTGTTAGAATTTTGCCGAAGGGAGGTAAGAACACTGCAAAATCAGGCAGAGACCACTAGACATTTCTCATTCCCTCTGTGCACACAGACCCAGGCCAAGTGCAGGTCATCCTATAAGCCATGGCAGATTTTCTTGGACTGTAGTTAGAGTATGCGCAAGGCAAAACCATAAAGCGTCTTCCACACCCATCCATCTTCTTGTTCTTGCCTTTATATACCCCTATCATTGTGCCTACCTTGCTTATGCCAGCAACCTTAGGCTCGTTTTCTTTCTCTTCTCCCATTTTTGTCTCCCTACTTCCAATGACCCCTCTCCTAGCAAGCTACCACCAAGCTCCAATCTTCTTCCAAGCAGAGTGGGTGACTGGAGTTAGGCAGAGATGCCACTTCATGCTCCTTAGGATGAAGTCCACATTCTTTAGTGTGACTTCAAAGCCCTGTTCCTCATCAGTCAGCCAAGTCAGCTGTGCCTCCTGCAACTTCCCCATCTTGCTGGATTCTCTAAGTGCACTGAATACCTTTAGGTACCACAGAGGGCGTCACAATCTTGCAAATCTCCGGGCTTCAGTTATCATTCCCCCACTTTACTGCCTACTTCTTCACACCATAGTGCAGGAAAGATGCTCACATGTGTTCATTGCATAAATGAAGCAGGGCATTGGTTGACTGAGTCAATCAATCTCTAATGATTTCTAGTAATAGTCTCAAGTTATTACCTCTCTATGCAATCTCATTTGTCTTAACCCATTTTATTCCATCATCATAGATGAGAAACATCTCTAAAAACTTAAATATATTGCATCATATATCTTTAATTACATAATATGTAATATGGTTATGTAATGAAAATATAATCATAATATTGATAATGTCAGTTAACATAATAATACATAAAAGTCCTAGATTGATTTCCAATCTATTTCAACACACTTGTATCTATTTCATTGAAATATTTGCAGAACTGAAAACTTTGGATTTAATGGGTTTTGACTACATCCATGTTGTAGCATACTAGTGGGAAATATATGTGTGTGTGTGATGTATGTGTGTGCATGTATATATAATTAAAAGTATAGAGGGAATATTATGTATTCCTTTTACCTGGAAGGAAGGAGAAGAAGATTTCTATTTCTGATTCAAAAATTTATTAACCTTTGCCACCTACACCACTGATAGAGGACTAATATCTAGAATATACAGAGAACTCAAGAAACTCAACACTAAGAAAACAAAGCATCCAATAACAAAATGGGCAAATGAACTAAATAGACACTTCACAAAAGAAGAAATTCAAATGGCCAATAAATGCATGAAAAAATGCTCAACATCACTGGCAATCAGAGAGATGCAAATCAAAACTACCCTGAGATTTCACCTAACACCAACTAGAATGGCCATCATTCAAAACACAAACAACAACAGATGCTGGCGAGGATGTGGAGAAGTGGGAACTCTAAGACATTGTTGGTGGGATTGCAAATTAGTGCAACCACTTTGGAAAACAGTATGGAGAATCCTCAGAAGAATGGGAACAAATCTACCATTTGATCCAGCAATACCACTGTTGGGTATCTACCCAAAAGAAAAGAAACCAAACTACCAAACTAATGCATGTGTATCTATGTTCATAGCTGCACAATTCACCATAGCCAAACTATGGAACCAGCCAAGATGTCCATCAACAGATGAATGGATTACAAAACTGTGGGATATGTACACAATGGAATTTTACTCAGCCATCAAAAAAAAACTCAATTACATCATTTTCAGGGAAATGGATGGAACTGGAGGACATTATGCTAAGTGAGATTAGTCAGGCACATAAAATAAGAAATCAGATGCTTTCCCTAATATGTGAGAGTTAGGGAGAAAAGAGGAGCAAACAAGACAACCTAAAGGAGGAGAAAGGAGGGGGGAATAGGAAAATCTCTAAAGCTCACAATGTACTTAAACACATCGAAGTCAATCACTAAGCCAAGCAAGGGAGGGAATGGGGTGGGAATTGGGTAGGGGTTAAATCAGCGAGGAGTACATGTTTGTACACACAAGTTTTTTACCCCAATAAGTTGTATGAATATAATGCACCAATAAAAAATTAATTTAAAAAAATTAAAAAATAAAAAAATTTATTAACCAATAAATTATTGAATGTTCCTTTCTATAGCTTTTCCTTAAGAGTATGTGCATCTGTAGCAGGCCAGAGTATTTCAAACACAGTAGGTAAGCTTGTTTTTATCTCTACCTTCCTATGTGATACTAGGCAAATTTAATAGTAAGCATTTCTCTGCACAGACTACATAAAGCTAAAGGGTCTGATATTGACATCCAGATTTCTGTTACATTTTTAGAATATTCCACACGAATATTATTTCAGTATAATTGGTATCAATATTATCCATAAAACATATAAATATAAGAAAAGGACGATCTGTATTTTGCAAGATAATTTTACCTCGGAAAGTATTCTATAAAATTTGTTTTAGTTCAAGTTTGATCCCAAGTATGAAAAAAATTTTCTCAAATAAGCAACTTGAAATAAGGATTCATATTACTTCCCTTGATGTTACATATATATGTGAAATTATCAGATCCAATCTCAGTATCAGGTATGGGAAAGGAGAGGGACCCAGGGGAAGCTCACCACGAGTTATGTGCATGCGTGACCCTATAACTCTGAATTTCACTATGATGTGAGATTTCAATGCACCAATGAAAGTGTATTTTTAAAAAAAGAATTCACATCCCTGCTAGATCACTGTGTTTTCTGAAAGTTTTTCATCCCCCAATTGTATTTACTTTATTTCTGTCCTTTAGCACTGATAGCTGAGGTGCAGTTGGATTACCTGAAACAAAAAGGAGCCGTTAAAAGGACACTTTTCCTCGATACTCATCAGCCTCATCTGCTCTTCCCTCTTGTGATGAAGCGTCAGCAGTCCCTCCAGTGCCAGGACTTTGTTGTCTACCTTCGAGTAAGTGTTTAGAATCACTTCTGTGGCCTCACGTGCACATCCAAATTCCAAACATTTCTCTCCAGTTCTTCATCCTGTTTGTCTACAGAGACCCCCCATCTGTCTATTTTCACTTTCATAGGAGGAAACTTGGTCAAGGTTGAATAATCTTTTCTTGACCCAGACGTCAACTAACCTAACGATCCATCGCTCTTTATTTCTAAAGCTTTTTTTTGTTTGTTTTGAACAAAATCTTGATAACAGCACTCAACTCAGGTGGTTTTCATTTCTAACTGCCTCCTCCCAAAAGACATAAAAGCTCAGCAAAATTTATTTGAATTGTTATCCTATGTGAGTATGTCCCATTAGATTTTATCAGTGTGCGCTTCTGAGCCAACTAGGGGGGGAAATGCCAATTCAGGCACGCAAAGCTTTCATTAAAGGTTATTTGTGCTGGGTGTGGTGGCACACACCTCTAATCCCATTACTTGGGTGGCTGAGACAGGAGGATCCCAGGTTTGAGGACAACCTCAGCAAAGTAGCTGGACTGTCAGCAACTTAGAACCTGTCTCAAGATAAAAGGAGGTCTGGGAGTGTATCGTGGAGGTAGAATGGTAGAATGCCCCTGGGTTCAGTCCCCGGCAAAACACACACACACACACACACACACACACACACACACACACACATGCACGTGCACACATACACACATCGGTAAGCTTTTTTAAAATATAGTTTTACAACTCTAGAAGCTACCATAAAATTTTAAAAGTCAAAGTATTTCTTAAATTTTTTTGTAAAAATTACTTTTTTTTGGTATACATTTCTTTGTAACACCATCTTCACCTTGCCAATGGCTGAGCCGTGATCACGCACCCTCATTTCCTCTCCTCTAATGGCATAGTTAGCAAGGGGAGCCCTAGCGAAGACCACACAGTCACAGCCACACTCTAGAATAAAAAGTGTGGCATGTGACCCTTACATCTCATCATGGCCTTGGCCTTCACTGCCAATACAACTTTTTTGAAAAGAATTATAAACGTCCTAAAAGTGTTTTGAATTTCATGCAAGCCAGGGTTTGAAATGAAAAGGGAAGAAGAGAACGAAGATGTTTTCTTCCCCTAAGCCCCAAAGAACTCATAAGTTCTGAGAACCTCATGAAAACAAAAATCCTAAATTGTGAAAGTTTTCATGGCATTTATGGTACATAGCAGTAATGTTTTACTTTGAGATTTGCCGGGGTCTTTGTAAGGTGCTGAAGGCCCGGAGAACCCGAGGTTTACCTCTAGAAGCATGTTTCAGTGACGCCACGGCTCTAACTGGCATCATCACTGGGCGTACATTAATTGTGCTGGCTACTATATACCACATAAATCAGTGTGTGTCTAGACTTGCTGCAGATCATTGCTTTGTCGTCCTCTTTCATTGGCCAAAGCCCAGGGTTGCCTGCCTTCCGTAACTGACATCTTGCAGCTATTTCACGGGGCCTCTCTGGAGCTTGTGATTATTATTCCTAGGATGAAACCGAATTCCGAGATAAATTATCTCCAATCAACATTAGCTTGAATTACAGTTTGGATGAATCCACCTTTAAAGAAGGCCTGGAAGTGAAGCCAATATTGAACTACTACAGGGACAACGTTGTTACTGAGCAGGTATGTCCTGGGCGCACTTTGATGGTGCTTCCCCAGGAAGCCCTGGTGGTGGGTGGGGGTGGGGCTGGGGGTTCCTGGGCCTTAATGACAAAAAACCAACCCTTCTGTTTTTGCTTCTGCAAACAGACAGTAACATTTGGGAGTCGTTTTTTTCTTACGTGTTTCCTGAAGCACCGAATCATTGGGTTTTCAGAAACCCTTTCCCCTTGGAAAACCAAGGTTTCCTATTTTTAAAATGTGGCTGTAATCCAAAAGGACAACCTATAAACCTCAAAACAGTGTCAGGGTAGCATTCTGCACAGTCATTTCAGAATGGACTGGGGATGGGCTGTGAGGCAAACGAGTCTATACTGAGAGAGAAGCGCAGGGCATGGAGTTGGGTAGATTCATGCACAGCGAAGTGGAAGCTTTGGCTTCGTTTGTGGAATCATTCTGAATTTTCAAGAGAAGGATGTGATTCAGGGTTCCCCAGATTATTCCTGATACATGGTTTGTACACGCAGGCTCACATCCTGGTGGACTGTGGAGAAGACAATCTGTGTGTCCCTGATTTGAAGCTGACAGCTAGACCGTAAGTTGAAATAAATAGATGAGCATGGTATATTTAATGGAATACAAGCATTGATTTGCAGTTTCTCTGGAAAAGATACACACTTCCAACAACTACCAAAAAAAATAAAGACTGCTCAAATTTCTTGAGCTTGGCAACACTTCAGGTTAATCTGAGATTTGGTTGGTTCCTTTTTAAATTTTATGATTATGATTATGACTATGGTTTTATGTTTATACGTATAGTACTAGGGATTGAATTAAGGGGCATTTTACCTCTGAGATACCTCCCAGCTCTCTTTTATTTTATTTTATTTTTGAAACAGAGTCTCACTAGGATGCAGAAGGCCTTGCTAAGTTGCTGAGACTGGTCACAACCCTGTGATCCTCCAGTCTCAGCCTCCCAAGCACTGGGGTTACAGGAGTGTGCTATGCATGGGTTGGTCAGTTCTTGGTCTCTGGGGTCCAGTGACACCTGGAGATTTGCCTGGGCCATCTCATCTTTCAGCAAAAGGCGGATAGTGTTTTTGTTAAAAGTAAACTCGCATGTGGGGTGGCTCAGGTTATATTCACTTCAGGGCAAGCTGGTCTCAAACCTTAACCAAACAGGTTTTCACAACACCCTAGGACTCAAAGCCATTCTTAAAACTGTCAAAACAAAATTAATTTTAATTTACCGGAAAAAACTTAAAAGGTATCCTAGGGAGCAAAGGAGAAGGTGTCACAAAATCAAATGAAAGTCAAAGGGCTCCACAGTTGCCAGTCACTGGAGCCCCTAAGCCTCGGCCTGTGTAATCGCGCTACATTATGTTAAGAAAAGGAGGCTAGGATGTAAACCATCCTCCCGTAGAAAGAGCAGAGTGCTGCTCCTTCTCTCCCAGGAACTACCTCCCTGCCTGTGTTTGGGATCTGTTTAGTAATCTCTCAAGGGGATTTTCCCCCAAACTTCATAATTTACCAAGTGTCAAAAGCAATAGCTTTGAGTAAGGGTCAAAAGTGGAAGAGGCATATTCTAAATGCTGGTTTGATTTGGAGTTCAAAGTGAATTAAGTTGCCTCGAAATACTTCAAAACTCTCTATCAGCCACTTAGGATCCTGTTTCATCTGCCTGTTTTTTCCTTTCTTATCATTAACTTTGCATGTGTCCCCATCTTCCTTTCTAAACCAGCTCTCTTCCTTTCCCCCATAGCTCATTTGCTGCTGCAGTTACCTTCTTCTTCCTTTTCTTCTTCTCTTCCCTCCTCCTCCTCCTCCTCCTCTTCCTCCTCCTCTCTTTTTTTGTGATACTGGAAATTGAACCCAGGGTGGGTTCTGGCTCTGAGCTACACCCCCAGCCCTAATGGATCTTATTTTGAAGTAGGGTCTCCCTAAGTTTCAGAGGGCCTAACTATATTGCTGAGGCTGGCAATCCTCCTGTCTCAGCCTCCCAAGTACTAGGATCTCAGGTGTGCCCTACCACACCCAGCTATTTTTTTAAAATGTGCTGGTGCTGCTTTATTCTGGCTTGTAAGCCAAATGTTAAGTTTTTTCAGAAATCTTCTATCAGATTGATAAGTAAGTTGACAGCTTGAAGTTGACCACAGTGGGATGATTTTGACCACAGCCGGATGATTTTGACCACTGGAATCTGCAAATGCTATAAATCAATTTTTGTTTTTTGAAAAGTGGTTCCTAAGGATTGGCCAGCGCACTCTTGCCTGTCTCTCAACATCCCCAGCCATCTCTTCATGATGACCTGTCTTCTTTTTCTGCCTTGCTATTATGTATAGTCAACACTTTTTTCTCTTAAATTAATAAATCAAATATCCATGAAGTCAGAGAAGTAGTGTGCCCTCCCCTTTTTACACGGGTCTTAAGTTGCTCAGGCTGACCTCAGACCTGCAATCCTCCTATCTCAGCCTTCCAAGTACTAGGGGTATAGGCATACACCACTATGCTCAGCTCTGATCATCCTTTTTAAACTACATTTCTAGAGATAAGCACCAGATAATCATTGGAGACGAAAATCACCTTATGCTCACTATAAATGCAAGAAATGAAGGGGAGGGAGCCTACGAAGCTGAACTCTTTGTAATGATCCCAGAAGAGGCGGATTATGTTGGCATTGAACGCAACAACAAGGTAAGGCTGCAAATTATTTAAAGTAAAGAGCTTGGTGCAGTTTTGAGTTCAAGTGATGCTGAGTAGGGTTATCCATGCCGAGTTTCTTTCTAACTAAAAGGGAGCAAAACACTACAGCTCACTTTGTAAACCATAATCGAAATGGAGCAGGAGGGGGGATGGGCATGCACAGTGTAAACAACTGTCTGAGCCACAGTGAGAAGATAAATCCAGCAAAGATTGGGAGATGCCGCAAGGAAGAGATCGGCAATTTCCCACGCAAACTTCTGCGCCTCTCTGGCTTTTCAGGCTTTGTTTCGCATTCCTTTAGGTTCTGAGAGGTCCCAAGAGGCCTGGACCTTATTATTGGTCAGGGAAGAAGGCTCAGCCAATCCCTGTGAGCCCTGATAGCAACCTGGACAGGACCTGGAAGGGAACAAGTTCATTTTCTTTCTTCTTGGTCAACCCTGAGATTGCAGCCAGGAAAAACCTGGCCAGGGCCAGTCTTCAATGCCTCTATTAATTAAAGTGACACCAAGGCCATGTACAAGCTTCATGTTCATTATCAGAATGTGGACCTTCCTACTCCAGGTAACCTTGGGCCTTGGGAGCGCTTAGTCACTCGGTCTAGAAAACCACTATAAGTACTTTCTAGATTAACAGAGTCCCTGAGTTTCAGAAGTACTCAAAACTCACAATTAAGAATAGACAGCCAGGCATGGTGGTGCACGGTTATAATTCCCGCGCTTGGGAGGCGGAGACAGGAGGATTTTGCAGGTTCATAGCCAGCCTCGCTGGCTTAGGAGACCCTGTTTCCAAATAAAAATATAAAAAAAAATAGGTCTGGGAGTGTAGCCCGGAAGTAGAAGGGTTTCCAGGAACCCCAATACCACCAAAAAAAAAAAAAAAAAAAAGAATAGACTGAGTCGGGCGTGGTGGTGACACTTGTAATCCCAGCATTCAGGAGGCTGAGACAAGAAGATCGCAGTTCACAGACAGCCTCAGCTACTTAGGCCCTCCACAACTTAGTGAGACCCTGTTTCAAAATAAAGAATAAAAATAGAGCAGGGATGTAGCTTGGAGGTCGAATACCCCTGGGTTTCATCCCCAGACCTGTAAAAATAATAAATAAACAAATAAATAAATAAATAAATAACCAAATAAAAATAAGAGACTAAAAAATAGAGTTGGAGGTATAGCTCAGAGGTAGAATGCCCCTGTGTTCCATCACTAGTATAAATAAATAAATAAATAAATAAATAAATAAATAAATAAATAAGATTGAGTTTCACATTTCTTTCACAGGAGTGGGTACATCATAGGTGCTCCTCAAACACTTGCTGATGGAGTCATTTAACCAAATTGTACTGACAGTCTCCTCTTCCTGAATATTGGATCATCTGAGGCGCTTACACACCTATCTCTCTATCATCTATCTATCCATCTATTTATTTATCTTGGCAAAGGGGGACTACTAAGAATTAAACAATTGAACCCGGGAGTATTCTACCTCTGAGCTCCACCCTCAGCCCTATTTAATTTTGTTTTTAATTTTGTTTGCTAAGTTGTTGAGGGCCTTGCTAAGCTGCCGAGGCCGGCCTGAGATCCTCTGATCCTCCTGTCTCCGCCTCTCAAGCACTGGGATTACAGAAGTGCATCACCATGTCCTGCAGAGCTTGCACATTCTAACGACTGAATTTAATGAAAAGTGAATTCCTTCATTGTGATGTCGGTATATTAAAAGCATCTTAAAACATAGGGAATATAAAATTATCTAATTTGTACATCTAGTCTTGTGGATTTTTGTCTTAATTGAATTATCTTCTTAGTCAAAAAAGAAAAAAAATCCAGATAAGTAACAAGTACCTTGGGGTCATTTAAAATCAGCATGAACCAGGTGCAGTGGTGCACATCTGTAATCCCAGTACTTGGGAGGCTGAGACAGGAAGATTGAAGGTTTGACGTCAGCCTCAACAACTTTAGCAAAACTTTGTTTCAAAATAAAGAGTAAAAAGAGCTGGGAGTTCAGAGGTAGAATGCCCTGGGATCCATCCCTAGGACCTAAAAAGAAAAAAATATATCACCACCAACAACAAAAAAGTACAAGTTTACAAGTTTCTATTGCAGAAATTGATAGGAAAATATCTCCTGACTCATGACTCATTAAGTTGTTGTATCTGTTAAGCATATGTAGTTTTTTTGTGACAATCATACCTCAATAACATGGTTAAAAACAGCCCCAGAATGTTCCAACCCTTCTATTGAGCAGTGTGGCTGGAGAGAGGAAAAACCATCCCGCTTCCTTTGGGAGTGTTTGAAGCTGTACAACTCATGACTCCCCTCATCTCAAACAAGAAAACCAACTTGTACCCTTATGGGTACCACTGAATGGCCTATAATCATCTCATTTTCTTCTTCCTCTAATTATGAGATATTTTACTCCTCATTTCTCTATTATAGTCACATTGAGATATAAAAATAAATGAGAATAAGTGGATCACTTAGTCACATAACTTATAAAGAGGGTATTTAATATCCATTTTGAATTGAAAGTGTCCTCATGATAAAAAAAAACTCTGCAAGCAAAAAAAATCACTGACAGATAGTCACATGCAAATAATATATAAACAAATGCAAAACCGAACCTCAAGTATGTTATTTTTTAAATGTTCTAGGGCTCTGCTCACATTTTTGTTTGAATTCCCCACATGTCTTTGCACCCTTGACTTTGTTAGACAAAGCCTCTATGTTCTTTCAGCCAAACATCCAGTTACCACTCATTTTGTAGCAGTAGAAAACACGGGGAGGGGGCTTATCACTCCATCGTTGGCTACAAACAATACAACAGACATTATCCATAATCTAAAATGAGCCCTTCACAGGGTTTTCTCCATCAGTCCCCTTGGGCCAAGACTTAGCTCAGTCTTTGAATTTTACATGACTAAGCCACACTGTTTTCTTCTTTATTTTTAAGCCTTTCTTGAGGTTTATGTACCTTCTAATTTAAACTCAGCTTAGGGGGTTTTTTGTGTCTTATTTTTTAAGTAAAATTTTCTCTTAAGGGAAAAGTATTAAGAATTATCTGATTGTTCCTTTGGGGTTTGGCTCATTGTTGAAAACATTCATCTTTTTAAAAATCCAGATGCCGATTATTACTTTGTCTAGAAACCAAAATTGAGTCAGCCTATATACTTCCCTTTCTTTGACCTTTCTTGTAACATTTTCCTAGGAATAAATGTCTATGTGCATTATTATCATAGTAAAATTTACATATAGTCAAATTTGCCGTGTGTGTGTGTGTGTGTGTGTGTGTGTGTGTGTGTGTGTGTGTACTGAGGATTGAACCCAGGAGCATTCTCCCTTTGAACTATACCTCCAGTTCCAGCCCTATTTATATATATATATTTTTGGTGGTATTGGGGTTCCTGGAAACCCTTCTACCTTCGGGCTACATTCCCCAGACCTATGTTTATACTTTTTTATTTGGAAACAGGGTCTCTTAAGCCAGTGCACGTCACTGGCTTCAAACCTGCATGAGCGATCCTCCTGTCTCCGCCTCCCAAGCGTGGGGATTACAAGTGTGCGCCACCACGCCCGGCTATTTTTAAATTTTTGAAACAAGGTCTCACTAAGTTTCAGAGGCCCTCACTAAATGGTTGAGGTTGATCTCGAACCTGCAATCCTCCTGTTTTAGCCTCCCAAGCCCTGAGATGACACCGAGATGTGCCCCTCCACATCTAGTTTAACCATCCTTAAGTGCACAGTTCAGTGGGATTACACCCACACTGTCATGCAACCATCACAGCTACCCATTTCCAGACTTCTCATCCTCCCATACTGAAACTTTGTTCTCATTAAAAAAATAAACCCTGCCAGGAGTGGTGGCACATGCTTGTAATCCCAGTGCTTAGGAGGTGGAGACAGAAGGATTGCGCTGGTTCGAAGCCAGCCTTGCTGGCTTAAGAGACCCTGTTTCCAAATAATAAAATATAAAAATAGGTCTGGGAGTGTAACCCAGATGTAGAAGAGTTTCCAGGAACCCCAGTACCACCAAAATAATTAATAATAATAATAATAATAATAATAATAATAATAATAATAATAATAATCCCTTGCTGGGCATAGTGGTGCATGCCGTAATGCCAGTACTTAGGAGACTGAGACAGGAGGACTGCAGGTTCAAGGACAGTCTCAGCAATGTAGTGAGACTCTTAGCAACCTAGTGAGAACGTGTTTCAAAACAAGAAATAAAAAGGGCTTGGAGTGTAGCTTAGAGGTCGATTGCCCCTTGCATTCAATCCCCAGTACCCCCCGCCACACACTCACCCTGGTCACCACTACTCTGTCCTTCTCTACAAATTTGGCTATTCCAGGCACTTCAGACACATCTCCCCTCAGAACTCTCCCAGCGGCCTCACCTGGGCATGTCCAGGCCCAGTCCAGTGAATGGCTGGAGCTGGAGGTGTAGTTCAGAGGGAGAATGCTCTCTCCCTACCCACTTGCTCCCTTTCTCTTCATTTCCTGTGCCTGAATATGGCAGCAGCACCTACCTGGCTTTTAAAAGCCAACGTCAGTCCTGAAGTTCTCTGGTGCTCACCCTGCTCTCCCTCCCCGCTATGGTCACTGCTTTGTCACTCCAGCACCACGAATGACCTATTACCCTGATGACTGCAAGAGTCCACGCATCCCCTTCCGGCTCCCTGTCTCTAGGGTCTCAGCTGCAGAGAAAATCGCACATATCTGACCCCATCACTCCCTGGCTTAAAATCCTCACTAGCTCCCCACTGCTTTAGGACAAGATCCAAAGCCCTCAGATGACTGCTAAGGCCCTCAGCACGGCCATCCCGGAGCACGCCTCCCTCTTTCTGCTGGATATTGACTCTTTCCTTCACCCCCCACCCAAAACTCCAGCTGGAGTGAATTTCTTTCAGTTCACCCACCGACTGCCTTGGACACGATGCTACTAACTCCATCCCCTCATCCTGTTCATCTAACTTCTCTCTCCTCCTCCTCAGGAATCAAGAATAACAGGGCTACAAATGGAGGCTTAATGGTCATTGAGGCTGATAATATTTATTCAACAGCTGCTGTGGGCTGCATGCTGCTTTTGCATTTATTTACTTAATTCCCAGAACAGCCTTATGGAGTAACTGCCCTTCCTCCTAAACACTGTCTTGGATTGCTTACGTCTCTGCGCATGCCCTCCTTTGTCACAATTGATTTCTACTGTCAAAAACATGCCAAGGCCTAATGTAATTGTATGTTTCCATTGCTTGTTACAAATGCTCATAATTACTTTTTACAATTATTATAGTAATTAGAAATTCTGTGAGGACAAGGGATCTTATTTGTCAGGACTGGGTAAATACATCCACAGTAAATATTTTTAGTGAAGGAATAAATGCATGAATAATATCCTGAGAACTATAAATGGATTAGAACAAAAATGTCCTTGGAACCGCTGAGGAAAATAATCTAGAAATATCTAGAAAAACAATCATTGTTTCACAGAGAGGAAATAAAGGTTAAAAATAAGAAAGGGTGGAGGAGATGAGGGAGTGAGAAAACTCTTTGATTGATGTCAGAAAACTATTTCTAAAAAGCTGGAAACACGACCATGTCCCCTTTAACCTTTAGGTAAAATAAAAATATTCACTATAGAAACCAAATTCTTCAAGGGACACAAGGGCATTCTAAAGCTCTTGCTGGTTTCCCCCGCACCCTATTTTCATGACTGAGTTAATAATCACAACACAAAATATCTCTGTGTAGTTAATATTCCTTGTTCATTCTTTTTTTTTTTTTTTTTTTTGCGGGTCTGGGGGTGGAACCCAGGGGCATTTGACCTCCGAGCTACATCCCCTGCCCTATTTTATTTTGAAACCGGGTCTCACTGAGTTGCAGCTACTTAGTGAGGCCCTTTGCAACTCAGTGATCCTCTGGTCCCAGCCTCCCGAATGCTGGGATTACAAGCGTGCGCCACCACACCCAGCTCCTTGTGCATTCTTAAGTAGTTGAATACTTACTAAATCTACCTTTGAGAAAAGAGAAGATTACCAGCTTTTGGAAAATATGATTTTAGTTCCTTTAGCATAACTAACACATCATTCAGGGGATTTGAAGAGAGCATACATTAAATGGACCTACAAGCTGGATGTGGTGGCACACACCTGTAGTACTTGGAAGGCTGAGAGAGGAGGGTTGCAGGTTCAAGGACAGCCTCAGCAAATAATGAGACTCTCATCAACCTAGTGAGACCCTGTTTCAAGATAAAAATAAAATATAGAGCCAGGAGGTAGAATGCCCTGGGTTCAACCCCCAGTACCAAAAAATAAATAGGCCTTCAAATATCAGTGATTCGCTCCATTCTCATTAATCAGAGTGTGTGTTTGTACCCAGATGTTGCTGGGAAGGGAGTCTCTATGTGCTTGTGTGTTTTACCTTAGGCTCACTCTCTAGGAAAGAGTGAGCAAGCCGAACGTGCTGGCATGTACTTGTAATCCCAGCACTTGGGAGGGTGAGACATGATGATTGCAGGTTCAGTTGCCTCAGCAACTTAGTGAGGCCCTTGGCAACTTAGTGAGACCCTGTTTCAAAATATAAACCAAAATAGGGCTGTGGGTATAGCTCAGAAATAGAATGCCCTTGTACTCAATCCCCAGTACAAATACAAAAAAAAAAAAGAAAAGAAAAGAAAAAAGAAAGAGTGTGCAAGCTGCTTCTGCCCAAATCTGACATTGCCTAGTTCTGCTCCAAGCAGTGGAAAGAAATCAGCTACAAGAACTCAGTCCTAGCCGGGTGTGGTGGCGCACTCTTGTAATCCCCGCGCTTGGGAGGCTGAGACAGGAGGATCGCACAGGTTCAAAGACAGCCTCAGCTACTTAGTGAGGCTCTCAGCAACTCAGTGAGACCCTGTTTCTAAATAAAATGTAAAATAGGTCTGAAAGTATAGCCTGGAGGTAGAAAGCCTCTGGGTTTCACTCCCAGTACCACACACACACACACACACACACACACACACACACACACACAAGAACTCAGTCTTCCTGAAGCTCTTAGCCTCAAAATATCTGATTTGCCTACAGAGCCTTTATGCAGATGTCTCAAGTTTGTTTGGTTTTTCTTGATTTTGGTTTGAGGGTTTCTGTTACTAAAATAGGAAGAAAGAAACAAAGGCTCATTTCTGAAACTTTTACTTGGAAAATCACACCACTTCCTTATATAAAATGTCCATGGTGCTGACAGTTAGATACATGACCATCATGTTGAGGATCCTATTTGATGGACTCCTCGCAGGGACAGAGATCCCCAAATAGTAGTCCTTTGTAGAAGCCCTCATTCCAGATGAGCCTTGGGGATGACGGTGGCAGGCGTGTATTGGTGGTGTGTAAAGAGAGCAATGGGTGGGCATAAGTAGCTTCCATCGAATGCGGAGCTGGGTGTACATACAGTAGATTCAGAAGTATGGAGGGAGAATCGGGTTGGGGAGGAAGGAATGGGTTTCTAGGCAGCTGGAAGTAGCAGAACAGGAAGTGATCTGGAGGAGCAGAAGACAGCAAGGAGAATCCCTTCCCCTTCTCCAGCAGATAGGCCCAAGCACCTCTTCAAATGAGGTGTTAAAGACTCTAATCAGAATGGGATATAGGGAGAAGCCTATATTCCAAACCTAAAGGTCATCTCTTTACACCTTAAATATTTGGAGGACTGAGAAAAATTGACCGTGCGATCTCCAAATGAGATCGTGATGTGGTGGCGTATGCCTGTAATCCAACTTCTTGGGAGGCTGAGTGAGAAGGATCGCAGGTTTGGAACCTGCCTCAGCAACTTACCAAGACTCTCATCAACCTAGTGAGACCCTGATTCAAACATGAAAGGAGTGTAGCTTGGAGGTAGAATGTCCCTAGTTCAATCTCCACTACCAAAAAAAATTTTTAAATTAATAAAAAAAAATGTGTTCAAAGAAATTCTCTTCCAAATCTTATAAAACTCCATTATTTTTATATATATAGTAGTAATACTATCATTTTATTATCACAAGATTAATAGATTAATATAAGGAAAAGTCTGTTTATTCATATTTAACTGTGTGATCCCTATGCTCTGAGTTTAACATTAATGTTAGTGAAACAATGTCCAAATGTTCATGTAAATACTATTGGAGGATTGTGTTCGTCTCTGAAACACATGTTTACCATTTAACACATTTCTATCCAAAATTACCTCTCCCTTTTTCTCCCAGGCTTCTCTTCTGAGCTAGTGGTCACACATGAACTTTTGTGCAGCCCTACCCACACAGGTGTTTGAAATCAAGGAGCTCCCGGGCCCCCAGCATTGCCGTGTGACAGGATGTCATTTATTCTGCCCCTGAACTCCGGGCTGCTGTTCTTTCTTTTTTGTAGGGACTGAGACCACTGAGCTGCGAGTACAAGATGGAAAATGTGACCAGGATGGTGGTGTGTGACCTTGGGAACCCCATGGTGGCTGGAACAAATGTAAGAGAAAGCCGGCTGAGATCACTGGTTTCCCTCTAATTAAATTTTACAAAGAACTAGTGCAAAGCCCCCCAGTTAGCCCTCAGCAGCTCCGCACACAGCAACTACAACAAATTAGGCAGGAAATTGCCAGGGTACTGGGACTCAGCATTATAACAGTACAGAGGGTGATGGTTACAGGTTATACAGGCATAATAAGATATATACTTTATACATTTCTCTTGAGACATTACACTTATGGGTATTTTAATCACAGAATATCTAGAAAAATGTTTTTATTACAGATTTTTAAATGTTTAAAAAACCTAAGATAACTTAATTTTTAAAAAGGTTAGCAAAGAAAATTAACTTATTTCCAATAGACCTCCTATATGAGTAGCATTCACAGTATTCTCATATTAAAAATATTGCCATACTCACCAGGCGTGGTGACACATGCTTGTAATCCCAGTACTTGGGAGGTTGAGACAGGAGGGTTGCAGGTTCAAGGTCAGCCTCAGCAACTTAGCATGGTCCTCCACAAATTAGTGAGACTCTTTCAAAATAAAATAAAAGGTTGGGTGCATTCATTTCGAGTCACCCCTCCATGCCAGTCTGGTATGAAGCTGTATTTCTATTTTCTGTATTTCTATCTTTCTAATAAACTTCTTTAAATCTTCAAAAATTAAAATAAAATAAAATAAAATAAAAGGTAGGGCTAGGGGTATAGTTCAGAGGTAAAATGTCCCTGGGTTCCATCCCCCCTCCCAAAGATTGACATACTCTAGTTTTTGAACCAGCTGTACTAGGTCTACATTTGAAAAATAATACAGAAAAGTATTTGTAGCAAGAGGAAAAAAAGATTAATGATCTCCAGCATGCACTCAAGAGAGTAGGACTTGTTTTTCTCCTTCCCTTCTTCTACTTCTCCTTTTTATTTTACTTTTTGTCTTTCCAGATTTAGGAACTTTTCTTTCAGGATTACTTGTAGACAATAAATTTATTTTATGTAATTATGATCTAAGTATACACACACAACTTCTTGTGATAAATATCACAGTGGCAATATTTTATGAAGTCGTAAGTCAGAAAAAAATCTGAAATTTGAAAATGCTACATAATTACATCTTACATGATTTGACCCTACATATCTTTCTATTCAAAATTAGATGTTTATATTTATCAATGAAATGACATGTTTGAAAAAACTTCTTGAAAAGCTGTGATTACATAGGTTTGTATTAGAACTACTTCCCAATGGATTCCAAAGAGCAGGGTACCTCAGCCATCCTTTAAAAGGGAGCTGTGGGGCCAGGCGTGGTGGTGCACACTTGTAATCCCTGCGCTTGGGAGGCAGACAGGAGCCAGCCTCGCTGGCTTAAGAGACCCTGTTTTCAAATAAAAATATAAAAATGGGTCTGGGAGTGTAGCCCAGAGGTAGAAGGTTTTCCAGGAACCCTGGTACCACCAAAAAAAAAAAAAAAAAAAAAAAGGGAGCTGTGGGGTCTTATCCTTCCCTGGGAGACTTGGGTACATGCTTGCTTTTAAAGGTGTTGGTAAAGTCTTCTAGTGAATAAACATTTTACCACATTTACATTAGCATTTGTAACTTTTTCTCAAATACCTATTTCCAATTTATACTTCCAGATACGATGTTAGCATAACATTTTGCTCCTTCACGCTATGACTTTGCATTGATCTTGGGTATTTGAAACAATGTGCCAAACAATAGTCTAGTCAGCTTAATTTTTGGGTCCAAAAACATTTAAATGAGAGGTACATTCCTACAACCGATTACCACTGGTTACTGTGAGTTGACTATCCTCTATGTTATAAACACGTCACTGGGAAAAGGAGTTACTTTCTATGTTCTTTTATTAGATTTTCAAAAATATCCTGTGAGTCAAGTTATTTCCTTATTTTATGGGTGAGGAGACCAAGGCATAGAGAAGCCAGGTGAATTGCCCATAGTCCCACAGACCTCACCACGAAGTCCACATTCCATCTCATCTGCAAAAAGTATGGAAAATACTTATATAAAAAAACTAATGAAGAGCTGGGTGTGGTGGTGCCAGTACTTGGAAGGCCTAATCAGGAGGAATGCAGGTTCAAGGACAGCCTCAGCAACTTAGTGAGGCTCTCAGCAACTTGGTGAGACCCCGTTTCAAAATGAAATAGGGCCGGTGTTCTAGCTCAGAGATAGAATGTCCCTGGGTACCTCAATCCTCAGTACCCAAAACCCAAAAACAACCCCCCCCAAAAAAAAACACTAACAATTAACAGATAGTACTATAAAATAAAGCCATAAAAAACTGAATGTCTAAGCTAAAATATAAGAACATTTTTCATTATAATACTTTTATTAGAAGCTAATAAATCCTTTTGCTAGTTTTCAAGGGCAAAGTCCAACCACCTAATTTGATAGAAAGGGGTTTACCTAAGGGCAAACAAATTAATTGACATGATGGCAAAAGAGGTAGCATCGGTAGGCGTGGTCATACTCATCCTTTTTCCAGTATTAAAATGTTAAATCTAAAGCCAGGCATGATGGTGTATGCCTGTAATCCTAGTACTTGAGAGGCTGAGATAGGAGGATCACAGGTTCGTGCGTGGCCAGCCTCAGCAACTTAACCAGGCCCTCTAAAACTTAGTAAGAACTTGTTTCAAAATGAAATAGGGCTAAGGGTATAGTGTAGCTCAGGGGCAGGATGTCCCTGGGTTTAATTCCTAGTACAACAGACACACACAAAAAGTTAAATCCAGACCTGAGATTGTCTAAGATCATCAACAACTAAGGATAATCCTGGAAGAAAAACAGGCCATCAGTGACATTCAAAGAGAAGGGTAAAAATGGTAGTGTGGTCTGAACCACCAATGTGTTTATTTGAAAAGATGCCAATACATTTTACCAGCTAATAATCCTTAGAAGTCAGGGAAGTAAATTGTTTATAATCATTTATCTCTGAGTTCTATAGTAGAAGAAACCTAATAGCTTTCTTATCTTACCCTTTAATGCCCTTAAACACATCAAATTTTATTGCATTCTGTTTTGTTATAAAACACTTTGATTTATTTACTTCTTTGTTTTGTACTTTAAAAAGACTGTCAGTGGACTGTAGTAAAATTCAAAGTAGAAATGCACTCCTAAATATTAAAATAATCAGAAATCACCAGGAAAATATATATATATATTCTCCCAGTCCCAATATTTTGAAAGAAAGTTTTTAAGTGACTTTTAGTTTTAAAATATTCAGGATAGTGTTCAAATGTTTTGCTTTTGATTTTTAAGTAGTAAAGTCATTTTCACATAGTAGTACAACAATATAAAATAGTTACATGCGCCGGGCATGGTGGCGCACGCTTGTAATCCCCATGCTTGGAAGGCAGAGACAGGAGGATCACGCAGTTTCAAAGCCAGCCTTGCTGACTTAAGAGACCCTGTTTCCGAATAAAAATATAAAAATGGGTCTAGGAGTGTAGCCTGGAGGTAGAAGGGTTTCCAGGAAGCAAAAATAAAAAAATAATAGTTACACGCTAATAAGGTTCATAATCACTCATAAATTTTCTCAAGTAGTAAAACCAAAAAAAAATAATAATAATAATAATAATAATAATAATAATAAGTTCAAAATTTTTTTAGACTCAATGCCCAGAAATCTGGTGTTTGGTATAGGTTAGGAACACATAAATTAGGCATGGTGACTCATACCTGTAATCCCAGTACTTGGAAGGCTGAGACAGGAGGATCACAAATAAAATAAGGCTGTGTTCAGGTAGAGAGCCCTGGAGTCAATCCCCAGTACCACTCACACACACAAAGAACACACGAACACATGAGCCTCTTCCCTGTGTGAGAGGGTTATGCCATGTAACTTAGTCTTCCTCCTGTTTGAACTCTTCAACCATGAAAAACAACCTCAGGCAGCTTTCATTACGATACAGCAAGATTCCATCACTAGACATGTGTGAACAAGGGCAGAGTCCAAACATCCTTTCAACAAGTTTAACTGTCCCCTTCTATATGCGCGATACTAAGCTAAAGGCTGACAATATAAATATGAAAATATACACTCTCCCTAGAGTAAAAAACTCAAAATTAGCAATACCATAGGATGAATAAAAGAAGAGTAGTGAAGACAGAGAGGGGACTAAAGAGGGAAAAATCCAAGACCTTTCCGGGTTTAAATACCAGTTTTGCAGCCAGGTATGGTGGCACATACCTATAATCCCAGTACAAGGGAGGCTGAGACAGGAGGATCGCAGTAGACCAACCTCAGCAACTTAGTGAGGCCCTGCACAACTCAGTGAGACCTTATTTCAAAATAAAAAATAAAATAGGGCTGGCGTTATAGCTCAGAGGTAGAACGCCCCTGAGTTCTTTCATCAGTTCCATTGGGGGTGGGGACCATCTTTGCCATTTAGCAGCTGTGATACCTTGAGCATGACATACTGAAATGGGAAAATACCTACTTGTGGAAATGTTTGTAACAATGCACCGATTGACATACGATAAGGGTGATCTACCGCCAAAATGATGATCACTAGTCACAGTATTACTGATTCATATTTACATGAATTTTTATGACTGGTTTGATTCTCATAATGCAGGAGCTTTGATTGCAGATTCTAGAGTCAGCTTTCGGGGATTCAAATTCCAGCTCTGGAGTTATTTGCTCTGTGCCTGGGGCAAAGCTTTAATCCCCCTGAGCCTCAGATTGCAGCTGCGTGATAAAGTGTCAACGCTATCCTTACCTAGCTCAGAGTGGTTTTTGTGACTACGTGAGAGAAGGCACCTAAGGCATAGCACAATGCTCAAAAGACCAGCATAATTTTTAGATGTTACCTACTATTTTACTACCTTGTATATTATCATTGAATTTATTTTTCTTCATCTTAATCTGTATTCAGATTATAAAAACAGTAAGCACAATATCCAAAATTTGGAAAACAGAGGAGGAGAAATTATTCCATGTAACCATAGCCTTAACCTAGCTATAATTTATCATTCTGGTATATTTTCTTACAGTACAGTTCCACATTTGTCTACTGATTTTTCTACATGTAGATTTTTTAAGTGTGGCTAAAACACACTGTGTAAGAAATTTATTGTGTTTATCTCTCACTGATCATTATTGCATTTGCAGCACTGTCCACATCATCACATTAACCTTACAGCTATAATTTCAACAGCTACATAAATGCCTATTAATAAGAAGCATAATAAATTTCTAAATCAAGCCGGGAATTGTGGCTCACAACTCTAATTCCAGTATTGGAAGGCTGAGACAGGAGGATCACAAGTTAGAAAACAGCTTCAGCAACTTAGTGAGATCCTGCTTCAAAATAAAAAATAAAATAGAGCTAAGGGTGTAGCTCAAAGGTAAAATTCCCCTTGGTTCAATCCCCAGTGCCAAAAATTAGTATTTGAAGTCAATCCCCATGCATATATTTGGGTTGTTTCAATGAATACATGGGAAAGTGGCCAGGGGAAGGGGGCACAGGACTAAATAGAGAGACAGACTCAAAACATACAGTGACTTGGGTCTTCTGGGCCCTGTGGTCTCACTTCATGACCTCCTCTCAGCTCTCAACCTCCAAGGGCAAAAGAGAAAAGATAATACAGAGATGAAGGCTTTGTTTTGGAGAGACTACTTAGAAAAGGTTTGCATGCTGTGTATAAGGTCCCTTTGATGTAATAACTTTGTGTCTCCTGTGTGTTTTGTCGTTGTTGTTATTGTTTTCTAGTATTCTCTGGGCCTCCGATTTGCAGTTCCACGTCTTGAGAAAACAAACATGAGCATTAACTTCGATCTCCAAATCAGAAGGTCAGACCTTTAAACGCCTGCATTATCAACAGTGCTCTAGAGTAGAGATTCCTGATGAAGTATGTGCCACTGGCCACGCTCTTTCACCTTCATAGTTCTGAAATCAGAACCTAGACTTTTAGAAACTAGTTATTCATTCTCAAATGTTTCAGTGTTTTCAATATTTGGGGTCTTAAAAAAGGAGACTGCATTATGTAGTCCAAGGTAGGAGACCATCAGACTGTGTCCGGGGCCCCTCTCACCCTGCTTCACTACCACTTTTCCTTATTCCTTTTTCTTTATAAGAAAAGGGGAGGAGCATAGACTTTTGTACGTGCAACCTTGAAATCTACAATTTCAAGAGTGAATGAGTCTGATGATTTACTTGGGAGCACCATGGAAGGATGAAGATGACATAATAGTGTATTTTGAGAGCAGGGCCTTCTCTAGCAACATAAAACGGAGCCAACAAGGTGGCTGCCTCTTTTTCATTTTTGTTTTACATTTTAATATACTTTTATTGGTGTACTATAATTATACATTGTAAAGAGGTTCAGAGTGATTATGTGCATGGCACTTAATGATGTTTCCCTACCATTTCTCAGGTTGAACCTGTCTGAGGATTCATCTGTGACTCCACCTTTTTACTCTTTGCTCCTTCATGACCAAACATAATATTTCATGAGCAGGAAGACCCATAGGGTTAATGACACATGTGGGCCAGGCTTCTAGCTCTGAATATCAACCTTTTATCTGGTGATAGAATCAATTTAATGGCTCTAGGCCTATATTTTTAAATAGGAAAATGAATGGAAGATAATATAGTACTGTTCACAAAATATTTTGTTCAGATAAATATAAATCTTTTTCGAAAAATGCCTCCTTAGGTATATTTTGCAGTATGCAGTTTTAAAACTTTAAAAAACATTGGTAGAGATGCACATGTGTACACCCCACAGTTATTTATACCTTATCAGCATAGTGAACCCTTGCTCTAATTATAGAAGTGACTGTAAAGTCGATGCTCAAAACTTGGCTCTCCAATACCAATACAGCATGACGAATCTCTAAATTTATCTTAACATCATGCAAGAACAAGCATCCTTAGAGTGTGATACCTTTGGGGACAATTACTTTGTGCACCAGATTACATCGATGAAAGGTTCAGGATTTAAAAAGATACAGTAACTCTTTGATTCCCAATTTCTCTCTAGCTTTCACCTATGAGAGAAGACATACAACTATTTACTTCCAGAGACTGGATAATCTCAGTTAGCATAAAATTCTCAAGTTTTCTCACTTTCTTGTAAATGACATAATTTTGTTCATCTTTATGGCTGAGTAAAATTCTACTGTGTATCTCTAGTACAAAAAGTCAGATGAAAATCTGCAATGGAGCATTGAAAGGGGTTAGGGGAGGAGAGGGGGGATAGAGACACACGAAGGTAACAGTTTAAAAACTGTTATGTATGTATGTGAAATTATCAACACCAATCTCACTGATATGTACAGCAGAAGGTGGGATCCGGAGGGGAATGGTGCAAGTGTTTTGTACACGCATATTCCTGTCTCTCTATACCTCAGTGCACTAGAAAAAAAATACAGAAATGTAACAGATCTTAAAAATCTGCAACCCTGTGTCAAAACCATCCTATCCCAAACTTGGCAATACGTTTCTAAGGATGGAGGTGTTCTAATTTAGTTTAGGCATCCTATTCTAATCTTGATTCTTTTTTGTGGGTTTTGTTTTGGTACTTTAAAATCTACTGCTGAGCTACACCTGCATTCTTCCTCTTTTTAAATTTTGAAAACAGGGTCTTACTAAATTGATGAGTTTGGCCTTGAACCTATAATCCTCCTGTTTTAGCCTTCCAAGCACTGGGATTACAGGTGTGCACCACCATGCGTA
Source organism: Muscardinus avellanarius (assembly GCF_963383645.1). NCBI lineage: Eukaryota > Metazoa > Chordata > Mammalia > Rodentia > Gliridae > Muscardinus > Muscardinus avellanarius. Next base: position 17,280,989 of record NC_137806.1, read on the forward strand.
GCTATTAGGTCTTGCTTGAGCCTATTATTTTCTGCTGAATCTTAGAACATCTTTTCCCCTCCAAATTAGCAATGGAATGCAAATGGAATGATTTTTTCTGTAAAATCTCTTCACTTTTCAAAAAAGTTACTGAACACTCTTTTGTATGTACAAAAATATATTCTTACCAAAAGTTTTAGGCAGTCCTAAATACTTTCACTTTGGAGTCTTATGCTAGTATTTTTAAGTTTACAGGGAGGAAATGCCAATGAAACTTATATTTCCCTCAATTATCATCTCTGCCTTGATCTTGCAGTGGCCTGAAGCTTTGCGTCACATGGGGAAAGACACAGCTCTCATAAATGCATGCCTTTATTTAAAGAAAGTCTGATATGAAGGTGTGAAGCAAATTCATTTTAGTCCCTCCTTTATCTTTATTTTAGTTTTGAATAAGAGAATGGAAGCGAATAGTCATTCAGTCAAGGAACAAAAAAAACACTAGATATTCTAAATGCCATCCCCAAATTAATCCTGTACAGCATCATTTCAACAATGAATTTAGTGGTAAAGCGTTAAATTTGATGAAAAGTAGAGATGGCCACATTTTGAACATCCCTTCTTCCATCTAAAAATGACTCCTGATTATATTCCATTTCTACTCATGATCATTCTAACACGATCCTGAAGAAAATAAAGATGCATACAAACTGGAACGTATACAAAACATCAAATTTCCAAAACATTCATTATAGAGCCAGAAGTGTTGGAGAATACTTTGAAAACTCAAATAGTAAAGTATTAAGAGGTGAGCACTTATCTGTATGCTTTGCTGGCAGCCTCTGAAGATGAAAAGAAGAACTTAGATGGGTAGCTTTATATCCAGTTTAAATGTGTGCAAACCAGAAACAAACTAATCCAATGCTACAGAGTTGGAACTCTTACAGCCATACACTGATGACCCTACCTGCAGTTACTGTACTTTCCACAAATAGAAACCAAGTAAAAAATGGGCTTTAGAAATCAATTAGCTTAAAATTTTCAACAACATAATACTTGAATTAAATGCTCTTTCCATCCCCTTGTTCTATATGACACGGACATTTTTCTCCCTGTAGAGAGTGAATCACATTGCAATCCCCATATACAAACAGCAGCCTGTGTTCATCTTTTAAGTTGCTCCCTCCTTAGTGATGAAATGACCACTGTGTTGTTTTTGCTGACATTCCAAAGACCACAGAAAACATAAAAGGCATGTTAGAAAATAGGAAACAATAGGAAAAGGGAAAAGGTACTGATGTAATCAAGTGGAAAACAAGTTTACCCTTTGTGTGCAACACAGGGTACAGTTGTATAGAGGAAATTCATTCTTTGTGTAGAATGAGCACCAATGGTTTAAACAGCTTGGTGCTGGAGACAGGGATGAATCACTTGTTTGAATGTGCAGCAGTGTTAGGGAGGGAGGTTTCCTTCCAGGAAGGAGGTCAAGGAAGCATCTAAGTTATATATCAAACCTGGTTCATTTCTTGCCGGGAGACTTTTGTCAATATCATTTGTATGTAGCACCAAGAATCATGAAATATCTGTGTGACGGGAAAAATCTGCTTAGCTAACCAGAAGGTCTGGATTCTGTGCCCGCCATTGCTCTTGTGGCTCTCAAAACCGTCTTCAACAACCTCATTCTAGTCTCAGATTCAAGGATGATTTCAATGTTTGACACCTATTTTCATGTCCTCTCTAAAAATGGTGTTATCCAAGCCACTTATAAACAAAACACAATACAATTATTATGCAAAGTCTCCAATGAGACTTGGTTTCATAATTCTAATTTCCACCACGGCAAAGCAGTAATAGAACAAAAATCCGATTAATTTGTGAAGCAGCTCTATTGAAATTTCTGAACTAAAGAATTGCTCTTAATATACTGGGAACCATCAAGTCAGCAACAAATAGAATTACTTAAAGAATTCTTAGGGGTAAGAATGTTGACTTCACTTCAAAAAAAGAAAAAAGAACTTTTCCCCAGATGTGAGAATAGTAAAAAGAAATGGCCTGGCAACTGGGGTTCAAACTCTGGCAAACAAGTCCCTGCAGGCTCAATGGAGAGCTTAGCAGAGATGCTCCATTACAGGAAACTAGCCTGACATTTGCCTGTTTATATCTTTTATGTGTGTTTGCAGTTCAAGTTGCCTTATCATTATATACAATCGACCAGGGCTCTTCAAAAGCGGTGTAGGAACAATTCTGTCTCCTCTGCCTTTGAGAGCAGACTTCTATCATATCCTTTCCAGCACCCGCATTTGGAAAGCTTCAAAATCTATCCAGAAGCTACCCCGTCGCCGCCATCACAGCATTAAAGCTTGTGTGTTGAATCTGAGTGGGATTCCATGGTGAGCAGAGGAGGCTTTCTCTTAATGAGACTTGAATATAAACATGACCCATAAGTGGGGATGTGGCCACATCTCAGCTCGCTAAAAGCTGCCTAATCCTATGGGTGACTTCTATGAAAGCACAGAGACAACAAATGTGGATGCCAGCTGTGTCTGAGGCTCAGACACTGGTTCATCCTCTTGGGAGGTATATTTTATTTTCCCTACAGCACTGACTGCTTACTGCATCCATTTTTTTTTAAGTTAAGCTTCCTATCTAATTATATATGTTCTAGGGGGAGAAATCAGCAAGCAAAAGTAATTTTGCCACTGTCCAAAAAAATATTGTTAAACACACACCTTCTCTCTTGAGACTTCCAATGAATTTCACACCTCACCATGTTGTCTCCGAATGGCCTCTTTCCTTGGGTCTTGTTTCTTCTCACTATTAGCCGTGTTTCTAGTTCTTTCCCCACTCTTCTTCCTAGACAGTCAGCGAGCATGCTGTAAATGTACACTTATTTTACCATTAACTTAAGAAATAAGCCATAAGGAAGATTAAAATTGCTTCCAAGACAATGTATGGTATGATGCAGTCCAGAGGTAAACGCAAATGCCTTTTCGATTATGTGCTGGTCTGGGCTGTGGATGTCAGCTCTCCCTGTTATGAGCGTGGAGAATCAGGAGCGGACTGTGCTGTCCTTTTCTATTTTGTAGGAAATGAACATGATACTCATAGATGGTAAGGAATTCATTCAAAGAAGGAGCCAGAAAATGGCTTTTTGGTTTAGCCATTGAAGCTAAAAAGTGTTAGCTTCTTAGATTTCTATTATAATTCCAGATAAAAGATTTCCTCAGGGAAAGTTAGTTCATTACTGTTGCTCATCAAACAATCCTAACAGTGCTCTGTACAAATAGTTATGATTCTGTAGAATAAATATAGCATCGTTTCTCGAATAATCAGGTTAGGAATGTGTGTTGCTCTTGTGATGTGAAGAATGTTTTTTTTGTGATCATATAATGTGTAACACATCTGAGAAAATAAATTTAAATCATCTATCATTGTGTTTTAGTTCCAACAAGGACAATCCAGACAGCAATTTTGTGAGCTTGCAAATCAACGTTACTGCTGTAGCCCAAGTCGAAATAAGAGGGTAAGTAATAAACAAGAAATAATAGCTCTTGATATGTAATAATTGTAGTGGTATAATAATAGTTCTCTGTGTGAAAAGACTTATGATGAAATACTAGTAATAACTACATGGAATATTCCTAATAGGTATCACAGTTTACTCTAGTTATCAATACTCATTAATTTCTACTCATCATTAGCTTTTGTTGTTGTTGTTGTTGGTACTAGAGATGGAACTCAGGAGCATTCTACCTCCAAGCAACATCCTCAGCCCTATTTTCTTATTCCTTATTTTGAAACAAAGTCTCACTGAGTTGCAAGGGGCCTCCCTAAGTAGCTGAGGCTGTCTGTGAACCACGATCCTCCTGTCTCAGCCTCCCAAATGCCGGCATTACAAGTGTGCACCACCACGCCCAGCCATCATTAGCTTTTTATCAGAAAGTATACTAAACCTGTGTAATAATTTACTTTAAGGATATAAAAACATCACATCACATCAGTTATTTCTCTAAGCTGATAGTTCAGTTGTCAAACTAATAACCAGTTGATCAGTGATGTGATTGAAAAAAGTCACTTTTTAAATAATTATTTTAGCATATGACAATTTAGCTCCACTATTCCACATCTTGAGTTTAATGAATGGGTGACTCTCTGATGGAAGGACAGGTGGATCTACATTCTGCATCCTTTCCCTTTGGTCCTGTTCTTTGAAGGAGGCACCAATAAGCAACCAATAGGGCAACGGGGAAAGTGGTCAAGGCAAAATCTAGAACATCTACCAACTGAAAAGCCTGTGTCTGGGGTAAAGGAAATCAGAAATGGGTCGCATGAGTTCTTATCTTGCACAAATGTGAATTTCATTGATTTGTGATTGTAATTCTGTTTCTTGAACAATCAAGATTTGGCTAAGAATGTCAACTGGTTCTGTGGACCAAATTGTCCCTGTAGTTCCAGAATCCTGGTTCCCTCCCTTTTCCACATGTCCTGAGTGGTTCACACTCCTCCTTGAAGACAAAAGTGGGTTTCTGTACCCAGAGCCACTGTCGCCAGGGGCCATTTTACTTCTGTTCCAGGATACTCTCTTTGGATGCCACTGAGGCTTTGCCTAGTGACTGGAAAATAATAATGCTTAACATTTATTGATGTTTTCTGTGTGCTGCCCAGGTCAGCATATCTTAATATTTACTAGTATTTTTGATGTGCTAATGAGGGAATTGTGCCCAAGGAATTGAAGGCTACACAGGGAGAAAATTACCAGAATGTCAGTACTGACAACCATCCCCAGAGCTCATGCTCAGAAATGATCATATTATCCTGCCTATGAGTTTCTTGAACCTTAGCCACATAAAACCCATTTATTTGTGATTTTCTGATTTTTTATTCAAACAAATGACTTACCCAGTTTAGTGCATATGCTTGTAGTTCACTCATTTTAATTGCACAAGAGTATTACATTGTAAAAATATGACATAATTCATCCATTTTTATTCTTGATGAAAATCTGGAACATTTTCCATTTTTACAAACTTTTTTATACATACATGACTTAGAGTACATGAAATGGGTCAATGGAAGAGTGTCAGCCGGGTATGTTTTAAGAAGTGGAATTTCAGGATCAGAGTTTATACTATTTAACTTTACTAAATGATACCAAACTTTTTCAAAATGGTTGTATCAAATCACATTCCCACAAGTAGATTAAAGTTTCCACGGCTCCACATTATCAACTCCTAGAATGATCCAGTTTTGAATTTCTAGCCATGATAAATAAAAAATAGCACGTAGATGAAAGTTTAATTTGCAGCTCCCTTGATCTAAATGAACTTGAGATGCTCCTTGAAATTGACGGCTTTTTATTGTTCCTGTTCAAAAAGATTCTTGCTGGTTTTTATACATATTTCAAAGGATTGGCTTTTTCTTTTTCTTTTTTCTTTCTTTTTTTTTTTTTTGCGGGTCTGGGGGTGGAACCCAGGGGCTTTTGACCTCCAAGCTACACCCCCTGCCCTATTTTTTATTCTTTATTTTGAAACCGTGTCTCACTGAGTTGCAGAGGGCCTCACTAAGTAGCTGAGGCTGTCCGCGAACCGCGACCCTCCTGTCTCGGCCTCCCGAATGCTGGGATTACAAACGTGCGCCACCACGCCCGGCTGGCTTTTTCTTATTAATGCATAAAAATTTGTTTATATTCAAGAATTTGGACACTAGTATTAGTTATACATATTGTAAGTATGTTTGTTTTCACAGTTTATGGGGTCTGTAGGTTTTTTTCAAGTCAAGTTTATTGAGAGGTAAATTATATAAAGTAAAAACTCACCCTTTGAGGAGTCTAGTTGGAAGAACTAGGGCACTCTGAGAACAATGACAGCCCAAATGGTCTTTTGGACTCTTTTGTGGTCATACGTTCTCCTTCCATCTGGTTTTCTGACACTGTACAATTTGTCTTTTCCAGAACATCACACAGGTGAACTCAATCAGAATGAGTCTAACTTCTTCCACTTAGCATAATGAATTTGAGAAATATTTATGTTCTTGCATAAAATAATCATCGATTTCTTTTTATGCTGAAACGTCTTGCATTATTGGGATGTCCACTGAGCTCCTCGTCCATTCACCACTGCGTGGATGCACGGGTTGCCCCAGTTTGCAGCTATCTAGAGCAGAGATGCCATGAACGTTCACATGCAGCTCCTTGAAGGAACATTTGTTTCCATAAGTGGAACCACTGAGCTGTGTGGTGAGTGTATGTTTATAAGAACTCGCCCACGGGTGTGCAGGAAGCCGGTACCACTTCAGCTTTGCATTCCCACTAGTAATGCACGAGGGCTCCTCTTTGCCACCCAGAGCTTTGTGTTCAGCTGTTGGTCATTTCAATTTCAATGAATGTGTAGAGTAACTCACGGGGGTTTTAATTTTCATTTGCTTACTGACTAGTTACACTGAGCATCATTTCAATGCTTATTTCCTTTCAGTATCTCTTTTTTGGTGAAATGACTCACTTTATTTGTTTAATTCATTGTTTTATTACTAAGTTATAAAAAGTGTGTGTGTGTGTGTAGAGTAACTCACGGGGGTTTTAATTTTCATTTGCTTACTGACTAGTTACACTGAGCATCATTTCAATGCTTATTTCCTTTCAGTATCTCTTTTTTGGTGAAATGACTCACTTTATTTGTTTAATTCATTGTTTTATTACTAAGTTATAAAAAGTGTGTGTGTGTGTGCATGTGTGCGTGTGTGCGTGTGCGTGTGCGTGTGCGTGTGTGTGTGTGTGTGTGACTGGGGATTGAACCCAACGGCATTCTACTTCCAAGCTATGCTATTCTATATCACCCTTCCCTTTATGTTCTTATTTATTTATTTGCAATTCTGGGGATGGAACCCAGGAGCATTCTACCTCCAAGCTATACCCCATCCCTAGTTTTTATTCTCTATTTTTGAAACAAGGTCTCACTAAGTTGCATAAGGCCTCACTAAGTACCTGAGGTTGTCTGAGAACCCGAATCCTCCTGTCTTAGCCTCCCAAATGCTGGGATTAAAAGTGTGTGCCACCACGCCTGGATTTATTTATTTATTATTATGAAACAGGGTCTCATTAAGTTGTGGAGAGTCTCATAAATTGTTGAAGCTGGTCTTAAACCTGTGGGCCTCCGGGTTCAGTCTCCCAGGTATTGATTGGGATTATAGACATGAGCCACCACACCCACCTATAAAAGCTCTCTATAGGTTCTAGACAGAAAACTATTTTTCAGATGTGCGTTCTGATTTCACTCTAAAGTCTGACTTTCTATTTTCTTTTCTCTCTTTTTTTTTTTTTTTTTTTTGGTGGTACTGGGGTTCCTGGAAGCCCTTCTAACTACGGGCTACACTCCCAGACCTATTTTTTTAATTTGAAAACAGGGTCTCTTAAGCCAGAGAGGCTGGCCCAGAACCAGCGCGATCCTCCTGTCTCTGCCTCCCAAGTGCGCGGATTACAAGCTGCGCCACCACGCCCGTCTTGACTTTCTATTTTCTTAGTAGTGTTGTTTAAAGAGCAACAGTCTAAAATTTGTATAAAATTCAGTTGATTGATTTTTTTTACAGTTTGTGTTCCTTGTGTCTGATCTAAGAAATATTTGCCTCCAAAGCCACAAAGATTTTTCTCCTCTGTTCTCTACTAGAAGTTTTATAGTTTTAGGTTTTAGGTTTAGGCCTCTGATTAATTTTAATTTGGTGGAAGGTAAGAGCTGAGGCCCATTTTTGCTTATGAATATCTAGTTGTTCTTGTTGAAAAGTTCATTCTTTTTTATTAAATCACTTTAGAACCTTTGTTGAAAATCAGTTACCCATATGTGAAGGCCTGTTTCTGGGTTTTCTACTCTACCTGTGTGTGTGTGTGTGTGTGTGTGTGTGTGTGTATGATCTTGAAATGAAGCGCTTATCCTGACATTTTAGCAAACACAAATACAAGTAATAGTATATTTTATGTTTGTTGCTTTTACAGAATTTTCTATGCAATTATCATGTTCTGAGTGAATAAAGACACTTTTATTTCTTGCTTTTTAATTTGCATGTGCAAAAATTTGGCCAATTACAAAGTCAGAGAGAAGAGACCCTACAAAAAACGGCTCCAGTCTGACACTAGCTGTGAATTGGGGTGGTTCCCCAACCAATTTTTGATTCAAAAATTCACCAAAAGGACTTAGAGAACTCATCGACAGCTACAAACGCAGTTATAGTTTATTAGAGGGGAATTTTTTTGTGTGGGTCTGGGGATGAAACCGAGGGGCATTTGACCTCCAAGATACACCCACTGCCCTATATTTTATTCTTTATTTTGAAACAGGGTCTCACTAAGTTGCAGGCAGCCTCACTAAGTAGCTGAGGCTGTCCGAGAACCACGATCCTCCAGTCGCAGCCTCCCAAATGCCGGGATTAAAAGCATGTGCCACCACACCGGGCTTAGAGGGATTATTTAGATTAAAATCAGGCAAGGGAAGGAGGATGGGGCAGCACCTTGAGAAGTACCAAGTGCAGAGCTTCTGCTGCCCTCTCCCATGGACTTAGGACGTGCTCCTTCCCTTCTTCACATCCACAGCCCACCTGGGCCAGGGCAGTGGGCAGGCTGCGTGCAGACTGCATGGGAGACATATGGTTTGCTGGGGGATGCTCGCAAGAGATCAGTGACTCCTCCAGGATGCGTTCAACGGAGACAGGCTGACAGCACCTCTGTCCCTCACGGTGCTTTGCCAAGCACCACTTCCTCCCCCTCAAGTTGTGTCCACCCGTGGCCCGCTGGCAGTGACACGTCTCCTTTCCACAGCGCCCTCCACTCCACACCAGTCGCCGCTGTGAGAGGTTTTTGTATTTGGGCTGCAGAAGCAATGACATCATCAGCAATAGTGTGTTTTGTTTGCTAAATTTGCTCTTATGATAAACATCCCAAGGAGCAACTGCTCCGGTGCATGGGCAAGAAAGCAGCTTTCTACAGACAACGCCAGCATGGCCTGGCTCTCAGTGTATATGCAAGAAGGCCAGGTCTGCATCTGTACCTGGACTTTCCTGCCCAGGCTTCTTCTCATTGTTCGCTTAATGCAGCTAGGTTTGGGGTACAGAAAGGAGATGCTCAGGGACATGGTGCTTTACTGCCCCCCCTTTTCCTTAGAGCTGATGCACCTGGTATTTGAGGGGGAAAAAAACTATGTTTAAAATTAGAGAAGAAGCCGTGTGTGTGTGTGGTAGTGTGTGCTTGTAATCCCAGTACCTGGTTAGCTAAGACAGGAGGATCACAGGTTCACAGCCAGCTTTAGCAATTTAGCAAGGTCCTCAACAACTTAAGGAGACCCTGTTTCAAAATAAAATGTAAAATAGGGCTGGGGGTAGAGCTAAGAGGTAGAATGCCCATGGGTTCAGTCCCCAGTATCTCACACACACACACACACACACACACACACAATTATCAATCATTCATTCATTCTTTTTTTTTTTTTTGGTAGTGGTACTGGGGTTCCTGGAAGCCCTTCTACCTCCGGGCTACACTCCCAGACTTATTTTGTATTTGTATTTGGAAACAGGGTCTCTTAGGTCAGCGAGGCTGGCTTCGAACCTGCGCGATCCTCCTGTCTCCGCCTCCCAAGTGCGGGGATTACAAGCGTGCGCCATCACGCCTGGCCATTCATTCAGTCTTGTACTGGGGATTGAACCCAAGAAAATTTCACCTCCAAGCTACACCCCCAGATCTTTTTTATTTTTTATTCGGAAACTGTCTTGCTAATTGCTGAGAGCCTTGCTAAATTGCTAAGGCTGTCCTCGAACCTGCAATCTTCATAGCTCAGCCTTCCAAGTATTGAAATTACAGTCATGTGCCATTTATTACTATCTTATTTTTATATCTTTTCAAATTTTTATTTATTATTTTGTTTTAGAAAGCCTACAGAATGGGAGAAGATCTTTACCAGCTATCCCTCTGATAGAAGGCTACTATACAGAATATATAAAGAACTTAAAAGTCTTTACACTAGAAAAACAAATAACCCAATCAAGAAATGGGCAACTGAATTGAATAGACACTTTACAAAAGAAGAGATACAAATGGCTGATAGATATATAAGAAATGTTTAAGCCGGGCGTGGTGGCACACGCTTGTAATCCCTGCACTTGGGAGGCGGAGACAGGAGAATTACGCAGGTTCGAAGCCAGCCCTTGCTGGCTTAAGAGACCCTGTTTCGAAATAAAAATATAAAATAGGTCTGTCCCAGAGGTAGAAGGGTTTTCAGGAACTCCAGCACCACCAATAAAAAAAAAAAATGTTTAACATCATTAGCAATCAGGAAGATGCAAATCAAAACTACACTAAGATCCCATCTAACCCCAAACAGAATGGCAAGCAAATAATAAATATGGAGAATAGGAGCTCTTCTACACTGTTGGTGAGGGTGCAAACTAGTTCAGCTGCTATGGAGATCAGTGTGGAGATTCCTTACAAAACTGGGAATGGATCCACCATATGATCCAGCTCTACCACTCCTGGGTATATTTCCAAAGGGGTTGAAACCAAAATTAACTATTACACATGAACTTTTGTCTCATTCTTTAAGCTTAGTTTATCTTAGTTGTGCTAATCAAAAATAAGCCAGACTGTTTTTCATTCTGAAGCAAATTCAAGATTGAGAAATATTTTTATTCAATAAGACATAACTCAATACAAGACAACTAAAGGCCTAATATAACTTTCTTTATTCTCAATATTCATTTAATGAGATTAATATTTTCAAATGTATTTCTGCCATCACTTACAGTAAAATGAAGGAAATTTCTATTTATTTTCCAGCAATACAAATAGTTAATTAAAGTTGACTTTCTCATGTGGATGCAATTGTTTTAATTGCTAGATTAAAGTCCAACAATTGACCACAGTTTATTCTCTAAGACAGTGTTGAAGTTCTTTTTGGCCATTTTACACAGTAAAGCTCTTTCCTCTGAATATGCACCAAAAAATTGGTCCCAATGTTTAATTCTTCAAGGAACAAACAGCTGCTATGTTGAAAATCTTTCATGCTCAATGTTAAGGAAAATGTAATTTCCTTTTGGCTAATGTTATTTATTTCAGTGAATTTTATTATGTACTATCTCATGCAGTGTTTTTAAAATTTTACTTTTGTTTCTATTGTTTACAAGTAAATTAAAATGAATTTTTTGAGTGGGGAAAATACAGAGAGCTACTCAATTTGTTTCAGAGCTAGATAATATCAACATTGTCTTTGTCCCATTTACATGCCATTTGTTGATACAAAGGACCAATTTAGCATGGATTTGTATGAATTAAATTTTGCCACTGGGCGTGGTGGTGTATGCCTGAGACTAAGACAAGAGGATCGAAGGTTTGGGGCCAGCCTTGGCAACTTAGCTAGACCCTCAGCAACTTAGTGAGACCCTGTGTCTAAACAAACAAACAAATAAATAAATAAATAAATAAATAAATAAATAAATAAAATAGAGCCGGAGGTATAGTTTAGAAGTAGAATGTCCCTGAGTTCAATCCTCAGTACTCCCCCAAAAAAGAAAAAAAAAAAAAAGAAAAATTTTCTATCAAAGGCATTACCACATATTAATGAGCTCACAAGAAGTTTAAGAATATTGCCGTCTTTGTAAAATAAGCAGGGTGGAATAGGTTTATATTAAGCAGGGTCACAATAACCAAAGCAAGCATCCGGAGCACGTACAGCCAACATTGCTTCTGACAGTAAATGACCGTCTACTATTTGGGAGCAATATGATTGGATAAATAATATTAGAAAAATAAGGTCACACCATACTACCCAATCCTTAGACTTGAACATCTTAACAGCAGACATACTTCAGCCTGTCAACAACCAAATTCCTTTATTCAGAAAAATAAAACTTTATTCCAGGAAAATAAAAATTCATACATCAATACTTAAAGCGTGTATGGGGGGGGGGGTGCTGGGGATTGAACCCAAGGGCATTCTACCTCTAAGCTACACCCCCAGCCCTATGTTTTTAAAATTTGAAACAGAGTTTTGCTAGGTTGCTGAGAGCCTCACTACATGCTGAGGCTGGCTGCGAACCTACAGCCTCCTATCAGCCTCCCGAGGACTGGGATTACAAACCTGGGCCACCACGCCCAGCATAGCATTTTTTTTTTAACTAGCTGAAACCCGCAAGAATCCAAATGTCCTCCAGTGGCCAAATGGTGCATGAAGTGAGGCACAGCCACACCATGGAATATCACGTGATAACAAAAGGACTGCACTAGTGACCCATGGACCACCTGGACGGATCTCCAGGAAATTATTCAGTGGAAAAGCTCATCCCCCAAATCGCACGCAACAGGATTCTATTCACGTGACAGTCTTTAAATGGCAGGATTCTAGAGATGGAGAGCAACTTAGTGGTTGTCAAGAGATAAGGAAAGAAGCAGAGGGAGATAAGTAGAGCTGTAAAAGGCTATTTTTTGTGATGACATCGTATCAGTGTCAATATTCTGGTTGTGATATTACATACACGATAGCATATTATATGGGGTGGTTTTACAAGAAAGTTTAAATTGTGTTGACTAAATACCACTGAGCTTAAGGGTTCCTAAGGTGCACTGGGTATTGGAAACAGAGACTGGTTAGTGGGTATAGGAGAGATCTCTGTATTATTTCTTACAAGTATATGCAAATCTAAAATTATATCACAATGAAGGTTAATTTAAGAAAAAAAAAAAACTGCCCGGCGTGGTGGCGCATGCTTGTAATCCCAGCATTTGGGAGGCGGAGACCAGAGGATCGAGGTTCGCAAACAGCCTCAGCTACTTAGCGAGGCCCCTCACAATTCAGTGAAACCCTGTTTCAAAAAAAATATATAGACTAAAAAATAAGACCGGGGGTGTAGCTCGGAGGTAGAATGCCCCTGGGTCCCATCCCCAGTACTTAAAAAAAAGAAAAAAAGAAAGAAAGAAAAAAGCTAATTCCTTGCTTTTCCCCAAATCCTTTTCTAATATACAATGTTACCTTTAAGAGTATTTCACCTTTTTATTACCTGAGGGTCACAGTGATGAAGGGCCATTCAGCAGGAGTGGCTAGAGGACTGCCTGGACTGTTCACTCCAGGCAAATGAATCGATTATAATGCTTTCTTGCTAGCCAGCTCCTTTTTTTTTTTCTAAAAAAAAAAAATTTACTTTGATAACAATAAATTTAGTTAGGCTTCATTCTTAGCCATACTTTCCCCCAATTTTAATAATTTTTCAACAGGTAAATGATCTGTACTTTTTGAATGATTTTGCTGTGCCCTGTGACAGATTATATGTTTCTTTACATATAGATTTTGTTTTAGAACCAAGCCATAAAGTTTAAATTGTGTTTACTAAATATCACTGCAGCTTAGGGGTTCCTAAGGTGCATTGAGTATTGGAAACAGAGAAGAGGGTTCTTAGGAAATCTGAGTTTTATTCTTTTATTTCTAACAACTAACTCACACTTCCTCTGTATATCCGTGTTCTTTTTGTGCATAAAATGAGAGGTTTGGGCCATAATGTCTCCACAGTACCTATCAAGGCCTAAAGATTTATGATTCTATGATCCTAGAAAATGTATAACCAATTCTACTAGACTGAGGACCACACAAACAAAGTATGTTCCGAGAAAGTGCATTCAGCTTCTGTTCCCTGTGCTAGAAAACACACACACAGCCGGGCGTGGTGGCGCACGCTTGTAAGCCCCGCGCTTGGGAGGCGGAGACAGGAGGATGGCGCAGGTTCGAAGCCAGCCGTGCTGGCGTAAGAGACCCTGTTTCAAAAATATAAAATAGGACTGGGAGTGTAGCCCGGAGGAAACAAAACACACACACACACACACACACACACACACACACACACAGCCTAGAGCTTTGCAGTGGAAAGTGGACACTGAGCATGGACTCTGCTCTGTGGCAAGCTGAGAGGAGGTGAAGCCTTGGGTGGGGAAGTGGGCAGGGCGCTGTGGCCACGGAGGCCCCAGTGGTCATCTCTGGCCTCCATCTGAGGAGAGCAGCCCGCTGCGTCCTGTGCTCTTCTCCCTGTGAATCCCTCCAGTTTGAGCTGAGCGTGATTGAATCAAACCAAGTAGGAAAACAGGACACGGCAGTGACTGGCCTGTATACAGGAGAGTTTTGAGGCACCAGCCCGGCAAAGCCTGGCACTTCTTTATAGTTGCACATTAAGCGCATTTGCAAAGGGCTTTACAACGTAGCAACATTTCTGCAGGTTGTCCATTCTCCACACACCTCCAGAAGACAATGCAGACAGATTAACTTAGACCAAACGCATTTGAGATCCTTTCCAGTCATTTGTGGCATACAATCCAGAAGTTTATCATAGTTTTTTGGATGAGGCAATATACACACTACCGCCTTTAAATTATTTGCCCTCGGGTCAGCATTCGACCCAAGCCTTGGAAAAAGATTACCCAGAGGAGGAAAGGGAAGATAACATTTAAGGCTGCTAGAAGTGCAGTAATTACTGGATACCCCTAAAAAGGGAATTTGGGATATCTGATTGGCATAGAGATGTTTTCTGTTGAAGTTACTTTTAGCTGAAGGTCTAGGAATTCTTTTAAAGATACTTTTGACAATAAAAAAAAAACCCTGCCAGAATGCATTGTTATCTTGAGAATTACCCTTTCTAAGATTTTTACTAAAATAATAACTGGGTTTGTAATCAGCTGTTAACATGGAATAATGCTACACACTGTATTTTATTCCTGCAGTGCGCATGCTCTAAGTATACAGTGCAGGAAAAAATACCCATATATCAAGTTGGTATTCTACTTAAGTGATGAACAATTTAACTCCGTTTTTCTCTCACCTTTAGTTCTCTATAAGACCATGCTGGGACTCAACCACACTTTTTTGTTGTTGTTGTTCTGGTCTCGAGCCTGGTCTGGTGAGAGGTCTGAGGGCATTGACAGGAAGCCCAAGAAATCTAGGGAGAAAGGAAATCCTCTTTTACTCTCAAGTCTTTAAACAGAGACTATATTTCTTTACAACTGGACATTTACTACATCACAAAGAATCCTAGATATTCACACACACACACACACACACACACACACACACACACACCTCACTTCTCAATATGCCTTAAAGCAAGAACTATAGAACCTATGTACACGCATACAAGTACACACACACCTCTGCACAAATACTTACGTGTGCGCGTGCATTCAATTGTTTCTCAACTAAAGAATGCTCTCCGCTCTGCCCCCTAGTGTCCAATCGATGAGGTGCTGCAAAATAGTAGTTCTCGGGTCTAGCAACAGTAATTAAAAGGCTTCAGTAATAGCTCTGTTAGATCCTTTACTACCACGTGGGTCATGCTCTTAAATATCACAGCCAATATTTTTTCCATGCAGAAAAAAATTTTTCAAATAAATTGAGAGCCGCGTGTTTCCCAGCTATCCGTGCACCCCGGCCTAGTGGAACAGCCCGGTTATGGGCCAGCAGCAGCAGCTAACACGGCGTTCCATCTTTCAGGGTTTCCCACCCTCCACAGATTGTGCTGCCTATTCATAACTGGGAACCGGAAGAGGAGCCCCACACAGAGGAGGAAGTTGGGCCGCTGGTGGAGCATATTTATGAGGTAGCAGTTTTCTCCACTGAAGTCATATTAAGCTTTTTATATTTTTATGCTCTTTGCTAATAAACAGCGAGCACTTCAAGGCCTGAGCTTTATACACCACCTAACTTCATGCTATGCTGCTGTCTTGTTTTGGGGGGAGAGGGTTCTGTTGGGCATTCAAAGACTGGTCATCTGTGCCTTGGTGGTGTGAGCCATTACATGGTAAGAGCTATTTTATCCTGTTACTCTTCTTCTTTACTTAAATGTTCTTTATCTGCAGCCTTTGAATACTTAGCCAACCTACTCTTAAAAATAACTAGCTCCCTAGACTTTATTTCATTTCTTCCTACATTTTCAGATGTCTTTAAACCCCATTCATTTCTCCAACTGAAAGTCACCAACTAGAAGTTCCAGACCGGAAATTTTTATAAATTATTCACTACTGTACTGAAAAAAATGCACATTTGATATGTGAGATGGGTGCATGGTAGACAGATAAAAATAAATTTACTCACCATTGAAGTAACCCCATTAGAAATTAATCATGTATTCTGAGATTTTTTCATAACTTATTCTGAGTCCATTGATTAGTAAAATATTTTCCAGAAGTCAACAAGCAACACATGAAAAATAACCTGGTGTTCTTTTCCAAGCATTAAATTGTGACTAGGGAAAAGATTCCTTGACCTATCAGCTAAAGCATTTAATTTTTTTACAAATAGAAACCAACATCTAATAAAGGGATGACTACTAAGTCCTCCAGATGTTTTGTTTTGTTAGTAAAGTTAATGCTATTGACCAAGAGCAGTTATCCACTTTCAGAGGAATGGAAATAGAATTTTTGTCAAATGAAGTTCTAAGGCATTTTTTGATTGAGATTCCATCTTGAGAACATTCCTACTGTTTGTGCCTTTCCTATGGAACTCATGCCCCTGACCGTATGGATTAGGTCACGACATTCATCTTCAGCCATGAGGGTCAAGAACAACATTCTCTGCTAGGGTAACAACAAAACCATTTCCAATCTGATGAGCTGTTTCCATTCATGGGAGAAAGCCTCAACTCCCGCGCAGGATCAGAATGGAAACCTCCATCTTCCACCCAACCTGCAACTCAAGTTAAGAAGCCCTGTCCAGAGCTGGACACAGCATGCCTTATACTCTCCTGACAGGAAGAGGACGCCCCTGTCCTAGTTCCACTACGATCAAGAGACTCACTGGAAAAATTAAAAGCTGTCAAATAATTTATTAAACTTGTGTGCCTGCTTCTGCTCAAGAATGATGAAACTTTAAAGTTTGGGGGGAAAAAAATTCCAGACTCAATCATTCACAATGCAGCCCTGCTTCTGATCTTAGCATAAACGGACCATAAAAGTTTAGAGTGATTACAAGGCGTTCCAAAAGCAATCATCAGATGTTTCTTGCATGCACTATATCAACGAATATCATCGTGTGAATTAAACTTTGAGAATGTGAATTAAACAGGCATCTAATAAGAAAAACCAATTATACTTTGGTTTATAGATTGTGATAATTGTCATAACTGTGAGGGGACAAAGAGAAGATCTTTGTTAACTTTGAAGTGAGTTTTTAAAATCCATGATAAATCTAAAAGTGCTTAGTGTTTTTGGCAAACTGTTTTGTGTATTCTAAGCACGGGATTCGCATGTTTTAAAAAAAGTCCATCTCTTTATGAGATGTGGCCTTTCTTTCTTTGGGATCTGCTGATTGAAACAGAGGGAGCTCAACTTTGAAATATGCACTCAAGTGAACTGTGGTGAGTGGAGACTGCCTTCCCCCCTTGATGGATAGCCATTTTTCCAGAGGGTGAAAGAGAGCGCATCTCATATGGTTGCAATTGATGAGCCTGTAGTCAGGCCAGAGAGGCAGATTTCAATGCAAAGAAAGAACCACTACATTTTGAAATCTTATAATTAAGACTGCATTTCTAGCACTACCGTTCAATTAATATAAATTCAAGGTCAACATTGCAATTACCAGACACAGTTAGTAAAGGCTGAGCATCTTGAATCTGAAAACTAAAAATGCGCTCCAAAATCCAAAACGTTTTTTGAGAATTGACATGAAACCACACCTGGAAACTTTCATACCAGACCTCACGGGATGGGTTGCAGTCAAACTGAAGATATGTTAAAATATCACATAAGCCGGGCGTGGTGGCGCACGCTTGTAATCTCTGCGCTTGGGAGGCAGAGACAGGAGGATCGCGCAGGTTCGAAGCCAGCCACGCGCGCTGGCTTAGGAGACCCTGTTTCCAAATAAAAATGTAAAAATAGGTCTGGGAGTGTAGCCCGAAGGTAGAAGGGCTTCAAGGAACCCCAGTACCACCAAATATATATATATATATATAATCACATAAGAGTCCCTTCAGGCTCAGTGGATAAAAAACACCAAAAATGTGTGTTTAGAATTTGGGCCTGTTCCTGAAATATCTCATTATGTATGTGCGATATTTCAAAATCCCAAATACTCTAGTCCTAAGTGTTTGAGATAAGGGATGTCCAAACAGGGTGGCGCTGAGAAATGCATGCTAAGAGCTCCAAAGACCAGAAAGTCTTCTCCAAACAGCAGCCCATCATGCTTCCATAGTTCCTGCCCACAGGGACTCTTTATTTTCTCATGACTTAAAACATTTAATACAGGCCTCTCTGGCAGGTGCCAGCCCTGGAGCTGGGCCTGGCCCCTACCTCGGGCTGTGTGTTCTCTAACTTGTCACTTGCTTGCAGCTGCACAACATTGGACCAAGTGCCATCAGTGATACCATTCTGGAGGTGGGCTGGCCATTCTCTGCGCGGGATGAGTTTCTCCTCTACATCTTTCATATCCAAACTCTGGGACCTCTGCGGTGTCAGACGAATCCCGACATCAACCCACAGGACATAAAGGTAGGAGTCGGGCCAACCCAGTAGCTGTATTTATTCTTTTTCTGATAAAGAAAAAAAAATTTTAAACGGTGGCTTGTTTAAAATGTATGAAAGCAAAGTAATTATAAGTTGCTTCAATGATTATTGATCTGGCCTTTAGTTTTTATAAGGTACCAACCTAATTCAAAATATCACACCTGAAATCTTAACATTTTTAAATAGCGCTGTCACTCATCAGGACTTGCCATTCATTTCGCCTACTACAATGTGCACCTTTATGTATGGTTTGATTAGCTGTACGACCAACCCCAAATCATTAACAGATATGTCTTGTTCTGGAGAATTAGTACAAAATGCTATTTTAAAAGTCTTTTTGGTGTATTGCCAAAGATGTGAGAATCTTTGCCAAAACAGGCTCTTCCAGCTGTTGCCAACAGCAAGTGGTAAAACGTGAGAATTTACTAAAGGCGCCTCAATGCTCCAAGCACCTTGAGACTGGAGCGTTCAGGACCTATTGGATTGAAGCTTCTGGAAAAGCCTGCTCGTCAACACTGCCACATCACCGGGGGCTACTAAAAAGCAGGTTATAGGCCAGGTGCTGTTGTGCATGCTAGTAATCCCAGTGCTTGGGATCCTGGGACAGGGGATCACAAGTTTGAGACGAGCCTCAGCAATGTAGCCAGACTCTCAAAAACCTAGTGAGACCCAGTTTCAAAAAAAAAAAAATTAAAATGGGCTAGGGGTGTAGCTCAGAGATAGAATGTCCCTGCGTTCAATCCCCAGCACCACATACACATGCACACACACACGGGTAGGGTGTGAGTGTAGCGGGTTCTGGCTCACGCTGCTGCTCCACTGGCCAGGAGTTCCTCAGCAAGGAGCCCTCGTGTCCCCAGGAGCTGATCCCATCTAAAGTAAGATCCAAATTTGGCTTCCATTCTTTCTGGGAAGCAAAGAAGGGAATTAGCAGACACCCTAGAAAAATGTGACATTTGTATGAGATCCAAAACAAAACTTTGTTAATCAGATGTTGTCTTCAGAAAACAACTTCATTTAAGAACGAACATTTCCCAGTGACCACAACGTCACAGCATCTCCTGGGCCAGCAAAGGCTTCTGGAAAAACTTCCTCAGCCATCCAGGACACAGGTCGCTCTCGACACTTGGCCACAGGCCCTGGGCCACTGCTGTTAGGCAAGGCTTTCTTTCCAGCCCCCCATGCCTCTGTGTTCCAAAAGGGGAAGACTAAAGGGGGCTCAAAAGTGAAGGATTCAGAGGACAACAATAAAGAAGGACAACTGTGAAACGGAAAACTTCCAAATACTTCCTCTTAGAATGTTTCTCCATTCCCTTCTTCTCTGCTCTTTACTAAGATGATTTTAACATCGTTAAAGGCAGTAGCTTATCATAAAATTATGTCAAGTGTTAATGATGTATAATATTGAAGTAACTCAAGCTTTTGCATATCCTGCTCTGCCTTTAACATGTACTGTGTTCCAGTCATGGGTTCTTGGAGCACGTGATGATGCAGAAGGCTTCTCTCTCTGAGTGAGATGTTTACTTTATATCTGACACTATTTGTACATGTTTGTATATATTATGTGACTTGTTTAATGTGCGCCATGTTGGTTTGAGTTACGTTTTTCTTTATGGCAATTTAACCATCATTTGCAGTGACTGGGAGAGTACTAATAGATAATTTGCCTTGGACGTTGACAGATACATGCAAGCTGACTGGAGGTATATGCTAAGCACCTGGCATTTTCTGCTTCCCAGTTCTTTGAAGTGCTCATGGGCTTTCACTAAAAATCTGTTGAAGGCTAGGAGTCTTTTAAGTGTAACTTAATTATGCTCATTTTTATAAAAATCGATAGGATATTGGATCACAGTATGAAGCAACAGCTCTCTAAAATAGCTAATTAGAACAACATATGAATTTTTGAAATTATGAATTCCAAGCAAAGTTGAAAAGGCATTGCTTTGGGGCTCTCAGAGTACTTTTACCTCTATTTAATATATGTTCCCAGAGAGTCTAAAAGGACTTTGTCAACAAATAGATTTTCATTGGTGTTGCTGTTGTTGGTTTTTTGTTGTTATTGTTCTGTTTTATTTTGGTACTGGGGATTGAAGCCAGTGGCATTCTACCTCTCGGCTACATCCCCAGTCTTTTGTTTTTTATTTTGAGACAGAGTCTTGCCAAGTTGCTGAGGCTGGCCTAGAACCTGTAAGGACTAGGATTACAGGCCTATTTAACCATGCCTAGCTAAATCGATTTTAAAACTGGCAAGCAGTATTTTTATATCAGTGGCTATAATACAATTGAGGATACTTGAAAATTATTTTCTTCTTAAGATATTAAGTAATATCTTGTTGAAGTTGCTACTAACTTTCCTTGGCAGTTTATCTCTTTCTAGAGAATGCAAAGATAAGTAGTCCATTCTCAAACATAAGTACAAATTAGAAATCAGTAAAAAGCCAAATTACAGCATTTCTTATATGTTGTAATCAGTTTTTCAATAAGAAGCACAGAAACAATGTGAGTAAATGGAACAGGGAGGCAGAAATATATATGTTAAGGTAAGAATTAAACAGCAGTATCCAATTACTTACCAAGCAGATGGACTAAGGTACAATTCCTCACTATTTGTGGTATGGTTTGGATGTGATTTCTCCAAAATTTGGTTTCCAATGTAAGAGTGTTGAGAAGTAGTGAAACCTTTAAGAGATGTTTGGATCATAGGAGCTCTGCCCTCCTGAAATGATTAATATTCTCAAAAGTGAGTTCGTTCTTAGATGGGTTCGTAGTTGTGGGAATAAACTGTCATGAAAATCAGTTTGGCTTTCTCTCTTGCCATGTGGTCCCCTTGCACGCTTCTGCCATGAGGCTCCCACCAGAGCAGATGCCAGCAGATGCCAGCGACACGCTCTTAGACGTCCCTGCCTCCAGAACTATGAGCTAACAAAAAGTACTTTATAAGTTACCAGGCCTTGGGTGTTCTGTCATAGCCATGCAAAATGGACTGAGGCCGTTGTTCTGAAGTTTCTTTGTAAGGAGATAGGTAGTAAGTGCCTCTTGAACCATCCACGCCTGTGAGTAATCCATTACCCCCAAGTCCTTCTACCTTCCAAGAATGTTCCAGGCCCTACTGGGCCACCCTCAAAGTCCAGGTCGAACATGGCCTGTCACAGGGAAACCTCACCCCAACCTTCTGAAGATAAAGGCTTTGGTCAGTCGCCCACCACACACTCCTCTCTGGCCATTCAGTTTCCCTTCAGCCAATCCCTTTCTCTTGTGTCGGGTATATTTTTAGCTGATTTCTCCTTCTGTTTGTTTTCTCACTTTGCCCACTCTGCTGAGAAGAACTCTTTCCTCCCTTGCCTCCTCCCAGTCCTCTCACAGAAAAATCTTGCTTATGAAAAAGAAACACTCCAGATTTTCTTCGAAGCCTTTGCTAGTCCACCCACTTCAGGGAACCAGTGCCATCAATTCCAAAACCCTTGAAATGTCCCAGATACCCTTCAAAATCTCTACAAATCTTCTACATACTTTCCCATTTCCATCTACAAAGATATTTTCACCTATCAGCGTTCAATATAAGGTACTTAACACAATGATCTTTTGTCTATTTTTAAAATTACCCATATGGCCATAGTTCTGGATATTATTATTTTTATTGCAAATGCACAGTTTTATGGCATCAAAACCATATTGAGGCTTAAGTAAGCTTTCTGTGGACTGGCTTGAGAACTGAACTACCATTTAAAACATCATTTCTAAAGTGAAATTCATTCTCAACGCCAAACATCTAGACCGAAGCCTCCTGAAATCTAACCCTTCTACACATCGAAGATGGGTTCCAAATGCAACATAAGCCTCAAAGTCTTCTCACATAAACCTCAAAGCCCCATAAGTCCCTAACAGGGTTCAGTGTTCACAACAGTAACGGGTATAGTTTGGTTATCCCCTGGACTTACCACACTGTCCCCTAAGTTGGAGGAGAGAACACTGCCCGCCTTTAAAAGCCACAAGTGTGATCATTCTAACCCGTGGCTACTTTCGGAAGCCATGGGCAACAGTCCTCTCCCACATCCACCTCATTTGTTGCCCATATACGGAGCCCCAGCCACTAGCATGGGGGAGGGAAGGCGACCACACACGCAGATGCTACTCAAAAGCCACGTGCTTCTTTCTCTAAATGGCTGCTGCATGTTGGGCTCCGTGAGTGTTTTCGTCAGCTTTCCCACTGCTCTGACCAAAATGCCTGACCTGAGCAGCAGAGAGGAGGAGAGGCTCGTCTGGGCTCATAGTTCAGAGGTTTCAGTCCATAGCTGGCTGGCTCTAAGGCAGACAGCATGGCGGAACTGTGTGGCAGAGGAAAGCTGAGCTCAGCTCAATGGCAGACGGAAGCAGGGAGACAGACAGACAGACAGACACAGGAAGTGACCGGGGACAGATATAGATCCCGAGGCCACACACCCCGTGGCCTACCTCCTCTAACCATGCTCCATTTGTCTGAATTACCACCCAGTTTATCCATTCAAGTTGTTAGCCCTTCTGTGGATTTATCCACTGATGATATTAGAGCCCTGATCCAATGATTTCAACTGAACATTTTTGTATTGCCAAAACATGAGTTTTTCCATGGGACATTCTATATTCAAGCCATATCAAGGGGAGTTCACTCAACTTGGTGTTGAAATCTCAGATTCTGAAGATAGATAGAAGTATGGGTGGTAATGGAGCTCAGGAAAAGAATGAGCTACACTGCCCTCATTTTCCCACATGAGACCAAGGTTCAACTGAAGGCAGCGTAGGAGTCTGGAAGGGCCTAGGCCTGCTCACTCCTGAGCCACTTCGGCCTCCTAGTGATAAGGCTACTGTCTTGGACTTTCTATTTCATGCATGGTGGTTTCCATCTCATCGTATTCAGTCAGCTGTCTTTGTAACTTCAGGGACATAAGCAGACATCCATAAGGTTCTTCCTCCAGGCTTCACGGTCTAGGTCGGAGGGAAATGATTCTAATGTGGGAATTTCTTCACGTTCTACCACCAAAAACATTTTGAAACATTCAACTGTCTGTGGTGTTCAGGCCAATCCATTAAATCTAATTTGTTCCAGATCCTTCTTGGAATAAAATTTTAGAGTCGAGTAAAATATTTCTTGACTATACTAAAGGCAGCGAAATAATTATTGTGAACTATCAATTTTGTTATTTTGGTAGACTTTATCCTGAGGTTTGGAAAGTCCTTCAAACAGTCTATGATTTTTAGATAAGATGAGGTTGAAAAAGTAAACCCTTCTAATGAACCAAAAGTCTCATAAAGAGTAAAGGGTTCTTTTTTTTTTTTTTTTTTTTTTGATTGGCAAGATTTTATAATAAGCAGCCAAGGGTGAGATGCAGAGAGAGCAGGCTCTAGAATGTGAGACTGTACCTGGGACAGCACTCGACTGATGGGATGCTCAAACAGAACCTGTGCCAAAATGACAGTACAACATTCTGGCTCTAAATTCCACCAGGAAGAATCCTGCGGTAAAAATGGCCTGCCAGAGAGGAGACTGGAAAGAGCCATTGTAGGAGGAAAGCCTGTGCCATTGTAAGAGCTGTCTGCAGGGCCCACGGAAGGTGGGAGGTTGCCACTGAGAACTAGTCTTTTCAACAAGAGCAGTCCCACAGGAAGCCCAAATTGCAACCAGAGAGCACAGGCATGGACGGCTGACACGCAGAGCCAATTTCTTTTGTCAAGAATTACGGCCCTGCAAATCGTTTTTCACAATCACGTGGGCCCGCAGACAGTGGCTTGGCTAATTTGCATAGTTCTGTCTTATCCTTAAGAGTACTTTCTTCTTTCAAAACTGCCTTAGCTTACTGGTTTTCATTAATTCAGAATGCAGGGACCCTGATTCATTTTAAAATCAATCTCTCTCTCTCTCTCTCTCTCTCTCTCTCTCTCTCTCTCTCACACACACACACACACACACACACACACACACACACACACACATCTTACAAATCAACTCATAAAAAGGAAGAAGACTATTTCTTATATATTGGCTGTTAGTCCTGATTTTTTAAAGTTATTTTGAGGGCCTTTAACAATCGCAGCCACAGTTCATTTCCTAGCTAAAGCATTGCTTGATGTCTGGGTTTCTCCTACACGCTCTCATTCCAGGGGAAATAATAAAAAAAAAAAAGACTAGCTGTTCATTATTTTGTAAGGTCTGATCAAGAGAACAATACCTAATTTTAATCTCCTTCTTTCCAATGGTGATAGTGAAGTGACAGCTACCACTTGCCCCTGAATTTGTCCTCTCCATCCTGCCCAATAGACGTTCTCTTCTGGAAGAGCATGCTCTGATAGAGGAATTTATTCACCTTTACTCTTAACAGTGCCTGTGGATCAAATTCTTAACTACCGAGGAAAATATGCCTTCAGGGGCCCATTTATTTTTGTCTACTGTTTGAGACTCTAGTCTTCAGGTTCCTGTGTGTGTGTGTGTGTGTGTGTGTGTGTGTGTGTGTGTGTGTATTTTTTAAAGGTTAAACTGGGCTTGAAGGCACATGGCTGTAATCCCAGTATTTGAGAGGTTAAGGCAGGCAAACTGCAGGTTCGAGGACAGCCTCAGCAACTTGTCAAGAATCTCAGCAATCTAGTGAAGCCTTGTTCCAGAACAAAACATAAAAAGGGTTGGGGATGTAGCTCAGAAGTAGAATGCCCCTGAGTTTAATTCCCAGTATTGAAAAAAAGAGAGAGTTAATTGCCAACCATAGATAAATGATATGTAGATATCAGTTCCAAGATTAGCTGTAGTCTGTGTGATTAAAGCCAACCTGGTTCCTGCAGCCTTCGGGGTGCAGACCTAAACCCATCAACCCATGCATATTGTAAAATGCAAAACCACCATGTCCAAAGACTAAGAAACACTTCCATATCACCACTGGAGTGAGCTGATTTCTTCTAGTTTTGTTTTGCATGAACTTCTCAATAGTGGGATTTTTTCCTGTCCCCACAAATTTTTAACATTTATGCCTTAATTACATGGTAGACTCACCCCCTAGGCTTGTCTCCACTGAGATTTAATTATAGACAAAGAAGCCAATGAGAATAGTTTACTGTTCCTTGCATGCTGGGAATACCTGGATTCCAAAGTGAAATCACAAAGAAGAGGAAGACCGTGGGCACTGCCTTTGCTTCCCAGGCCCTTTCTTCATGTCCAACTGCACTGCAGATTCCAGCTACAGAGCGTCCCTTCCATCCATAAATTTAAACGTAGCCTGGAGTGAAGAGTTATGAAAACAGAGAGTGCTTGCTGGGATCAAATTCTGAGTAGCATCTGGAGAAACATATTTACTAACAATTACTTCCTCATTGCAGAAAGAAGCCATTGTCATTTGTTTCTAGGAACACTAAAGTATTTACCAGCAAGCAGCTCCTCATAGCACTTAGCAGATTTTTATTCTGAACAGAGTGTCCGCTTAACATGGGTTCTCCGAGACCAGACTCCTTAACCTCCGGTGATCTTGATAGAGGGCAAATGAGGCCTGTAGGGTCAGCGCCAGCTGTTGAAAGCAGCTACAAATGTGCATCCAGAAAATGGACTTTAACTGTTTACATTTCTTGTATAAATTCTTCCTTGGTTTTAGTTCTGTTTTGTTCTCTGAAATAATTTCTGGAATGCCACTTGAGAAAACCAGTCTGCAAGCCCCTTGAAGACCTTTTGGCTATGTTGTTTAAGTGTGGCATTCCTGTCACAAAAAGAGAGAAACATGTTCTTTCAACCCCTGCTGTGCAATGGACTTATTTTCTAGTTCAGAGTAAGCCCTGTGCTTTATTAAGAGGCACTTATCAATATTTGTGAGTGATGCTGTACCCCAATAGGGTGTGCTCCTTATGTGAGCTGTATCTGTCACACAGGACACACTTGTCATTGGACTATTTTACTGCTATTGATTGTTGCAGTCAAGGTTCTCACTGCTGTGACCCAAAACAACCTGACAGTCAACACATCTTTGAGGAAGGAAGATTTATTTGCTCACAGTTCTGGAGATCTCAGGGGTTCAGTCTGTGTTAGACCTGTTACATAGGCAGAGCTCAGGGCATAGTGGTAGGGGGCAGAGAGAGGGAGAGGAGAGAGCAATGGCTCTTCCCTCACATCATGAAGGCCCAAAAGCAGAGAGAGCAAACAGGAGATTCAAAGATACATGTACAGCTGGGCATGGTGGCACACGCTTGTAATCCCCATGCTTGGGAGGCAGACACAGAAGGATCATGCAGGTTCAAAGCCAGCCTTGCTGGCTTAAGAGATCCTGTTTCCAAATAAAAATATAAAATAGGTCTGGGAGTGTAGCCTGGAAGTAGAAGGGTTTCCAGGAACCCCAGTCCCACACACACAAAAAAGATACAAGCACAGTCCCTTATGGCCACACTCTCAGAGACCCACATCCTCCAGCCACACCCCATCTGCCTAGGTTACCACCCAGTAAATCAATTACAATTAATTTATCCACTGATAGGATTATGACCCTCATGATATAATTATGTCAACTCTGAACATCAATACATGAGCTCCTTCAGGGGATATTCTATATCTAACCATTTCATTGATATTACTAGTAATCATACTCATGATATCATGAGAATAAAGACCCATTTTCTAGTTCCTTCCAATACCTCTTCGCTGTAGTTTTGTTAGCTATTGAGATATGTCATCTAGTCATCAACAACCTATAAAAATAGAAATTACACAGACTAAATATGGCAATAATACTCATACCCAGAGTACATGATAGAAAATACATGAGCAATTAAGGATTTCCACAATTCCCAATTTTCTATGCTCAGCTTGTTATTTTAGACTATAAAAACTTTTGTTTTACCAGATTCTCCATCATTGAGCATCTGTTAACAACTCTTCAGGTCACCCTCTTCACTGGGCTAGACCCTGCAATTGTCCTGGGCTATCCCAGCATCCATGGTGTCAAGCCATTGAGAGCTCTCCCCACTCCATGGGCATCATTCCAGTGCTTCAGCCACTGGTCAACATTACTCCGAGGTACCCTGCCTCAGAAATGCTCAGCAGCCTATTCTTCAATAAGAATAAGGTCCCCGGCCGCCCTCCTCCTCTAGGCTTTTGTTCCTCACCCTTGTTTATTACTACTCTTCATTTCTGACATTCTTAGTCATTCCCTTGTTTTTTTAATTTTCTTTTCCTTTGGCTTTTATAAAACCACGCTTTCCTGGACTTCCTCTTTGTTGTTACTGGGAATTGAACCCAGAGCCATTCTACCTCTAGGCTATACTCCCAGCACTTTTGACTTCTTATTTTGAAACAGGGTCTCACTAAGTTTCCCAGAGTCGCTAAGTTGTTATGGTAGCCTCAAACCTGGAATGCTATCTCAGCCTTCCAAGTACTGAGATGACAGGTGTGCCACCAGGCCCGGCTTTGGACTCCCTCTTATGTCTGATTTCCCCTAGCTGAGTTTTCCTTGCTGGATCTCTTTCTCTGCCCATTCTCTGGTATTTCCTGGGAGGCTATATGTGATTCTATGCCTCTAACTTTGCTTCCTCATTGGGCAGCTCAAACCAGTTAGCAACAAGTGCGGTTCAGCCCAGTAGTTACTGACAGGCAGCAGAGTAAGCGTGTGCAACATGAGAAAGAGGCTCAGGCCATCGGCGTGGTGCATCTTGGGAGTGCAAAAC
Organism: Muscardinus avellanarius; assembly: GCF_963383645.1. Taxonomy (NCBI): domain Eukaryota; kingdom Metazoa; phylum Chordata; class Mammalia; order Rodentia; family Gliridae; genus Muscardinus; species Muscardinus avellanarius. Next base: position 17,309,127 of record NC_137806.1, read on the forward strand.
AGCTCTGCATTCAGGCCAGCTGGGTGTGCGGGGCTCTTGGTGAGAGATGAAGCTAAAGAACCAGGCGAAGACAAAAGCCAGTGCGCAGAGGCCTGCACATTTCATTCTAAGGAGTGTGGACTCTGTCCAGTAGATTGTTTCAGGTCCTTATGACGCACTGAGCACCGTCATTTCATCTTGTGTGATGCATCTTACATCTGAAACATGGGAATTTCTTTTTTCATTCCATAGAGATGGGCATAGTAGTATTGCTTCCGTGACCTAAAGAAAAATCAGGTAAAAGAAGACAGTATTCTTAAGAATGGAAATGGAGGGGCAGAAAATTAGGTACCTGTGTTCAGTCGGTCTAAAATAAAGAATGTGAATAGAATATTATGTGTGATTTATTGGAACTCTCAAAATACTTTTTCAGCCATCAGAGGCACTCAGCATGCAGCCTGAGATAAAAATCACCAGTTCTAGAACACTTACACAACACTTGAGGCTGCATGCACGCTCCATTACAGCGGTGTGCATGGGGGCATACTTTGGAAAAGTAATTTCCATCAGGATGTGGCTTTCTCCCGAGGGAGCACTTGTCCTGACTATAAGAATGCTGTGAGGTGCAGCCATGCAGACATCAGGTTGACCACACTGGGCTATTTCTCCACGTTTCAGTTACCTTTGGATTAGTCTCCCCGCACAGACTATTTCTAGTTGAGCTAGACCCACTGTATAACGATAGAAGAGTCACAAGAGAATAACTCATGTTGAAAAGTCAGCTCCAGACTTGCTAGCCTTATGGAGAAATTCCTTCTGCTTAAAATCTTCTCCTTAAAAGATAAACTTCCCGAGAACGCATTCCCCATGCTTCATGGATTCCTGTAACAGCAGAGTGGAGAGGCTTGCTCCTGTCAGCATTTTGCTGTTGAACATTCTGCTGGTAAATCACATGTTTGAACTCTCAATTGGGAATCCAATTCACTTAGGTGGGCAATCACCCCGAGCTCAAGGCAAATGAAATGGTAACTGTCATTGCAATTGTGTCTATGTCTCCTGTTTTCTGGTTGCAGCCTGCTGACTCCCCAGAGGACACCCCCGAGCTCAGCGCCTTTCTGCGAAATTCCACCATTCCTCACCTCATCAGGAAGCGGGATGTGCCCGTGGTCCAGCTCCACAGACAGAGCCCTGCAAAAATACTGGTGAGTCATCTTCATGTTCGTGGAACCAAGGGGGGAAGGATGGATTCGACAGAATTCCCAGGTACAGATGGCTTTAACTTCCAGTCTTGTTTTCAGTCTCTTCAGATGCTCAGAGCTGCCTGACATTTTTCTGGCAGTACAGATGGTAAGAAATGGAAGCAACTTTTCTGCGAGGATTAAGGAGCGTTTGTATTATAGCCTTTTTTTTTTTTCCATGCTGGGGATGGAATCCAGGAGCATTGTACCTTCAATCTACACCCCCAGGCCTATGTTTTTTTTTAGTCTTTTTATTTTTGAAACAGGGTCTCAATGAGTTGCAAAGGGCCTTGCTAAGTAGCTGAGGCTGTCCACAAACCAAAATCCTACAGTCTCCACCTCCTGAAGGCTGGGATTACAAGTGTGTATTACCACGCCTGGCTTATTATAGCCGCTTTGCTCTTCTAAACCTGACATGGGAGGCTGCTTTAGAGAAAGAAAGATGAAAACATCAAGGATGACCTGACTCTACTTCAAGAAGATGAAAGTTCAGTTGTTAGCCTGACCACAGACACCAAGCTGCTGAAGGTCTGACACAACAGTGGAGAGGTGTCTGTCCAGTGAGTCCCTGCGATGCCACCACTGACCTAGATCCGAGTCCCCTGCTTGAGGCAAGAATGGTGTGTTCGGGGCCAAGCATGGTGCACACACCTGTAATCCCAGTATTTTTGAGGTAAAAACAAGAGGATTGCAGGTTTGAGGCCAGCCTCAACGAGTTAGCAAGGCTCTCAGTAACTTAGACCTTGTTTTAAAACAACAAAAAAATCAAATAAAAATAAAATAAGGCTGAGGTAAAATGCCCCTGAGTATAAACAAACAGACCATGATGTATACTTCTAGAGTCTTAACACTAGGATTTGTAGTTGATTTATCCTAATTCAAACTTTGCAAAACTATACACAGTATTCATGATTCAGTCATTTGGGGGCGATTCTCCTCAGTACTGTTCCTAGAGCTTTATCTCCTCCCATGAACATTCATCCCCTTCCCTAACCTTGTAGCAAACTGAATACAAGTGTCAAGGAGCAAGAAGTCATCTGCGTTCCACGGTCTAGCACCATAAAGCATATTCTCTAGCTTTGCGGAAGCAATCAGCGATCATCCTCAAACCCAACCTCCTCTACAAAACCAGGAGTGGTGGCCCATGCTTATAATCCCAGTACTTGGGAGGCTGAGACAGGAGGATCACAGGTCCATGGCCAGCCTTAACTACCTAGTGAGACCCTCTGCAGCTTAGCCAGATCCTGTTTCAAAATAAAAGATAAAAAGGGCTAGGAGTAGAGCCTGAAGGTAGACTGCCCCTGGGTTCAATCACTAGTAATAACAACAACACCAAACACAGGCACACCCAGGGCCTGGGCTATGGCAGGCCGAGCACACTGTGCCTGGTGCCTTGGATAAGGCAGGGGCCGAGCAGGTGCTTCCCGCCCACAGCTGCAGTGCAGAAGCTCCATCCAAGATGCACTGTCAAGTGGTGCTCAGAAGCCACACCCCAAGCCAAGCATTGTCAACCCAATGAGGCAAGAGAAAGAGAGACAGCCTAGGCAGGAGGCATCTGAGCACAGGAGCAAGCAAGGAAGGGGAGGAAGGCAGAACCAGGAAACCCTGAGCCAACAGGGATGCTATGGATGCTCCTGCAGGGCTCACTCTCCTGGCTGGGCACAAAGCTACAGACACCCAAGCCCAGGCTGCTGGCCTCTCCAGGACACGCTGGCGCCACTCCCAGGCTTGTCCAGGTGCCCCAGTGCTTGCTTGGACCACCGACAATCTCCATTCTCCAGTTGTCCACTCTGTGGAGCCCCTGCAAGGTTAAGAATATGTTTGGTTTTTTCAACATTATTTCTTCAGGGTACAACTCAGTGCCTGGCTTATTGGATGAGCAAATATGTGAATGTCATGGTGGTTCACTCAGCTGCCCCACTACTAATGGCTCTTGAAGTCACCTGTAAAGTGCCTTTGGTGAACCATTCTAGGCTTACTCTTCCTCCCTTGTCCTCAGTGGTTCTAATCCTCAGCCCAACACTTAGCAAACATATTGCAAGCACTTTAAAAGATAGTGTTAGTAGTGACTAAATTCACTAGCCATCCTACCCACTAAATTCTGAATAAAATTGTCAAGCATGGTGGGCCACTCCTGTAACCTCAGTATTTGGGAAGCTGAGACAGGAAGATTGCAGGCTTGAGGCCAACCATAGAAATATAGTAAGAGCCTCAGCAACTTAGCAAGGCCATGTTGCTAAATAAACATGCAGCTCAGGGTAGAATGCCCTTGGGTTCAATCCCCAGTACAAAATATAATGGCTGTTCTGACAATGAACTCTATGCTTTAGGAATAGAATTATCCCGGCCAGCTGTGAAACTGAAATTGTTCAAAAGAGATAACGGGAACAAATCTGTGTTCCAAGAGCAGAATCCCTGATTTTAACATGCGTGCTACTTAAAGAGGAGCAACAACAAGCTTGATTTGCACGTTTTAAATTGAAGAGTAGAAAGGATTTGCAGAAGATAAAGTGTGGATAGTGATCTGAGTGAATGCTGCCAATCATTTGACCCTCAACAAGAGTGGACGATGTGATGCTGCTTATAAATAGCACCATACTCTGCCTGCCAAATTCGTGGAATCAAACATGTGCATGTGAATGCATGCTGAGGAGAGAAGAGACAGGGAGGTTCCAATAAAGGAGGCCAAGTTCAGGAAAGATAGATGCAAAGGCTGGGTCTGGGCAGCCGAGAACAGCCGTGAGACCATGGCCTCCTGCCAAAGAAGGTCCCAAGCCCAGATGCACACCGCCTGCTTCCAGGCTCCTCTTCCCCTAGAGTTCTGAGTCCAGGTCAGTTCCCCTAGGGGCTGAGATGCATGTGAGTTTTGAGGAAGATAAAGGGACAAGGGTGGCGAGTGGAGGGACTGGGAACATCCTAATTGACTTTCTTTCTGTACCTATACTCCTGTATTGACTTTGAGTCCGTTTTTTTTTTTTTTTTAAAGTAAAGAAAAATTATTATTTATTTATTTTGCGGGTCTGGGGATGAAACCCAGGGGCATTTGACCCCTAAGCTGTACTCCCTGCCCTATTTTTTATTCTTTATTTTGAAACAGGGTCTCACTAAGTTGCAAAGGGCCTCACTTAGTAGCTGAGGCTGTCCGCCAACTGCGATCCTCCAGTCTCAGCCTCCCGAATGCTGGGATTACAAGTATGCGCCAGCACACCCAGCTGAAATTTTATTATTTAAAAGCCAGATAATCTTAATTATTTATTTCAGCACAATAAAGTAGGCTAATGCCATACTGAGTTAATCATTATCCTGAGAATTCCAAATATGTCACCCGTCACATGGATAACCTTTATTAGCGGCAATAAAGAGCCATCAAAAAGAGGGTGCCAAGGTAAAACAGGCACATCTCCAAGCTCTGTGTTTCAGCAATAAAAACTGTTTTCAGGAGCCAGTGTTTTAGTTTGGGATGATGAAAAAGTTCTGAAGACGGGGTGGGGGTGTGACTGCACAAGAATGTAACTATTTGATGCCACCAAACTATATGCTTAAAAGGGTTAAACTGATTTTTAAACACATGTTTCAAACACTCTCTGGCATGAATTTGTTTTAACTTGATAGTAAAAAAAAATGTTTCAAACATGGAACTGGACAGAAAAATACAAGCATGATACAAGCAAATCTAATTTAAATAATCAGTTAAACTTAAGCAGGGATCAGTTGTTATAATAGAAGTACCTGAAATTACATGGCAAAAAGGTATAATTGGCAGATTCTGATTCAAGTACTATAAATTTTTATGGCCCCGTAATGTTTTTCAAAAATAGAAGAGTAAAAATCCATATTCTATTCCTTTCAGAAAAAAAATCAATACAAGTTTGCATAGTGTTATTAAGGAAAAAACGCTGCGTGGGCTTGGTGGTGCACACCTATAATCCCAGTACTTGGGAGGCTAAAACAGGAGGATCACAGGTTTGAAACAAGCCTTAGCAACTTGGTGAGACTTTCAAAAACCTAGCAAGACCCTATTTCAAAACAAAAATAAAGAAGTAAATAAATAAATAGACTCAGGAGTGTGGTTTGGATGTTAAATTGTCCCCGGGTCCAATCTCCACTACCACAAAGTGAAAAAGGAAAAAAATCCAGAGGGAACAATACAATAGAAAACAATAACTGGCATCTATAGGATTCCAAAATGTGTAGTGCAGCAACCGGAAAACCAAAGTTGAAACCTACGTACAATTTGAAAAACTCCAGGTCAGATTTTTTTCACTGTTTGTGTTTGTCGCATAAACACACTTGAGGCAATGGAGACCAATCGCTAAAATTTGTTCAAAAATTATGTACCTTTGTGTTATAGAGTCAAACATCTTTCCTCTTTTTGCTTCTCATCAAATATGGTTGACGTAAGTTAACTTTTCACTTCTGAGTGCTGTAGAAGCTTACTTACTGGCAGATAGTTGCCACTTTACTTTCCGTATCTGATTTTAACTCATCGTCGGTTCTCGTATTCTCTAACTGGTCCATACACCTCCTCATGTCCTCAAAGCAAAATAGCTTTGGATAGAGAGTGATTATGCAAAGTTTATTCTAAAATCAAAAGCTAAATAAGACCTCCTATGGCTTTTGTTTGGTTAAAAACAACTTAACTGAATCACATTTCTGATTAGGAATTTGAAAGCGCAAAATGCCAACATCCTGTGTTGGGATCATCATTTCCCATTTGCATAAACTATTTCGTATCTCAACACTGAAATATAATTCCCTTCCACCTAAGATGATCTCCTCTTGGGCGCCTGCTGCCTGGTCATTATCAGCTCCATCTCCCCTTCTCCAAACTCCTCTCTTCCCATTCACTGCTCAGCTTACCAGAACCTTGGCTTTCTTAATTTCTCATTAGCATTTGCTGCTATTGGTCACTTTCTGAAACTATCCTGTGCCTTCGCATCCCAAGAAGCCTTCTCATCTGGCTCTCTTCTTACATTCTGGCCAGCCCCATCCCATTTTAGAATTTTACCTGGATGTCTCTTCTTCCCATCCCTAAGTGCTCTGGACCTCAGAATTCCATCTTCATCCCACTCCTTTGTTCTCCATTCAATTTTGCTTTCTCAGAGAAATTTCTTTCACAACCATATGTTCATCATGCCTTACTGTATTCAAAGCCTGAAGGGTTTGCTTGGATGTCTGACAGCTACTCCAGTGCCTACATGTCCCAAACCCTTGTCCACATGGCCCCCCAAATGTGCCTCTTCTCTATAATTAATTTCCAGCTTATTACCACCCAACTTACCAGCACCCATCCAATCCAAAGACCCATCCAGTACATTATAATGTGGTAAGGCACTAATGCACACATATAACCTGTACACAGGTTATATTTATATTTTTTCTTTATTTTATCACATACATCAGGCACTTATATTTAAATAAATATGTCTCATGTAGAAAAATCAGGGAATAGGTTAAGCAGAATTTTGGCCTTGGGGGCTGATGGTGGAGCCATAAATTCTTCCTCGATTGTCCTAGGAAAATAGGCTTTTCATTTTTGGTTGATAAGGTCAAAGTATTAAGTTATATTACTTGAGTTCTTCATTTAAGGAGCTTGTTTTCAAGCAACGTGAACGACCCAGTCCAGACCACTCTACCCTTCACTGCAACCCCACGCATCTGTTCTACTTTGTAATCTCCTCTCCATTCCCGATTCCTTAATTCAAGCTTTGTCATTTCTCATTCGGGGTCTGGCCACAGCCCTTAACCCTTCTGCCTCCCACTATCCTGTCTACTTTTTCCTCCAATACCACTATCCCTCTAAAATACAAACTTATTATGAATCTTGCTTTAAAAGCTTCACCAGCTCTCCAGTGCCTTTGGAATAAAATCTAAGCCCCTTAGCACAAATTTGAAGATTCCTCACCATACCAGGATAGGTATGGTGACAGGTAGAATGTCATTCATTATAATGAATACTTCACAGGATCATGCATTTGGATACTAAAAGTGACCCCTTAGAAGTTGGGCAATCCTAGGAAATAGTTTAAAAACAGCCTATGAAATGGCATTACATATGGGCCTGCTCCACAGTTAGAAAGCAACTTGGGCAGAGAGAAGAAGGTTATGGAGCCAGTGCCTGTGAGGTCAGTCATTTCGAGTCTTCGAGGTAACATGGACTTGGGAACTTTCTCTGCAACCTTTTCCAAAGGAAGTTCTTGCTCAAGCAGCCACCGGTATTTTGAAGATCTACAAGAAACACTGGCTGCTGCAGAAGTTTAAGTTCTTAGAAAGGAACTTATACAGCCCAGAGTGACTGGTACACACCTGTGATCCCAGCCATTGTGAGGCTGAGACAGGAGGATCATGGGTTTGAAGCCTGCCTCAGGATGGAGAGGCCCTCAGAAACGTAGTGAGGCCCTGTTTCAAAATAAAAAACAAAATAGGGCTGGGGTGTAGCTCAGAGGTAGAACATCCCTGGGTTCAGTCCCCAGTACCATAAGCAAAAAGGAAAGGAAGAAAAGAAGGAAGCTAGGAAGGCAGGCAGGCTATTCTAGTCTGTATTTGTGTTCCATCTTATCACTTTATTACCACTGAGTCCACGTGCCTTTCCTTGATTGTTTCAATGAATTTGTTCTTTCTTTAAATTAAAAAACTCACCAGGCGTGGTGGCGCACGCTTGTAATCCCAGCATTTGGGAGGCTGAGACCGGAGGATCGCGGTTCACGGACAGCCTCAGCTACTTAGTGAGGCCCTCTGCAACTCAGTGAGACCCAGTTTCAAAATAAAGAATAAAAAAATAGGGCAGGAGATGTAGCTTGGAGGTCGAATGCCCCTGGATTCCATTCCCAGACCCGCAAATTAATTAATTAATTAATTAATGAAAAAACTCAAACTAAATTTGAAGACATAACAATGACTTTTGGAGAAATAAAAAGGTAAATAAATTGAATTCAATCCTGATTTTCTACTACCACTTAAAGATGCTGATGTGCTGCCAATGTTGATTTTTTTTTTTTTTTGCAGAATTGCACAAATATTGAGTGCTTACAAATCTCCTGTGCGGTGGGACGACTTGAAGGAGGAGAGAGTGCAGTCCTGAAGGTCAGAGCGCGACTGTGGGCCCACACGTTCCTCCAGGTAAGATACAAATCACTGACTCACCTACCCACCAGTCTCCAGGAACAACCTCTCAGAGGCTCAGCGGAAGCATAGGGGATTATTAAATTTTTTTTAATTTCTGATTTTAATCTTTAAATTTTTGTCTTTTCTAAATTTTTTTTTAATTTTTAAATTTAAAATTTTTATTTAATCTTAAAAAAATTTGAAAGGAAATTTCTGTGGAGGAATTGAACCAAGGTCAGTTGGTCATTATTACCATTAAATGAAGACAGTTAACCCTCTTGAGGCCCTAAGGTCTTCCAGTGGTTTTGTGGAGTTCACCAGTCCTACTTAGCTCACCACTATCTGCCCAGTGCTGGGCACAGAGCAAGTCCCCAGTAACTGTTAGCCAATGAAAAAAGGGGGAGAATGAAAAGACAGTTCAAGCTATGTGTTCAGAAAAAGAGAAAATTGATGTAGATGGGGAAAAGGAGAAAGTTCCAGAAAGTTCCTCTTGTCAGGTGGTCTTATAGCATCTCAGCAAAGCCCCGGGCTTGTGGGTTTATAGATTCTCTGTGGATTAGAGGAAGCCGATTACATATAGGATGGCTGGGGACACACATGTGCATGCACACACGCACCTGCAAAGCAGTCCTTTGAAAGAGCTTACGGGGTACATAAATAGGACTTGGCTCATCTGTGCTATGGTACCCACGCTGCTCTGGATGAGCAATTTACAAGCCTCAAATCTCTCTTACTCTAAGAAGATGAAATTCAGTTAGGTCCTACTATTGTGTTAAAACTTATTGTTTGGTCAAGATTTAAGAAAAAATAACTGAATTATAGCTCCTACCAAATCCAGGCATTCTTGCTCATATGTTACTAGTAAAATCTCAGCTGGTTCCTTGCACCATAGAAAAACAAATGGTAAAATCCTTTGAGTCAGCCAGGTGTGGTGGTTCACACCTGTAATCCTGGTACTTGAGAGGTGGAGAGAGGAGCATCGCAGGTTCAAAGCCAGCCTCAGGAACTTAGTGAGACCTTGTTTCCAAATTAAAAAAAAAAAAAAAATGGCCTGGGGATGTGGCTCAGAGGCAATGCCCCTGGGTTCAATTCCTAGCACTGCAAAATAAAAATAAATAAATAAATAATTTTAGTTTACCTATAAATATAGAACTTTGTTTCTCTATATTTTCATGATTTCTATTATTTAAAATACTTCTCTAATCTCATATATCTATTAATTTTGTTTCTGAAACAACAAACATGTGGAAAGTTAACATTTCTTAAAGGTTGTTTTGAAGCCTTCTCTATCTTTATTTTGTTTCTCTGATTTTACATAAGGCAAGGCTTCTCAGCACTGTTCACAGTGTGGACCAGATACTTCTGCCTGGGTGGAGCAGTCCACCATGATAGGGTGCCCCGCCGCTGGCCCACTAGATGCAGTTAGTGCCCCCCCCAACAACCAAAAGTGTCTCCAGGGGCTGCCAGTGCTCCCCGGGGCCAGCCACCCACAGTGGGAACCACTGATCTAAGGAGAGGAGAAGAGCCAGTCTGCATTCACATATGTATATGTGTATGTATATGTATATGTGTGTGTACGTATATGTGCATGTGCATGTATATGTATATGTGTGTCTATGTCCTTGTTTCTTCAAACTGTTATTTGCACATCCACTCAGCAGATGTCTGTGGGGCGCCCACTGTGTGCCTGGCCCTGCTTCATAAGGAAATAACAGTGAACACAGGGGACCCGCGTCCACTTCGAATCTTGGTGTTGGAGTCAGAAATGGCAGATAGGTGCAGGCGCTGTTTTAGAGACTTGGGCGCCCTAAAGGCAGCATAACAGGGCAGTGGGATAAAGGTTGGGCAGGGGAGCTGCTTCCGTAGGGAGGACGGTGTGGAAGAGTGCTGTGAGGGGTGACCTGGAGCTGACACCTGGGTCACAGGACCACACTGAGTAAACAGAAATTCACACCGAAACATTTAGGAAACAGGGGAGACCTGAGAATGTATGTCATAGATGAGACAGAAATAGTATCAGATTATATACCATGCCAGAGAGCCTGGATTTCATTCTAAGCACAATGGAACTTCATCTAGGAAGTGATGTGATAATAATTGTGTTATAATTCTTAAAAAAGAACAAGTGTGAATAAAAAGTTGAAGCATAGCCTAAGAAATTTATATTGTTCAGAATTAAAAAGAGAGAACTGATTCCATTAACATAGGCAAATCTCAAGAACATAACGTTGAGTTTGAAACTGAAGATAAGTATGAGTCAAGCGCAAAAGCAAGCAAAGCGAATCAGCACTTTGGTAAAACTTAGAGCAAAGCAAGGGGATAAAAGCACAGAATTCAATCAGTCTGGAGGTTTAGCTCAGAGATAGAACACCTCTGGGTTCAATCCCCAGTAAAATACACACACACACACACACACACACACACACACACACACACACCATGTACATATTCATCTAAAATTTTTTTCTTTTTTTTTTCTTTTTTTTTTTTTGGCGGGTCTGGGGATGGAACCCAGGGGCATTAGACCTCCAAGCTACACCCCTGCCCTATTTTTTATTTTTTATTTTGAAACCAGGTCTCACTGAGTTGCAGAGGGCCTCACTAAGTAGCTGAGGCTGTCCGCGAACCGTGATCCTCCAAGTCTCAGCCTCCCAAATGCTGGGATTACAAGCGTGCGCCACCACACCCTGCTAAGATTTTTTTCTATAATCAAATGTTATATATGATTATTTATATTTGCTCAAAACTCAGTAGAATCACTTCCAAGGGACAATACTAAAAGGACTGAGAGTTTGGAATCTACACTTAGTCGGGGGCAGTGATGATGGATCACACCTGGGCAGCAAGTGAGATGAGACACGATTCAAGATTTATTTTGGAGGAAAAATCAACAAGACTTACTGAATTTCTTGTGAGACAAAGAGGGAAATAGTGGAATAAAAACACTACTCCAGAGTTTTTCACCTGAGCCAAATGGTGAAGAATGCTTTGGGGAAACCTGTCTTAGGAGAAGAAACCCCGAGTTCCTTTACACTTTTATAGTTCTGACTATTATTTACCTATTGCTGTGTAGCAAATTTCCACAAACCCTAGAAACTTAAAACAATAAACTTTCATATCCCTTATAAAGGTACTCTGATTGAATGTAGAGTCCACCCTGATCGGTTTAATCTCATCTCAAACCTTTCCTTAATTATGTCTGCAAAGATGCTTGTTCCAAATTAGGTCATGTTTTGAAACTCTACATGGCCATTAATTTTGGGCAGAACACTATTCAACTCATTGCAGTAACGATCGCACATCACTACTAGCAAGCGCTACCACTCCACTTTGCCACAGTATTGTAATAATTTCTTTAATCTAGAGGGTTAGCTTTTTGTTACTAAGATCAAAATACCTGACAAGAACAACTTAGAGGAAGAAAAATTTATTTGGGTTCAGTCCATGGTCAGCTGACTCCACGGCTTTGGGCCTGAGATGAGGTGGAACATCCTGGCTGAAGGCCATAACAGAGGAGAGCTGCTCAGCTCGTGGCAGCTAGGAAGCAGAGAGAGAGGGAGTGGCTGGGGAGAAGATAAAACCACCAGGGCATGCCTCAATTGACCTGCTTCCTCCAACAGGCCTCACCTCCCACTCAGCTATTCTCCCACTCGGGAACCCTGATGAACGCACCCTGATAAACCCACTCTGGATAAATCCACTGATGAGGTCAAAGCCCTCATAGCCAAATGTTGCCTAAAAGCCCCACCTCTGAGCCTCGCTGTATTAGTATCATACTTGAACACGTGTGTGTTGGGGACACATTTCAGACCTCAAACTATAACAGCTAGTAAATATATTCTTCTTTCTCTTCTTCCTGTCTTTCTTTCTTCCTTTCTTACCTTCTTTCTTCCTTTCTTTCTAACTCAGAGCTTCACACAGGCTAGTGAATCACTCCACCACTGAGCTACATCCCCATCCTTTTAAAAATTTTATTTTGAACCAGGGTCTCACTAAGTGGCCCAATCTGGCCTCCAACTTGCCATCCTCCTGCATCAGCTTCCCGAGTAAGCTGTGATTACATGTATGCACAGTGAGCATTCTTCTTAAAATACTTTGCTAACATAGTAGTACAGGGGGAAATAATTAGAATTTAAGACATTTTTGTTATGACAGTTTTCTTTCTGTTCACTATATATTTTTTCATCTAGTCTCTACCACATTACACTAAGCTTGAGCAAATTTTTTTTGAGGTGCTATGGATGGAAACCAGGAACATTCTACCTCCGAGCTACAGCCCCAGCCCTATTTTTGATTCTTTATTTTGAAACAGGGTCTCACTGAGTTGCAAAGAACCTCACTAAGAGGCTGGGGCTGTTCTCATACTGAGATCCTCCTGTTTCAGCCTCGCGAATGCTGGGATTACAAGCATATGTCACCGTGCCCAGCACAAAATTTTAATCAGAATAAAATTAGTATAAGCCGGGTTTGGTGGCGTACGCTTGTAATCCCAGCATTCGGGAGGCTGAGACAGGACGGTCGAGGTTCGCAAACAGCTTCAGCTACTTAGTGAGGCCCTCTGCAACTCAGTGAGACCCTGTTTCAAACTAAATGAATAAAAAATAGAGCTGGAGGTGTAGCTCAGAAGTAGAATGCCTCTGGGTTCCATCCCCAGTACTACAAGAAAAAGAAAATTAGTATAGATTATTTTGCATATTAGGTAAATACTGGCAAAATGTGTGTGTGAACATAATGCTGAGCATGTTTCTGAATTTTATATATACTCAGTCATTTGTGAGAACTACCTGTGAGCAAAGCGATGTGTAAAAGCTATATGTACACATTAAACTCACATTCGAAAAGTGACAGTCCAGATTTACTCTGTTTCCATTGTCTGTGAGACACTGGTCAGGAGGCCACTGCTCGGTTCCATTCCTGACTGGCTGCATTCGAAGCACTTATTTTTCATGGGGCTCAAATTCCTCTTTTGTGAGATGAAGGTATTGGATGAAAGGCTTCTTTCATCCCTAAAAATTCACTGATCTCTGGGAAGCTCACATGGAACCTCTCCTGATACGTTATTTATGATGTTTATTCTACTTTACTTAAGTCAGCAATAACTCTGTATGCTTTATTAATAGCCTACTTTTGCATTGTGTCGACACTTTGGTTGACTCAGAACAGACTCTGTCTTAATGGTTCTCTAACTTAAGGAACAGCTGGCCGACCTTCCCAAAGATGTCCATCTGTCTGCAAATAGCCAGGTTTCTGTTGAGTGATTGTCGTGTAACAAGGAACCAGGACAAATGCTTATATGTGAAATAAAACACATTCTTAGAGCAATCCTGTGGGATCATACTCTTATTATCAACTGCATCTTTACAGATGAGCAAGCTGAAACATAGAGTTTGAGTGACCTCCCAAGGTCACATAGCTAGTAAGAGCTTTTGTCTTGTGTAAATTACCAGGCTATATTGCTAAGCTAGAGATTACTGCGTGATAACTTTCTACTGCCGGCTCTATATCGTAATCACTATGCTACAGATTGCTAAATGATAACACCTCTATTATAAATTACTATACTGGGTGTGGTGATGTATACCTGTAATCCTAGTATGTGGAAGGCTGTAACGGGAGGACCACAGGTCCGTGGCAAGCCTCAGCAACTTAAAGACATCCTGTTTCAAATAAAAAACGAAATAGAACTGGAGTGTAGCTCAGAGGTAGAATGCCCCAGGTTCAGTCCCCAGTAACACACACACACACACACACACACACACACACACACACATAAATTATTATACTGTAACCAATGTATATTTTTAAGCACCATGCATTAGAGCTTTATAGCTTTTTCAAAGATCTCTAAATTGCACAACATTCTATTTAAAAAAACAGTAGAGAAAACATAATTCTTGAGTTGAACTGCCCAATATAGTAGTAATAACTACAAGGGCTGTCTAAATTTAGAGTATTCCGAGTGCCCAGCACTTCTCGTAGTATTCCACATGACTTTGGAGACAAAGAACATTTTTGTCCTTAAAGAAAGTTTGTTGGGCTGCACTGTTTCAGAACTTTAGAGAAGTACATTTCCCTTCAGATTTTCAGGATTAGATTATATATGGTGAATTATCATATAGTATTTAATGTAGTATTTATAGTATTCATAATATTGGTAGTATTTAATAGCATTATAGTATTAAATGCACTGCTTTCTAGCATTAAATATTTTAAAGCAAACACAGTATTAGAGCATATAGTGAATTATTATATCTGTCAATAAAGTCCTGGATTCTCTTTAATCCTAGATTTCTGTTTTCCATTATGTTCCCTGATAAAGTACAAGTGAGGTCCCCTTTTGCCTAATGTCAGTGCCATCTGCTACCTCAAGAGACAAAACCCTTATCAAGAATCCACTTTTGCCGGGCGTGGTGGCACATGCTTGTAATCCCAGCATTCGGGAGGCTGAGACTGGAGGATCGCAGTTCATGGACAGCCTAAGCTACTTAGTGAGGCCCTCCACAACTTAGTAAGACCCTGTTTCAAAATAAAAAATAAAAAATAGGGCAGGGGGTGTAGCTCAGAGGTCAAATGCCTCTGGGTTCCATCCTCAGACCCTCAAAAAAAAAAAAAAAAAAAAAAACAAGAATCCACTTTTTACTAAGTTTGATGTCCTGTGTTTGAATAAACACAACAGCCTCCTGCTGCCCCAACCAGCCAGCAACGACAGCAAAACAGTGTGATATTCAGACCAAGGAGCTAAACATGTTGGCTTTACTTCAAAGCTTAAATGTAAACATGAACTGTACAAGTAAACTTTGGGGTTCAGGACTGTTTAAGCAAATAAAGCATGGAAAGTCTGCTATATGCAATGAAAAATACTGGAGGTTGTGTTAAGAAATTTTCTAGAAATCGGTTTTGGAGAGAGCCCCCCTCAAATATATCAATAGTTGACACCAGAGTGTGAGCTCCCCTAGGGTGGGAAGGAAGTTTGCTTTGTGTTTGTATCTCACCCCAGTGGCACCTGGCCCAGGGAAGCTACCAGCAATGGCTTGGATTTAGGAAGTCCCTCAGTCCTCGTGGAAATCAGGTAGCCATGTTGGAAGCAGCTTGGGTGGTAAGGAGGAGTTCCTTGGGGATCATGTCGGGGTCTCTCCTCCCCTTGCTCTCTCGCTTCGCACCCTCTGATGTAAGAAGCAGAGTCCCTGTACTCGCTTTCTCCTGCCACGCCCCGAGATCCGTCAACCTAGACTCACATGGACTGAACCCAGAATCTCCAAAACACCGTGAGCAAATCAATCTTCTTCTTCTAAGTTGTCTGATCTTTTGGATCATAGCAGTTGGAATGTTGACTAAGAAACCACTCATAACATTTCTAACGGGTAAAACATCCAGGGCCATGTGCTAGGCTTGGCTGGGCCACAACTTCTTGTCTTTTCAGAAGGAAGGCAAACAAATCAACAAATCATAAAGAATTGTCGCTCTTGGCTTGAGGCTAATATCTCTAAATAGCAGATACTCTAGAATTGTGAAAATGTGTCACCAGAGAGCATGAACCAGAAGTAGCTTGAGGTATCTTTCTCTGGAATCTCTGGAAATGCCACCTTGATTGGTAATTTTGAGATGCAAAGGATGGCTGAATTCATGGATAATTTTATACATGGATTCTGAGTACAGCCAGCTAGTTTACTGGAAGGATTTTTTTTTTTTTTTTTGGTGTGGTACTGTGGATTTAAACCAGAAGCATTTTACCTCCAAGCTCCACCCCCAGACCAATTTTATTTTTTACTTAGAAACAGGAACTCCCTAAATTGCTGAAAGCCTCACTAAATTGCTGAGGCTGGCCTCAAACCTGCAATTCTCCTGACTCTGCCTCCCAAATACTGGGATTACAAATGTGAGATACGCAGGTTATTAGTGAAGAGCTTTGGCTCGTGTTATTAATGACATTGACTTTTCTCCCAAATCCTTGC
Organism: Muscardinus avellanarius; assembly: GCF_963383645.1. NCBI lineage: Eukaryota > Metazoa > Chordata > Mammalia > Rodentia > Gliridae > Muscardinus > Muscardinus avellanarius. The sequence continues at coordinate 17,325,400 of NC_137806.1, forward strand.
CACTTCATCCTGTGCCCAAACCATGAGCCATTCAGGTTTAGTGACTTTAGTAAAGACTTCTTGCATTTCGCGCAAAGTGACCATTTCATTTTCTGAATTCTCTAAACAACATCTTCCAGTTTCAGATGACAAGGCTTCAAACTAAAAAGAAACCCTTGAGTGTTTTAAAACTGTCAAAAATCCGTCAACTTCTCTGCTCTGAGCCACACCTCACTTGACTTATTTTAGTTCAGTGAGGCAGATGACTCAGGTTACCAAGGGATGAAGACAAGTCCAAAGGGCCATCACTATCCCTTTAACCCCTGTGCAAGAGGTTGCCTGAAACTCTTAGGTCCTGACAGCACTATTTCCAGTCCCCATCCAGAGGTGAGGTAGCATCAGAAGTCTGAGCGGTGCAAACCCCCTCTCGTGAAGCTAGCACTATTTCTTTAAATTAAGCTGTAGAAGTAGGTCTTAAAAGTGTTTACCTACAACTCCTGCCACACTCCTTAGACTTAACCAGGCGGCAAATGCAAAAGGGGGAGATATTTTACCTCTTTTATTTTTTCTGCTGAAACAGAGACAAGAGACACTCACTGAAATCCAGCGATAGCACTGTTAGGTTGTTGGGGCAGACTCTGTGATCAGAACCAGTCACAGATTCCTTTCTACATTATAGGAATGAGAGGCAAGTTTCTTTCTATTTTGCTGTTGAGATCTACAGAAGGAAGCAAGCACACATTCCAGAGAGGCTTTCCAAAATATTCTACGTCTGTATGTATAATTTGTCTTCCAAGAAAGTTACACATAGACCTTGTGTAGTTTATTAAATAATTGGTCTGTTCATTCCCTTTTTCTTGTAATGGAAATTTTAAAAACAAAACTTTACAATAAAATTTCAGGAGGTTTTTTGAAGTCTTTCATAAAATCTGGACCTTTAAGTAAGAGAAAAGGGAGATAGGATTTTATAAAAAGATATGTTTTCTAGACATTATGGTGCAGGCCTGTAATCCCAGTATTTTGGAGACTCAGCAGGAAGATGCAGGTTTAAGACCAGCCTCAGCGAGCCAGTAAGACTGTCAACAGCCTAGGGAGACTCTCAGAAACCTAGCATGACCCTGTGTCAACACAAAGCATAGAAAGGGCTGGAGATATAGCTCAGAGAGAGGTAGATTGTCCCAGGGTTTCAATCCTGGTATCACAAATAAAATAAAATAATAAAAAATATTTCAGAGAATCCAATTATTAATCTCTTATTGACAAATTGCCATGTCAAATTTTATCATTTAATTATTTGAGGCATGCATTTACTAGTACCAGTTTCTTCAAAGACTAGGCAACAAAGAGTATGTCATTTTAATACTTCAGAAAGAGCGTAAATTTGAAAATTGTAAGTAGTCTTCAAATCAGATTTTACTTTTCATAGATAATAAAGGCCTCCCTAGAGTGCCAATTTTCCTAATTACATAGCTTTTCAACTGAATAGCCAGAAGAATGGCTGTACCACTAGCATGTATCCATTCACTCTCTACTTTGTGACTATTACTTCTCACTTATATTTACACTACAGTCAAGGAAAGTGGGTCATTTTAGACTTCACACTTGCATGATATTGTATTCCAAGTGGAGGTCAGTGGCATAAAAACAGAGCCTTTATTTTCCTATTAAAGACCCAGCATGAGCCAGGCATGTTGGTACATGCCTGTAATGCCAGTACTTAGGAGATGGAGACAGGAGGATCACAGGTTTGCGGCTCAGCAACTTAGCGAGTTCCTCAGCAACTTAGAAAAGAAACTCTCAAAATAAAAAAAAATAAAATGGGCTTGGGGTGTAGCTTGGAGATAGACGGCCCCTGGGTTCAGCCTCCAGCATCAAAAATAAAATAACAAAATAAAATGGGCTGGTAGGGCAGCTCAGATATAGAATATCCCTGGGTTCAATCCCTAGTACCAAAACACACGTATCCAAAAGAGGTTGCTAATCATCAAGGGACTGGCAAAACAAGAAGGAGCCTAGGTTTAACCAAGATAACTGTGTCAACATTCTGAAGTCCTTAGAGAGTAAAAGGGCCCCTTCTGGGGATACTAGGGAGAGTGGCAGAAGTCAGTGTGCTTAGTCACACAGATAGCCAAAATCTGTACTTCCATAGTTTCTGCTTTTTTCAGTCAAGGAAACCTAATGCCACAAAGGAACACATCCTTGCAAATTCCCTTGCTCTTTCTATCTGTACTGCATATTGGGAATTTTTAGTACTTTTACCACACAGTCCTGGGGGTAAATATTTTCTACCTTCCTGACACAGGCTAGAAAGTTTACAATTCGTGTTTGACGTGACTATAATATTTGTTCCTGTCCTTGTGGTAAATACACAAATAGATCAGAAGGTTGTATTTAGGTTAATCCTAAATGAACCTCTGTTCTGTGATTGTTGCTTAGAACAGAAACCTTTTTTACGGTTGAAACTTTCAGCATCAATTTCTTAGGCTCCGTCGCCTCACAAAGCCAGGTTTCTGGTGGATATTGAGTATTTAAACATGGGCTCATAAAATGGACATGTGCTTAAAAGTAATTATGGAGAAGGAGCAAAGCGGTTCAGAGGCAGAGAGGAAGCATCTTGGCCCTGCTAGACGTGCTTAGGTATTCAACCAGCCCCAAAGACTTGTCTCCCCTCCATTCGTTGCCAACTCTGGAACTTTTATTACTACCATTATTATAATCAAACTATTGTGCAAAATATGTAATAGAGACAGACAGCGGGCTACAAACCACAGTTTAAATGATGTAGCAATAACGAGGAACCGGGCATTTTCTGGGAATTAATAGCTATCCGGGGTAAGATGAAGAGCCAAGATATTGTCAAGGGATATTAAACCAGCTGGGTTTTCAGTCCTAAATTGCTTATAACATGGCAATGATCACTATTATATGAGTAAGATGCTGGAAGAGGAGGAAATTGTTTTCAACATCAGAATAATACTTTTGCGAAGGACACAATTGAAAGCATTTGACTTTGAACACGGAATCAATATTATGACTCTGTCCAGAACTGTTTCTCATGAATTAAATGATCACCAGTACCGTTCCTTTGACCAGGAAGCAGAACCAGCATATTGCTGATGCCTACCCAGCTGACCGTGGCCTGCTAACCCAGATTTCGCATTCACTGGAGCTCTGGAACATATTTTAAGTGAAAAGGATAGCTTTCTCTGCTGAAAAGGCTGGAAAAATTCTTGCTTTTGGAGAATAAATTTAAAGCATAAATCTACCTATGAATTGTAGTCCTCCTAGGCTATTTGCCTTATGGCTTGATTTGCTCAGGCCTTAAGCTGTGTTGGTTTGTGGGGTGAGTTAGTGAAGGGGAGAACACATCAGTGCCACCTTGTGTGAACAGCAGCCCTGAGTTCCCATCACCACCTCTGAGTTCCCATCACCACCTCTTCTTACCACTTCCTGAAGTTCTCAGTCTAATTAGGGGAAAGTGGAATGTCCATTTCAGTCACTGAAAAGATTAGAAAGGCATGGTGGCACATGCCTGTAATCCAAGTACTTGGGAGCTTGAGAAATGAAGATTGCAGGTTTGAGAACATCCTCAGCAACACAAAGAGACCCTGTTTCAAAAACAAAAATTAACCGGGCGTGGTGGCGCACACTTGTAATCCCTGCACTTGGGAGGCGGAGACAGGAGGATCAAGCAGTTTCGAAGCCAGCCTTGCTGGCTTAAGAGACCCTGTTTCCAAATAAAAATATATATGAAAAAAAAAACGGTCTGGGAGTGTAGCCCGAAAGTAGAAGGGTTTCCAGGAACCCCGGTACCACAAAAAAAAAAAAAAGAAAAACAAAACCAAAACAAAACAAAAATATAAAAATAGAAGAGCTTGGGGTGTCTCTCAAAGGTAGAATGTCAGTGGATTCAATCTCTAGTACCACAAAAAATAAACAAATAGAAGAAAAGAAAGAAAAAGAAAAAAAGAAAAGAAGAAAAATCAAGCCTTTTATAATGAGCTATCAAATAAGTCATATATGGGATAGGAGAGTCATCAAATGGTCAGATCATGAAACATGTTACTTCATCAATTCATGTGGCCAATCCACCAGTCTTGATTGAGCTCTAGTGCACAATGTGGGGTTTCATGGAGATATAAGCATCAAATTCTGTGGTACATGCTGTATCCCATTCCTCTTGGTACTATCTAGATAAGGAGAAAAGTACAATTATGCATCGCTGCACGTCGCTTGATGACAAGGATACATTCAGAGAGATGCATGCATGGGCAATTTGGTCACTGAATACACATCATAGTGTACTTACTCGAACAGAAGCAGCTCATGGCCATGCCACTAGGCAAGAGCATCTCATGAAACTATCACCATATATGCAGTCCCTTGACCAAATTTTGTTAGGTAACTCAGGACTATAAAGTAAAAAGTTAAATCCCGATGTGAAACTTCCTAAAAATATAAGTCAGATATGCCCTCATCCCAGACTTACTAAATCAGAATCTCTAAGAGAGATCCCAGGTGTTGCTGAAGCTCAGCAAAGCCCAGTGGTTACTGACCCACTAGAAATATCAGCAAAGAGTGGGGATACATGGAATTGTGAAGAACCCCACTGTGGCCAGTGGTGATAGGTAATGGGAAGAGGTGAGAAAAATCCATTTTCCACATTCTGCATTCTAGAGTTCAAATCCACCCGCTATGTGTCAAGAAACCCTAATATTCATAAATGTAAAATCAGGTCAGAGAAAAGTTCCCCATCTAGAATAAATGCATAATTGGAATTCTCACAAAATGTTTATCAAAAATATGACCTTAAGTGCAGAAATATAATTTTCTTTTTTATTTTTTATGTTGCATTGTAGTCATACATCTTAATGGGGAACAAGATGGTAGAGGCACACATGTACACATCACTCATTTAGCCCTTCCTTAATTCACACCCCATTCCCTCCCCCATCCCTCCTTCTCATGTTTAGCTTAGTGATTGATATATTTATGAATATATATACATCATGTATATTAGGGAATTTCCCTCTTCCCCCTTCTATTACCTTCAGTTAGGTTGCCTTATTTGCTCATCTGTGGTTTCTCTTTCTTCTTCTAGAATTCCCCCAGGACCCTTTTTCTTCCACATATGAGGGAAAGCATCTGATTCTTTATTTTTTGTAACTGACCGATCTCACTTAGCCAGTGTTCTCCAGTTTCATTCATTTCTCCACAGATGATATAATTTTGTTATATTTTATGGCTGAGTAATTTTCCATTGTGTACATATCCCATAGTTTTGCAATCCATTTATCTGTTGATGAATATATTGGCTGGTTCCATAGTTTGGCAACTCTGAATTGTACAGCTATGAACATAGATACTCATCTATTGGTTTGATAGTTTGGTTTCCATTCTATTGGGTAAATAGCCAAATGTGGTATTGCTGGATCATATGGTAGATTTGTTCCCATTCCTCTGAGAATCCTCCATACTGTTTTCCAAAATGGTTGCTCTTTGCAACCCCACCAACAAAGTATTAGATTTCCCACTTCTTCACATCCTTGCCAGCATTTGTTGTTTGTGTTTTGAATGATTGCCATTCTAATTGGGGTTAGGTGAAATCTCAGGGTAGTTTTTATTTGCATCTCTCTGATTGCTAATAATGTTGAACATTTTTCATACATTTATTTGAATTTCTTTTTTGTGAAGTGCCTATTTAGTTCACTTGCATATTTTTTACTCTCTTGCTTTCTTAGCAGTGAGTTTCTTGAGTTCTCTGTATATTCTAGATATTAATCCTTTATTCTAGATATGAATTATTAATAGTTGGCAAAAATATTCTCCCATTCTGTCTGCTCTCCATTGAGGTTCTTGGTATTTCTTTTGCTGTACAGAAGCTCTTCAATTTAATGTAATCCCACATATTGGTCCACCTTTTAATTTCTTGTACCTTTGTGGTCTTGCTGAGAAAGTTTTTTATCTGTGCCTATGTGTTGAAGTATTGGACCTATGCCCTCCTCAAGGAACTGTATGGTCTCTGGTCTGACTTTCAAGTCTTTGATCCATCTTGAATTGACTCTTGTGCAGGGTGAGAAAATGGGGTTTATTTCCATATTTCTATATATGGTTAACCAACTTTTCCAACACCATTTGTTGAAGAGTCTATATTTTTTTCAGTGTATGTTTTTGGCCCCTTTGTCAAAAATCAGTTGACTATAAGTGTGCAGATTTGTTTCTGAGTCTTCTATTCTGCTCCAATGGTCTATGTATCTGTTTTGTGCCAATACCATGCTATATTTGCAGATGGCATGATTCTATACTTAGAAGACTCAACAAACCCAACCAAAAGGCTTAGATCAACAAATTCAGCAAAGTATCTGGATACAAAATCAATCTTTAAAAATCAGAAGCTTTGCTGGGCATGGTGGTGCACGCTTGTAATCCCCGCACTTGGGAGGCGGAGACAGGAGGATCGCACAGGTACGAAGCCAGCCGTGCTGGTTTAAGAGATCCTGTTTCCAAATAAAATATAAAAATAGGTCTGGGAGTGTAGCTCAGAGTTGTAGAAGGGTTTCCAGGAACCCCAGTGCCACCAAAAAACAAAAAAATCAGAAGCTTTCCTGTATGCCAGACATAAACCAGATGAAAAAGAAATCCAGAAAATACTTCCACTCAGGATATCTCACAAAAAATTAAAATACTTAGGAATAAACCTAACCAAGGAGGTAAAAGACCTCTACAAATAAAATTATAAAACATTGAAAAATGAAATCAAAGACCATAGAAGATGAAAAGATATTCCACATTCATGGATAGGCAGAATAAATCATCAAACTGGCCATTCTTTGAAAAATGATCTACAGATTCAATGCAATACCCATTAAATCAACAAGGTCATTCCTCACAGACATAGAAAAATCAGTCTTCAAATTCATTTGGAACAACAAAAAATCCAGAATAGACAAGGTAGTTCTCAGCAACAAGAACCATGCAGGAGGCATCACGATACCTGACTTCAAACTATCATACAAAAATATAATTTCCTAGCAATTTTTAATTGAACTTGGAGATGAATGGAAACTTCTTTATTGGAGGTTTGGGATCATACACACACTCACCCAAGTGTGTAATTATAATCCTCACACATACAATCTAGTTCCTAGAATTTTTCTGATGTTTACGACCAGTGAGGGTGACTGAAAGGGAAATTAGATTGAAATCAACACCTATGCTCAGATTTTGAGCTAAGATTTCTAAATTTTATAAAAAATGATTCTCAGGGGTGGAAATTGGGTAGGGGTTAAATCAGTGATGTGTACATGTATGTACACACAAGTTCTTTACCCCAATATGATGTATGAATATAATGCACCAATAAAAAAATTTTTTAAGGAAAAAAAACGATTCTCAGATAGACAAAAACCCAAATTTCAGTTAAAATGGAAATTTCAGCAGAGAAGAGAGCACCTGAGAAATGATGCTTTCAAAAGAATTTTTCCAAGTGAATGACATTATCCTGGAAGTTAGAAAGAAATAAAAAATCCAAAGATAGAGCAACTTTATGTATATAATAGTTATATTATACATCCTGTCCTGATTATGTATAGGAAATTGGGCTAACTAAAAACAACTTCAATCATAGGGAAAAATTAACTTTGTAAAAATACTTGAATAAAATCATTAGAGTCTGAATTATTGGATTGGCCACAGGAGGCCTCCCACTGGATCATAGATGCCGATGATCATAGACTCACAGTGCTCTCTGGAAGGAAAAACATCTGATGGATAGCATTTTCCACTTTCCCTGGTGTAGATTCTTCCACTGTGACTTATTTCAGGCTAACAGCATGATGTTGGTGAACACAGAGCTGGGAGCAGATGCCCATTAACACATGGTTAGATGGTCTTTCTCCTTACAGATGCAGTAGATGACAGTGGTATCAAGAGCATAAGTAATAGCAAAATACAATAAAGCAATTAGTAAGAACTGTTTTGAGTATTTATTACCTTTTTAGAAATATAACTTAATTAAATTTACACTTTTAAGGTTTAATAATGCTTCTCTTTAACAACTGGCACTCGACATTTCTGAAATTCTAGCAATTGGCAGTCAAGAGCATTGTGAGCCCAGCTGCAGCTCAGCACTGGGAGACCTAATCATTGTCTCAGACTAAGAGCCACAGAAGCTTAAGCCCTCCAAGCAGCTCTCCTGGGTTAGTCTTCAAAGGTTATTCTGACCTTTGACTTTAAAGTTCACATAATAAGAACCAGTTGAACAGTGAAAAGTTCTGAAAATCTGTGTCAGAAATATTGTATACTGTAAGGCTGTGGCTCTTAACTGGGGCGATTTTGCTTCCTGGGGGACATTTGGCAGTAAGTAGAAGCATTTCTGACTGTCATAACTAGATCATTTAGCTGGAAGAGGCCAGGGATGCTGCAGAACATCCTACACTGGAGAGGACACGTGCTCCTGTCCAACTCCAAATGCACGTAGCACTGAAGCTGAAAACCCTGCTCTGGGTCTTCTCTAGAAATTGAAATATGATAAAGTTCTTTTTAACATAGTACCATCCTCTCTTCGTCTCCTTTGTTTTCACCAACAGTACCTATATTAATCCTATACATTCCTTTTTAGGACCCTGATTTTTTGTTTATCTTTATCTTATACACAAATCTTAACCTTACACAGAAATATGACCTTATACACATTATTTTTATTTTGTATGTGTGTGCTCCTGGGGATTAAACCTATGGGCATTCTACCTCTGAACTACACCCCCAGCCCTATTTTATTTTTTATTTTGAAACAGTATTTCCAAGTTGCTGAGACTGGCCATGAACCTGTGATCCTCCTGTCTCAGCCTCCTGAATACTGGGATTACACATATGTGCCACTGTGCCTGGCTAAAACACATTATCTTTAAAAATGAAAATGATTGGTTGGGTGTTTGGATGGATGAATGGATGGATGGATGGATGGATGGGTGGGTGGATGGTGTTTAGAGAGATGGAAGGATGAATAGATGTAGGTAGGTAGGTAGGTAGGTAGGTAGGTAGGTAGGTAGGAAGGAAGGAAGGAAGGAAGGAAGGAAGGAAGAAAGGAAGGAGAAGAAAGCAGAAACATTGGAAATGGAAAACACTAAAAACAATTGGGTGGATATCAGTAGAACTTTTAAATGCTTTATAAGAAATGCAATTAAATAAATACTTTTACTTTCAGAGAAAAAATGACCCCTATGCTCTTGCATCCCTGGTATCCTTTGAAGTTAAGAAGATGCCTTATAAAGATGAGCCAGCTAAACTCCCAGAAGGAAGCATAGCAGTGAGTATTTTTAGCAATACATGGGCACATATAATACACCTGAAGTAATTTTAAACCGCTGCCTAGCATGTGCTTGCTTCAAATATTTATATTGATTTGAGAAAATTTTTCCTTTCTTCACATCGCTATATTCTTATTTCGGTTTGGAAACTTCCTAGGGCCGTTTGATCTGGCATCAATACGCAGTCAAGTTTGAGAAGCACTGTTTTAGATGGTATATAAGTTTATCCTATTGTTATTTGTTTCTAGCCTGTATCTTTACTCTTCACTGTAATAATTAATCATTATAATGTATCAATAAAAGTATATTTTAAAATAATGATAAAAATACATTGATCCACTGATCAATGATTCTCAACTTTGAGTAAGCAACAGAATTATCAGTCATGCAACTTTAAAAATATATAAAAATTCATGTATGCTAAGACCTCACCCCATGTATGTGGACTGAATAGATCTGGAATGGGGTCCGGGTGCTGTGCTTTAAAAGCTTGACAAGTAAAATTAATCAAAGTGCGTTATCTGCATGTCTCAGTCAACATTCTCTCTGCCATAATCCTAAACAACTGACACATTTAGAAGAAAAAAGATTTATTTGCTTACAGTTTTGATGATTTCAGGGTTCATGCTGTGTTAGGCTGGGTCTGAGGAGCTCAGACATGGTGGTGGGAGGCAGACAGAGGGAGAGATTGAGGCTCTGTCCTCACAGATGCCAGAAGCAAGAGAGAGTAAAGGAGAAGAGGAACCATATATAATCCTCATGGCCACACCTCCAGGGGCCCACCTCTTCCCACCACACCCCACCTGCCTAGGTTACCACCCAATAAATCCATTACAGTAAATTCATCCACTGATAAGATTACAATCCTCGTGACCATTTAATTATATCAACTCTGAATATTAATACATGAGCTCTTCAGTGGACACTATCTAATCATAAATTTGCTTACAAATATGTCATAATGAATTTCACTATTACATATAATTAATATACACCAATAAAAAGTCTAAAGCCTCAGAAGTGCAGATTCTGCAGTGGAGCCAGAGTTGAGAGCTGTAGCACAGGCAGGTGACCCAGAGGAAAATCTGTGGCTTTCAGGACAGAGTCACCTGGATTTGATCCCGCCTCTGCCTCGCTCCAATTAGGGAAACTTTCAGGAAGTCACATTATTCCTCTAGGACTGTTAAACACATCCAACTGATGAAATTGTTGAATATATATATATATATATTATAGCTTCTGGAGCAAGTAAAAGTCTCAAGTCTCAATAAACATTAGTACCCTTCTTGAATGTCTTATGTTTCTAAGTCCAATAAGCTCACATTGGAAATGACAATTAAAATTTGCACACAGTATTTTAAAGGCAGCACAAACACATATTTCTTCATTTAGATCACCTCTCTTTTTCTCATGAGCTGTATGCTGTAGTGAGATTTATGTCCAAGCCAAAAAACAGAGGTTTAGGGCATTTAATATAGACTATTCATCCAAAGAGGTTCAAAGGCTTATCACTAGAAGGGAGATAAATCCAGGTCCTTTTGTTTTCTCAGAGCATGTGTTTCATAACAGAAACACATGTTCCAGTCGGTCCCATCAACAGGCTTGCATCTTTCTGTGCTGGCCACAGGTGACAGCCTGCTGTTCTCAACTCATCTCAAAAGATCCATGAAATGATCAAATGCATGATTTCTCCACCCCATCACTGGTTACTGTGTCATAAAAAAACAATACTATTATGTAGATGATTTACCGCACCATTTAGATAAAGGTTATTGGAAAAACATTTCAGAATGAAAGTGCTTTCAACTTCCCTAAAATTTAACCAGAGAAAATCTTGCCAGTACTAAGTCAGCTGTATAGTGCAGGGGAATACTATTTCTGTGGCTTGAATTGAGAGAAGGACACGAGTTGGAGCCAGCAGACATTGTTTATAGCAACATCCTCTCAAAGGTCTTGTCATTCTTCTCTTGAAGAGGCCCGCAGAAGAGAGTTCCGATAAGGGAGGGAATCTGTTGGAATAAGTAGTTTGAGAATCCTCAGCTCTTTAGTCTGCCACTGGGGAATGACTTTTCAAGGAGAGTAAATAATATGTGTTTGTTTTCCTAGATTCTTTTGTAAGATGATGAGTTTGTTTGTACTTATTTTCAAACTGTCATAATCCAACCACTTCTTAAGGCATATATAAGCTTTACGTATGGAAAAAATAGCAATCACTTCAACAATCTGTGTTTGTAACCAACATGACACTTGTCCTATTCAGAAGTGAGGCAAAGATTGTATGACTCAAAGGGATATGAGTGAGTACTGAATCACTACAGCACACACAAAATTATTCAACTATTTGAACTATTTGAACAAAATTATTCAACTATTTTGGCTCACCAATGAACCTTGGCGTTTACAGGTCATGAAAACCACTGCCCAATTCTAAAATTTACATCTGTAAAAATAGTGTTATTATCTAATATAATGTCAAAGGTGCTAGTATAAAGCACCTTGTGAAAATTCTTATTTAAAAATGAATACATAAATTAAAAATCTATTTTTAGAATTGTTAACAAAACTTCAACACTTGAAAATAGAATCCCTACACTAAACAATTATTTGGCGTGTAGACTTAAGATGGAGACTACTTGTCTCACAGAGGCTTTGTAGACGTATGCCCAGCTGGTCCACTCTGTGTTATTGTGTTCTACATGGCACTGTAGATAGAGTGTCCTGGTTCATTTACTTAAAGCGTTCTTCTGACCCCACTGAAGTATGTTTACACAAGATTTTTGTGATACATAAATACAGACGTCAACATTAATTACAGTTGCAAATACAAGGGAACTTTTTCCATCTATCTTGGTATTTTTTGTCAAAATATACAAAAACATATAATAAATGTCAGTGATACAAGGTAGACATATTAAAAGTTTGTTTATGACTTTTCGACCATAATAAAGAACAACAAGATTTATGACATGATGAAGGTAAGATTAAATGTTCCCTACTTAAGATCACTTTAAGAAAATCCAAACCACTTACTATTTATGGATTCTACCTCCTAAAATAAGTAAATTGTTAAAAAAAATTTATGCTATTTCTTTAAGTAGCTACAAGTTTATGATAAACAAAAAACATATTAAAATAGACTGCTGATTCATTGGCACACAAATAGATTTTTCTCCTAAATTTTACATACTCCAGTTACTCAACAGTAATCTTTTTTTTTTTTTTGGGGGGGGGTACTGGGGGTGGAACCCAGGGGCAACCTCTGAGCTACACCTCAGGCCTATTTTTTATTCTTTATTTTGAAACAGGGTCTCACTGAGTTGCAAAGGGCCTAAGTAGCTGAGGCTGTCCACAAACCGTGATCCTCCTGTCTCAGCCTCCGGAATGTTGGGGTTACAAGCATTTGCCACCACGCCCAGCAACAGTAACCCTTTTAAAAAGAAGTTCAGATATCCTATCACAAGCCTATGTTGTGAAAGTAAAGCTTTTGCCCTACATATACCCCATCTGTTGCCTTGAGACACCATCTTGATGAAAGAATCTTATAATGAGGAGCTTGGATAATTCAACACCTCTCACCATTGTGTGAAATCGTACAAAACTCTCTATAGCTGTGCAGTCCAGCATGGTTCTTGCTAGTCACATGTGGACATTAAGTTCCTGAAATGTGGCCAATAACAGAACTTGTACTTTGATTTCATTGAACTTATTTAGATGTAAATGGAAAAGATGAGCCATATAAACTATTCCTTCCATTAAACACACATTGATATTTCTGCTACACCACATTTCACTTTAAGCATTGAAAATCTCGTCATTGTTATGTGTCACCAATGTGAAGTTCACACTGAATTTCGGAAACAGTAAAAAACAGAGTGTAAAGATATCTTTTAAAATTGTTATATTAATCTGGGAATAGCCGTGCATGCTTGTAATCCCAGTATTTGGGAGGCCAAGACAGGAAGATCACAGGTTCAAAGCTAGCCTCAGCAACTTAGTGAGACCCTGTTTCAAATAAAAAATAAAATAGGTTGGGGTATATCTTGGAGGTAGAATGGTCTTGGGTTCAATCATCATCACCACAAAAAAAAGAAAAAATATATATCAGCTACATGTTGAAATGATAATCAGCTTATTGTTAATAGATAATAGTTGCTACTTAGAATTAACTAAAGTATATTATTAAATTAATGTTCCTTGTTTCTTTTAACTCCTTTTAATATGGCTACTAGGAAATTATAAATTATACATGTAGCTCATATAATTATAAAATGTAATTATTTGGGGGAAGGGGCAGCACTGATCCAGTCTAAGTTATAGCTGACAACAATAACCACAAAGCCTCAAAGAACATGCAGTGATTAATAAATATTATTTGAAACAAGTTAAAGATTCTTACTATAAGTCAGTGATTAGTCATTAGAAACTCTAAAACTATGGGCCGGTTTTCTTTTTTTATTACACAATGACTACTTTAATCTAAGCATTCAGTGGGTTTGGCAAGATAAATTGTGAGACAAATATGTATATTAGGAGTAAAAAAATGTGGGCATTTCCAGCATTTTACTTCTTGCTCAAGCTTCTCCCAAATTGGCCTGCGATTCCACAGGACTTGTGCATATTTAAATAAACTTTGATGGGGTCAGTCACTTCCTTTCAAGCTCACCTGCACTATAAGTCTTCATCCACACAGAATACTGAGTTTCAGGGAAAGCTGTGCATCCCTGGTTCCCACCTGCAAGTGAAATGTCCCGTTGCCGCCGGCAGATTTATGGACATGAATCTGTCATATGACCCTCGGTCACTCTATTCTCAGAAGAAATTCTCTTTCCAAGACATATATGTGACTCTTCTAATGATGTGTAACTTCTGGCTCTTCCCAGTAAGTCTTTTTTTTCTGCACTGCAAACCTGAAAGGAGTTCTCAAGTCAATATTGTTTGGTCTGTATTCCGCTGACCTTGGTGTGGTGACTTTCTAAACAGACAGCAAGAGGTCCAGATGAGTGCAGAAGACCCCAATGAAGGAAGAGCCACAGGTGCATCCACAGTCGCATTTAAATAGATACCCATTGAGGACCCTGCTGGATGGGTATCTATTTAAAGGCAGAGAAAGAAGAAAGCAGACAGACAGGAGAGACACTTTGAGTTTGTCTTGTGAGACTCTGTGAGTCCCTTTCCCCTGGTAAATTGTGTAGAACGGCATATGGGAAATGTATGTGACATGTATAATCCTAACACTTCAAAGTACTCGTGGCATTTTTAAATGAACCTAATGTTACTGGAAGCCAACTGGAAACAGTTTTGATAATGAGGCTTCCAGAATTTAGGAAGTGAAAGGGAACTTCAGAATTTTGAATCACTGCACAGTGACCAGCCCCTCACAGACTCTTTTACAGCTGTGCTGTCAGACTCTTTGGAAGTGAACGGAAACAAAAAAAACCAGTTGGTCTTTTAATTATCCCTATAAAGTTGTTCCCTGCTTCAAAGGACCCTATTAAGCATATCCTGATCTATTTAATATTTGTGTACTGATGTTATGACTCAGTCCCGCTGAGGCTCAGTTTTATCCTCTGTAAAATAATGGTATTTGATTAAATTATTTCTAACCTTCTTACACATCTAAGGTTCATGGTTATCCAAGCTCATCTCTCAGTGAGATGAGCTGAGTTACAAAAAGAAACAGATGCAGACAGACTCGATGCTCATTGGAGGCGACTTTTGGCAGTCTTCTCCATAAGGTCCAGCTCGACCCAAGGTCCTTCCTTCCCTCATGTTGGCTCTGGGTCCACCTCAGTTCTATTCTAGGGTTCCTGTGGTGAAGCCACCTACCCAGTGTTCATAGCTAGACTTTCACCTGACCTACCACATCTGGGAATGTGCTTGTTTTTGAAAGTCTGTGTTCAAGCACTATAGCCAAATTTCTCTTTGGATGTTTTCAGTTATTATATGGGTCCTTTCAGAATGGTGTCCAGTGCTATAATGGCAGAAACTAAAGTGCTTCACCAAGTAGTTTTCAGGCAAAGCTCACTGGCTTCATTTTCATTTCAGATTAAGACGTCCGTTATTTGGGCAACCCCAAACGTTTCCTTCTCCATTCCATTATGGGTCATAATACTAGCAATACTTCTTGGACTGTTGGTTCTGGCCATTTTAACCTTAGCTTTATGGAAGGTAAGTTGAGTTCCTTTATTTTTCCTTTGGACTACAGAGGCAATTCTGCAGATAATAATAGAAGCATACTGTTAGGGATTTTTAAAGATAATGCTAAAAGCACAATTTGGAGATTTTGAAAGGTTGGAAGTATGTAAAGGGAAAATTGTGTCTTACTTGCTTTGACATACTTAATATGTTTGTGTAGCTCATATTTAAGAAGACCAGGGGGGTTTTTGTTGTTTTCATCATGAGACTTCTTATAAATAAATACATAAGAGACTGTACTCACTCAGACCTGTGATCTTCTTTCCAAGGTGCTTGGAGTAATATTGTTACTTTGAAAACTTCTTTTTTTAATTAGCCATGACCTTAAGCTTATTATTGACATGGTCCTATCATCAATCCTTTGTGGCTTTTCCTTATAAGTACTGCACTAAATTAATTAGTATAGGTTCATCCTATTTTTTATTTTGACTATGAATTAGGTCAAAGAGATCATGCATATTATAAAATACTTAGACTTATTTTTAATCTTGCCACTTTGTCATCCTTACTAGAAAGCCTTAAGTTATTCTTCAACGTATTTTCCTTGTTTGTTCTCGGAGTCTACAATAGGAACTAATTTTTGGCCCCAAAACCTGTATAACTGCCAAGTTGTAGAGAGCCTTCTATTTCAGGAGAAAAACAATGTGAAAATTGACTACATGACTATAAGATTGTTCAGTCACTGCTTAGTTAACCACTATTGTTATAGTTCCTTACAAACATGGTACACTTTTATTTTGAAATAATACACAGCAAGCTTAATAGACCCATAAAATGAGAAAAGCTTGGCTTTGAGTTAAATAATAGTTTTTCTAATTATGATCAACTGTTTAGTGCCATCCTGAGCCCACATGGTATATGACACCCACCTAGAAATGACTTTTGTATTATTCTGCTATTCATCATAACTATATTTCCAATGAACAAAATATACAATCACATCTCTGGGCTGTAATCCCAGTACTTGGGAGGCTGAGACAGGAAGATCACAAGTTCAAAGCTAGCCTCAGCAGTTTAGCTAGATCATTTCAGAATAAATAAATAAAATAAAGTTACAGTCACACATTGCCAAGTGACAGAATATTCCACTCGCACAGCAAAAGAACCCATGTTGAGTTTTCAACATGGGAAACAGTAGAAAAAATTGAGGCTCCAGGTTTCTAGAAAAAGACACATCCTCTTTAGCAAAATGCTAACTTGAAATTCCAAGGTACGAAGATTCCAGAGCCCCCTCACCCAGAGTTTCTGGTTAATCTATGTAAAGTCACTAATGCCTATGCCTGCCTGGACCTCCACTGAACTAAATGACACATCACATTTTTCTTTTTTACTATATGCCCCGGCAACTGCATAAGGATCTGCAGCAAAATCAGTTCTCCCTGCAGTCCATCTCATGGTCCCTACTGTACTCCTCAAGAGATAAGGTTCCTTTTCTGGTCAACAGTTAGTACCAGCAAGCATGCAGAAAGGCAAAGAAGGAATCCTTGGGACAAATTGCTGTCATTCTGGAGAATATTGGTTTAAAATACGGACATATTATCTGGGCTCAATAGCACACACTTGTAATCCCAGTACTTGGGAGGCTGAGACAGGAGGATTGCTTGTTTGTGGCCAGCCTCAGCAACTTAGTGAGGCCCTCCACAATATAGTAAGACCCTGTTTCAAAATAAAATAGATCAGAAGGTATAGCTCAGGTAGAATACCCCTGAGTTCAATCCCTAGTAACACACACACACACACACACACACACACACACACACACACACACACACGATAGCAGGAGGAAGGACACAAACTCTCTGCCTCCCTCCCGCCTGGCCCTGCACAATGAATTCCTCTCTACAGGTAAGCAATGTGATGTTTTCAAATCTTAATTTGGAGAACGGGGCAGATAAAATTCACAGAGCTCCAAGTTCCTTAGGAAATATATAAAGTGGAAAATCTTCAAAGAAGGGGTGTTGCAAGTCCCCCCACACTTGCCTTCATAGCCTGTTTCTCTCTTCCACAGTGTGGATTCTTTGACAGAGCAAGACCTCCCCGGGATGACCTGGCCGATACAGAACAGCTGACAAGCGACAAGACCCCTGAGTCCTGACCAGGGAAAACCAAGTCCAGGAATGTAAATGCTGGTCCCATTTGAAGAAAAGCAAAAACTAAGGGCTACCTGCCAATGACCTAGGAAGTGGAAGGGCTCCTGAGACTCTCACCACCAATCTTCCATGCTGTGGGAGTTTCCAAAGAGCCCAGAGAACCCTCTTAGAAGAGGAAAAGCCAACAGTGTAGAAGCAACCAACAGTCATGGAAGATTTCTTTGATGTCATCATTCCACATTTGGCAGACAAATGGGTATGGGAATTTGGGTTGCTGCCCAGGTAAATCCAACTTGAGTTTGCAAAGATGAAGTGTCTGAATTACTGTAGAATTTAGAAGGTGAACTAAGATGGAACCGTCCAACACTACTGTATCCAGTGGAATATCTGACACCTCCCTCTGGAAAGGAAAGATGTCTAATGGTGTGATGGCTCAGGGAGACAGGCAATATTTGTTGGTACTGTGAAAGTACTTTTTTGAAACAACAAAGATAATCTTGTAAGTGAGGATAAATTTTTATTTATTTATTTTCCATTTCTCTAGGTTGAGATTCCAGTTGACTTAGTGGAATTGGGAATTAAAATTTGATTACCTAGTTTTTTAAGTCACTCACTTCATTTCCTCCTAAGACAACCACTTTGTGCAGATAACACATTAACAGAGCTTCAGAATTTAGACTGTTAAGGTCAAGAAAATTGATACTAAGAGTCAGTTTCACTTAATCCCTTTTATGCCTTATACCTGAAATTACTTTTATTCATACTATCCAGACTCACGTCTGCTTAATTTAGCTTTACAAAAATGTTGCATTTATATTTTCTTTTGTATATAAATACAAATATTTTCTTTGTTTTTTTTTAATCTTTCCACAAACTTAGTTAATACATGAATTACAAGGTACATGTCATCCTATGTGGTGTTTAAAAATAATAGTAACATCTATGAAGTCCAAGAAATAAAAATAAATTTAACTATATGGAGAAATATTCTTTTTAATAGCTATAACAAGCAACACCAGTATTTTAGCTTGGGATTAGATACCTGTTTTCCCTGCTAAATCTCATACTTGTATACACAGAGAAAACACATTGAACATAAATAGAATGGAATATAAAAGTTCTGCAGGTAAGAGACAAACCTAGAACATTGATTCCTAAGGATTATATTTCAAATGCTTATTTCAATTTTATTATTCGTTTTTACTACTAGTATATAACCTTGGAAAATAATCTTTTATTTAAGCTATTTTCCCATCATCTTTAATTTAACCATCAAAAAAAGTTGTTTAAAGTTCTTGTAAATAATCCTTAACCATGTGTAATATTATCATTTTGAAGTAAAATTAACCAGCCCAATTCCTAGATAGCCTGCACAATTTTGTATACTTCTTATAAGAATGGAAACTTACTATGAAAAACGTGCTGAACAAATTTTTATGTGCAATACTTTATAGACCTATGTATCTGAGGCATGTTTACACTGGTGTTAGTTATTTTTTAAATTAATAACCTGAATATTAAGTATGATAGAACAAGCTGACTAAAATCGTTAAGTTTACAAAAGCAGTTGCAAAAAAAAAGAAAAAAATAGTGTCCCAGTTTCAACAATCACACTTTATTCTAAAAACAAGCCAAACTCACAGACACTAAATTTTATGTGGTGCATTAAACTGGAGAGAAGCCATTTGGCCACAGCTGCAGAACCTCATCAGGAAGCAAACGAAAGGCACATGAAAGAACACATCACTGCAGCCCCTTGCTTTCTGCCTATGAATTAAACCCTGCTGTGGTAGCTGCTTCCTGTCTAGCAAGAGCTGGAGCCTGGCTCCTGCTGTGGTCAATGAGCATGGCCCTTGCCTCAGAGAGTTTGAGCATCAGCTGGGTGTGGTGGCGCCCACCTGTAATCCCAGTACCTGGGAGGCTGAGACAGGATTGTAGGTTGGAGTCCTGCTTCAGTAATTTAGCATAACCCTGTTTCAAAATAAAAAATAGAAAATAGGGTTGGGAATATAGCTCTGAGGCAGAATAGCCCTTGGTTCAAGCCTCAGTAGCCCCCCTTAAAAATGAGAGAGGGTTTGAGGGTCCCGCTGTAGCCTGTGGGGGTGTTGGGTGTTTTAGGTACCACTGGCTTTGCAGGTAGTTGACCACCGTTATGGTGTAACTTGAGGGTTGCCTAGCAGCTCTTCTCCCCCTTGTAATGTTCTGACTTTTGTCAGGCCTCGCCCATGGCCAACAGAGATGACCTCTTCAGGATTTGGAGTCCTGGAAGGTTCCTGAGAACACACACCCCTCACCTTGAAAGAACTCTTGGGGCTAAGCATAGGAAATCATTGAGATCAGTCATACAGATACTCGAGGACACTAAAGATTCTGTGAGGAAAATGGAGACCCAGAACAGAGCAAGGAATGAGGGCTTCCAAGCTGAACCACGGCTTCCCAGGGTCTCAGCCAAGAGCAGTCCCTTGCTAGAGGGCACTGCCACATAAAGACATTGCAGAGGGTCATCACACACACACACACACACACACACACACACACACACAGTCCTCTGATGCTTAGAATATGGAAGTAGATGGCAGAGGGGAGAAAACTGAAGTCAGGTGAACTTCCCATCCATCTGTTCTTTGGCATCCCCTCCACATGGAGAACACTGACAGCCCACCGAGTATATATTGCTCACAGCATTGTCAATGTCTATCATGAGTCACAAAGAGGGGCCTCCTCGTACAGCCTAATTTTATTGCTCTTCAAAGTATTACCTTCTCCAGTTCTTGCCCCTGGTTTTTAAGACAAGGGAAAATGGGCCAATTAAGTTTTATAAACTTGGAGGTTTTATGCAATAAATAACACATACTATGGGCACTGAAATCCCTCTCTTAGCAGCTCAGCTCTTGTTTTATTTAAATGCATCTGTAAATATCTGTGAAGAATTTTCATGTACCTATTTACCTTGTCACTAATAAAATTAAAATGTAAACACGTGTTGGCATATTTATGTTTTATTTCACACTAAACATAAAGTTTTCCTATCATGGCTAGAAAAACAAAGGTTTTTGTCCTATTCCTTTATTCTTTATTACATAAAGATTTAACATTAGAAGAAACTTAGAGGAACAAAAATATATGCTCCTTCAAATGATGAAGGTTGTAGTGATGGTTACACAACTCTGAATATATTGAAGACTACTGAATGAATGCACTTTAATCAAATAAGTTTAGGATATGTGAATATATCTGAAAAAGGTGGCAAAACTTAAGTCACTCCTAAGACTTCCTCCCTTATACAACCGACTTATCCATCTTATCTGTTGAATTTTGTCCACGTGTACATGTGTGGTGGAGGGGGTACTGGGGATTGAACCCAGGGGGCATTCTACCTCTGAGCTGCACCTCCAACCCTATTTTTTTATTATTTTGAAACAGCCCCACTAAGTTACTGAGACTGGCCACAAACCCACAATCTCCCTGTCTCCACTTCCCAAGTACTGGAATTATAGGAGTGTGCCACCACACCCTCTCATATGTACATCTTAGCTCCTTTATGAAGACTTCCCTTGCATCCTTGGTGAACTTCAAGGCTCCCCCTGTCCTCCAGAAGCACTTTGTAGATCACTCCACTTTTCTTTTTCATCTTTTTACATGACTGTTGTCCTACCAACTGGCCCTCAGTGGAAGCAGGAACCCTATCTTTCATCTATTTCCTATACCTGGCAAAAACACCTAGTATGTGTTTGATGATAAATTCTAGAATTAAGAAGTCATTCTAATTCTAAAATTAATTGTGTGTGTGTGTATATATATATATATGTATGAGTGTTTGTATATGTGCATTTATGTATGTATGTGGTAAGTCATATATGTATGCATTTATGTATGTGATCAGTCATGGTCAAAACACACAGGCACACTAAAACTATTGTATAAGATTGCTTCAGGTTCTGTTTATGAAGTGCATATAAAACAAATGAATTTGATACTTAGATTTGGGTACCATCTCTGTGATATCTCATCACACATGTGCAAATATTCCAAAATCCCAAAGGATCCTAGATCCAAAACAGTTCTGGTCCCAAGCATTTTGGATAAAAGATATCCAAGCTGTAGAATAGTTTCCCAGTGGCTTGTTCAGTTAGTAAGTCATTTGTTAAACCGACCATCTCCCTCTTACTGGGAATAACTATTCACAGCTTTGTAATTTTTAAGAATAACATTAACTTGTAAACTTTCATATTTGGGATTTCTTTTTATTTAGTGAATGAATTTTGTAAGCATGAGATTGCTTGGTCAAAATATACAAAACTGTTTATAGCTCTTGATCACATTACTCTTAAAAAAGACTATTAATTTACATCAATCTAAATGTATCATTTCCTTCACAATTCTGTCAGCATTAGTTAAATAGTTTGGAAGTTGTTTAAAATATTCTTCATTTTAATTTGTATTTAATTATAATTTAGTACTTTCTATAAACATGTTTGATTTTTAGTTCTAACATTTATTGGCCACCCAATACCGACTCATTTATCAGTCAGACCCCTGACTGGTATTCATGAATCTCAATGAGAAGAATCTTGTTGGGGCACTTTCCCTGTAGTCTAGCGGAGCAGTGGGATGAGTCCTTCCCTTAATATATGTCATTCACACTTCAAAACCTATGCACATTTAAAGTTTTATGGTATTCCAGACATGCCTGTGTATTCCAGAAAAAAAAAATATGCAAAAGCAAACCTGAGATTCAGCAATATGGGCTTTGTCTTGGAGGGCATTCTCACTGTGGTAATCCAAAACAACTGACCACACAACTTAGAGGAAGGTACATTTATTTGCTCACAGGTTTGGGTGCTTTCAGAGGTTCAGTCCATGTCAGGTCTGGTTTGTGGAGCTTAGAGCATGTCAGTGGAAAGCTGAGAGAGGGAGAGAGCAAGGGTTCTGCTCTCACCTTATGGGGCCAGAAGCAAAAAGCAAGCAAGCAAGGTGATTTAAAGAAAAAAGCACAGTCCTTACAGCCACCTACCTAGGTTACCACTCAGTAAATTTATTATAACTCTCATTACTTAATTATATTAACTCTGAACATTAGTGTATGAGCTCTTCAGGGGACCGTGATAGGCCCTAAAGATCAAGATGGGAGCACTCACCCAGTATAAACTAGTCTGTGTGTGGCTAGATTTGCCTGAGGCACACAAAACATTCTGGGCCAGCCCTGCTCCTGAAGCCTGCACATACAGTGAAGACAAAGAGGAATTCTTACCAAATATTTAATAATGGTAAAATATTTATAGTATACACATGAAGTGGGAACTCAGCTTCTCCACGAGTTTTTTTTTTTTTTTTTGGTGTCTCTGCCACTTCCACTTTATTTGTGAATGCTGAAATGCACCAATACTCAACACTGAATTGAGATTTGGGTTCCCAGACTGGGGAAAATGAGAGAAGAATCAATCATTGCAGAATTGTCTGTCAAGGTAGAATTCCCTTACACATCGCACACTTCCTCTGTGAAATACACACCACCCTCACCACTTCTCCATATAGAAAGGTCCGTCTGGTGTCCTCAAGAAGAGCTAAAGCATAAAAACCTTTGTCTGAATCTATGAATGCTAAGAAGGTGCCTCTCTGGAGTCTAATGTTCTTTTCCCAAACGTAGCAGAATTTCTCCTGCAGAACTCTGATTACATTAAAATGTTGATTTCTTTAACATGAGAGGTTTCAAGCATTGAAACTTTAGACTTACTTGGAAGCTGAGTAAAACCATAATTTTGCTCATAATGCTTGAGTTGGTGGCAACTTCAGGATGGCCAGTGTGCCCAAGGTATAGCTTCACTTGCCATTTTAAACCTCCCACCCCCAAAATAACATCTGCCTGACACACTGCCTTTGAAATTGTTTATGAGCAAGTCCTCTGTTATTTATGATTTTTGGATAAAATCCATGTGGAAATGTAGCCTGACACCAGGGCCCCTTGACAATAAAAAACTTTGGATTTAACTTCTGTTGGCGCCATGATATGACACAGTAGGAATGTTCTTAATAACTCTGTGCTATTGCTTATTTTGATTATGCACTGTGTTGTAGAAACAACCAAATATTCAGCAAATTCCTCTGCTATACAACCCTTAGGTAGGGTTCTTTTTAAAATATTAATAGCCTCCTGGTCTTAAAGTTTTTAATTTTAACTTTTATTCACTTATAATTTCTATTTCTCTAAGGATTTTTAATTTTTATTTATTTGTTTATTTATTTTTTGGTGGTACTGGGGGTGGAACCCAGGGGATTTCTACCTCCGGGCTATACTCCCAGACCTATTTTTTATATTTTATTTGGAAACAGGGTCTCACTAAGTTGCTGAGAGCCTCACTCAGTAGCTGAGGCTGGCTTCGAACCTGTGCAATCCTCCTGTCTCAGCCTCCGAAGCTCAGGGATTACAAGTGTGTGCCACCACGTCCGGCATGGAATTTTAATTGTTTAAAGCTCCATATTTTAGTGTCCTGAGGTTCCCATGAATTGGATGTCTTAAAATATGAAGTCACTGTCTCACAGTCCTAAAGGCCAGAAGCTTAAAGCCAAGGTGTTGACAGGCCCATGCTCTTTCTGAAGGTGCCAGGAAAACACCTGTATTTATGCCACTCTCCTGGCTTCTCCTGGTCTTAGGTGCTTCGTGGCTTCTGTGTGCATCACACCAACACTACCTCTATGCACAGCCTTCTCCTCGGGTGTCCCTCGGGTGTCCTACATCACCTCACTCTGTGTGCTTGTCCATGTTTCCGCATATTAGAAGGACACCAGTCGTACTGAATTACGGTCCACTGTAATGTTCTCATTTTAACTTTATTACCTCTGTAAGGA
The DNA here is from genome assembly GCF_963383645.1 of Muscardinus avellanarius. Taxonomy (NCBI): domain Eukaryota; kingdom Metazoa; phylum Chordata; class Mammalia; order Rodentia; family Gliridae; genus Muscardinus; species Muscardinus avellanarius. Next base: position 17,349,818 of record NC_137806.1, read on the forward strand.
TGATCTTTCCAAATCAGATCACATTCTGAAATACTAAGGAATAAAACTTCTTGGAGGAGATACAATTGAACTCATAATATCCTCCTTCAAAAATATCTCTCCTAAGTCAGGTATGGTGGCGCTTGCCTGGAATCCCAGTGTTTGGCAGGCTGAGAAAGGAGGATTGCAGGTTTGAAACCAGCCTCAACAACTTGCAGAACCACTCAGCAACCTAGTGAAACCTTGTTTCAAAATGAAACAAAAGAAAACAAATTTTAAGGGCTGGCGATGTAGCCTGGAGATGGAATTCCCCCTGGAGATGGAATTCCCCTGGATTCAATCCTAGTACTAAAAACAAACAAACAAACAAACAAACAAACAAACAAAAACTATCCTGTAAAGCAGATTGACAAATGAACCCAACGTGACAAAGCAAATTGAAATTTAAAGAGAATATTTCTATACCAGTCTTTTTATTTCAACTCACCCAGGTGATATGCTAAGGTTGTCAAGTCCATAATAGATTTATAAATATTTCTTTTCCCTTCCCTTGCTACCTCCACACACACACATTCTATTAAGAAACTAGCATTTAGCCGGGCGTGGTGGCGCACGCTTGTAATCCCCACGCTTGGGAAGCAGAGACAGGAGGATCGCGCAGGTTCGAAGCCAGCGGTCCGCGCTGGCTTAGGAGACCCTGTTTCCAAATAAAAATGTAAAAATAGGTCTGGGAGTGTAGCCCAGAAGTAGAAGGGCTTCCAGGAACCCCAGTACCACCAAAAAAAAGAAACTTGCATGTTTTATATAATTTGCACATCTTTCTTATCATGCTCTGCAAGCGCTTACTTTCCTCACACATATTCCCATGCTTCTCTTTTCTTTTCCCTTGAGATAAGCTTCTTACGCTCATGGACAGTATGGATAAACGTAAGCTTTGTGCTTGCTGTAGTTTGGATGGATGCCAAATGTCCCCCAGAGGTCCATGTGTTAAAGGTTTGGTCCCCACATTGTGCCGTTGGGAGATGGTGGGATCTTTAATGAGGCCTAGTGGGAGGTCTTTTAGGTCATTGGGGGCGTGCCCTTGAGGGGGATCATGGGAACCTGGTCTCGTCCTCTTTCTGTTGCTTCCTGGATCATGATGTAGGGCATTTTGCCCTGCCCCACACTCCCTTCCATTGCCATCAAGCATCTCTAAAGCAATGGAGCTGCTTCATTTTAGACGAGAACCTCCAAGACTCTGAGATAAATCAGAGTCTTTTATGTTAATTATCTCAAATATTTTGTAATCGTATCAGGAAGCTAACAGTCATAGAAGTAGATTCCTCACTGGTGGAAAAGCAAAAGACACTGACCACTGAGTCAGTGGATAGCAGGAAGAGATAGACTATCCCTGGGTTAAATCCCAAATGCAACAACAACAAAAAAATAGGGTTAGGCTGACTCTTCAGGACCATTGTGATAGGTGTGGGGACTACTAAAATGGGGTTTTGCTGCAGGAGAGACCTCAAAAACAAAAAGGAAATGTATAATCAAGGAGCAGAGGAGGAGTCAATGAGTGGAACATTACTAGGAGAAAACGTCAGAAAGAAGGAGGACTCTGGCTAAAGGCTAGCCAGAATATCAGCTATTACCTTTGTTACCTGCAGGATAGCAGGGGTGAGGAATTTGATCAGATATGGAGGATGGGAGTTCCTTCTAAACTGACTTCTAGGAATCTTGCTAAATTGGACTCTACCAGGACACAGAAGCCCAAGTTCATCTCTAGCTGAGCAAAGGGCTCAGAGGAACCTGACTAAAGTCAATGACAAGAATGAACCTGTTTTATACATGAATCGAGGTCTAGGGCAAGTAGGTAGCTTCAAATCCAAGCCTGCCTAATTCCAGAAACCAGGCTCATACGATTTGCCCTTGGCAACAAATATTGAGAAACCCTAATGTAGTCCATGCTGAACGCAGAGAAGGAACCATTAAAACAGTGGAGCTGATGGGTTTTTTTTCTGATTTCAATGATGCCTTTTAAATTCTCCCACTATGAGAAGACATGAGCAAACGGGGAAACAAACACAAATGCGTAACGTAGCTTGACCGCTTTCGTCTCTAACATCACCACAAGAGTGACAGGCTGGGCTAGGGCTCCCTGTCCCAGAAGGAAAATATGATACATGGAAGAGAAGCACCTCTATCTGAGTGCAGTGTATATTAGACGCCTCCTACCAACCCTAGCTCACAAGAAATATAGATATATATTACTATATAGATATGTGTATGTTTATACACATCTATATATGACTATATGACCATATAAATGTGTATGTATAAACAGAAATATGTGCATCTATATCATTTAAAGATATGTTAAAAGACATGCATCTTATATATCATATGTCTAACATATATGATATCTTATATAGATGTTTATGTTTTATATCAGGGCCTGATTTCAGTCTACTCTTAGCCATTATGCAAAACGTGGCATGCCCCAGATACTACTCCACTTCAGCTTAAGCAGAGGGACAGACGTATTATTGAGGTGACCATGGCCAGGAGCACCCAGTAGCAGTAAGGGTTCCTGGTGGCCCGGGAGCCAGACAGATATTTCTCTTTATCCCCCATTTACACATTCACTCATTCATATGCAGGATCTTGAGAAAATCATCACAAAATTCTCCCTAATATGTGCTACGGAAGGATTCCCCCTTACAAAAAAGTAGAAAATCTCTCTTGGATTACATATATCACAATGTAAGTGCAATAATATACATACTTTGCATATATATATATACAATGTAAATATACACATATATTTATATTTCATGTTTGAGTGTGTGTGAGTATACTGAACATTTACAAAATGTGGGTAGGTATTTAGTAGGTGTACAGGGAGTCCTCACATCTAATCATATACATCCTTTGGGGCTTCTTGTGCTTAAAATCACTCAGCTATTACCACCTGAATTAGCCCATACGTATATTAAATTTGCCTGAGCCAGCTATCTGACCAAAGTATCTGTCCACCTCTCTCATTGTCCTGCTACTCTTTGCTTGAAAGTTACTACAAGTGAATTATCCTTTTTAGTTTAGAAACAAGGTTCCCCTTTGATAAGAATGGTCATAATCTCTGAAACACTAGTCCCTTGGACCCTCTGTTAAGAATCCTGTTTTCCGCACACCATTGCCCTTATATGTGCATCCAAGAGGCAGATGATAAACCACACTCTACCAAGTATTTGTCCCTGAAATTACAATTCACTGTCTCCTGCTTTTGAGGTCACATGAGGGGAAAAGTCTCCTTTAGTTGTTTCACTCAAGGCAAAAATTATGAGGAGGGAGGAGAGGAGGCTCACATCTGGAGGGCGTTAGTCCTGCGGCTGGAGGAGGAGGCAGCTGAGAGCAGAGTGATGTGGCCGCTCCGCTCGACACGGCCATCTTGCTTTAGCTTGAAAATGCCTGTGTTTTCTAACAGTTGTGAGTTTTATTGGGTGAGGAAAATACAGTGTATTTTCACAGAGGAAATTCAGCAGTTTATTTATATTGATAAACTACTTTTTGCCCTAAATGTATTGACCAGGAATGTGCTATTAACAAAAAATTGGGAGGTCTTAGGGAAACTCTAAATCTTGCACAGCAATTAATTATTGGACACAAGTAGAGATTTTGATAAGATTGTGTGGAGCACTTCTGTTAAGTGCTTTGAAGACCTAAAGTCTTTGGATTCCTGTGTCTGGCTGATGCCTACTCTGATAATCCAAGCTGAGGGCATAGAGAGACAAGATGAATAGCCTTGAATGTTGCCAGCATTTAATGTCCCCAAGACTCCAAACCTATGTGAGAGTCATCTTTCTCTTCCTCTCTGTCTCCCTACCCACACCATCTGATTAATGAACAACAACATTTCTCAGCCGGGCGTGGTGGCACATACCATAATCCCAGCACTTGGAAGGCTGAGACAGGAGGATCACAGGTTCGTGGCCAGCCTCAGCTACTTAGTGAGGAACTCTACAACTTAGTGAGACTTCAAAATAAAGATTGAAAAAATAGGGCTGGAGTATAGCTCAGAGTTAGAATGCCCCCTGGGTTTAATCCTCAGTACCTCAAAAAAAAAAAAATCTGGCTCCTAAAATCATCTTGAAATGAAAAGGTTTCCATCTGAGCATAAAATAGTACTTTATCTATACTAAAACATTAAAACATGACCTACTATGCAAATTGGTGATCCAAGTTTCTCCTTGAAGAACAAAAATTGCCAAAATGTTTTAAGTCCTCCTTTCAGTTTGATGGAAAAGAATTGTTTGGAAAATCCTTTTATTTACAAATAGCTTGGGTTCCCAGAGGCAGCTTCTTAGTGGGTTTGTAAGTTCAAAGGCAGCAATGCCTGAGGCATTTTCTCTAAATAGAGAGAGTTGGCTTTTTGGATCTTGAAATCTGGGCATAAACTCCTCCCACTTGCTGAGAAACAGCCCTCCCTTGGTATCCATAGGGGATGTTTCCAGTGTCTTTGAGAATATCAAAATCTTTGGATACTCAAGTCTCTCATATAAAATGTAGTATTTGTATACAGCCTAAGGTACACCTCTCATATACTTAAAACCATTTCTAGATTACTTACATACATAGGGCTGGGGTATAGCTCAGAGGTAGAATGCCCACAAGGTTTAATCCCCAGTACCTAAAAAAATAATTCTGGCCCCTAAAATCATCTTGAAATGAAAAAGTTTCCATCTGAGCATAAAATAGTACTTTATCTATACTAAAACATCAAAACATGACCTACCTAATACAGTGGATGTAAAGAGGTTTTATTCTGCATTGTTTAGGGAATGACAAGAAAAAAACCTCTATATATGTGTTCAGTTTACACGTAATCTTTTTTCAAATACTTTTTATCCAAGTTTAGTTGAATCCACCTGTATAGATCCCATAGATACAGAGGGGCAACTATACTTTCTTGGTGATAAATTCATCTATCATCCCAGGTCTTGCGTGACAACATAACTTCTGAAAAGAGTTGCCCACTGTTGCCACGTCTGTTTCACTCATTCTTCTGGAAGAGGCCCAAGCCAATGGCCGTAGTTGATTCTTACTTCCAGTTCCATGTCTATGCAGCCCAGCTGGCCACCTTGTCATTTTGGAAAAATAAGTTGTCCTTTGAATAATGTAGGGATCGGTGAAGTAAAAAAAAATCTGCATATAACTGTTGACTAGAAGCCAATAACTACAAGAAGTGGCTATGAAATTAATTTCTGTATTTATGATGTAATACTGTATCTTTACATTTGTTTACATTTCTCTAGGTTTCAAATGGTGAGTTTGCGTTCCAGGTTTTGCTAAATTTTAACTTTTTGTAACACATTTGTGCATGCTTTATAGTAGTAAAAGTAAAATAGACTATTGTTGTATACATTTTATGCGCTTATGACACACCTGTAAATTTTTTTACAATATTCTGGGCTACGCAGCTGATCCGAAAGACCATAAATCTCAAAAGAATCCACATGTAAGTGGACCCACACTATTCAAACTCATGCTGTTAAGGGCCAATTGAATTCTCTTTTCTTGGTTCTTTCTTTACCCCAATCACCCATCTTCTGGTCATTGTGCTTTGGTCTTTCTCGCATCCTTTTTTTCGACTTGCCATGGGTCAGTTCCTAGAGTGGGGCTCCAAAGTGCTCCTCCAGGTCCTCTCATTTGATATCTCCCCACGACCTCTAGATCATCTCCCCAGGACCGTAGATACCGTCTCTCTGACAATGATTTCAATCTTGCACCTTCCATATGCACTGCCCGCTGATCCATCCCAACACCTACTCAACACCTCCACCCTCCAATAGGAATCTCAAAGTTTATGTGTTCAAAATGTCCTACGAAAATTTTTGCTCATTTTATGAGTATTTCTTTATTGTCAGCCTTCTCCTTGTCCCTACGATCCAAACAGCAAGGGTCACGTCTGTGGTTTTCAACATTGCTTCCTCAGCAAGTTTTTCACATTCTAAGGGCTCAAGAAATATCTGTTAACTTAACGAACAAATCTTTTTGTGAAAAAAGAACAGCTTCAATAAGGCAGATACTATATGAGTCTATGTAGCTCGAGTAGTGGAATTATCAGAGACAGAAAAAAAAGAACGGGGTTATCAGAGGCTGGAGAGAAAATGAAAAGGGGAGTCATGTTAACGGTGTGTCATAAGTGCATAAAATCTATTCAATAGAGGATGACAAAACACAGAACTAGATGTTGGTGACAGCGACATAACAATGTGAATATATTTAATGCCACTGGACCATACACTTTAAAACAGCAAAATTGGTAAATTGTATGTGGTATCAAACTTTGGTTTTTTACTACAGTAAAAAAAATCATCAAAATTGAAAATCAACTGAAGCAAATAAACTTCTTCCTTGTTGGCATCTACAGATGTCCCAGCAAATTCCTTAATAGTTCCAACATCCATACTTTTACCACTTCATCAGTAAAACAGACCTCAATCCAACCGACATCACCATGGCTTACCACAAAATAGGTATCAGCAGTGCATTCAGGTTGTTTAGTCATTATGATTTTTGACAAACTACTAGACTTTTCCCAAATTGATGTTAGGTCAATGGGCATCTATTTTTATTCAAAATTCTTCACCAAATATTCAGAAAACGTTTCTTTTTGTCAATCACTTTTTTCTTGCTAATTTTGTAGGTGGCATGAACTTTTGACATGTTATAGACTTATTCTTTCTCTTTGCAAATCAGCCAACTGCCAAATAATTTATCTAGTATCCATGTATCTAGTATCCATGTGCAATATCTAGCCTCTCACCTTTTTAAAATATTTTTCCATCTTCTTTTGTCCTTCCACCAGAAACACATGCCTTTTCTCGCTACTGTTTTCATCACTTGCACGGATACAGCATGTTAGTGTTAATACCATCCTCACACACCTGAAAGTGGAGCATGTAAACAGTAAACACAACGAGACTAATAATTGTTGTGGTAAAATGTGTTTGGTGTGTGAAGAGAGAAGTAATTCCCCCACCACAACCACACAAACATAAAAACAGAAAAACCGCGGATTCTTGTCCTAAGCTAAGAATAAATATGCATAGCTTGGACAGTTGCTGAAGATTTAAAGAAGTTTATTAAAAAGATAGAAATACAGGAGATAAGTACAGCCCTGTGCCCGAGAGAGAGGCACAGGGGGGCAATTTGAATGAAATATACCAAAGAACTCCAGTTTACTGAGTGTTTTTATCCCGACCAAGTCGAGGGCAGGTCCTTTGATCTGTAGATATGCTAGCCCTATCTCTAGCCCGTTTCTCTGCTGTCTCTGGCTGGATTTGCCCCAGAAGCGGGAGGCTGTCTTGCCTCCAAACATAGCCCCCTACACCTCTTGTTCCATCCCCCAAGATGTGTGAAATTGTTTCTCCAGGATCTGGGATTTCTTCAGATTTCCCTTAGGCCATGTTTCTTTTAGAAATGTAAGTAAGCCTCTTTTCTTCCCTTTAGAAATGTAAATTACAAGTCCCTCCTTTCTGCTAGCCCTGGCTTTCTTTAGTATACACGAAATATTTTCAAAATTGGAAATCTTTCCCAATACTGATACATTAATATATTTTAAAACCTCTTCCCAATACTAGTACAATAATCAAAGTTGCTCTCTGTTGATTGCATGGATAAATCAACATCCTCTGATCTGAATCCTGTATGTGGGACTTCGGACCTGCATGTGAATATCCGGATGCCTGGCCTCTTTGAAACGCTAGATCGGCTACAGGGCCTACATTCTTCTGCAGCAACAGGCACTGGTCCTGAGTAGTGGGGACGCTTCAGCCTCACATGGACTTTCTGGTCAACCACAACTTCCACCCAACTCACTTTATTCATTAAATTCTGGCCACTATAGACACTTGAACTGGCAAATCTGGTCCTTGAAAATAGAACCTTAACTCTAGATGAAGCCTCATCAGAAAGGAAGCTTTTCTTTTCGATGCTAAATAATATAGTGACGAGATATGCCTTACTAATATGTCAAAATCCTACCTGGTGATACTTTTTTGTGTGTGGTACTGGTGATGGAACCCAGGGGCATTCTACCTCCAAGCTCCATTCCCAGCCATATTTTTTTTAGTCTTTTTTTAATTTTTGAAACAGGGTCTCACTGAGTTGCGAAGGGCCTCGCTAAGTAGCTGAGGCTGTCCACAAACTGCGATCCTCTGGTCTCAGCCTCCCGAATACCGGGATTACAAGTGTGCACCACCACATCTGGCTTTACCTGGTGATTTTTAAAGAAAGAGATTAGTTAAATATGAAGAATCCCAACATTGGGCATGATGGCACATACTTGTAATTCCAGTACTTGGGAAGTTGAGATAAGAGGATCACAGGGTTGAGGATAGCCTCAGCAACTTAGTGAGACTCTTAGCAACTCACTGAATCTCTTTTTCAAAATAAAGTAGGGCTGAGGGCTGTAGCTTAGAAGTAGAATACCCCCGGATTCAGTTGCCAATACCACAAAATGAAATAAATATGGAGAACCCACAAAGAAAAACAAATGAAATTAGTTAGTAAACTCAAATCATTAAAAAAGTTATCGCACCTCAAAAATTACCTTCTGTAATAATAAAAACTTTTGTTGGGTGAGGCTGAGACAGGAGGATTGTTTGTGCCAGGAGTCTGAGGCCAGCCTGGGTAACATAGACTCAATGGAAGGAAGGAAGGAAGGAAGGAAGGAAGGAAGGAAGGAAGGAAGGAAGGCAGGCAGACATGCAGGGAGGCAGGCTCTTTTAATAGCTAAGGCTTTCAAATGATGAAAAATTTCATTACATGAAGCAGCACTACACTGTGGAGCATGTAATGAGAGAACAAAGACTTGTTTTAGCAAAATTCTATAATGGGGTAGTGTCTTTTCATTAGTCTTTATGCTAACAGCCAACCAGGTAGAAGCTGACCCGGGTCTGTGTGGACCTATAACTAGTAGTGTTGGGGGTAGGTGATATTTCACCAAGATCCTTATAAAGATGAAAAGGTGACTGAGAATGGCTGAACATGGTTCTATAATGAGAATATATGTGGTGTATAATACCTATAAACATATATATACATGCATATGAGTTATAAGAGTTGTTTATCATTTTCCTATGCCTCCTCTAAGAAAACTTAGTGGTAGAATTAGAAAACCAAATTTAATATAGATTATGCAATAAAGGGATTTATCGACTAATGTAATAAAAAATATTTAGGAGAAGTTTGATCAATGGACCCAACCTGTCTCTTCTCTTGGCTCTGAGCTCCTCCACATCACCTTCAATTATAGAATCTCTATAGTGGTAACACAGATCCAATAAAAAGCTATTTACATTCGCTCAGAGTTACCCTGCCCTTAACCAATCATCATGACCAGGCAAATGTGATGCTCCAATTGGCCATGTGAGAGTCATGTGCTTACCTCTGATCTGAAGGAGGAAATTGACTTTACCCAAAGTACCTGGACTAGGAGCTGAGAGAGGAGTTCCCCAAAGAAGAACCAGGGTACTGTCAGCAGAAGCCATGTAAAAATCAACAAGTACCTATTTTTTCTCTCAAACCTACGATCCTCCTGTCTCAGCCTTCCAAGTACTGGGATTACAAGGATGCACTACCCTGCCTGGTGATGGTATCTATATCTATATATATAAGAAGTGGGTAGAAATGTGGCGATTTCTCACACAGCTAGAGGAAGGTTGTTTCTAAAGGAATTTAAAGCTTGGCCCAAGTCTTAGGGTCAAAGGGTTTTGTACACAGTCACTAAAAATTCTTTTGCTGCTTCTGTAGCTCAAGCTACATTTTATCCTTGTTATCTCACAAGAATCATAGGTCCATGAAAAACATGACCTTGAAAAACTCCTTTTAATTATGTGTTGACAGCAGCACAATCTACTCCCTCCGCCTGCAGACCCTTCACTCCCCCATCAGAAACAGCGCAGATATTCATCCTGGAAGGTAATTTCATACTACGACCCATGACCATCCACTTCAAACTCTATTTCAACCAAGCATCTCATAGTAATAGTTGAAACAGTTAACTTTCCCCCTAAATAAGCAAGAAAATAGAAGCATCATCAATAACAGACTTTATTCAATATATTTCCTTATAACTCACAATTTTTTGTTAGATAGCTAACAAATCCAACCATATACTACCACATTCTAGCCTTCTTTGCTTTTCTCCTATCTCAAAATTTGTCTTCATGCTTTCATATTTTATTCATTCCATTTCTATTATTTTATAAGCCAAAGTCCCAGAAGAAAATATATAAAATATTGAAAGGACTTTAATCTCCAAGTATATACCCCCAAAGAACTGAAAGGCAAGGGATGGAGCAGATACTTGCATGCCAATGTTCACGGCAGCATTAGTCAAAGTAGCTGAAAGGGAGAAATAACCCAAGTTATTTCCATTAACAGAAGAATAGATAAGCAAAATATTGTCTCCTCATACAATGGAAGGATTATTCAGTCTTATAAAAAAAGAATAACATTCTGATCCATTCTATTAAATGAAATGAACCCTGAAAATATTATCCTAAGTGGAACAACCCAAATGCAAAATAACAAGTATTATATGATTCTATGAATAGGAAATGTCTAGTCATCAAATTCATAGAGAAAGTAGAATAGTGATTACCAGGAGTTGAGAGAGGGGAAATATTTTTAAGGCAGCACTCATGACTGATACAGACACAGATGGAAAAGTCCCAGTGAATCCTGAGCCCTGCGAACCCAGTTTAGACAGGGGCTTGCCCTCCCCCACAGCTCCTTCTGCCCAGTCCCCTGTCTCCATTTTCTACGTTAGTCAATTGTCCTACATTCACTTGTCCAAACACCCAGGCCATTCCCTCCCTTCTCTCGATGCCTAGCCCACTACCCCAAATATCTGCTCAATCAGAAACATCCATTCCTTGTAGATTACTGGGCTGGTCCAAGCCCGTTTTATTTTTGACACTTATTACTGCAAAAACTTGCTAATTGTTGTCACTACATTCAATAGTCTTTTATTCTTTCTCCACCCTTTTGCTAAAATGACCATTTCAAAGAACAAATCTACCTGCACCCTACCCTCCATCCCCACTGCTCGGCCCACCCTCTGAGGCTGTGCGTGGCTCTCAGGATAAGGGCAGATGAGGTCTCTCACTCGGCCGTTTGCGTGTTTTCTTTCTGTACACCCCTTTCCCACAGTGCCCAGCTGTCTCTGCCCTTGGTTCTTATCCCATTTCCATGACATTGCCAATGCTGCGCTCTCACCTGGAACACATCTCTAATCCCCCTTGTTCACCTGGCCTACTTCTTCTCTGCCACAATCACCTCCTGAAAGCTGTTGGTGATGTCCCAGCCCTGTCTCCACTCTGGGTTCGCGGCCCTTCTGCACATCCTCGTAGCCCCACAGGTGCTGGTCTTGTGTTCTCTTCTCCACCTCCCAGTTTGGCAGCCCTGAGGCAGGGATGCTGTGTTTGCCTCTGTGCCTCTGGAGCATATTACTGTGTCTTGACATGTCTAAGCACTCAACAAATACCCCGTGTTCACCACTAAGAGAATGCATCACTTTCTGGGTTTTGTAGTAAAGACAGCTGCCCATCATAAAGCAATGGAAGCCAGGCATGGTGGCGTACGTTTGTAATCCCTGCACTTGGGAGGCGGAGACAGGAGGATGGCACAGGTTCAAAGCCAGCCGCGCTGACTTAAGAGACCCTGTTTCCAAATAAAAAGTATAAAATAGGTCTGGGAGTGTTGCCCGAAGGTAGAAGGGTTTCCAGGAACCCCAGTACCACCAAAAAAAAAAAAAAAAAAAAAACAAAGGAAACCACCATATGGCTGAACTGCACCACTCTTCAGTATCTTTCAAAAAGATTTAAAGTTAGAATATTATAATTATACATGCATACCTATGTTTATAGCAACACACTTCACAATAGCCAAATGATGGACCCGCAACCTAGGTGTCCATGGGCAGATGAAAAAAGAATGTGGTGTATAGACACAATGGTGTTTAACTCAGCCGTGAAAAATAACAGTGTGGAGATTCCTTAGAAAACCGGGAATGGATCCACCATATGATCTGGCTATACCACTCCTGGGTGTCTTTCCAAAGGGACTGAAACCAGATAACTGCAGTAATAAATGCATGCCCATGTTCATAGCAATACAATTCACAATAGCCAAACTATGAAACCAACCTAGGTGTCCATCAACAGATGAATGAATTTCAATGTTATGGGAAATACACACAATGGAATTTTACTCAGCAATAAAAAAGAACAAATTTATGCCATTTGCAAGAAGATGGAAAGCCCTGGAGAATGTTATGATAAGTGAGATTAGACAAGCACGGCAAGTGAAGGGTCATATGTTTTCTCTAATATACACAAGCTAGGGAGTATTTTGGATACCAGAGGGACTCCAGATAACAGAGGAGAAACCTCAGTAGAGCCGTAGAAAAGGTAGGAGAGGAGGAAGACTGAGGTTCATTAGTGGAAACACTACTATCGCCTAGGACTAGTGTCAAGGACTGTGTGCATGTATGTTATTGTTAACGTGCATTAGGATGTGAGACTAAAATGTATCAATAAAAGCATAGAATGATTTTCTCTCATATGTGGAGGCTAAAGAGAAAATAGGACACAGAAGGGACTTTAGATAAAAGAGGTGAGACATCAACAGAACAGTGGATGGGGCTGGGAGAGGGAGGTCGGGAGAGGAAAGAAGAAAATTGGTGAAAGAAACAGTTCCGGTGATTCTATGTCCATGTATGAAGGTATCACTATTGACCTCACATGTCGGGGAAGGAGGGGGACGAGGATCTAGAGCCAAGTGCTGTGTGAGTGTTTGTCCATGGGCTCGAACCTCACTGTGATGTATAAATACAAGGCTCCCATGAAGTGGGGGAAAAACAAAGCAAAACAAACACAAAAAAGCACCAGATACACATTGATCCACTCCTTATACATCAGTCTCATTCCAATTTGGAAAGACTGACCTTGGATTCTTACTGATCAAGCAAGGTATTTTTTCCCATACTAGAAGAGTTAAGTTCAAAGATTCATTTTTTCCCTTCCCCAGGGACTGGTTATATTCAAGAATGCAGACACAAAATATAATAAAAAGCAATTGGACACTAATGAACTACTCATTTTTACTCGCACTGGCCATGCTTCTACGTGGGAGTAATTCTGTTTACGTCTCTAGAAGGAAAATCTGGGTTTCATTTTGTAAACTCAGAACAGAAATCAGCTGCCTGAATAGCTCCTGACACTGTCGCAGCATTTTAGGGAAATTCCGTGTATCGCACCGTTTCTGATGACGCCCCTGAGCAAAAATGTGTTGTTCCTTTATGAAAGAGAAACTCTACTCTGCCCTTAATCTGACAAGTCACTTGTGAAAGCTGAATCTAGAGTTGATTTGCTCCCAATTCCCAGAAGAACAGTCATGCAAGTTCTATTTATAGATTAAGACTGGTCGCCACAAAAATCCACAATAACAAAAGATGGCTGCCCCCCAAGGGGATAACTTACTTAAAGAAAATCCATTGATCGCCAGGAAAGCACAGAGCACGTCTTGCCTCTGAGGAATGTGACCTGTGTAACATCCCCCCCTCCTCACGTAACAGTTCTGTACAGGCCTTCTTCACAGGCTTAATCCAAACCTTACTTGCTGCTTTGCCCGATCTGTTTCTGGCAGATGGTATTTTGTGGGGCTGGATTGAGTTAAGATAACCAGACAGCTTCAGTGGTTAGAAACACGAACCTATGAATGGAGGCATGGCAGACACAAGTGCTCTTTTTTCAAGCAAGGCTAAGAAGGGCACCCATTGAAGCCACTAGGGTAACGTCCCTTGCCTTTGGCCCTAAAAATATTTAAAACAATTTCACAACATGAAGAAACAACAACTCATTCTTTCTGCAGATGAACATCTCACACAGTGTTCTTGTCACTAGCACTCCTGTCTGCAAGCCTCATGTCCCATATACTTAATTTAAGAAAATAAAGCTGCTTAGGGCAGGCAAGGTGGCACATGCCTGTACTCCCAATCCTTGCAATGCTGAGACAGGACTGCAGGCGCAAGTACAGCCTCAGCAACTTAGCAAGACTCTCGGCAACTTAGCGAGGCTCTGTCTCAAAACAAAAAATAAAATAGGGCTGGAAGTACAGCTCAGAAGTAGAATGATCCAGCCGGGCGTGGTGGCGCATGCTTGTAATCCCAGCACTCCGCCAACATTCGGGAGGCTGAGACTGGGGGATCGCAGTTTGCGGACAACCTCAGCTACTTAGTGAGGCCCTCTGCAACTTAGTGAGACCCTGCTTCAAAATAAAGAATAAAAAACACTGCAGAGGGTGTAGCTCGAAGGTCAAATGCCTCTAGGTTCCATCCCCAAACCCACAAAAAATAAAAAAATAAAAAGTAGAATGATCCTAGGTTCAGTCCCCAATACCACACAAAAAAGGAAATAAAAATAAAGTCACTTAGATATCATGATTCTCAGGTATCAATCAGAATGACAACATAAGTCAAAATCCTGTGATTCTTTTTCTGGCCCTCCTCCACTCCATCCTCACCCTCAGTTGTCATCAGTCCTCATGAGGTACACACCTGATACCTAGACCTTTCATCATTCCAGAACAGTTGATACAGGCATTGGTACCCTCAAAGAGTTGGGCCAACACTGAGACCCACGGGCTCTGCAAATATCCTCCAATCTGAAGCCATGTCCCATCTCAAGGATTTCTAGAAGAATACTCCAATCCAGGGCGTTCAGGACTCCTCAGGCCCCTGCGCCCCCAGGGCCCCAAGCACCTCGTGGAACTTCAGGTGCTTGTGAGTCTTTCCTCACTACCTATGACAAGACGAGGCTGTAGGAAAATACAGAAAATAAGGGGGAAGCCAGGGGTCCAGATGTACTAGCAAGACACGAAGTGTAAAACTCATAGAAATAAAAAGATAAATCCACAGAAATGTATGAAGAGCCCAGGATCTAGATTCACACCCACACATGTACATACATGCACACACATGGATTTACTGTGTACTTGAAGTATTGTAAATTGGTATTTCATCTATAATCCCAGATATTCAGGAGATTGAAACAGGAGGATCATAAATTCAAGGCCAATTTCATCAACAAAATGAGACTTCATCTCAAAAAATAAAATAAAATTGGTGTTTCCTGGAGAAAAGGTAATTATCTCACATGAATGTAGCAATGAAGTATCACCTTAGGTAAATTAAAGATTAATTCTTATATCTTAAATTTAAATAAGTTCTAGAGAGATTGAAGTTTAAATATAAAAATAATATTCATTAAATAATCAAATAGAAATGAGTAGGATTTTTTTTATAATTCTATCATGAGAAATGTCAGTGGAATTGTTTGTTTTGGGCGCTTTTTAAAAGAAAAAAAAAAAGGTATTGGAGATTGAACCCAAAAACATTTTACCTTCAAGCTATACCCCATTCCTTTTTATTTTTTATTTCAAAACAGAATCTCACTAAATTGCTGAAATTGGCCTCCAACCTGTGATCTTCCTATGTCAGCCTCCCAAGTACTGAGATTACAGATCTGTGCCACCACACTTGGCTGAGAAAAATAGATTTTTTTTTTTTTTTTGCAATACTGGGGATAGTACCTAGAAGCATTCTACCTCCAAGCTACACCCCAACCCTATTTTTTCATTATTTTGAAACCGGGTCTCACTGAATTGCAAAGAGCTTCACAAAGCAGTTGATGACGTGTCCACGAACCATGATCCTCCTGTCTCAGCCTCCCAAATGCTGGGATTACAATCATGCGCCACCACGCCCGGCTGAGAAAAAATTTTAAGCACAAAAAATACTTATATTTTACAAGAGAAACAATAAATGTATTTGGCAATATAAAAATTTGGAACTTGCCTATGGCAAAATAAAATGACCTGTGACATGTGTCATACTATAAAGGTCATTAATGACTTAGGGGAAATATCTGCAATGCATCTTTTTAAAGGCAAAGAAAGGGATCCTCCAAACCAATAAGGGAAAGACACACTTCTCATTAAAAAAAAAAAAAATGGGCAGAAAACAAGGAGGCTACTCATAAAGGTAGAAATGTAGACACCGTGAAACGCTGTTAGAGATCAAAGGCAGTCATATTAACAACAATGATGTATCAGTTTTCACCTATCAGATTGGCAGAAACTAAAAAGAGTGATACTACCCAGGGTTAGCAAGGCAGAGAAAATAAAGCCCTTTCATCCACTGCTTGTGGGAATGGAAATTGATAGTCCTTTTCAGAGGGCAACCTAAGCACTGGGTATCTGAATCCAAAATACACATATCATTTGACCAGCAATTCCACACGTGAGAATCCAAAAACGACAGGTATGGGAAGGCGAAGGCACACAGCCTTGAGAGCCACTCCTGGGCAGGATGTGACTGCAGATATCCAACAGGCCCCGAGCACCCGGGAGCACAGAGTGGAGGTTCTTAAACATTTCCAAGAGGAGGGAATGCTGGAGACCAGTCAGGGGAGACAGGTGGGGGAGGAAAGAAACAGGGATGAGGGTTGAGGACCACAGACAACACTGCACAGTTGCAGGTAAAAGCTGGGACAGGGATCCTGTAAGAAGGGGCCAGAGAGGTACCAGTGGTAAGCATATTAATGATGGCTACGAAGAGTGCCCACTTTGTGGGTGAGACAACTGAGATTTGGTTACACGGGTCAACACAGCTGCTGACGTGACTTGCTAAGGACGGAGCTGGAATTTGAGCCCAGGTTCATCTATCTATGGAGTCTGGACCATGGTAAAGAATTTGGGCTTCATCTCAGTCACTGTAGGATGTTTGTGCATGGTTAGGTTTGCTGTTTGAAAAATCTTTTCTGGAGGCAGTATGGAGAGCAGATCAGAGGCATCGCAGGCAGAAGAGGGGGAAAGTAGTCAAGAGTCCATGGCAAAAAGACAGGATAGGGCAGATGACATGGGAGACAATCAGTGGTAGGATTAAAAGATATTTAGTAGTTGCCAGGCATAGGGGCCCATACTTGTAAGCCCAGTTATTGGGAGGCTGAGACAGGAGGTTGCCTCAGCAACTTAGCGAGACCCTGTTACAAAATAAAAAAAAATCAAATAGGGCTAGGGTGTAGCTCAGAGGTAGAATGCCCCTGAGAGTCCAATTCCTAGTGTGTGTGTCTCTCTCCCTCTCCCTCTCCCTCTCCCTCTCCCTCTCCCTCTCCCTCTCCCTCTCCCTCTCCCTCTCCCTCTCCCTCTTCCTCTCTCTCTCTCTCTCTCTCTCTCTCTCTCTCTCTCTCTCTCTCTCACACACACACACACACACACACACACACACACAATACTCAGAAGATAAGATTCACGGACTTGTAGACCTGTTGCACAAAGTGCAGAAGGAAGGGAAACGTCGGGATGAGCTCATGCTATTGTCAAAAGAATTGCCTAGTACCCCTTGAACACAACTTAACTTCTTTTTTTGCTCCCACTCTTCCCTCCCTCTGAAATATCATCTTTTTCTCCAAGATAACATTCCATCCATCCTCCAAAGCCTATCTCAAATGCCACTCTTTCATGAAGTCTTCACTGAAACTCTCCAGGGAAGTGGAGGCATTTCCTTGTTATCTGTATTTGCCTTTATCTGTCTGATAGTTAATCAATTATGTAGATATCTTGTTTTCTTCCCTGTCAGCCTCAGGATGGCCACCTCGTACCCCTTTCCATATTTTCTGCAATACCTAAAAGTCTCTTATGCCTGGTAGACATCTAAATAGTTAGAATAAAGAAAACAAACAGATTCTTACTTTCCCCCCTTAGATTTTTGCCTTCTCCACTTTAAACTCAGAAATACTATAAACGTTTCTTGCTCCAGCAGAAACCGAGAGTTGGAAGGAAGTTTTGGAATGCCTGCAGGAGATTTTCTTAATCCTCAACTGACTGATAACAGCACAGGAAACAATCTTTAGGAAAACACAGCGAAGAGACAGTGGGGTCCTATTACCACTTCCTTGTATATGGAACAGAACATTTCGAGAGTAATTCCCAGTGGAATGTCTTCTCAGTGTGTATAAATAATCACGGTCAGCTCGGTGAAAGTGTGTTTCCAAGATGAACTGATAAACTAAGCAAGATAAAGGAGGTCAAGTGGGCAAGATGAATTGCATGGCGTTTTTATAGACGCGGTACTTCACTGGGCATTTTCCTGGAGAGCAATAGCAGGACAGCTCAGACGCTTTACACACCGACCTCATTTTAGGGAGCACAATGTCAAACTTTAATCTAAAAAGTAATGATGAGCAGGGCGTGGTGGCACACGCTTGTAATCCCAGCATTTGGGAGGCTAAGACGGGAGGATCGAGGTTCGCGGACAGCCTCAGCTACTTAGTGAGGCCCTCTGCAACTCAGTGAGACCCTGTTTCAAAATAAGGAATAAAAAAACAGGGTTGGAGGTGTGGCTCAGAGATAGAATGCCCCTGGATTCCATCTCTGGTACTGCAAAAATAATAATAATAGTGATGATGATGATGATGATGATGATGATGATGATGATGGATGAATGAACTAGAAAAAATAAATAAATAAATTAGGGGAAGATTACTTACAGAACTAAAGTAGCTCTAATTCTGAAGGACAATCATAGGCATGTGCTCCTGCAAGCCAGAAGGCTGGTTCTTAGGGAAAATGAATCTCCCCAACACCTGCCACCTGAAGGCTTTGGTCATTGTGATGCCATAACAAGGCCCCTGTGGAGTTGTTCTTCCTTTCAGCCACTCCAGAGACCAAACCAGAATTTCCCAAAGCATGTCACCTGGAACAGCATTCGCCAAAAATCCTTTATGAAAAGGAGGGGAGAGCTCCCATGGTCGTGGTCAAATACATTTCTGAAATGTTGACAGTTTTAATATCCATTAGAGAATCACAGTGCACCTTGCTCTGAGGGTGGTTTATAAAGAACTATTACAATATGCTTTTGCTTGCCTTGAGCACCTGTTTTCCCACCTCATTTGATCATAGGACCTTTTGAGATGTGCAGAAATAGATTCCAGTAGCAACAGATTGAAATAATGCTGCCCAAAACCACTTGGGAATCTCAAGACCGCACTATTTCTGTTCCTCCTTCCTTCCTCAAACTTTAGCAGCCGCACTGCTCACTCCTCAGAGCCCACAAAGATGACTAGAGGACCTGAAGACATAATTTATATTAAATTGCTATTGGGTAATGGTTTGGGTATTATTTCCCTAGAAGCATTCAGTGTGTGTGTGTGTGTGTGTGTGTGTGTGTGTGTGGTGGTGTGTGTGTTTTGCTGGAGTTTGAAGGTCGAAACCAGGGGCAGTGTGCCTCCAAGCTACACCTCTTTTATTTTTATTTAGAAACAGGATCTTACTAAGCTGCTGAGGCTGACTTTGGATCTATGATCTTCCTGTTTACAGGTTCCTGATTACAGGTGTGTGTCACCACCCCCAGGCTTTTTGAAATATAACGATTTAGTTCAAAGCAACAGTGCAATGTCAAGGGCCTTATGCTTATGTGTAGCAGAAGTCACTTCTCCATGCTAAGCTCAGCACTCAGACAGTGGAGGGAAATTCCTCCTTTCTCCAAGCTATCCCAGCAACTACAGCAACAACTAAGGGCCCTGCGCAACTCATTCATAACTTGGTGCTAGAAGGCACCCCCAGCTCTGGCTGGCTCACTCTTCTTGCATCAGAAATCAAAACAAAAGCTGTTTCCATTTCCCTGAATCCTAAGCTGGGGGGAAAAACAATCAGCCATCCTCTTTCATAGAGCCCACTGCATCCCCTCCCTTTCCTCTTTACCAACTATCACCCTTTATGTAACCACTGTTTCCTTCTCCATCTCATCCACCAGACCTTAAAGTTCACGAAGTCAAAATGCTGTCTGTCCTATCTCCTTCTGTAGGCCTAGAACCTAGCCCAGGATGGGATATAGAAAACCAACCTCCTAAAGAATAGAGAAAGAGTGTGTGTGTGTGCATGTGTGTGTGTGTGTGTGTGTGTGTGCGCGCGCGTGGGTGCATGTGTGCGTGGGTGTATCCTATGGAGCTAATCACCTCATTTTCAAGGAGAAGAAGAAAGCATGAAAATGGGTACTTGAGTGAAAGTCCATGATCGCATTGAGCTGCACACACTGAGCATTACTATATAAGGCATTATAGGAGAATCTGCAGGGAAACAGCAAGCCTAGAAGATTTAGTTCTTATCTGCAAGGAATATAAAATAATGAAGTGGCAATAGTAACCTTCCCATCTCCCCTTCAACATGACTCACCATACAGAGACCTGAGCATGTCCTGGACACGGGGCAAGTTGGCCTATTGTCTGCCAATCTTCTAATTAAGAACCCTAATCCTTATCCCCAATGCCAACAACTTACAAAAAGTGCTTTCCTACTGCGAGGAGGGCAGCCCAGAGAATCCCTGACTGAATTAGCATGTTTCTGCTACTCCATACTGTCCTGCCACTAGCACAGAGGCCCCAGGGTAAGGGATGAGGTGCCAGGGGGCTGAGGAAGTGGGCGGGGGCTGCAGCCTCTGCTGGTGTGTGTGATATCAGCCGAATGGAGAACATCTGGGTCCTGTCAGAGTTTCCCAGAGATCTTCTCTGTCTAACTGTAGTGTGAGTAAATTAAGATTGATAAATTGTATGGCTCTTTCTGGCTTTAAAGATCCCAGATGCTCTGCTAAATTAACGGTCGCTCTATCCCCACTCAACCTGACACCAAAACAGAACCTTGGAAACAAACCAGAATCCCACTCCCCCAACTGTGTGCACACACCCAGCACAATGCAGCTTCTGTAGCCTGGATGCCCCTACGTAGATTTGTGTAGTGGGTGATTCAGCACATGTGTGTGGGGGGGGGGGGTGTGGGTGTGCGCACACGCGTACGCGTGCGCATGCACCTGGACATGTGCATATGTGCACACATGTTTTCAGAATAGAACTTCTCTTTACCAGAAGGCACATGTATATATAATTTTGGCCAACAAATGTGTATCTGGAAATATAATTGCTTAACTTGCCCAGAGTTCCTTAAAACACCAAACTGTTCATTACAGAATAATTTCAAAAAAAAATGAGATCATTTCTATCACTTGAAAATTCTCATTTTACCCAAGTACAGCACATTGCTAATAATACCTAAGAGTGTTCTGTTCTTCCTCTCTGGCGCTCTGTGCAGTAACCCAGTTCTCTTATGGCAGACAGCATGGTTTGTTTATATCAGTAGAAAACAATCATATATTCTTGAGGAAAAGAATCTGAAGCAATTAGCTAATGCTCTTCTGTCCCTGTGAGATTCTAGAGATTAAATACCACTGAAGGATGCCCTGTTGGTGGTCGCCCAGAGGCCCCCAAGCATGCATTTGCAAATGAGGTATGTCTCCTGCGGGTGCTTCCCTCAGAATGGAACTGACCAGAAGGAACTATGCCAAATAAAAGGTGAGCATCCTAGGTCAACACCAAAGATAATGAAGAAATGTCCTACAAATTCAGACCATTCATTCATTTCTGTAGGCCCTTTCGGATAAGGGCAAGAGAGGGAATAGAGTTTGACTTCTATATGATCACCTCCAAAGCCTAAAATGTTCCCAAGCATACCTCAGTTCCTGGGCCAGGGTTGTTAATGATGTAAACAATAAATGTGCACCCAAGCTCGTCCCTGCAAAACTCGCAGTCTTCAAGTGGGAGGATCCCCAGCAGGACAGCCATATTGCTTTCTTTGGCTGCTCATCATTTGGTTTTCAAAGTTCCCTCCCTTCCAGAACCCATGGTAATATCAGCAAGCCAGCTTTCACCCATCATTGTTCATTCATTCATTCGCTTGTTCATTCATTCCACAAGTATCTGTGGAGGGCTTCTTCTATTCTACATGCTCGGAAATGCTGGTGAAAATCAGATGAAACTGGGCATGGTGGCACACACCTGTAATCCCAATACTTTGAAGGCTGAGACCAGAGGATGGCAGGTTCAAAGTGAACCTTAACAACTTAGCAAGAATCTCCACAACTTAGTGAGAACCTGTTTCCAAAAAAACTAAAATTAGAGCTGAGGGTATAGCCCCTGGGTTCAGTCTTCAGTATCACATAGACAAAAAATGAACAGACCAATGATTCTCAAAATGCGGGGTGCAGATCAGAATCACGAGCATCACCCAGACTTGCTAGAAAGGTAAACTTCTGGGCTTTACCTCAGACCTGGGAAGTAGGGCTCCAGCAGTCAATTTTTTAACAGATCATCCAGAAGAACCAAGTACACATTCATATTAGAAAACCATACCTGGTGTTGTGCTGTGTATTTGTAATCCAAGCTCTTTGGAATGCTCAGACAAGTGGATTACTTGAGCCCGGGGTGCACTGCTAAATCAGTGGTCGCTCTACCTTCACTCAATCTGGCATCAAAACAAGAGTTCAGAACCAGCCTTGGTAATACAGAGAGACCCCATCTCAAAAAAAAAAATTGAAGAACCCCTGGCAAAGACTAGGCTGTACCTGTAGAATGCACATTTTATAGATGAGGAAGGCAATAAATACATATGAACTGTGCAACATAATATCAGGCAATTATCAATGCTTTCTTAAAGTAAATCAAGGAGAGAGGGAAAGAGTGATGGGGTACTATTTTAGGTAATGCAGTTGGAGGGAAGGGGGATGACCTCCTTCAGGAAATGGCACCAAGGCAGGTGATGGACGAAGGGCGGGTAGGGACATATGGCTGTCTGGCTCAGAATCATAGTCCTACAATCTTTTTCCCTGCAGACTTTCCAGATAAATATCAGACCACACTGGAGGGAAGCTGTCTTATCAGTCATTCTAGAATGCCAATGGAGCTTTGAATCTTAAGGGGGAAAGAGTGAAAATCAAACACCTTCTGCAAACCGACCACTTAAGTTTAGAAATCAGAAGATACCAAGAGTTGAAAGACTCAAGAATTTCAGTTATCATTTGAAAGAAACTCTGAGAATGAACTTCTTCATAGTAAATATTATGAAAATACAGAAGAGGCTGCCAAAGAAGATGTAGAACTGCTCTCTTGAAGGAAAGAGCATTCTCTGACGCTCATGGCTCAAAGTGTGACATTGGTGGGAGGCAGGAATGGACAAGAGGATCCTTTGGGGCCATACTTGTCCGCAAGATCAGAAACATCTTCAGATCATTTTAAATGCTTTTTATGAAATTTGCAATTTAGCAAAGACCCTGTTTCAAAAAAAAATAGGGCTGGGGGCAAAGCTCAGAGGTTGAACGCTCTGGGTGTAGAGTAGGGGGGGACAGACATCTCTCCTGCATTCCTCTTTTAAGGGGGTTGCCTGAAAACTGGCATGAAAAATGTATAACTGGACTGTTGACTGGAATGATAGAAACATAGGGAATGCAAGCCCTGCTCCTTCAATATGTATTTATGGAACGTTTCTTAGACACAGGAAACAGCCAGGCAATTTGAGGACTTGGGTAAATCAGATAGGTGCTGGTTCTGCCCTTTGGGAGGTTACAGAGCTGTAGGAAGAAAAACAGCCAGCATTTTCCTGAAGATCAGAGCTACTTTGGTGGCATAGCCATAAGGTAAAAGAATAGATTTCCTAGACGGGCATGGTGGTGCAAGCCTGTGGTTCCAGCAGTTCTTGGGAGGCAGAGACAAGAGGATCGCAGGTTCCAGGCCAGCCTCAGCAATTTAGTGAGGGTCTCCGCAAGTTAGCAAAACCCTGTTTCAAAATTCAAAAATAAACAAATAAAAAGGGCTGGGGTGTGTAGCTCAGAGGTAGAATGTCCCTGGTTTCAATACCCATTTCAAAAAAGAATAGGTTCCTTAACTTACCACCCAAGACTGTCTCCACCAATCCATACTGGCTTTGGTGAGATTCAATATTGCATGTGTTTGTTGTTTGCGGGACCACATGAACTACATGCAATTTTCCGGAGTCAGACTTAGACGTGTTCCTCCGTTTAACCTCCATACCAGTAGTGGACATAGATAGGTGTTTATATGCCTGGACTACTAGATGCATAATAAATTTTATAACTGAATGAATTGCACACTTGAGGTTAAGAGATTAGTACAACTCCCATTTTCTACTAAATACCTTTAATTTGCATTTAACTTGCTTGCCCTCACATACTTTATAAGACAAAGAGGTCAAAGGGATAAAGGTGACTTAAATAACAGAAGATTTTGTTTTCCTCAGATCTGATCTTTCTTTTTGTAGTCCTAAATAATGAAAGTCACACAGGCAGAAACTATTCAATCCTACTCTTTGGCAGAAAAAATAAGTGACACCTTTGGAATTGCTATAACCGGCATTAATTCATTGATCTCTTCCCACTTACGAAGAGGCAAAAAGAGCCACTTTGTAGATTTTCTATGGCTTGTCAAGAAACCAAAGTGATATATAGATAATCTAAACAGCTATGTGTCACTGAACAGCCCGCCTAATTGGCGTTTAGTGCGACCGGTGTTCTTAAAGGCAAATCCAATTTAGAGACATGATTCCCATTGTCCCCAAAGCTTTGGCTGCGTCCTCAAATGTTCCTCAACAGAAATGGGCTTAATTTTTAACTCCTGTTGAATTTCCCAAGGTGCCACATAGCTTTTCGGTCTTCTCTCGGTTAGAAATATAGCCAGACGTTTGAGGTAAATGGCCAATAATTATTGAGATTTTGGAATTCCTGACAGTCTGTAGGATAATTGTTTAATAAGTCTAATAACTATACGGACAGCGCACATGAATGTCTTTAATGCTTCTTAGTAATTAAAGGCATTCTTCCAAGGCCCATTCTTTGCTTCATTATTATTATTCTATTGTTATATTCTCTTATTTATTACTATTATTATTAGAGTATAGTATCCTATACTATTATTCTGTTTGAATTTGATGTTTCTCAGGCTCAGCTGGAAGCCCCCGCCGTGCTGCTGCCCCTGGCCAGGATCAGCAGAGCCGCCTCCCACCGTGACACTTTATTAAGTGGCTCCAGGCAACAATGCCGTGAACAAGGAGACTCTGTGCCTCCTTGTCCTCCGATCAGCTATGGTGTAAAGTGAATGAATGATCCCCGGGCTTTGCCTTCACTGGGCCACCTCCTTCCCAGCCTCCTAGCCCAGGTCATCCAAATGATATCTCCTTTTTAATATTGGGAAGAGCAAGACAGGACCAGAGGTGTTGGTCCTCTCAATGGCTAGACGGGTCCAGTCAGACCTACTTCTCTCTGACCTCCAGCAGAAACCACTCAGCCTGGAAATTTCCACAGATCAGTTACCTCTCAGAGTCACATGATTTTTAAGAAGAAACAAAGAAGGGCAAGGATTCAGAAAAAGATGTGATTTGAGAGCCGGGCGTGGTGGCTATCCATGGAGACAAGAGGATTGCAGTTCGTAGCCAGCCTCAGCTAGTTAGTGAGGCCCTCTGCAACTCAGTGAGACCCTGTTTCAAAATAAAGAATAAAAAATTGGGATGGGGGTGGATTCAATCTTCAGCACCACAAAAAAAGAAAAGGAAAAGGACATGATTAGAAAGGTGTAAAAGATTCTCACCTTTCTTCTTTGCCCAACTAGACTTGCCTCTAACTTCTGATAATATGATCAGCCCCTCTTAACCTGCACGGCATCTGTACCTAAGTTCCAGGGCTAGCCTCTTCTTTGAAAATGGTTCCAAAGGCTGGCCCGTCTCATGCCTGAGCAAGGCTAAAGAGCCCTTAACAGAGGAAGACTGGCAGGGTCACCTTCCCATCCCACTAATGCCCCCTGCACGGAGCGGCATACAGCCACAGCCTCCGGGGGCAGTTGATCCCAGAGGAAGCCACAGGTCTGCGCTCCTGTGAGCCAGGCTTGGACTGGACAAGACACCTGGCCCGACCAGAGTCACAGGAGCCAGCAGGAAAGGAAGTACAGACTCCCAAGAGAGTGCTCCTGTGTGCTCACCGCTCCCTCCACGACACCCTCTCATTTTCAATCTGTAACTTCTTCATTCAGATTTCTCTATATACGATATATATATATGATTTCTCTGCTTATTTGTTTGCATATGGTCTATAATGAAACATTTGCACCTGAATCAACATTATCTTTGAGCTTCACCTCCTCTGAATAACACACACAGTGTGTATTATTCTGCCCCCAAGTTGCAAATTTCTGGAAAAGATGATTCAGATCCAGCTTTGGAAGTTATTCACCCACAGACCATTATCTGTGACCAAAAGGGTAAAATCATACAGTAATTACAGCTGCCCTAACTGGGCTCAGGCAGGAGCAAAGTCTCTATAAAAGGGTTATAGAAGCAGGGTATGGGGGCACATGCCTGTAACCCCGGGCTGAGACAGAAGGATTGCAGGTTCAAGGCCAGTGCCAGCAACTTATCAAGGTCCTCAACGATTTAATGAGATCCTGTTTCAAAATTAAAAATAATATTGAGCTGAGGTTGCAGCTTAAAAGTTAGATGTAAATAGCCATGGCATCATAAGAAAAAAAACAAATATTTGAAAGCAGCTTGGAAAGGTGAATTGTATTTTTTGTAAAAAGGGATCCTGCCACTAGTAAGTCAGGGACATAGGAGCAGCTGGGTGTTTATTTCCAGCACAGGGTTTCTGTGCTGTGCTCCTATTGGTGGGAACAGAGCCTCACAATCCTTACACCATTGGCTGAAAGGGATGCCAGGGGAGAGGTTGGCGCTCAGTTTCCAGGAAATGCTATCTTTACAAAGATACAAGCACACGGCAGTTTACACAATGGTAGTTTTACAAAATGGAGTCTAAGCCAAACTATGCCTTTGATAGAAAAGATCTAATTATATTCTTACAAGTTATATTTCCAATAACACACACACACACACACACACACACACACACACACGCACGCACACACACACGCACGCACACACACACACAAGTGTGGGCAGAAAAATATAGAATGGGGAGAAATTAATAAAATCCCTTGCCCAGATTATTAAAATACATTTTCTAATCACCCATAAGAATGCATCATCCACTACTCAGTGAGGCCCTTTACAACTCAGTGAGACCCTGTTTCAAAATAAAGAATAAAAAATAGGGCTGGGGATGTAGCTTGGCGGTAGAATGCCCCTGGGTTCTGCCCCCAGTGCCAGAAAAAAAAAAAAGCATCATCCAAATCTCCATCTCTAGGGAGTGTGTAGTTGACTAAAGGACCCATCATTGTATTTGCATCAAGGTCCCCCAGCTAACAGCACCGCTGGGCACAAATGGGAGACCTGACACTCCTCTGAGGCGTGGGACCCACCTTTGCTCAAGAACCCTACAACCCCAGTGGCCTTGTTGAAGCTGCCTTGAACTGCGTGGCCATTTTGGACATCTCCATCCTCCCTTCCTTACCCGGTCCTTACCTGGATCCTCACCAGGGTCCCATTTCTAGGGCAGTGAGATGGTCTCAGAGCATCCTGGCTCCCATCCCACTTTCTCTGCCACATGTTCCTTCTATACAAATGTTTGCACATCAGTCTCATCTTGGCATCTACTTCTCAAAGGCCCCCTACTAACCTAGCATTCGAAGAGCCAGGAGATTTCCAGGCAGCACAGCTCAGAGACGGCTGGTACACCTGGCAGGTCTCATCTTCCTTATTGCTACTTTTATCACCCTCTTCAAAACATGTTAATCAAGCCGGGCATGGTAGTGCACACTTGTAATCCAACAGCATTCGGGAGGCTGAGACCGGAGGATTGTGGTTTGCGGACAGCCTCAGCTACTTACTTAGAGAGGCCCTTTGCAAATCAGTGAAACCCAGTTTCACAATAAAGAATAATAAATAGGGCAGGGGGTGTAGCTCGGAGGTAGAATGCCCCTGGGTTTCATCCCCAACACAGAAAAAAAAAATGTTAATCACAGCTCAAACTGGGTAGTATTCTATCATTTTTAGATGCCGCCCATCCAAAAACAAACAAACAAACAAACAAAGCTGTCTCCAGGCTTGTTTTCAACTGACTCTGATTTCTTCCTCCACACTAGCCCTGTATCACTTCACCAACTTCCAACTCCCCACTTCAGATCAGACGATAAAGTTTATTTTTTATTTCTGTCATCTATAACAATAGTAGAAACTTCCTCTGAGATTTAAAATATAACTGATCCCTCCCATCCCAGTGTGACCCCCTTTTGAATGGCCATAGCTAGGGAACCCTTTCTTGCTAAGGTCCTGTGGTAGCACAGCAAAAGCCTAAAAAAATAAAAAATTTATTGCTTAGGTGTGTGTGTATTTGTGTAACTAGGGACTGAATCCAGGGGCATTCTACCCCCAACCTTTTATTTATTTATTCATTCATTTATTTATTTTGAAAAAAAAGTTCTCACTAGGATGCTAGGAGTCTTGTTTCATGGCTGAGACTGTCCTCAAACCCCTGGTCCTCCTGTCCCAGCCTCCCAGCCTCCCATGTACGGGGATGACAGATGTGCACCAGCACACCATGCGAAGGTCCTCTGTTATTAATGCAGCGGCTTCCTTCTGCCTCTTGCAGATCCCTGTTGGTCTTTGCCCATCTTAATAACTCCTTTCAAAGTGTCAGCCTCTCCTCATTCCCTGGCCACTTCTTCCTTGTTGGGGACACTGGAATCCAAAGCCTGTTTAGAATGGAGCTCTTTCCCGAGCTAAAAGAAGGCAGCCTCACAAAATCAAGCTCGGAATCTCCAAATCAACATTTTAGAAAGGCAGCCTTATGCTTTGGTGATTAGGAAGAAAAATAAACACCTCCCCAGGGAGGTGGTGTCCTTTCTTTGATGAGCGCTGAGTAATTCAGGGTCTCCTTGGGAGACATTTCCTCCTGCGGTGAGGAGCGGGAGTCCTGGGGAGGGTCACAGCTCAGGATGAGAGGAGCGTCCCCTTCTCTCCCCTGAGCCGCAGGCACTGTCCTGCAGGTCGTACACAGGGAACATATTATTTTCTCAGTGATGTAAGATTTGGCTCCAGTTCATGGACACTTGGGGCGGTTTACATGGCTGAGCCAAAATCCTTGCAGAGTGATGCTCAAAGAGACTGGGGAAGTGAGAGCCCCTTGTGTGTGTACAAACAAGACCGTGCCATCAAGGGAAGAAGGGCTTTGGGTTTTATGCTTTTCCCCCCTTTAACTAAGGCTGCAAACCTGTCTCCAAACTCACTTCCTACCAGAAATGGACTAGAGACCTAATCCATGCAGGACAACCCGGACATGTTCCCCAAAGAGCTTGCCTGTCACCGCGAAGTGTGAAGGAAACTCGTCCCTCAGGATATGACCATCAACCCCTGAGCTTCCCCGGGGATCTGGCCAGTGCACTCAGGACACTCAGCTTAGGAGTGACTATCCTATTCCCTTGTTTAATCTAAATGACTAGAATAGAAAGCTTTCATAGGCAAAAAATGACAGGCTTTTTTTTTTTCTACTGCTTGTTCCTGTTTCCAGTTTATCGTCTTCAGGGAATGTCAAAAAAGTAAATATTATCTATAGCTATTTCCTCTTATCAGAGGCTGCATGTATGCGGCTTTATGTCCCCAAAGGCTTTGCAGCCTTTCCCAAGGAGGCCTTCTCAAACATTCCCGCTGCAGTTATTTATTGTGACATTTCCAAAATAAACAACCATGCAACCAAAGCACAGCCTTCCAGAGACGCCGAGGAGCGGGTGGGACGCCTGCCCGGGGAGCGGAGCAGCTGATCCCCTCAGCCCACGGAACCCCATTCAGTTGCTCCAGCCACCCGCACAGGCCTTAGCTGTCTCACTTTCCACCCCACTAAAACGCAGCCACTTTGCAACACAGGAACTCTCCTTCCTACAGAAAACGCTCTTGCTGTCTTGCTGATATCCACACTCCACACGCATGGCTCAAGCAAGAGTTTGTTGTTGTTGTTGTTGTTGTTTGTTTTGTTTTTAGTATGTCCCAACTGAAACTTCAATGCTTGTTAATCAAGTTCAACTCTGGGTTGCAAACAACCTCACCAAGAAGAAAGGAATTTTATCCTGATTGGGATGGGCACAATCTCTTCCATCCAGAAGTATTCTTTCTAAATCTGAACTCCATCGCAAATCTCCTAAAATGGAAGAAGCCAAGTGTTAAGTGTGGGGAGAAGAAAAGTCCTAGAATCAATGACTAAAATGGCAATGGAGCAGATCCAGGCTTTGGGGGTTACAACAGCTCCTGAGGATGGGAGAGAAGCAGAAGGATTCTGGACACATCGCATATTTTATTATTTATTTATTTATTTATTTATTTATTTATTTATTTATTTATTGCAGTACTGGATCCAAGCTACTCCCTCAGTCTGATTTTTTATTATTTATTTTGAAACAGGGTCTCACTGCGTTGCAAAGGGCCTCACTAAGTAGTAGCTGAGGCTGTCCCCGAACCGCGATCCTCCTGTCACAGCCTCTCAAATGCTGGGATTACAAGTGTGCAACACCACACCGGGCTCCCACATTTTATATAATGGACAATGCTTCCAAGAACAGCTTTATATCTCCAGATAATGTTTCAGGAATGAATTACCACTTTGCAGGTGAACTAAAACCTATAGGCATCCCTGCTGTTAAGCTAAATTCTTTTATCTGAAAACACTACGAGGAAATCATGGATTCCATTTATATACAGATTAGTATGAAATTATTGTGTCAATAGCTTGATTATTTCTCTCTATGTGTGCGATACTAGGATTAAACCCAGGGACACTTACCTCTGAGTTATGCCCCCACCCTTTAGTTATTTATTTATTTTTGTTTTTGTTTTTGAAACAGGGTTTCACTAGGTTGCTGAGAGCCTCACTACATTGATAAGACTGTCTTCAAACCTTCAATCTTCATGTTTCAGCCTCCCAAGCGCTCCCATGCCTGGCTTTAATGATTTATTTTTAATAATGAAGCTAAAATGAATGAGAAGACATATTATGTTATTTCCTTGTGAAAGTGGCTTGGTGATTAATTAGCAAGAAGCTCCTTTGAGGAAGGTGTCTGGCATCTTTGTTAATGGCCTGAAAGATGAAGGGAGAGTAGAGAAATGGAACAAAGTATGAGCAGAACCCAGAAGAAGAACCCAGAGAGAAGCAAAGTGCAATGCGAGGTGTGAAGTTTTAACCCAGGGAGAGCTATACATCCTATGGAAAATCATCCCCAGTGAAGATCTCAAAAAGGATGCGTAGAAGCCGGCCGTGGTGGCGCATGCTTATAATCCCAGCATTTGGGAGGCTGAGACCGGAGGATCGTGGTTCAAGGACAGCCTCAGCTACTTAGGCCTTTGCAAGCTAGTGAGACCCAGTTTCAAAATACAGAATAAAAAGTGGGATTGGGGGTATAGCTCAGAGGTAGAATGCCCCTGGGTTCTATCCCCAGGACCTCAAACAACAACAACAACAACAACAACAACAAAAGTCTGAGTAGAACTGGAAGAGAGGAAAGCAAGCTGCGGTGGTGTGGGAATTCATCAGTGCATTCATGCTGTGTGAGAGAGAAAGAAAGACCCATGTTCTTTGGTGATTAATGAAACTGCCGCTTCCTTTAAAAAGTTGATTTTTCCCTATCCCCTACAAGTTGATTTGTTTTCACATCCAATTCTATAAACAGAAAAACTAAATTTCAATGACTTAAAACAATGAAGTTAGTTAGGGCTGTCTTTAGCATAACAGATATTGGAACCAAGATGCTCAGCTGCCTTGGGGTGATGAGCCACGTGATACCCAAGTGCCGCGGTTATGTCTTGGACTTGGAAATGTTTGTGTTTTGATGTGCTGTGCTTGACTCTGTGTATAAAGATGACGATCTATGGAATTTTTTTTTAATTCAATGCACTTGTTTTAACAAAAAGAACTATGGAGGAAGAATGGGGTTAATGCAGCTCCATATGCAGGAAGAATTCTTGCATGTAAGAGTTCTTAACATAGCCAGACATGGTGACATACGCCTGTAATCCCAGTAATTGGAAGGATTGCAGGAGGATTGCGGGTTCATGGCCAGCCTCAGCAACTGAGCGCAGCCCTCTGTAACTTAGTGAGACCTTGTCTCAAAATAAAAAATAAAATAGGGCTGGGAGTATAGCTCAGTGGAAAGGAGAGGGCAAGGGGAACATTTTGGTGATATTTAGAGTGAACAAAAGGATGCTGGCCACAAGAATGACTGTATTTTGAAAAGGGTTTACAAAATTAATTAGCATAACCCACTTTATCCTGTCCTAGAGTGCCAACACCCACAATCGCCTAAAGATACTAAGATCACCTTAGAGGAACTGTGAAGAATGGGGCAAGGGACGCATCTGTGGAACTGACTAGAGTTTCCTGCCATGTTGGATAATACAGTTAGTCAAGAAGCAAGTTTTTATGGAGAATTATTGTACACCTGAGACTACTAGGACCATTTAAACACACTGAAGAAATGTGTACTAGGACTTTTTTAAGTGAAAAATCAAGCTTTGAAAACAATTAGTGAACAGAAGTCAGTGCAAAAATTGATTAATTATTGATACAGTCAGGAAGCCCCAGAGACATTGGTAAGAGAATGAGAGAAGGAACGTCCTTCCTAGAAGACCAGGTCCTGAGGGCTGCGGAAGATGTGACTAGGCAGGAACAGTGCCCTTTGCCATCCCATAAAAAGATAAAATAAGACCCCAACAAGGCTTTTAAGGACTAGGTTCGGGGGTTATGAGGATGATGTCTCCATCAGATCAGAGGGTCTAGGATGGGGGTAGGACACTAAACTTTTTTGGAAAGGCAGGATGGGGGCCGATAAAGAAAGACGTTCATGCTAGGCTGTGATGTTTGTATTTCATAATGAGAAAATAAGGAGCTACTCCAAATTTCTAAGCAGGCAATCAGGCCAACCAGCTAGTAAGACTAGCTAGCCCTCAAATCCAGGCAAGAGTAATGGGGATCAAGATGGAAAAGTGGTGGTTATGGGCAACACAAAGAGAGGGAGAGAAGACAAACATTCCAAAGCAAGATGAAGAAGACTTTTCAAAGGCACAGTTCATAGGACCTGGTGATTAACTCTCTAACCCACGTCTCTCCAAGACTGCCTGCCCCCAGGGACTTCTGCAATCCTCTGAGCAGAATACCCTGTGTAGTCATTTTCTCAGAACACTCTTTGCAGGGGGGCCAGTGTAGGGGGAAATATATATACCCTGGTTACTCAAAAGGCAATATTTAACACTTTTTCCTGAATCCAGGCATGATGGAACATGCCTGTAATCCTAGTACTTGGGAGACTGAGACAAGAGGATTGCAGGTTTGATGCCCGCCTCAGCAGCTTAGCAAAACGCTATATCAAAATTAAAAATAAATAAAACAAAGAAGGCTGGAGAGTGTAGCTAGCAGTAGAAAGCCCCTGAGTTCAATCCCCAGTAAAAAAAAAATTATACTGAAGACCACTATATATTTTTCCAAGAGTAAAATAACTGTGGGTTAAGCCTGAAAAGGAGATGATGAGATAGAGTGTGGGTTCTGTGGCTTGCTGGATGGGGATGAAGGCCCCCAAGTCCCATACTTAGGTTTGTCTCCTAGTCCTTAATATCACTGACCCCTAAGTGAGGCAAATGTGTGGCAAGGGTTCTTTCCTAAGGTGCACAGGGAAGAAGGATGGCAGGTGTCACCATATTCCCACCCTCCCCAATCCAGCCCCACATTCAAACTCTTAGCGCCTCCAGCTCAGAGATGTGCAATGGCACCGCCTCCCCAAAGGTCTCCGGAGACGCCACCCCCACCTGTCTATACAGAAGCCCTCATAGGCGTCTAACTCCCTGCCTTATACTGAGCTCTAATCTCATCATTCAGAATAAAAATAAAGCAGCTTACCACTCTGCCCCTCTGCCTTTAACCAATTACGGCAAGTCAAGAGGAAACACCAGTTAGGACCAGTTTTAAGACTGTCCACTGTTTCTGTTTTAATTGCTTCCTAATTGTGTGTTCTAGAACATCACACAAAAATCAATAACTGTCATTTTAACTGCACTCAGGTGACTGGTAGACTAGAAGATAATGACATCTTCCCTAATGCTCAGTCCTTGCCCGAGGGCTGACTTGTCTTGCATTGATTCAGAGGGTTCATGGAGCACAGTTCCTCATTTAATCAAAGTTTACCAGGAGAGGTCTTACAGAATTCTCTAGACTTCCCATTTTTATCACTTATTTATTGGTTTTGGTTTTGGGTACTGAGGATTGAACCCAGGGGCATTCTATCTCCAAGCTACACCGCAGCCCTATTTTACTTTTTTTTTATTTTGAAACAAGGTTTTTCTAAGCCTTTGAGGTTGGCCTGGAACCTATGATCTTCCTATCTCAGTCTCCCAAGTATTTGGATTACAGGCATGTGCCACCACTGCAGACTCTTCAGCAAATACTTTAAGAAAGAGAATTGCCAGGCATGGTGGCACACCCTTGTAATCCCCGCGCTTGGGAGGCGGAGACAGGAGGATTGCGCAGGTTCAAAGCCAGCCGCGCTGGCTTAGGAGACCCTGTTTCCAAAAATAAAATAGGTCTGGGAGTGTAGCCCAGAGGTAGAAGGCCTTCCAGGAGCCCCAGTACCACAGAAAGAAAGAAAGAAAGAAAGAAAGAAAGAAAGAAAGAAAGAAAGAAAGAAAGAAAGGAAGGAAGGAAGGAAGGAAGGAAGGAAGGAAGGAAGGAAGGAAGGAAAGAGAATTAACTATGGAAAATGTACCAGAAGGTCTATGGGGTTCGAGAAAAACTAAGATCCATTTAGTAGCATGTATGTAATTAATAGACTTGGCCAAAAGCATTTGGACAAATGGTAAAGACAAATCCTAATTAGAATTAGATTAAGAAAGAATGAGATGTTAAAAATGAAGATGTCTTTCCCCTACCCCCTGGGGATTCCCTACCCCCAGGGGTATTCAACCCCCGAGGTACACCCCCAGCATTTTTTACTTTTTATTTTGAAATAGGTCCCGACTAAGTTGCTGAGGCTGGCCTCAAACCTGCAACCTTCCTGTCTCAGCCTCCAGAGTGCTAGGATCACGGGTGTGCGCCACCATGCCCAGCTGGCTTGTTCTTTTAGATGATCACCTGTGGCTCAGTCTCCTCACTGAGGCTCATCTGAGGACCTTGTTCCTCATGCTCAGTTACTCTGTGCTCCAAGCTAACATTATTATCAGACTGAACCAAACAAATTTAATTCTGAAGACCAAAGGCAAAAGGAATGAAAGTAGAGCTTTTGTTCCTTGCTGAGCTCTGCTCCTTCTGTCTGAAACTCCGAAACCAAGCACAGCAAAGCCCTGTCAGTGCTCCAGAACTGCCATCAGGCTGGCCTTCCTCAGAAGCACCTTCATTGCTCCCAACCCCATCCCACCAAGGAGAACCCGTCAGTCACCCATAGGTGGCCACCTATTGCTCTCTGACCTGATTCTCTTATTCTATCCTTGCCTCCTCAGTCAAACAACAGATAAATTCCTATCATTTGCAAGAAATCTTAACAATCATCTCAGTGTCCACACTGTGTGTGTGTGTGTGTGTGTGTGTGTGTGTGTGTGTGTGTGTGTTACTGGGGATAGAACCCCTGGTTTTCCCTATCACTCTGCAAAATAAATATTGTTTCTAAGAATGCTCAGGTGGATGGATGGTCTCCTTATCCTACTACCAATCATCACTGCAGTGTGAGTTCTCCATCTCTTCGTGTACCCATACTTGTCTCATGAGAAAAAGGCTCCCTGTGCTTATGAAGACATCTGTGGTCCCCTGAACGGGCTTCCACTTTAAGACTGACTTCTAAACAACATTTTCAGAGGAAGAAAAATGAGTTTCAGGCATGCATAGAGAAGAGACAATTATGTAGATCACAAAGTTCAACTTCACTGTCAACTCATTCTTCCAACAGATGCTTATTGAAATGTGCTACATACCAGGAATTTTCCCGGATGCTCGGATGCAACCATACATGTGATGAAATCCTTGCTCTTTGAAGCTTGAGGGAAATGACACTTTAAAAAATATTAATCAGATAGCATTGGTGATTCTAGGAGGAAAATAAAGTGAGATAAAGAGAGAGAGAGTCTGAGATGGTAGCAAAAGGCTATTTTAGATAAATAGTAAGAGAAAGTCTCCCTGAGAAGGTGGCTTAAGCAGACATGAAAATAATGAGAAAGAGCCAGTGTGGTGCTCGCCTGTAATCCCAGTACTTGGGAACCTGTGATGGGGGATTGCAGATTCTCAGCCAGCCTCAGCAACTTAATGAGGCCTTCTGCAATTTAGTGACACCCTGTTTCAAAATAAAAAATAAAATAGGGCTGGAAGTGAAGCTCAGAGGTAGAATCCCCTGGGTTCAAGCCCCAGTACCAAGAAAATGAAGATGAAAAAAGAAGAAGAAAAAAAGAAGGAAGAGGAGGGGGGAGGAGGAGGAAGAAGAGGAGAAGGGGAAGGGGAAGGGGAAGAAAGAAGAAGAAGGAGGAGGAGGAGGAGGAGGAGGAGGAGGAGGAGGAGGAGGAGGAGGAGGAAAGATATGGAGAAATAGCACTCTAAGAAAATTAAAATATGAAGGTATGAAGGTTGCATTACTCAGGGTTCTCCAGAGAAACACCACAAATGAACTTACAGAAATACAGTAGTCCCTCCATGGTTTCATTTTCTGAACTTTCAGTTATCTGCAGGCAATTGCAATCTAAAAATATTAGTAATCGTCAAATCT
Source organism: Muscardinus avellanarius (assembly GCF_963383645.1). Classification (NCBI taxonomy): domain Eukaryota; kingdom Metazoa; phylum Chordata; class Mammalia; order Rodentia; family Gliridae; genus Muscardinus; species Muscardinus avellanarius. The sequence continues at coordinate 17,386,399 of NC_137806.1, forward strand.
TGAGAGAGAAGAATTCATTCTCATAATTGTTATTACAATTCCATTGTCATAATTGTCCTATTTTATTATTAGGTATTGTTCATTTCTTACTGTGACTAATTTATAAATTAAACCTCACTATAGGCATATATGTTCAGGAAAAAATACCTAATATAGACAAGACTCAGTGCTATGTGTGGTTTCAGGCATCCACTGGGAGTCTCAGAACATATCTCCCATGGATATGGGGAGACTACTTTATATAAGAGGTTTATTAGGGGAATCAGCTCATGAGATTATGAAGGTTGAAAAATCAGTTCCACAAGCTAGAGAGACAGGAAAGTGATACTCAAGCCAAGTCTGAAAGCCTGAGAGCCAGAGGAACGACTGGTATAAATCCCAGTCTGAGACTGCAGGTCTGTGGACCATGAGTGGAGGAAGGGCACTGGCATAAGTCCTAGAGTCCTGAAGCCCACAGCAGGCACTCTGACCCCATGGGAAGGGTAGATACAAGAGGGGAATTGACCTGCCCTCTTCCTTCTGTTTGGGTCTTCAGTGGATGGGCTGGATAATGCCCACCCATGTTGGTAAAGTTGGACCTTTTTTTTCAGTCTACCAATACAAATGGTGATCTTTCCCAGAAGCACCCTTACAGGCACACCCAGAAATGACATTTTACCAGCTATCTGGACATCCCTTAACCCAATCAAACCAATATAAAATTATCCATGACAAAGGCCATGCAGGAGAAATTGACTTAGTATACTCAGTCAGGGCAAGAGGATCGATGGTCCAGAGCACAGTTAGTGAGGGAAAGGAAAGACGATAGAGAGGTTTCCAACTTCCAACAGGATGCTACAACTAGACAAATCTGCCCTTACTCGTCGGAACAAAGAACAATGATCGCGATCATTGACATTTAGCTCAAATAAACAATCAAGGAGTCTGAGGATGAACAATGCCAAGTTTTTCCATCTTTGGGCACATACATATAGTATAAAAAGAAAAAAAAACCCACATAGATGACTCCCAAAGAGTAAGCTAAAAAGGGTAGATAACTTATTCTGGATCTCTGGGTTCAGTGGTTTTTAAGTAATGAACTTAGAGTAAACAAGAAAGAGGAATGATTTTTAATCATGCAGCAGCCAGACATTCAAAATGTTATTTACATTTTAAGAACTATTTTTTCTCTAGGATTTTATGTTTGTTTGTCCTAAAGAAATCATCATGATGAAAAATCTGGAGATCTGTGTATAGTTAGTTGCATATGTGAGCGGCCCATGTCTGCATGCTGGTTGTGCAGACGTATGTGGCCATCAATGGAGTCAGTAAAGCTGGGGAAACAGACCAGAGACTGCTGATGAGAGACGCCAACTTTATATTCCCGCACTGGCATGGAGAGGTCCTGATACTCCTGCATGGAATTGGGTCTCCTGCTTGTTTTAATTATGTTCATCCAATTCCAAGTGATGCATGATATCAAGCATGACCAGGAGTGGAAATATTTCTTGGTGGAATTTTTAAAAACTTGATTGCTGCAAGGAAAAGACCTTTAAGAAAACACAGTATCTTTCCAAATGCAGAAGACATTCCTGTAACTAAGACTGGGACAGTATTACTATTGTGGCCTGTCTCTCCTACTTCTATTGTTCATGCTGATACCCCCCAAAAAGACAGAAATCAGAGGGAATGTTTGAGAAGAGCACAGGAAATAGGACCAACAAAGCAGCAAGCAGGACCCTCAGAAGTACTTTTCATGTCTCGGTGAGAGGAAAAGGCTGTTTATTCAAAACGCTGCTCAAGGGGACAGGAAAACGAAGAGGAGGACAAGGACCTAGTGACCTCCAAGGATCACTGGCTGTAGCTCAGCCTCCCGGCCTGGTCTGCAGGAAGCCAGCCATCCTGACTCCAAACCCACAGCTCTAATCAGAGGTGGTGGGGCCGACCTGGAGCACGAGAGTCATGAGAATACTATTGCCACATTCAAAGTTCAGAGCAGCTGCTTCCTCTGAGCACGAGGAGAACACCAGACAGAAGCTCAGAGGCCAAGAGGCCAGCGCCGCTACTTCTAGGCACGGGAGACAGAGAACGTTACTGCCTCCCAGGGGAGTTGATGACAGTGGGTGGTCAGCTTTGGCCCAGAGTCCTGGCTTTGCAGGAAGTCCTAGTTTCTTCTGGGTCACTGAGTCACTATGTCTTGGAATCCCAAACTAGACAGTAACCTTACAGTCTCTGAGCACATCCTTCTGACCTCAGGTTAGGATCGCCTTGACAACTAAGCCTCCATGAACTGTGCTGTATCGCCCCCTGCTGGCCAGCCTGGTGACCCACTCAGGCACATGGCTTTGACAACAGGCAAGTGGTCTTGGCTCTTCATTAAGAGGTTGAGTCATGATCAGTTGGACAAAGATTTCTTTGAACTATTTTTCTGCTATTGAGATTATTTTGTTCTGAGATATTGGCACCCATTTTCAATACCCATGGTGAAATCCCATGAGAACACAGTAGGGTTGTGTAGTTCATGTTCTATATGAGAACTAAGGGTGTTTCTCAACATCTCAACCAGCTATGCTTTACCTACAGCAAAATCACAGGATGGTGCTTATTTTGGGTACTGGGGATTGGATTCAGAGGCATCCTATCTCCAAGCCACATCCCCCAGCTCTGTTTTACTTATTTAGAAACAGGGTCTCACAAAGGCTAAGGAATTAAAAAAAAAAAACTGAAAGAACATTGAATTCCAACATGTATCCTGTACTCTAGTCCCCTCTCTACCTTCCTTTTACTTCCAGAGAAGTTGCTTCTACCTAGAGAATCTCAATATGTTAAGCTGAAACAAGTTTCCCTATGCCTTCTGCTCAAGTCTAAGTTCTAGAGTGTAGAAATCACCGCATTCTGTCAGCTTTCCCCATTTCACCTGTATCTCAGCCAACATTCTCACCGCTGCAATCTAAGGCAATGACCATGCATCTTGGAGGAAAGAAGATTTATTTGCTCGCAGTTCTGGAGATTCCAAGTTCAGTCCAGGTGAGGCCAGGGTCTACTGATCTCAAGACATGGTGGCAGAAAGCAGAAAGAAGGGTGGAGAAAGGGCTCTGTCCTCACATCATGCAGGCTGAAAGCAAACAAGAGCAAGAAAACAAAGGGATTGAAAGACAAAAGCACATCACACCAGCCTAGCTTACCAGCCATGGTAAATCCATCGTGATGGATTTATCTTCTGATGAGATTACAACCCTCATGGCTTAATCGCATCAGCTCTGAACATTAGTACATGAGCTCTTTGAGAGATTTTACATCTAACCATAACAACCCATGAGAATACCATGAGTGATCTAATCAAATGCCTTGCTGAAATAAAAAAAACACTGCATCATTCCTTGGGATTGAAGCCATACAACTGCTACTGAAATAAGTTAATTTAGTACATGCCATGCTACAAATGCATTGCATTTAATACTGCATGATTGTGCTGGTTCTCAGAGGATGCTGGTGGGCACTACTTCTTAGAGATCCCACGGTCATTCCTTATTAATCCACTCCCAAAACTTACTCAGGGTTGATATAAAGCTTCGTGGCTATAGTCTCGGGGTATTTGGGGATGTGTGCTCATGGCCTTCACCATAGGTATTTAAAAAAAGAGGGCCAATGGCTAATGACCACTGAGCATGGTCCTATTGAGGAGCCAAACATTTCCATCATTTGGTGTAATTTTAAGATAAGTTCTCTGGGGAGTGACCTGTCGATGTAGCAGTTCTAACCCTTGAGCCAGGTCAGGCACTGACAGTCACCCAAGTCTAACATCCTAGAATGTCAACTCATTTCAGACAAGAAATATGACATTACCTGTGAGTGCTGAATAAAGGTTGGTTGGTTTGTTTGTTTGTTTGTTTTTCAGGTCTGGGAATGGAATCCAGGGGCATTTGACCTCCGAGCTGCATCCCCTGCCCTATTTTTTTTATTCTTTATTTTGAAACAGGGTCTCACTAAGTTGTGGAGGACCTCACTAAGTAGCTGAGGCTGTCCACGAACTGGGATCCTCCGGTCTTAGCCTCCCAAATGCTGGGATTACTAGCATGTGCCACCACACCTGGCTTTGAATAAAGGTTTTATATGATTATATTTTAATTATAGTCATGTTTGTAGCTGCTATTTATAATAAAGTAACTTTGGGGACAATTGAAATGCTCAACACAGAGCACACAACCAAAAAAAAAAAAAATAAGGAAAAACTTATTGCTAAAAAAAAAGACGTTTTGAAAACTAACTTTGATGGTGTGATTCAAACTGCATAGATCTCAAATTTTGTATAATCTTAATTCTATTTTAAAAGAAGCACATTATTATACATAGAAAAATTATCACTACTTTGTAGAATCACTGTTTGTTTTTACTTTTCTACATCTTTCAATTTGTCTGCTTTTAATATTAGATTTCAAATGATCTTTTAAATAATTTCTTAGAGTCACAGTGGCTTAGGATTATGTACATACTGCCATATCAAAGGGGACTGGAGTCCAATAACACCTCTTGTCAAAAACCACACAAAAGAGCCTAAGTTGAAAGTGATTTCTCCATGAAGTGGTAAAGGGAGGGGGAAACGGAGGTGAGAGTACAAAGCCAGTGTGTTTGTTGTAAGCCTTTTCTAACTTTTCTAACTTTCAAATTATGTCCATATGACATCTATGAATAATATATTTAATATTAAATTTAAATCTTTTCAAAAATAAAACTAAATGCTTCATAGAAATAATTTTTAAAGTAGAAATCCAGTAAGAATAAAGAGAGGCTCTTCATGGGCATTAATATTTTAACAAAGAATCAGAAGAGGATGTGAGAATCTCATTTAGAGAATAATTTTTGAGGCCGATACAAGGCCTATATTCTTCCAGAATTTCCTAATATGGCAGTATGAGGAAGGCACTGATTGTGCCCTAAGGACTTTATATAGAGAAATGGAAGTCAGATTTTCAAATAAAAGTTGGGATATGATAGCACTTTTGACACTGAAGCATTCAAAGAAGGAATAATATTGGGAGAGTCAGAAAGTTGCTGTGACAGGAATAATATTGGAAGCTGAAAAGTGCTTCTTTTTTATCGGGAGGAGAAGCGGGGCTGGTCTGAAGGCTGAGCACCAGCAAAGGCGGACGAACAGGAAGCACGGAGTCCGCATGGAGAACGACCCCGGCTGGAACAAGCCCTGGGAGCTGAGCGGGGTGGAAAGGCACTCTTCATGCTGGGTCCTACTTGCTACACTTTGAACAATGCAACTGGCATTTAATCCAGGAAATAGTGAGCTAGAGTAAACATTTCCAAGCCAGGTAATATGATCAGAGATGTGTTTCATTTTATTTCATACTTGTCTTTGGTGCTAGGGATGGAACCCAGGTCTCCACATATGCTGAGCATGTGCACTCTGCCAAGCTGTATCCCCAGACCCAGGGTTGTGCTTTACAAAGGAGAGGCTGCCACCCTCTAGGGGAAAAAATAAAGAGGAGACATCAAAGACTAACGGAAAGGATTCAAACAAGAAATAGAAAAGGGCCGAAACTGGAGAGAGGCAGTGATTTGGTCTTCTCAGGAGGCCTTAACAAAATACCACACGGTGTGGCCACCTCACATCCACATTCGCAGATAGCAGCTCAAAGCCCCCAAAGCAAACATCCTGGCGGACAACCTGAAAGATGTGCTTCCTCTTAAGTCAAGCCTCAAAGTTACCCGTGGCATCTCTGAGTGTTCTATTGGTTACAAGAAAATCTCAAGGATTTGCCCAGATTCAAGGGCAGGGGACTTAAAACCCCACCTTCCCCCAAGAGGAAGAGGGTCAAAGAATTTGCAGACATATTTGAAAACTACAACTTCTTTCTGCTTAGTTTCTCCTTTAAACATCTTCTTGCTCTCTTTGATTTCACTGTTCCTTTCTTTCTCTTCCTTTCCTCCAAGGAAGAAGATTCTCTTAATTTCTGTCTATGCCAAATACACTATTCAGAATTTCCATGCACATTTCTTGAATTCCTATCCTGGCCTAGGTATTAGACTAAGACTTTCCTTCAAAGAGCCTTGGTGCAAGTCTTCCCTTTGCCAAGAAACAATGTAGGTGGCAGGATTTTGGCCACGCTATTGTGAATAACCTTCAAACATCAATTATTTCATAAATCTCATTTTTAAAAACATATTTTTCAAAACAGGAACAATGAGTTCATACAACTAACTCCAGTCCATATCTCTTAAGAATTTCAAGTTTAAAGGTTATGTTAGATATCTTTTAGGGAAAATAATAATAGTAAAATCACAGAAAAATCATTGGATCTTCATATGACTATTGTTTAATTACGGAAACTACAGTAAAAAAAAAAGCTTTCTTCATAAAACACTGGATTATGAACTTCCTTAAGAAATATAAACTCAATGACCCAATGAACTCCAGATAGAATCTATCATCTAATTTCACATGACTCATTTCAGTTGATATTAGACTTCCTCATGAAATTAAGGAATGTTAAATGCTAATATAGAAAGTAATTTAAAATATGTGTATTGAGAAACTATGAACATAATTCTTTCCTTAGCTAAAGGAATATAAGGAAATGTCTTTCATGAGGTCAATCATAAGCCTCATAATACAATTTATTATCAGGAGTGAAAAGTTGCTACAGGAAAATGTACAATTAGTCTCAAAGAGTCCTTCTAGCCCTACCCCTAAGCAGGTTTTCAGTAGCTGGATAGTAAGCCTGGGATTAGAACTCTAAGAGCATTCAGAGATTGCCTTGGTGGGAGGCACCCATGGAGAGCACTGTTAAATGGAACTCTTCTCCCTCAGCTTCATGTTTCCTTGTGGAGGGACCTCCATCAGAGAACACTCCTAGTCTCTTTTTGAAGTCTATTAATTTCTCTCCATATTAAAAAGGTGCATACTTGTGAGATAGGCAATAGTTTCCAATTTCCAACTAGACAAAACTCATCTCCTAAGACTATAAGCCCTGGGGATTCTGTCTCTTCTCTCTCAGTCCCTCGCTTATCCCTGAGTGAAGTAGCTGATGCATGGGTCTGGGAGAAGGAACTAAGCATTCCATTCCAGGCCCTTCCTTTCCTCTCTAGAGACTAGTGTGCCGCCCTGCTCTCTGCCGAGGGGAAGCCGTCTACGCTGTATGAAAGGTCTATGGTCGTCACACTCTAACAATACTCAGACATAAGCCACCCCCTCCCGTCAACGAAGGACAATACTTAATAAACACTCACCTGAGTCTTTCAATTGCTTCTAAAATCTAGGGGGGGAGCTGTGCTAATTATTGACTCCCTAAATTCCCAATACCCAATACCCAGGTAGAAGAAACATTTTTGGTATAAATATATTAAATATATAAATATCATTTCTTAAAAGTAGAGAGGTAAATCTTTCTGACCTTGGGTAAATCAATAGTTTTTTTTATTTACTATCAAAGTAGACATAACCTAAAATTTACCGATTCCACCATTTTAAGGGGTGAACTCAGTGGCAGTTTGTACATTCACATGTGTGATCATCATCACCTCTAAGATCCAGAAACTATTCATCAGGCAATGGTGTTTTAAGTATGACACCAAACACATAGCAGCAAAAAGGAGGAAAATCAATATATTGGACTTTCTCATAATTAAAAACCTTTGTGCATCAAAGGACACTATCAAGGGGTGGCTAAGTGAAATAAGCCAGACTCAGAAAGGCAAGGGTCAAATGTTTCCTCATATACGTGGAAGCTAGAGAGAAAAAAGAAAAAAGAGGATCTCTCATAAAAATAGAAGGGAGAGCAGCAGAGTAAAGGAAGGGAATCGGGGGGAGGGAGAGGGAGGAAAGGGGGAGGTTCTGGGAAGTGAAACAGACCAAATCACACTGTGTATGTGTGAATATATCACAATGAATCTCACTTTGATGTATAACTATAACTTATCAGTTAAAAACTAGAAGGCAGACAAGTAGATTAGAGGAAGGATGAAGTAAGGGAGAGGAGAGGGACTAGGGAATAAAATTGATCCAATTATGTGATGTGTATGCATTAACGTCATAGCAAATCCCACCACATGTATAATCACAGTCCACCAATAAAAGCAAAAGGAGATGGCAAATAGCATGAGAATGAGATAAAATACTTACAAATCAGCCGGGCATGGTGGCGCATGCTTGTAATCGCAGCATTCAGGAGGCTGAGACAGGAGGATCGTGGTTCGCAGACAGCCTCAGCTACTTAGTGAGGCCCTCTGCACCTCAGTGAGACCCGGTTTCAAAATAAAGAATAAAGCCGGGAGTGGTGGCGCACGCTTGTAATCCCCGCGCTTGGGAGGCGGAGACAGGAGGATCGCGCAGGTTCGAAGCCAGCCGTGCTGGCATAAGAGACCCTGTTTCAAAAATATAAAAATAGGTCTGGGAGTGTAGCCCGGAGGAAGAAGGGCTTCCAGGAACCCCAGTACCACCAAAAAAAAAAAAAAAGAATAAAAAATAGGGCAGGAGAGCCAGGCATAGTGGCCGAATGCCCCTGGGTTTCATCCCCAGATCCACAGACACACAAAAAAAAACTTACAAATCATGTATCTGATTAAAGCCCAATATTTATACTATGTAGAGAAATATTTTAATGCAATCATCAAAAGAATACACCTTCTTAAATGGGCAAATAACTCAAATAAACATTTCTCCAAAGAAGATACACAAACAGCAATGAGCACAGGAGAAGTTCACCCTCACTGCCCACCAGGGCAATATGGCTAGACTAAAACCACTGAACTTCATCTTTTAAAAGGGCGCATCTAGTCAGGTGTGCTGGTGCATGCTGGGTATCTGGTATTTGGGAGACTGAGACAGGAGGATCGCAGGTCTGAAGCTAGCCTCAGCAACTCAGCGAGGCCCTCCACAATTTAGTGAGACCCTGTTTACAGATAAGAAATAAAATCAGGGTGGGGATTTAGCTCAAAGGTAAAATGCCTCTGGGTTCAATCCCCAGTGCCACACACACACAAAAAAGGGTGAGTCTTATGTATGCCAATTGTAACTCGATTTGGAAATTAGTTACCTAATTAAATACTTAGCTAATCAATTTTAATAAATAGCTAATTAAATAAAATTTAAATTAATTTACTAATGAATTTAATGCTATAAAATAACAAAAGAGGGAAAGAGGAATTCAGCGGAACAAAAGGAAAACAATTTTCAGAAACTCACAGACCAGAAGCAAAAAGAAACAAAAAAGCAGGACTTCAAACCAAGTACTTTCATGATCGTGCGAGGCTCATCGTTAGTCAAATGATCATATTTGTGATTTCAGTTTGATATTAGATGATCCCCTTGCAAAGCAAATGGGTTGCTTTTAACATATATGTCACTGTATCTCAATTTACCTATATAAACAACTACTAGGTAGGCGGTTTAAAGCACATACATTCATAATATAAAAATTCTCAGAATATAAAATTGTAAAGTACACAACATAAAACCTAATTTTCATATGTGACGTGTGTGTTCTCATGACCACTGTGACCCCACTTTAGATAACAACAATTTATTCCCTGTGATTGTATAAAGTATTGTACTTCACAAAGTGCCTTTGTATCTGCGCCTCGTTGTGTTCTCAGGACTCTGCATGGGGCGGCAGGCAGGGGTGGAATTTATTTTCCAGGTGAGAAGCAGAAATCCTAAGAATGTGAAAGCGTATGCTCAATGTGACCCGGCTGAATGGCAGAGCAGTGACCAAGTTAAGGCCTCTGACTCCTGGGCCTGTGTCTGGCAGACTGCCTCCTCCAACTCGACCATGTTTCTGGGATTGAACTCTCTGTAACTCAGTTGGTCCCTGCCATTCCCAGTGAGCTACCAACAAGCCACCATGACTGGGTCCACAAGGCACAGCTGGCCACACAGATGAGGGAATCACTGCTTCAACTAGAGCCCAAATTCCTTTACACATCAGATACAATTACCACACCCATACACAACCCAGGTACAATTACCACACCCACACAAATCCCACCAGAGTTGGAAAAGCCCTAAGGTGGCCCAGCCGGAGAAGAGAGGGCCACGAGGGTGGGAAGCAGGGGCTACTCAGGGGCCCTCAAGATGACACAGTCCTGTCTCCCTGATTTACAACCATGAAAATAGGCCTTAGACCCCAACAATCGAGTGGCCTAAGGAATAGGTGCCAACATGGAAAACAACACATGTACCAGCACGGCGACAGGGCAGCCAGAGGATGGAAATTCCCAGCACTTTAGCTCACTCCATTGCGCAGATGAATTTCTTAAGTATCAAGATTTTTGTGGCCAGGCGTGGTGGCGCACGCTTGTGATCCCAGCATTTGGGAGGCTGAGACCCGAGGATCACGGTTCGTGGCCAGCCTCAGCTACTTAGTGAGGCCCTCCGCAACTCAGTGAGACCCTGTTTCAAAATAAAGAATTAAAAAATAGGGCAGGGGATGTAGCTCGGAGGTCAAATGCCCCTGGGTTCCATCCCCAGACCCACACACAAAAAAAAATTGGTGGGTTTCTTTAAATTTCCAAATCAGCACAACTAAGTGAATTTTTACTTTCATCCATATAACCTGATGAAAAATAAGTCAACATAAAAAGAAAATTTTCTGAAATAAATTCTGTTCTGTGTATATAAATATGTATAAATGTGTATATTCATATCTATACACATACGCTGAATATACCTATATATACATATATATAAATATGTTTAATTTTAACAATACTTTAAGTATTGTTAAATTAATAATAATTAATAATATTATTAATACAAATATATTTAATAATATATCCTTAACATTTTTAAATATATGAAACCAAAAGATGATAGGAAAGCAGATTGGTCAAATTTTCATTTTCTGCTGTGTTTTTAGAGGAAAAGAGGCAAAGATTCCCTTCCTCAGCTGAGCAGCTCTTCAGTGGGTGAGCGTGCTGATAAGAATTAACTACAGATTTTTTTTTCTTTTTGGTGGTCATACTGGGGTTCCTGGAAGCCCTTCTACCTTCGGGCTACACTCCAGACCTATTTTATATTTTTATTTGGAAACAAGGTCTCTTAAGTCAGAGCGGCTGTGTTCGAACCTGCGCGATCCTCCTGTCTCCACCTCCCAAGCGTGGGGATTACAAGCGTGCGCCACCACGCCCGGCTAACTACAGAATCCTAACCTGGACTTAGACTACACCTGAGACCCTGATGCCCTTCTGTTATAAGCTATGAGAGAGAGCACTCAGTGACTGAACTTTTGAAAGCCTTCTTCCACCTACCACAGATTACTGAGAATTTGAGAACTGCCAATATGCCTTGCGGTTCTTGTTTATTATTTATTTATTTATTTATTCATTCATTTATTTATATTACTTATTTATTCACTTATTTTTTTATTGGTACTGGGAATTGAACCCAGAGGCACTCTACCTCTAAGCTACCCTCCAGCCTTATTTTTTTTTTTTTGAAACATGTTCTCATTAAGTTGCTGAGGCTAGCCTCGAACCTGCAGTCCTCCTGTGTCAGCCTCTCAAGCACTGGGTTTACAGTGTGTACCACTGCATCTGGCTGGTTCTAATCCTTAAAGGGTCGAGAAACAAAAGCCTAGAGGTTAGTGAAGGTACATCAGTAGAGCTGGGAGGAATCTTCACAAGGTCGGTCAATGGCTGATACAAGAGCAGGTAAAAAACACTGTTTGATTTTAAATGGTGTGGGATAAAGATGTAAAAACAAATGCTAACTTCTCTCCTCAAAATTATAGGTCTACTGTCAAATGGTTTCATGCCATAGACAAATTGAAATAAAATTAAATAATAAGTGAAAATCACTATAAGGTTATTATGAAAAAGTAGGACATAAAATTATACATAAAATATGGTCTAAATTTTGAAGTCTTATATATGTATACCAAAACTTTAGTATGCTTATCTCTGGTGACTTGGGTTGCGAGTACTATTTATTCTTTTCATTAATTTTTTGGTTTTTAAAAATATTCGGTAATAAATGCTATTACAATAAATACATGCAATTAACATTATAAAAAGAGAATAGTTATTGTAGATAATTGCTATTTAATTTAATAGATTACAAAATAGTCCTTTTGGTGAAGCTATCGAAATTCCCAGTGCTTTTGTGCAACAAATTTACTTTTACTTTATATCCAGATACTACTACTTAAAGCACAAAGGTTGTCTACTGTGGAGGGACAATGAGTACCAGGTCTGTTACCTCTTTCTTCACAGTTACGAAGACTTAGGAAATAAAAGGACACCTAAACAATGCACTCACCCAATCTTATCCATTAAACTATATATTAAATATATTTACCTAGATTTGTTTCCATATGTTACTCAAAATGTACTGTTATAATTTAAATAATAGAAAATATTTTAAAATATTTAATAGGACTTGAGACAGGAGGATCACAAGTTTGAGGATAGCCTCAGCAACATAGCAAGACTCTCATAATTCTAGTGAGACCCTGTTTGTTTCAAAAAGTAAGATAAAATAGGGTGGAGTGTAGCTCAAAGGTAGAATGTCGCCGAGTTCAATTCCTAGCACCACAAAAAATTAATAAGGAACAAAAGTTCACCCACAGTCCTCCAACATCTCTCGAAGGTATTTCACTTTTAGGAATTATGCTCTAAATCATCTAAAGGTCCCTTTAATTGTAATTCATGCCCATCTTACTCTAAGTTCAGCAGTTCATATCTTTGGTTCAAAGCAGACAATCTTCAGAAGGAAAACCATTCAATTATATGCGCAGGGAGTCAACCTGTCGAGACACAACTCAAGGTCCATCCAACCAACTTAGGTCAGAAAAGAGAGCAGCAGATACGTTTGAGGCTCTTTGAAGAGTCTCTAAATTTTAAGTCAGAATTGACTGATGGCGTGCAGAAGGCCTGGATGCATCCTCCCACCATGGCAAGGATTTTCCAAATAAAAGGTTCCTTCCCTGGGATCAAGGATTTGTCGTTTGATTACTTTGTCACAGAGAAAATAAACTCATTTCACCCAACCTGATCTGAAAGCAAAATGTCCTCCAATCTGTGTCCCCCAAAGAGCTCAGTCCTGTGTTTTAATGAACAGATGGCTCACGGTGGGCCAGAGCTGGGTCCTTCAGTTCCACTTTATGAAAAGGAGGTTACAGAGCTACTCTTCGCTCGGGGAGACAGGCAGAGAGATTTTCCTGTTGATTTATAAAAGGTTATGCTCTCAAAACAAGAAATGAGGCAGCTGTTTGGAAGAAAACCTTATCTACAGTATATCCCTAACACACACTGTGTTGGTGTTGGCACTAAAAAGAATTACACAAGAATCCATTTACCATAACAAGCAGGGAATTAGGGACTGAGCAACGTGCCAGTGAAGAAAACACATCCTTTGATTTCAGGCAGAAATCAAAGCCCCTGGCTGCCACAGACTCTGGCCGAAGGCTGTACATCCTTCCTGGTCGTATTTCTGGTCCCTGTGAGCTACCTGGCATGGGACCTTCAAACCTCTGGAGTATGTCTTTGTCTCACATTTTCCAGGTTTCTGCCTCATTCTGCTCCACGACACACTCCTCCCTCATCTGCTGGAGATTCTCCTGCCCCTTTGGCTTCCTCTAAAATAAATATGACCCACCCTAAGGCTATCCTGAATCTTCCTTCTGGGATGTGGCAGGCTGCCAGGAAGCCAAGGGTTGACATCAAAGGGAGGCTGCTCCATGCAAGAGAAGACATATATTGTCTGCCGCAGCCTTTGGCTCTCCAGACAATGTGACTCAAAAGAAGGGGACAAGGAAGACTTAGGGACAGTCCCACCTCCTAACGATCCGACCTCTTAACGATCCGAGTGAATGAGGCTGGCCGCCAGCAGAAGGAAGGAAACCATTTTCATTGGGATTTATGACCAGAGTCCTGTGTCGCTGCTGGAAAATTACTAAATACTGGGTATGAATCCCCAGTTTAGAGATTTCTCTATTCCCTTTTGATAAATAAAAATTTAAGAATTCAACAGCACAGAATTTCCTCATTACACCTCTGTACCCAAACGAAAAGAAACAAATTCACTCCAAAGTAATCTCTCGCAAAGTTACTGAGATTCCCAGTCTCATGTTTGTTTAGCTAGAGGAGTCCCACACACTCTAAAAGGACCTTGACCCAAGGTCTTCTAAGTTACACACGTGTGACTTTTATGAGCTGGAAGACCAAACCCATTACGGACACATGGGCATCAGAATAGTTTTCTCTGTTGCCCCTCTTAAAGAAAGCATGTATTTCCCTCCCACCAGCCTTCTTCAGTTTAACAAATTAAGAGACAGAAAGAGAAATGCAAAGACTGAATCAATACCCACACAAAAATTCAACAAAATAGCCATGTCCATGTAAACCCGGCCCACATTTGGAAAGTCACGGCACTAGCCCTCTGAGAGAGATGTTGATAAAATCAAATGCATATTTGAAGGTGTGAAATAAAAGCCACTTACGCTTCTAGCCCAATTTGGAAGACCAGCTTCTCCGCTTGCATTCACATATTGACTTTCTTGATTCAGTTTTTAGTTGTTTTCCCAAAGAAAGGTTTGGGGAAAATAAAAATCTTTAATCCTCATTGAGAAATAAGAAGCAAACAAAAACAGTAGGTAGGGGCCCAGATGTAGTTTAGCGATAGAGCACATGTTTGGCATGTACAAGGCCCTGAGTTCAGTTCCTAGCACAAAAAAATAAATTTAAAATAAATACATACATACATACATAAAATAACTGCTACAAGTACTTCATCTCAAATTAATTAATGATATCTTGATCTTTTTCAATTATTTAATTGACATCTGTAATCCTTAGCGTGTCAGTGATATTGCTGTTGCTGCTAACATTGTTACATATATGTGAAAAATAGCTTATTTTAAGCTACGCATCCTAAATGATTTCTATTTGAACAACCATATGGAATCAGCTTTGAAAACAGCTTTACTTTAATAGACTACATAAAATATTGACCACATTGGCCACATTCCTCTAGAGCTTGAATCTATCAATCAAAGTCTTGTATTTACTTCCAGTTTCAGCTAAGTATTTAACTGTTTTATTAGGAGTTAACAAATCCTTCTATTTGTATACTAATGTCTTTTATCCATGAAACAGGTTTCACCTATAGCATCAAAATTTCCATTTTCAGATCAGGTTTTTCTTTTTTCAGATTTTTTTAAATTTGCGCGTTGTGGTCATCTTAATAGGGAACGAGATGGTAGAGGCATTGAAGCAACACAAGAGTTTTATATTTTCATTATTCAGTGTCAAGGACAATCCTGGTGATTATGAAGAAAAGGAAGGAAGGAAGGAAGGAAAGAAGGAAGGAAGGAAGGAAGGAGGGTGGAAGGGAGAGGAAAAGAAAGAAAAAGAGAGAGAGAGAGAGAAAAAAGAGTTTATTTTGACTGGTAGCCGCAGAACATAATAGCTAGCCAGTTGCCAATAACAAATGGTATTTTTGTGTTTTTTTTTTAATGTTTATTTCAGCCAGGTGTGGTGACCTGTGCCTGTAATCCCAGTACTTGGGGGTAGAGACAAGAGAATTACAGATTCCAGGACAGTCTCAGCAATGTAACGAGACTCTCTGAAACTTAGCAAAACTCTATTTCAAAAAAAAAAAAAAAAAAGACATAGAAAGGGCTGGGGGGTGTAGCTCAGAGAGTACACAAATATATAGGGATATATATATTTTTTTAAAAAGTTACCTGATGAAATATTTCATAAGTAGCCACCATTTAATTTACCTAAAAATATAAAAAAGTTAACAATTGTAAAATGAAAAAATAAGAACTTGTAAAAATGTAATGATGAATTTAGTTCATGAAAGGAATGCATCTCCCGGCTGGCGTTGTTGTGCTACATTTATTTGAGATAGTTTTTCCTGTGGTTAAATGTGCACAACATAAAACCTACCACTTAGCCATGCTGAGCAATGTGGCACGACCATCACCATTATCTCTTTCCAGGACATTTCCTTCACCCCAGAAGGAAACCCTCTCACTCCCCACCCGGCGCTGATGAGCATTACCAGCCCTCTGTCTGTGCAGACCATTCTGCTCCAGACATTTTGCTAAATGCAGCAGTACCCATACTGTGTGAGAGTCTTGCGTCTGGCCTCCTTCACTAAGTGCGCTGCATGCGCCTTATTTAGTCTTGGTAACAAGCCGTTGGGGTCGTTTTTGTTGTCACATTAAGTTCTAGACCAGATTTCCTTTGTGATTTAGAGTCTTTCTTTGGATTTCTGATGTTTAATTCAGAACTTTTTTTTTTTTTTTTTTGGACAGGTGCTTCAAATCACATCGGAGCCAAAAAGATGGGTTTTCTGTGCTTTTAGAGCATATGACTCCATGTTTCTGCTTGCAACACTGCCATGAGTTTGTGCTTGTGTTTGTTAAGACACTTTTCAACTTCAAATTGCAAAAAGATCAATTAAAGGTAAGAGGCTCGCCGGGCATGGTGGCACACGCTTCTAATCCCCGCATTTGGGAGGCGGAGACAGGAGGATCACGCTGGTTCGAAGCCAGCCTTGTTGGCTTAAGAGACCCTGTTTCCAAATTTAAAAATATATAAAAATAGGTCTGGGAGTGTAGCCCGGAGGTAGAAGGGCTTTCAGGAACCCCAGTACCACCAAAAAAAATAAAATTAAATTAAAAAGTAAGAGGCTGATTACCCTTTATGACAAAAAATTAAAAGGTACTAAGTGATTTATTACCCTTTATAACAAAAAAATCAAATGGTAAGAAGAGGCTGATTTCTCTTTATAACAAGAGGTTGATTACCCTTTATAACAAGTAAGAGGCTGAATATATAACAAGCTCAAAGGCACGTGGTCTTGGCATCACTGAGCCTGGCGTGGTGCCTTGCAAGGCACAAGTCTGCGCACTTGTCTCTGTCATCCCTCGGGGTGCTGGGAGCTCCATCCACCCTCTGCTCCCATCAGAGGCGGCAAGATGTTCTGTGTTGGCTTCCAAAGTCACCTCTTGGCAGACTTGTCCAGAAACAGAAAAGGACCATTGTTCCTCTTGTATAAAATTTTATGGGGACAGAAACACTTCCTCAAAATCTTCCCTCTCATTTCTCCTTAACTAATGCCACAAGCCCATAACTCAAGCTGGGCCTGCAGAGTGAGTGGACTTGCTGTGCCAACTCTCACTCTGTATGAAAAGCATTACCCCTAGTTAGGCCGCTGCTGGGGCCAGCGAGGCCGGCATCGTAGCCTGCCGTGAGGCAAGGCCGGTACTGGGGCCGCCAAGGCCAGGATAAGAGCTTGCCGAGGGGTTAGGCCGGTGCTGGGGCCAGTGAGGCCGGCATCGGAGCCTGCCGTGAGGCAAGGCCGGTACTGGGGCCTCCGAGGCCAGAATAAGAGCCTGCTGAGGGGTTAGGCCGGTGCTGGGGCCAGCGAGGCCGGCATCGGAGCCTGCCTTGAGGCATGACCAGTGCTGGGGCCTCCGAGGCCGGGATCGGAGCCTGCCAAGGGGTTAGGCCGGTGCTGGGGCCAGCAAGGCCGGCATCGGAGCCTGCCGTGAGGCAAGGCCGGTACTGGGGCCTCCGAGGCCAGGATAAGAGCCTGCCGAGGGGTTAGGCCAGTGCTGGGGCCAGTGAGGCTGGCATCGGAGCCTGCCTTGAGGCAAGGCCGGTACTGGGGCCTCTAGGCCAGGATAAGAGCCTGCCGAGGGGTTAGGCCGGTGCTGGGGCCAGCGAGGCCGGCAGCGGAGCCTGCCGTGAGGCATGACCAGTGCTGGGGCCTCCGAGGCCGGGATCGGAGCATGCCAAGGGGTTAGGCCAGTGCTGGGGCCAGCGAGGCCGGCATCGGAGCCTGCCGTGAGGCAAGGCCGGTACTGGGGCCTCCGAGGCCAGGATATGAGCCTGCCTAGGGGTTAGGCCGGTGCTGGGGCCAGCGAGGCCGGCATCGGAGCCTGCCTTGAGGCATGACCAGTGCTGGGGCCTCCGAGGCCGGGATCGGAGCCTGCCGAGGGATTAGGCCGGTGCTGGGGCCAGCTAGGCCGGCATCGGAGCCTGCCTTGAGGCAAGGCCGGTACTGGGGCCTCTGAGGCCAGGATAAGAGCCTGCCAAGGGGTTAAGCCGGTGCTGGGGCCAGTGAGGCCGTCATCGGAGCCTGCTGTGAGACATTACCAGTGTTGGGGCCTCCAAGGTCGGGACCAAAGCCAGCTTAGGGGTTTGACCGGTTCAGGGGCCAGCGAGACCAGAACTGGGTCCTCCCATGAGGCAAGGCCGCTGCTTGAGCCAGCGAGGTCTGGATCAGTCCACTGAGTAGCCAGGCCACTACTGGGACCATCAAGAGTGGGATTGGTACTTGCAACGCAGCATGCACAGAGAAATATCGCAGAAAATATAAATCAGACGCTTCTCTTAATCAGCAATAACTAGGAGGAAAAGGGCAACAGGAAGAGGTTGAGCTATAGAAAGGGCCCTATAGTGAAGCAACTAATGTGACCAATCAGAGGGTATGTAATACTGGAGGACGGAGCCTCTTTAAAACGCAGGAGGTACATAAACAAATGTATCAAAGTAAATCACCAAAGAAGTGTGGGACGGAGGGAGGGGGAGGGAATGGGACGGGGGCTGGAGGAGGGCTAAATGGATGATGTGTGCTTGTATATCCTCTCAAGTCTTGTACTCCAATGTGATTGATATATGACTACAATGCACCAATTTAAAAAATAAATTAATTTAAAAAAAAAAAGAAAAGCATTACCCCTAAATACCGCCAAGTACTGGAGTTCTGTTAGGAATGACAAATTGATGGCCTGCTTACAGTGTCTGCTGAGGTGTCTGTGTTGGCTTTTAATCAATTGTGCTTCCAAATAAATGGTCCCCTAAGCTTGGATACACTGTGATCTAGACCCAAAGAACAGCTGCGTGTCATGGCGCATGCCTGTAATAACAGTACTTAGGAGGCTGAGACAGAAAGATCACAGGTTCGAGGCCATCCTCAACAACTTGGCAAGACTCAACAACTTAGCAAGACCCTGTTTCAAAAATAAAAAGATCTCGAGGTACAGCTCAGAGGTAGGATGCCCCCAGGTTCAAAGAGAGAAGGGTTGTTACAATTGAGCTCTCACAACTCACATTTTGCTTGGCATAACAGTTGGTTCGCAGAAGATAGTAGAGTGTTATCTATCTAAGAAGATCCTACTTGGCAGAAACAAGACAGGAATCGCTATGCCATAGGTGTGTACAATGAAGAGAACATCAGGTCAAGGAGATGTTTTGAAACAACCGAGATTTCCTATCCATACCCCTTTAGCAACACACTCCCAGAGTTATTCACCCACAGTTCAGAGGCCGCTCCTACAGATTCCATTCAATGGCTTGGCAATTGGATCACTGATTCCTCCTACTGACCTAACTACTTTTTTCAGGGTCAATACCAAATCCACTAGTTGCTATCATGAAGAATCTTAATTGAACCGATAAATCTAGAAGCCCATCAATTCTGATGACAGCCCAGGGCGGGGTGGGAGGGGCATCGATCACTCACAGCTCTAAGGAAAACGCAGAGCACAACCCAGAATAGGGCCCAGTGGTCCTCTTCCTCCTTATCCTGTGGGAAAAGGGAAGCCATAGGAAATTTGAGAAATCTTCCAGCCGAGAGAATAATGAGGCTGAATTCCTGCTGATAGTGAGAAGCCAGCTCAGGAAGTGACCGCCTCCACCAGAGGGTCCTCGGTGCCAGGGCCGGTGATGGATGGTCTGAAGGTGACACTGCTCTGTGTTTGGGACAGAGTTCACTCAACCCTTGAGAGTTGGATTTCACTCAGGGACAATGATTTGCAGACACCGGAAAGGATTTTGGTGGCCACTGGTACTGACTTTGGACAGCAGAGGAGAAAGAAGAGAGTGTGTTTATAACCATTTTTCTCTGACTTGAAACCTGTTATCGGTGTTGGGGTAAGCTGGCTTCCCTCTGCCGGGGAGGATGGGTTGCTAATGTCAGAATTTATGACGTGCTTATCAACAAGCTTCAGCTTGCAGAAGGCCCCAGGGAAAGAACAGCATCCTTATCAGGGACCAGGCCTTCAGCTGTGCTGCTCATGGTCTTGGATACTGTTGAGGGGGGAGGAAGGGCTGAACCCAGGGCCTGTGCACACTAAGCACATGCTCTGCCGCAGCACTACCGCCAGCCCGTTGGCCCTGGGCATGAGTGTGGCCCATACAACATGTCACACACTTAGGATAAGAGTAAGTAAGTCCCAAAGGCTGCCCCTTGACATGAGCTCCTGTCACTTCTTCAAACACCAATCACATCTATTACTATATACATATTTATGCTGGGGGTTAAACCTGCAAGCTATACCCTCAGCTCTATTTTATTTTTTATTTTGAAACAGGATCCTCAAACCTGTGATCCTTTTGTTTCAGCTTCCCAAGCACTGAAATTACCACGCATATGACACCTGCTTCTATCACTGGATTTTAAATCTCACTTCTTTTCCAGAATATAGGAGAACCAAACAGGAAGACCAGTAATTCTTGGATCTACAGAGTTTTCCCATGAGAAATGCTGAATTTCTATATTTTAGTTGTTCACTGAATCGCCAGATGAATTCTTTCCTTTCTCTATTATTGACTATTTAAAAAAATCACAGGTTCAGGGCCAGCCTCAGCAATTATTTATTTATTTATTTATTTATTTACTTACTTATTTATTTATTTATTTATTTATTTGCAGAACTGGGGATTTAACCCAGGGGTATTCTACCTCCGAGCTATACACCCAGTCCTATTTTTTTATTTTTTATTTTTATTTTTTATTTTTTTTTTGCGGGTCTGGGGATAGAACCCAGAGGCATTTGACCTCCGAGCTACACCCCCTACCCAATTTTTTATTCTTTATTTTGAAACAGGGTCTCACTGAGTTACGGAGGGCCTCACTAAGTAGCTGAGGCTGTCCGTGAACCGCAATCCTCTGGTCTCAGCCTCCCAAATGCTGAGATTACAAGCATGCACTACCACGCCCAGCTCCCCCAGTCCTATTTTTTATTCCTTTTTATTTTAAAACAGGGTCTCACTAAGTTGGAGAGAACCTCACTAAGTAGCTGCGGCTGGTCATGAGCCTACAATCCTCCTGTCTCAGCCCTCCAAGTGCTGGGATTACAAGCATGTGCCACCACAACTAGTCTCAGCAATATTTTTTTAAATTAAGAATATTTTATTTAAGCCACTATGTCCCAAATGTAGTAATTTACCAGCATACAAACTTAGTTTACATTCTTCTTCTTTGTACATTTTTAAAATCTTGTATGTATTTATATTGATAACACCTCTCAATTTGGACTAGTCACTTTTTTTGGAGATTGAACCAGGAACAGTCTACCTCTGAGATACATTCCCAGCCCTATTTTATTTTTATATTTTGAAACAGGATCTCGCTAGGTTGATGAGTCTCACCACTTGCTGAGGCTGTCTTCGAACCTGTGGTCCTGTCTCAGCCTCCCAAGTACTGGGATTACAGGCCTGAGCCACCACACTTGGCTGACTAGTCACATTTCAAGGGCCAATACTGACATGGATTTCAACTGTAATGAAAAGACATTGACTGGCACCTTTCCACTGTCTGTCACTTCTACTTACGGAGGAGTGTTGTGAATTGTCTGCTAGTGTACACATTCTCTACTCCTATTCTTATAGGTTAGATCAAGACACACTATTAGCAGAATTTACTCATTATCAAAGATTAAACTATAAACTATGAGACCAGTACAATGCTGGGTTAATAGATAAACGGCAACAGAATGGCTGATAGGAAGAGATTAGTTTGCCATTCACCTCTACACCAACATCGACTAAAGGAGTGGTCAGTCTTTTTCTTCATAGTAGTTAACACACATACTAATTTTCCAGATTTCCATGCGTGTATCTGTTTCTCCTATAACATTCCATGAAGGATTCACGTCTACCTGTTTGCCATTATACCCTGCTAAACGCATGAGATACGTATCTGTTAAATTCATAACCATATACTGATTATCAGCCTTAACCAGCTTGTCATTCTGTTACTGTGTTTTCCAGTTAGTTACGACACATTCCACATTTTCTCAATAAAAGTAGTCAACACTTCAAAACAATTCCTCATGGCCGACTCCAACAATAAAAAGTAATTCAAAGTTCCCCACCAGTCAGAGTCTTATTTTGTCTTCATCTACTTTCTTCCTCCAACACACAACAAAATCAAGAGTGGTTGAGACACAAAAATTAACAAGTATAAAATGGAAGCCCTCTCCATCACTGCTGGGAGGGAAGAATGGTGAAGACTGTTTCCAACTACACGGTCAACAGAGACTTGGAACTTCAGAGCTCCGTAGACTTCAGAAGTGCCTTTTTCAATTCATTTTAAGTTAAACAACAGAAATATTAACAGAGTCATGATAAAAGTTATGAAAACTTAAAACTAGCAAATGTAGCAGGTTTTTTAAAAAGCCAAGTAAGACACCATGTAATAACTAATGGTGAAACCGATTGGGGGGACTTATTCTTCAATGATAGGAACAGCATTGTGATATAGAGTTTTTTTGCTGATCTAGAGACTGTGTGGAGTATAGCATCTTGAAGAATGCCAGGTGAGGATGAGAAGCTCTTATAATTTTATTCTATCTGCAATAAAATTGTACCTTAATAATATTGATATTAATCAAATTATAGTCAGTTTTGTGAATTTAACACAAAAACTCTCCAAATCCTAGTCAAGAGTTCCCTGTTTTCTGAACCACCAGTATACATAAGCTTTTTCTTTTTTCGTACTGGGCATTAAACCCAGGGGTTCTCTACCACTGAGCTATCTCCCCAGCTCTTTTTATTTTAAGAAAGTGTCTGGCTAAGTTGCTGAAGATGTCCTCAAATTTACAGTCCTCCTGCTTCAGCCTCCTGACATAGGCTATCACATTTGGCATGGCATTAATATGCATTTTGTATCATTTCAAATATTTACTTATCTACTGTGTATAAATTTTTTAACAACTGAATCATATTTAATATGCACTAAAGAAAATTACTTTTTCTTTTCTTCTTAGGTGAGACTTCCAGAACTCTTCAGATGTTTTCTCTTCTTTTTATAGTCACTTTGGTAGCCACTGGAGTCACCGCCTTGGAAAACGGGGTCCTGATCCTCCTGGTGCCTTCTCCTCTTCTTCCTTTCCTTGGGCTGTTCCTCCCAGAGGCCATCCACATCATCACTGCACCCCAAGTCCTCCTCTGGAGCAACATCTGCAGAATCTGTTAGCCTGTGGTGCCGTCATTCACTTCAGACATTTCTGGATCTTTCTTCTTTTTTTTTTTTCTTTTTTTTTTCTTCTTTGGGACTTTTTCAACAGTTTTCTCAGTGCCATTTCTGCTACTTCTTCAGAAACATCAGAACACTCGGGTTGTACACTGGTGATATTCAGTTTCCCTCGAATGCAGACTACTCCAGCAGCATCTGAATCTAAACGAAATACTTCCAATACTAGTTCATCGCCCACATTTATCTCCGGGGCTTGCCATCGCTCCGCTGACATTTGCTCGGGTTTCGGAAGGGACACATTACAACATCCGTGTGCTGAACAACCAAAGTGGCCAGAAGACACTTTGTCAACTGTACCCACAAGATTTTGCCCTGGTTCAAATATAAAATAGAGATGTAAAGAAAGGTGAGGGTTCCTCTGTGATTCCGTGACCAAATGAGACACAAGATAACAAGTGATTTGGTTGCTGGGAGAATTTTAGCCCTGGGAGAAGCTGTTGTTTTCTCCATCTGCAATGTCTGTGGACTTTGTTCTGTGCACTTTGTTCCCTTTTCAAGAAACAAGCATCCGAGAGGCCCAATGAATCCCAAAGGTTCCCTTAAAGAAGCAATCAGAAAACTACTCTCATTCCAATATTACTTATGTTTAGAATACATAACCACTTGCACATAAGAAAATTAATTTCATTAGATTTTGTGTAAAGAATCAGGATTCTCTAGTTTATATGCTCACTTCATTAACTAGTCTCATTTCTAAGTGACATTTTGCCCAAAATATAACTTTAGAGGGCTAAAGTCCAACTCTGAGAAAAAGTCTGATTGTCATGGGCTTGGCAAGCTCTTTTCAAATGAGAACGTTCTAAAGGTAGCCGAGCAACAGGAGCCACCTTCAGAAGAAATAAAGACACAGGATTAAAGACATAACACTAATTTGGGAATATATTTGTTAAGAACAACTAAATTCATTGCTATATTATGATTTAATTACTCTAAAAAGGTAGGTGTGTGTATGTGTGTGAGTGTGTGTGAGTGTGTCATTGGTAGCAGGGCTTGAACCCAAGGACATTCAACCTACATGCTAAACACACACTCAGCCCTATTTTATTTTATTTATTTGGGAACATGGTCCTGCTAAGTTGCTGAGACTGACTTCAAACCTTCAGTCCTCCTGTCTATGCCTATTTATAGGCATAGGTCACCACAATCTGCTGATTGTTTTTAAAAAATCTCTCTGTCCCTGCTTCAAACCATCTTCCACTATCAGAACAAAGTCAAATGGTTCTGCATGTTGTGTAAATATGTACTCTAGAGTCAGTTGAGAGTTCAGAGTCTAAAGGTTAGGTTAGGATTCAAGTGCTAACTGTGCCACTTCTAGTGGTATAAATTCACCAATCACGGGACCTCTCTAAGCTTCAACGTCCTCATCTATAAGGTCTAGGTAGTAGTAGTTCCACCTTGTGCTGTGGTGTTTACACCTCATAAGCCACGCGAGCACTCAGGAGGTTGTAGTTATTTTTCTAATGGTTCCTATAAAGCTGACGTTATGCCTGGATCCTTCTCTGAGTGAACTTTTTTCCTTTCTTGCCTCTTCTACAGTCAGCCAAGGTACAAAATTGAAACTGAAGGAGTTTTTAAGAAATACCTTCTCGGCCAGCTAGAGTAGCAGTCAGCACAAAACAGCAGGCTGTTCTTGTGCAAGGCATTCTTTTCGGTCAAGTCTGCTGAATCCAGGTGTTGGCCTTCTTTAGAGGATGGACTTGCCAAAATCTGAAGACAAACCCACCAGGTCATCTAATTCATCACAGAGGAAAAGCAGCATCACCTGCAACTGGTAGCTGCTGCCTAGACCCCCAGAAATCAACACTGAGACAGCACAATGCATCAAAGCCTACCACTTCTGTTAAAATTCTCACAGCACTGCATGCGGAATAGTGTTGCAAAAGGAAATCAAAAGAGGATACTATCTTGATTCAACAACAAGAATAACCACAGTTTCCAACCATATTACACCTAAGATGTGGATATATGGGTTAAAAAAGAGATCCAACCCGACTGTGGCTCTAAAATACAGTAGGTATTTCTCTCTCACAGAAAAATCTGGAAGACAACCCAGGGCTGAAATAGATGCTGCATAATCATCAGGATACAGATTATTGTTTCTCATGTTCTGCCGTTTCCCAAACACAGTTTCTTTCTCCTGACTCTCACTGGCTGCTCCCTTATGCCTACATCCTAGCAGGCAGAAAAGAGAGCAGGTGCATGAGAAGGTCATGCCCTGGCCCTTCAGGGGAAGATCAGGAGGTACAAGCCAGGCAGTTGTACACCTTGCGTCTGTTTGTAAACCACTGGCCTGTGCTGGTTACTGGTGACACCCAGTTGCCAGTGAGAAGGTCTTGTGCCAGGCCAGTAACCTCTTTAGTATGAAATCAGGGAAGGATAGATATAGGAGACAGCTAGCTTTCTCTGCTATAGTTCAATGTATTTATTTAGTTCAAATTACCTATAACTTGACTATATGTTTGTGTGTATGTGAGTGTGTGTGTGTGTGTGTGTGTGTGTGTGTGTGTAGATTGAACCCTGGAGTACTCTACCTCCAAGCTACACCCCAGCACCAGCACTATTTTTTTATTTTGGGGGAGGCAGAGTCTCACTAAGTTGCTTAAGCTGGCCTTGAACCTGCAATCCTCCTGTTTCCACCTCCCAAGCACAAGGACTATAGGTTTTCACCACAATGCTCAGCTAAATTGACCAATCTTTAATAAGACCATGAGTCACTGGTATAAATAAAGCCTTATCACGTTACTAAGTCCTGTATAGGACTTTTCTATAAAAGTGGTGAGCACCCTTGTTTTTATGGACTTCATAATTTACTAAGACAATAAACTGGAAGTCATCTCTTCATTCTAGAATAGTCTGCTGGTTGCATATACAGGTCACCCCTGCAACTTTAGATGCTCTCCCTGCGAGCACTTTGACCAGAGCTACATTTCCTTTCACTTCCAAGCACCAGATGGTTCCCAGAACTATCACAGGGGCAATTCACCTTTGGCTGGCACAGCCCTCTGCTGCCCATCCTCGAGTTTCATGGAAATCGCCGGGTTCGCAGCAGAGGTGGGCCTATCATGGAACCATCCAAGCAAACACACACTTCAGCCTCACAGTCAACATGAAAAGTAAACCAACTCGGCCAATAGGAATAGAGCATCATACCAAACTCACATGGAGTGTAGCACTCATTCTGTGAAAGATGTGTTCTACTTTTAGTTAGTTAGATAGTTAGTTAAAACCTCTTTATCCTTTAAACCTTTGACAACATCACCCCCAGAGTTCAGCAGCTGGGGGTTCCCTGGCAGAGCCTGGTGCAGGACCAACACTCCCTTCCCCACTCTCGCTGTACCATGTGTCAGGATTCTGCCTTGCCCTGGTTTCTGTTTAACTTACTGCCCTGTCCGCAGTGTCTCCGGAGCTTAGACCTCAGCAGCCCTGAATCTGGACGGAAGGGAGATTTTTTCTGCAAGTGAGTGCAGAGCCATGGCTCCCCAGCATCTGGCCCACTTGCTCCCACGTGGGCAGCAGATTTTGCATGGTGTTAAGCCAGGAGTCTGTGCAGTCACATGGAGCTGAAAATGGACACCCAGGGGAAACACGGTGCCTCTTCTTCTAGGGAGAAAAAAGAGGACAGAGTGTCAATAATCTTCCTCTCTACCAATCTCTTTTAGAAGGGATTTCAAACCTAGACTGCAGAGCTAAGCGCCTGATGGGGAAAGAGGCCTGATAGGGATTCGAGCCTCAGGGGCTGCGAGGCCAAATAGAAATGACAGCCTTTCCTTGCGGTTCTTTAGATAAGGTTGGTTTCAAATATAGAAACACATTTCCAGGGAGGATTGCCCCCAAATTGACCTCCATTTTTCACACCTTTTCTCTATACTTTGATCATCCAAGGAAATCCAGAACTCCCATAACACTGATGGAGGGGCTCTTTTTTTGATGCATTTGCCACGCATCAAAGACAGCAGCAGTAATAAGAATGTAATAATGTGTCTAAAACCACGCCACACAGAGGGGCCAGACCAAGAAGGAAACAGTGCTGTACAGGCCCATGCTCAAATTGGACACAGAAAATGCCGAAAATGCCCCGAAACTCTGTGCGTGTGTATGTGTCTGTGCGTGTGTGTGTGTGTGTGTGTGTGTGTGTGTGTGTGTGTGTGGTGGGGATCAGCACTAGGAACAATCTACCTCTGAGCCTCACCCTCAACACCTTTTTTTTTTTTTTAATTGGGAAACAAGGTCTCACTAAGTTGCAGAGGACCTCACTGATGTACAGAGGCTGGCTTTGAACCTGTGATCCTCTTGTCTCTGCCTCCCCAGTACTGGGATTACAGGCATGCGCCACCATGCCCGGCTCCCCTAGTTCAAATTTAAAGTGTGTTTTAACCTATTACCCGGTGTGCGAAGGGAGGTGGGAGAGATGATAAAAGCACCGGTACCCTGTTCCAGAAGCTTCTCCTCCCCAAATTTTCCACTGGGGTGTGGGAACGTGTGAGTCCATGCACAAAGGCCTACGTGTTGGAGATGAATGTGCAAACCACCATTTGTAGGAAGCAAAGCCTCTTTCTCTCTGGACTTGTTTCTTCTGACCCTCGCCCTGGCTCGGCCTGTCCTTGGCTCCCCTTTCTCTGCACCCCCAGATCCCGCTTCTTGTGGGTCCTTCAGCACTTCCAGCTCTCTGCCAAGCCAGCGTCGTACTAGGCATGTTAAGAAGGGAGAAAGAGGAGACTTTCACAGCGCTCCACTGGAGGTCTCACCCCACGGAAAGTCACATGCCAAGTAATCGGCTGTTTTCACTCTTTGTAGAGTAACAGTCCTGTGGCAAACCCTCTCTGCTATGTTAAAAGAGCATCTGAGTTGGCCATGGTGGCCCATGCCTGTAGTCCCAGTACTTGGGAGGCTGAGACAGGAGGATTGCAAGTTTAAGACCACCCTCAGCAACTTAGTGAGACCTTGTCTCAAAGTAAAAAATAAAATAAGGCTGGAGGTGTAGCTCGGAGGTAGAATGCCCCTGGGTTCAGTCTTCACTACCAAAAAATAGAGCGTCTGTACCTCTGCCGTTATCACTATTAGTGTTGTTGCTGCTGCTATATTGCTACCACCAATGACCACCGCAATGGCGTACTTTATATTCTGTTTGGGCCACTGCACTGAGCACTGACCTGGTCTCTTTTAATTCTCACAATTCCTACAAAGCAGGCTCGGTTCTTATACGTATTACTCATAGGAAGACTTTGATGTTTGTGGATCTTCACTCACTTGCGTAAGGTCACACTGCTGATAAAGGATAGAGATGGGGTGGGACACATCTAAATGAGTCTAAAACTTTGAAGCTTCCCAGGACTTTGGAAAAAAGAAGCTAGTTAAGACTGAACCCTACAGAGAAGATGCGTGTCATTGTTTTGTCACGGTTGGTTTGAAGGATGGCCAATTTCCCTGGCTCAAAACTCATTGCCTCCCCCATTGTCTTCCAATGACATCTGAACTCTTTAATCTAGCTTACAAAGGCCTTCATAATTGGGCCCCAGCCTGCCTCTCCCCTCAGTTCTCCACACTCCCTGCTCTGACTTCTATACTCTAGCTAAATCTGTGCAAAATCCTGATAGAAAAAAAGTACTCATTTCTCAGGTTTGAAGCCAGGCTCAGCAATTTAGTGAGGCTCTTGGCAACCTACTGAGACCCTGTTTCAAAATAGAATATAAAAAGGGCCGGGGGTACAGCTCTGAGGTAGAATGTCCCTGGCTTCTATCCCCAATACAGGAAAGAGAGAGAAGGAGGGAAGAGAGGAGAAGGGAAGGGAAGGGAAGGGAAGGGAAAAAGGAAGGAAGGAAGGAAGGAAGGAAGGAAGGAAGGAAGGAAGGAAGGAAGAAGGAAGGGAGGCAGGCAGGCAGTCATTGGAGAAGTTACTAAGCTGTTATCTTTGCTATTCTATGTGTTCAATGTCATTTATTTTCAGCTCTTTCATCAAATAGATTGAAGCTCCTAGAAAACCAAGAACAAGTCTTCATTTAATAAACTCATTGGTGACAACTCTGGTTACCCCTGGGGGTCCAGGGAGATGAGGTGTGTGTGATGAGGTGCTCAGCCCTCCCTGGCCACCGGCAGACACTTTCGGTCACAGAGGAAATTATAGTTGCTAAGGCAGACCTCAAGAGAAGTACCCAACCCAGACTTGGAAGACCAGGAGGAGGGCTCCCCAGAGACTGACCCGACCAAGACGGGAAGCAGGGAAAAACCGGAGGCCAGCCAGAGCTTGGCCTGTTGCAGAAGCAGGAAGATGTTTGGGAAGGCTGGGGTGATTAGGTGAGACTGATGGAGCCGGGATGGTGAATGGGCGCGCGGATGTTGTCCACATGGCTTGTTCACCTCCTCATCCCAGGTCTGCTGTTCAAAGAGCAGTTCCTTGTAGAAGCCCTGGCAGTTTATCTAAAGCACCACCCAGGGAACATCCCTCCCGGCTGGTTTCTGTTCCTTCACAGTGCTCACATATCACCAGCTAAAGCCACACAGTCGACTTGCTCTTGGTCACTGTCTGTCTCTCATACTGAAATCCAAATCCCATGACGGCAGTGCCTGGGTATTTCACTGCTTTAGTGTAGCTCCAAGAACACAGCTGGCAATAAAAGAGAGCCACCCTACACAATGGGGTGTAGCTTGGAGGTAGAAAGCCCCTGGGTTCAATCCAGGAAGGAAAAAATGGAACAGAGGGAGGAAAGGAGGGAGGGAGGGAGAAACGTGGTGACTTCCACCTGTAATCCCCGTACTAGGGAAGCTAAGACAGAAGGTATCCCAGTACTTGGAAGGCCAAGAAAGGAGGAATCCCAGTACCGGGGAGGCTCAGAGAGGAGGATTGCAGGTTCATGGCCATCCTCAGCAACTTAGCTAATATCTTTTGAATTAATTAACCGAAGGCAAGCGAAATTCTCACGGGCTAGTTCCCAGCCCTTTCCTAGGACTGCTTTTGTTCTTTAAAGCCTCAGTCCTCTCCCTTCTCACCTCTCCTTCTCCTATCACTACTCGACATGTTCTATCACTCAAAAAGAACTAAAGGCCCATCAGGAGCCCCCTACCTCGCCTTCCTTCAGCCTCCCCAGCTGACTCGGACCGGCCTCTTCCTACGGAGGGGAGCCCTGAGTATCTGTCTGGCCAGGAGCCAGCACTCATGGATCTCCTGCAAGTCACAGGAAACTGGCAAACCCTCCCCGATTTTCCTCCCTCACAGTGGAGCCGTGTCTTTCTGCAGCTCAAGGAGGGTCCAAGAGCTCTTCTTGCTGGCATTCCATCCAGCTGATTGTGGGGAGTCTACAGATAAGGAGGGAGATTTGGAGAGGACACAAATCAGCTTAAACCCCAAAGGAAAGGAATTCTGCCCGCGTGAAACTAAACCAAGGCGTGTGGGAGGCCCTGCCCCAGGCTCTGCTTCCTGCCAAGAAGAAAAGGGACTCTCCCCTCTTTGCAAGGTGGTTGACTTCAAACTCAGTCTCTTGTCAACTGTCTCCTGGGTCCCTTCATCCTGAACAGAACCACAGGAGGCAGCGCACAGAAAGAGGTTGGCCAGCTGGACTTCGGCCATCGAAAGAAACCCACTGCAAAGAAAGCTCTAAAATACGAGAGGGTTCGCTTCTCAACTTGTCACTGTTTTTCTCATTCTAATTCTCCTACAACAAATTTTGCCCACACAAAACAGAAAAACAAGTAGGCATTTCCTTTGCTTAAATATCACAGCAAAAGACAGGTTCCCAAGCTAAGCATGGTGGCACATGCTTGTAATCCCAGGACGTGGGAGGATGAGACAGAAGGATCACAGGCTTGAAACCTGTCTTAGCAAATTAGTAAGATCATGTTTCAAAATAAAAAATAAGCCGGGCATGGTGGTGTACCCTGGTAATCCCAGCATTCAGGAGGCAGAGACTGGAGGATTGTGGTTCGAGGGCAGCCTCAGCCACATAGCAAGGCACTTCGCAACTCAGCGAGACCCTGTTTCAAATATAAAAAGACTAAAAAATAGGGTTGGGGTGTAGCTTGGAGGTACAATGCTCCTAGGTTCCATCCCCAGTACTGCAAAAATATTTAATTAATTAATTAAAAAATAAAATAGATCTTGGGGTGTAACTCAAAGATAGACTGTTCCTGGGTTCAACCCTAGTACCGAAAAAGGGAAAGGAGGAGGAGGAGGAGGAAGAGGAGGAGGAGGAGGAGGAGGAGGAGGAGGAGGAGGAGGAGGAGATGTTCCATAGACATGTTTCTTTAAGAATGCTCAATATCCAGAAAACAGAAAATATGAAGAACCAAGCCTAGGTAATCATGACTAGTACATGCTTTTATTAGGCTTATGTGAATCGCTGAGCATTTTATGTAAATGGAATTTTAATTAAGTCAGTTATTCCTACTTGGAATGTTTTAGGCAAAAATTTACTCTCATTTTAACTTATTATTGTGTGTGTGCCTGAAGAAACTATTTTATTCTACTACTTATATTTCAAAAACTATTCATAAGTCACCAAAGATATCTAGACATGTTCTCTTACAGTTTCATTTTTATTCATCTACAAAATTCCCCTTTTCTCCACAATAAACTTTCCATTACAATCAACAATATTTACTGAGCAGCATGGTAAACGCTTTCATCTTGGACCCCAAAGTTTCAGGCCAATGTGCTGTAGAAGCCTCAAATTGTCATAAAAATTCCCTCATGTCTCACGTTCCCTTGGTCTGTGTCTCAAAACATTTTTTAATTCATTTTATCACATGCCTCTGAAACACTGGATTCTCCCCAAACCTTCAGTATGTCTCAAGTCTGAACTCTCATTTTCCATTTCAACAGCTTGTTAAAAGAATGCAATGGGCATCACATTAAGAAATATGTAGGGAGGCTGAAATGGGAGGATCCAGAGTCACGGACAGCCTCGGTACTTAGTGAGGCCCTTTGCAACTCAGTGAGACCCTGTTTCAAAATAAAGAATAAGAAATTGGGCTGGGGTGTAGCTCGGAGGTAGAATGCCTCTGGGGTTCCATCCCCAGCAGTACAAAAAAAAATTAAAAAAAGAAATATTTAAATTGTTAGAACCCTTTAAAAACTTATGTCCTCAAAGTGTATACCCTTTCAAATCCAAAATATAAGTCTCCTCGTAGCACATCTTTGAAATATCAACATTCCAGGAAAATTACTTGGTTTGACATCTTTTACAACTGAGGCTTATTTAGATAAAACAATCACTCCTATCTTTGCTTTGAAACTCAGAGTAGTCTAGGTATAGTTTTCAGATCAGACAACGGAGTAATCGTCTTGTTCAACCCCAGGTCTTGTTCAACCTGCATATCGGTTTCCAGAAAGATGTAAAAAGGGCAAGTTTGCAAGCTCAGACAAACAGTTCTGTGAGTGTCAATCTATCTTTGACTTTGTAGCCAGTTAGTACAATCAGCAGGTGCAAGGTTCACCTACCATGGTGATTTCTGGCACACACCCTGCTGATTTCGCTAACTGTGCTCATGAGCTTTCTTCTTTCTACCAGAAGGAGATAGAACCCAGGATGCTCTTCTACTGACCCGTACATCTCCAGCCTTTTACATTTCTTATTTTGACACAAGATCTCACTAAGTAGCCAGGGTTGGCCTTGAACTTGTGATCCTCCTGCCTCAGCCTCCCAAAAAGCAGGGATTGCAGCTGTGCACCACCATGCCTGGCCTGTTGGGTTTTCTTTACCCAGAGTTGAGAAAGAGATGTATAACACGAATGATCCATAACCACATTTTAGATGTGCTGTCCTTAAAACTCTGATCAGTCAAGATTTTTTAAAACCAATCTTTTTGAAAAGGAAATTGTATCAAGGTGGACATTTTAAGTGAGGAAAAAGAAAAAATATGCAAAATGAAATAGACAAATTACAAAAATGAATTTTGCCATTTTGCTTGTACCTATTTGTGCTATTTTGATTTCTTTGACCGTGTGCATGTGATATCAGATTAAAAAAGAAATAGAACTTCTTGGGGTTTTTTTTGTTTTGTTTTGTTTTGTATGGTACTGAGGGTAGAACCCAGGGGCTTTTCTACCTCTGGGCTATACTCCCAGACCTATTTTATACTTGATTTAGAAACAGGGTCTCACTAAGTTGCTGAGAGCCTCACTAAGTAGCTGAGGCTGGCTTTGAACCTGTGCGATCCTCCTGTCGCAGCCTCCCCAGTGCTGGGATTACAAAGGCTGAGACAGGGAGATCATAGATTCAAAGTTAGCCTGGGTAACTTAACAAGACCCTTGGTAACTTAGCTAGACCCTATTTCAAAATTAAAAATAAATGAATAAATAAGGGCTGGGATGTAGCTCAGAAATAGAATGACCCTAGGTTCAGTCCCTAGTACCAATAAATAAATAGAAGGGGCTGGGGGGAGTGGCTCAGTGATAGAACACCCCCTGTGTTTAGTCTCCAGCACTGCAAAAAATAAAATAAAATAAAATAAAAATGTTGATAGCCAGGCATGATGGCTCGACTGTAATCCCAGCTACTCAGGAGGCTGAGGCAGAAGAATCACAAGTTTGAAGCCAACCTAAACAACTCTGTAAGACTTTGTCTCAAAAATTAAGATAAAGTCAGGCATGGTGGTGCATCCCTGTACTTGGGAGGCTGAGACAGGAAGATCACAAATTTGAGGCCAGCCATGACAACTTAGTGAAGCCATCAGCAACTTAGGGAGTACCTGTTTCAAAATGAAAAATAAAATAGGCTTGGAGGTATGGCTCAGAGGTAGAATGCTCCTGAGTTCAATCCCTAATACCACATACACAAAAAATTAATAAAAAACACCTGTATTTAAAGCATAAGTTAACTCTAGAGCCCCCCTCCATGTATGTATATAGAGATACACGC
The DNA here is from genome assembly GCF_963383645.1 of Muscardinus avellanarius. Lineage (NCBI taxonomy): Eukaryota > Metazoa > Chordata > Mammalia > Rodentia > Gliridae > Muscardinus > Muscardinus avellanarius. Next base: position 17,420,515 of record NC_137806.1, read on the forward strand.
ATATACACACATATATGCATGTGTGATATTTTATGTTATAAGATATACTTTATAGGTGGAGCTAGAGATGAAATCGAAGGTGCCCCCTGGGTGCAGGGATTCCAGCCCTCCTCGCCTCCTGCCTGTGAGTGGAAGGTATGCTGACTGCTGACGGAGAGAGGGGTGCCTACACATTTGTCAGAATGCAGAGGGTCAACCCGTAACGTTTCTCAGCCATGACTAATCATTCAGTCGGCAACATCATGCTGTGTCAGGCATCTTGTAGGAGTTGAGACTAGGTCAGAAGAAGAAGAAGGAGAAGGAGAAGGGGAGGAGGAAGGAGGAGAAGAAGAAGAGTAAAAGGAGGAAGGAGGAGGAGGAGAAGGAGGAGGAGGAGAGGAGGACGAGGAGGACGAGGAGGACGAGGAGGACGAGGAGGAGGACAAGGAGAAGAAGAAAAGGAGGAGGAGGAGGAGAAGAAGAGGAGGACGAGGAGGAGGAGGAGAAAAAGCGGAGGCAAGGTTCTCACCCAGAGGTCGGCACAGAAACACATCAGTGCAGTTGCATGTGATAAATGCCTAAGACAGAACAGGTCAGAATGCCACTGGATCCTGGAGGAAGGAGACCTGTCGATGGCCAATTTAAACAAAGACATGTGCTCATAAATACCTCTCTGCTCGTATCATGGAAAAGTAGAATCCAGGAGGCCAGAAAGGGTGCTCTGAGAACAGCCGGGTGCAGGTGAGGCAGAAGGGGGAGGCAGGGGCGGGGAAACTGGCAGGTGGGGCTGGTCCCCTACAGAAGAAAAACGTGGGGGAGAAGCTGCCTGGCTCTGCTGGCCTATCCACAAAGAGGAAGCATTAGTATTGTAGTGTGTGTGCGTACGGCTGACCTGCATCCCAATGCATGACTGCTAATGGCGCGCTTCTTCAACTGTATAATTGGAACAGATTGAAAGATAACCATTATTTCAATACAGTCTCTTATTTGAAGTCTGTTTTAATCTGTGGCCATAAACACACAGAACACTCCTCACCTTACCACTGGTGACTGTGTGTGTGTGTGTGTGTGTGTGTGTGTGTGTGTGTGTGTGTGTGCGCGCGCGTGCGCTAGGTTGCTGACAGTCTCACTAAGTTGCTGAGGCTGGCCATGAATTTGCTCTCCTCCTGTCTTAGCCTCCCAAGTACTAGTATTACAGGTGTTTACCGCCAAAGCCCGGCTTAGATCTCATTTTTAAAGGATGTTTTGTAAAACTGAATTTAGATGTCAGTAAAGACAATTGAAAATGATTACATATTATGAGCCAGATGTGGTAGCACTCACTCGTAATCCAGTATTTGGGGGGCTGATACAGGGGCATCACAGGTTCAAGGACAGCCTTAGCAAGTATTAAGACTCATCAACCTAGCAAGAACCTGTTTCCAAATAAATTTTAAAATAGGGCTGAGGAGCCTATCATGGTGGCACACACTTGTAATCCCAGAATATGGGAAGCTGAGACAGGAGAATTATGGTTTGTGGCCAACTTCAGCTACTTAGTGAGGCCTATCTCTAATTCAAGGAAGCAAAGCCTTTAAAATTTATTCTATCAAAGGAAAGATGTAAGCCAGTCATACTGGTCCATGTCTGTAATTTCAGTACTTGAGAGGCTGAGACAGGAGGATCACAGGCTCGAGGACAGCCTCAGCAAGTAGTGAGACTCATCAACCTAGTGAGACCCTGTTTCAAAATAAAAAAAAAAGTAGGCCTGGCGTGGTGGCACACGCGTGTAATTCCCGCACTTGGGAGGTGGAGACAGGAGGATCCTGCAGGTTTGAAGCCAGCCTCGCTGGCTTAAAAGACCCTGTTTCCAAATAAAAATATAAAATAGGTCTGGGAGTGTAGCCTGGAGAAAGGTTCCATCCCCAGTACCACCAAAATAAATAAATAAATAAATAAAATAAATAAATAAATAAATAAGTAAGTAAGTAAAAATAGGAACCGGGCATGGTAGCTGACACTTGTAATCCCAGAATTTGGGAGGCTGAAACAAGAGGATTGGGGTTCAAGGACAGCCTCAGCTACTTAGTGAGGCCCTTTGCAACTCAGTGAGACCCTATTTCAAAATAAAGAATAAAAAACAGGGCTGGGGTGTGCTTGGAGGTAGAATGCCCCTGGGTTCCATCCCTATTACCACACACAAAAAAATAGGGCTGAGGGGTGTAGCTCAACAGTGGGATGCCCCTGAGTTCAATCTCCAGTACTACACAAAAAGATAATAAATAAATAGACTACATTTTTTAAAACTGTAGTAAGGAATGACTGAAATAATGTTCTCCTCTGCACTACCCCCTCTAAATATTTTATATAGAAAATTTGCTGTAATATGGTAAAAAGACAAGAAGGATGCTGATATCAGGATGCATTCCCCTTCTCAACTGCACCCGGCTTTGTAGAGGAAGGTGGTATTTCATGGCACTATTATTCCCTAAATACTAACCCCAAACTCAAAAACATAGGAGAGTTTCCCCTATTTTATTTATCTTTTTGGGTGCCAGTTTGAAATATAATATATATGTAAATTGAGTATGAAATGCCAGATCCCATTCTAGGTTTATGATCTTTGTGTCAAATTAAACCAGAAGGCTCCTTAGATAAATTACCAATTCCGCATTCAGAATTTAAAGAGAAAAGGGAGTAAATAAGAAATCAACTTTCAATAATTATACAGGCCTCATTTTTTTTTCTGTAACAATTGTTCCCCAAGACTAATTTTAAGAGACCAAGAAGGCTATGAGAAAATGTTCTATCATTAACTTTTCTCTAGAGTATTTTTGAAGCAATTAGCTTTGACTTTATTTGTTCTGCCTTCTAATTCAGCCAAATAGCCTGGAAACCTAGAAGGATATCTTGTTTGTTTTTATTAATTAAAGAGAAGAATAAAAGAGAGTTTTTGGACCCGGATCCTGATTACACTGGATAGAATGAAAAGTAAAATTAGATTTACAGTTGGAGAAGGAGCCAGGACCTGCCAGGTCCAAAGAACACAGGGAGTTGTTTGGAGCTTAGAAATTTTTATTTCCATGTAGTAAACGTTTTGGTCTGAGGACTCCCCTCCACAATTATCTTCCAAGTAGGCAAAGAAAGGAGTAAAAACCCATGTAGTAGAACATGGACATCTACAACTGAGAATGGCCACGCTCTTTGTTTGAAATGCAAATTTTGTCCTGGGAAGAAAGCCCAAGTCCACAAGTGGGAAAGTTCCTGATGTACCAGAGGACTCTTCAAATGATGGGGTGGATAGATAGATGATAGATAGATAGATAGATAGATAGATAGATAGATAGATAGATAGATAGATAGATGGTAGATAGATAGATATAGATAGATGATAAATAGATAGATGATAGATAGATAAGTAGATAGATAGATAGATGGTAGATAGATGATAGATAGATAGATGATAGATAGATAATAAATAGATAGATGGTAGATAGATGATATATGGTAGATAGATGACAGATAGATAGATAGATAGATGATAAATAGATAGGTGATAGATGAGAGGTGACAGATAGATCTGATCAAGAGTTGATACATACAGATACATGGGAGTGGACTGGCATGGGACATAATCAGCAAAATTCAGAATGTAAGAAACTCCACAGGACAAGCAATCCAAGTTTTTCAACAAATACATACCAAGGATGCAGTGGCCCGCACCTGTAACCCCAGTACTTAGGAAGCTGAGACAGGAGGATTATAAGTCCAGCAGTTTAGTAGAAATCCTCAGAAACTCAGTGAGACATTTTAAAGTAGAATATGTGCATATCTACCAGCCGACCATTCATTCCACATCTAGGTTTTTAGAAAACAGAAGCTTGGGGAAAGTCTCAGTCTATTTCGTTTTAATATATCTAAATCATTGATTCCTATAAGAAATAACAAAAGCCACTTTAGGGTAGAAATGTGAAGATAACTGGCTACCATGACTGGACTTTTTATGTTTTGTTGTTGTTACAAAATTGGAGGCACTTAAGCCGGGTGTGGTTGCACACGCTTGTAATCCCTGCATTTGGGAGGCAGAGACAGGTGCAGGTTCAGAGCCAGCCGCGCTGGCTTAAGAGACCCTGTTTCCAAATAAAAAAGTATAAAATAGCTCTGGGAGTGTATCCCAGAGGTAGAAGGTTTTCCAGGAACCCCAGTACCACCAAGAAAAAAAAAATGGAGGCACTTAAAATATGTAGGTTTATATAGGTATGTCTCACACATAAACAAGAATGTGTGTGGTATGTAATCAAGGAAAATTAGAAGCAATATAAATATGTGTTGGTGCAAGGATGGCTTAAACAAAGTGTGGAACCTTCACGCAAGGGAATACAGTCAGGCCTCCAAACCTGCAGTCAACCAACTGCAAATAGAAAATATTCTTTTTAAAATGTTGCATCTGGCCGGGCGTGGTGGCGCACGCTTGTAATCCCCGCGCTTGGGAGGCAGAAACAGGAGGATCGCGCAGGTTCGAAGCCAGCCGTGCGCGCTGGTTTAGGAGACCCTGTTTCCAAAATGAAAATGTAAAAAATAGGTCTGGGAGTGTAGCCCGGAGGTAGAAGGGCTTCCAGGAACCCCAGTACAAAAAAAAAAAAAAATGTTGCATCTGTGCTTAAAATGCACAGACTTATTGTCACTACTCTCTAAATAATATAGAATGATAACCATATATACAGTATTTCTGTTGGGTTAGGTATTAAAGAAATCTAGAGGTGATTTAAAGTATATGGGAGAATGTGCAGAGGATCCATGCAAATACTAAGGCATTTTATACAGGGGCACTGAGCATCCTCAGGTTCTGGTATCCATTAAAGTCTTGGGGTAAGAGTGACAGCACATACCTGTAATCCCAGTATTGGGGAGGCTGAGACAGGACGATCACAGGTTCAAGGACAGCCTCAGCAAGTAGCAAGAGTCTCAGAACCTAGCAAGACCCTGTTTCAAAAACAAAAAACAAGCAGGGCATAGTGGCTCATGCTTATAATTCCAGCATTCGGGAGGCTGAGACAGAAGGATCAGGGTTTGAGGACAGCTTTGGCTACTACTCAGTGAGATCCTTTGCAACTCAGTGAGACCCAGTTTCAAAATAAAGAATAAAAAATAGTCCAGGGGGTGTAGCTTGGAGGTCAAAGCCCCTGGGTTCCTTCCCCAGATCCACACCAAAAAAAAAAAAAAAAAAAAAAAATAGAGCTGGTAGCTCGGAGGTAGAATACCCCTGGGTTCCATCCCCAGTATCGAAAAAAGAAAAGAAAGAAAGAAAAAGAGAGAGAGAGATAGGAAGGAAGGAAGGAAGGAAGGAAGGAAGGAAGGAAGGAAGGAAGGAAGGAAAAAGGGCTGCCAGCGTAACATAAAGAGAGAATGTCCCTGGGATCAGTCACACACACACACACACACACACACACACACACACACACACTCCCCAATCTCCCCCAATATACTGAGGGAGCACTGTACTGTGCAAATATAAAAATGAACTTAACTGAGTATCAAAATGGATAATTTTTCCAAAACAATATGAATGAAAGAAAACAAGGAGCAAAGAGAAATTCAATAAGATAAACAACAAAGGCACAGGGAAAAAATTGAAAGCTCAGGGAAGCAGAGGAAGCGGATTGACACGCAGGGTGTAGAGGAGTCCCCGTGGTCTTCAGGGTGTAGAGGAGTCCCCGTGGTCTTCAGGGTGTAGAGGAGTCCCCGTGGTCTTCAGGGTGTAGAGGAGTCCCCGTGGTCTTCAGGGTGTAAAAAAAAGTCCCCGTGGTCTTCAGGGTATAGAGGAGTCCCTGTGGTCTTTTGTATTCGAGCTGTATGGTAGGTGCAGGTAGGTTTGCTATGTTATCTTGTTTTGTATCCCTGAAATACCGAATAATAAAACATAAAAAAGATTGGTGGGGGTATTTGGGCAGTAAGCTTCGGTTCTTTGTAGATTCCAGCCATTAGTCCTCTATAGCAGGAGCAGCTGGCAGAGACCGCCTCCCATTCTGTCAGCTCTCTGTTCGGTCCTGGGGTTCTTAAGAGTTTCCTTTGCTGCACAGAAGCTCAGTTTAATGCAATCCCACTTATTGGTCCCTGTTCTGATTTCTTAAGCCTCTGGGGTCTTTCGAGGCAGGTGTTACCAGTGCCTGTTTGTTGCAGTGTTGGTCCTCTGCCCTCTCCTAGTAACTGCAAAGTCTCTGGACCTAATTTCCAGGTCTTTGAAATCATGTCATTTGCAGGAAAATGGAGGGAGCTGGAGAAGATTGTGCTAAGTGCAATTAGTCAGTTACAAAAACTGAAAGGTAGAATGTTTCCCCTCCTATGTGGAAGCTAAGGGAAAGAGGGACACCGGAGGGACTCTATCAAAGGAGGAGAGCGCCTAGTGGAGTGATGGAGGGGCCTACGGAAAGGAGGCGGCTGGGGGAGGGACACTCTTGGAAACACTTCAGTGGACACAATTGCGCATACACCAAGCCCTCAGTGCTTCTCCTAGTGACATCCACGGGGAGGGGAGGGCGCTGGGTGGGAGCAGGGGGAAGCTCCAGGGTGCTGTGTGCATGCATGACTCGATCTCTCTGAACTTTATCTCAGTGCATGATTACAATGCACCACTGGGAATACAAAAATTAAACATTAAAAAGTCTTCTCGTCAGCTCCAGTGTCGGCCCGAGGATGGCAAGGAAGACGCATCCAGCCATTCCATCACACATTCGTTCAGCAAATGGTTTATCTCATTTCTTAGAGCATCAATCTTTTTTATCGATTGAAGAGTTTTCTGGCCGGGCGTGGTGACACACACTTGTAATCCCCGTGCTTGGGAGGCGGAGACAGGAGGATCATGCAGGTTCGAAGCCAGCTGCGCTGGCTTAAGAGACCCTGTTTCCAATAAAAATATAAAAAATAGGTCTGGGAGTGTAGCCCAGAAGTAGAAGCTCAGAGATGGAAGGAGGAACCCTTGGAAATGTGATAATAAAGCCTTCCAGGCCGCTCTCACTGTGGCCATAGTGAGACCATATCTACTGACCATTCTAAGTTTTCATGATTTCATGAAAGCAGTTATTACAAATAATAAAGCATTATTACAAGTAATCTGCTACATTCATTCTTACAAACTGTGTGTGTATGTGTGTGTGTGTGTGTGTGTGTGTGTGTGTGTGTGTGTTACTAGGTGTTCTACACCTTCTCTTATGCTTGGCTTCCAGGAACCCCAGTACCACCAAAAAAAAAAAGTTTTCTTGATGTCAAAACTCAATTTTCAGAGTAGCACAACCTCGCTAGACCTTACTATTTGATGTGGAGGAATGGTAGTGGAGGATTTGTAACAGGATTTATCTACCCATCTAAATCATAAGGCCTAGGTAGTATATATTAACAACACTTTTGAATTCTCAGGTGAGAGATATTCAAGATAAATACCCATAAACATTATATCTGCTTTCAAAATACCTCTAGTTACTCTGGTACAGAATTTCAAAATTTGAAATAAGGAGACTTAGAATCCTAATCGTAACTTCCCTAAACTGAGTTAAGACAGCTCGGATTTCGGATTTCTGCCGCGGCCCTAAAATAAGCACCAAGTCCTGTATTTGACCAGAAATACAGTGCTGCAGCGCCATCTACCTGTTCAAATCTATTTCTACACCGAAACTTGACAATGTCCTAAAGTATAGGAAAAGTAGGCTGAAGAACTTTTATAACTGAATTGTTTATTCTATATTCTTGGCGGTGCTGAGTTTTCTTAACTGAGGGTCAAGTGCTCTACCACAGAGCTACATCCCCAGACCAAGCTATTCATTCTACTTTTTAACATTAAATTATTAAAGTAGAACCTGCAACAGGTGTGAGATTCAGGATGCTCCTGACTTGCAGAGGGAAGTTGTCAGTGACGTCTCAGAGGTGGAAGGAGGAACCCTTGAAAATGTGATCAGAAAGCCTTCCAGGCCACTCTCACTGTGGCCACAGCGAGACCATCATCTCATCAGAGTCACTCACCTTCTGGCAGTCAGGACTTCAGCAAATGAGAATCAGTGTGGAAAATAAAAGAAGGACTTCCAAGGAGGAGATGAACTGTAATTGATGGGATGTTTCTATGTTCATAGCTGCACAATTCATCATTCCCAAACTATGGAACCAGCGAAGATGTCCATCAACAGATGAGATTACAAAACTATGAGATATGTACACGATGGAATTTTACCCAGCCATAAAGGAGAACAAAATTATGGCGTCTACAAGGAAATGCCACAAAAAATAAGAAATTAGATGTTTCCCTAACATGAAAATTGGGGAGAAATGGGTTATAGGAGGAACTCTAGATGAAGAAGGGACCCCTATAGAGGAGCAATTAAGGTGACCTATCTGAGGGGATGGGAGGGGGGAATATGGAAACTCTTTAAAGATGTACTTAACAAACATTTCCAAGCCAACCACTAAATCAAGCATGGGAAGGAGGGAGGGGGAGGGAATGGGATGGGGATTGGATAAGGGCTAATTGGGCGATATGTGCATGTATATCTCCACAAGGGTTTTATTCCATTAAGATGTATGACTACAATGCACCAATAAAAATATATTAAAAATAATTAAATAAATATCAAAGCTAAAAAAATCATTTGATCATAACGAAAAGTCATGTTTCATGAAGTGATACATAAACTCACCTTTTGTGGCCATGCGTGGCCTTCCTAAAATAGCTTCTACCCTTGTTAGCTAGGTAGCCCTCAGTCCTTCTATGACTTCTGCCTTTTGTGTGTTCAGGCATAGCCCTGTGCCTATGGTGGACAGTTGATACCAACAAATATTTTGTTAAAATATGTATCATCACCTTCCTTGAGAAGTTGAAGCATAGTATTTAACTTTTATTTAGTTTTTTTTGTGTGGGGGGATTGAACCCAGAGACATTCTGGATCTGAGCTATTTATTTTTTTTTAAGCAGTGTCTCACTAGGTTTTTTGAGAGTCTTGCTATGTTACCAGGCTGGTCTGGAACCTCCACCTCCCAAGTATTGGGATTACAGTGTGCACCATCACACCCGGCTTAACTCTTTATTAAATATGCACTTCTACTCATTCTGTCTCGTTGCTCCCACGGCATGAATTGTGAAATTTTAAAATTACTTAAATAACAATACAGAGAAGTAAACAGCTGTAGATTTATGCCATTCAATACACAGCAAAATCACAATAGCATGGGCCAAGGCACAATTGGCTGCTATTACACCACGTAGCCAGCGGGGGCAGCAGTATCAAGAACTTCTTCACAATTCCAGACTGGAAGAAAAAAGCTATGCTTAGATTTTCCTGTGGGAGACTTTGTGTTTTTGTTTGTTTTTGTCTTTTAGTCAAAGAGCCCTCTCCATGCTATTCATCAGTATGAAGTTTTAGATGTGTGGCATCAGGAAAGAGTTGGGAAAGAGAAGTATGTTTTGTCTGGTTGCCTTGAGGTGTTTACAAGGGGTTCACGTCCTGCTTAAACGGCACATGCCCCCACAGTACTAGACAAGAGCATGACAGAAGCTAGCAGAATAGAATTGAAGTCTACTAGATCTTTTCTGACTATTTTACTTTATTTTGTGCCCAACTTTAGAGGGTACTGACAGTTTCCAAAAGTGACTGCTGGAATTGTCATCACCACCAGTGGCACATGAGACACAGGTGCTCAGCTTTCTTGCCTTTATTTTATCTCATTTGTCTTTTAATTTCAACCATTCTGGTAGATAGACAATGGGCCTCACTGTGGTTTTAATTTTATTTTACTTGCAGCATAATGAGCTGAACACGTGTCGATATTTTTATTGGCCATTTAGATGTTTATGAACTACCTGCTCAAGGCTAATTTTACTATTGGCTTACTATAGCTTATTTGATAAATAAGCCACTTGCTAGTTTTATATATGAATAAAACTATATATTTAGCTGGGTGTGGTGGCTCAGGCTTGTAATCCCAGTACTTGGGAAGTTGAGACAGGAAGACTGTAGGTTCGTGGCCAGCCTCAGCTACTTAGTGAAGCCCTCTCTGCAACTTAGTGAGATCCTGTTACAAAATAAAGGATTAAAAATAGGATGGGTAGTGTAGTTTAGAGGTAGAGTGCTCCTGAGTTTAATTCCCCAGTGCAAAACAAAAACTATATTTTTATATCTACCACTCTTAGGTTGCCTTTTTACCCTCTAAGTGATTTCTTGGGTCAACAAAAGTTTTTATTTTAATGTAGTCCTAAGTCCTTTTAGGAATCTTTATTCCAAGATCATGAAGATATGATCTTATGTTATTGTCTTAAGGATTTTTTGCCCTTCATATTTAGATATACAATCATCTAAAATTGACTTGTGAATTTACTGAAAGGAATTTAATGAGAAAAACCTCTTATTTTTCCCATATTTCTATTCACTTACTCCAGAATTATGTTTTTTTAAGTTGTCTTTATTTACTAGATTTCAGGAGACTATCATATATCAGGTAACTGTATATAGCTGTATATGTTTGACTCTATTTCTTAGCTGTATTTTCTTCCACTAACCTATTTCTGTGATTAAACCATCATCTATATTGGCAGTATAACTTATAATAAATTGGTGTCTAGTGGTATAACCTGTTCATTGACTCTCCATTGGTATAGCCTGTTGACTGATTGTTCATTGGTAGAACCTGTTCACTAACTGTCCATGGACATAACCTGTTCATTGACTGGACATTGGTATAATCTGTTTATTAACTGTCTAGTGGTATAACCCGTTCATTGACTGCTCATTGATATAACCTGTGCATTGACTGTCCACTGGTATAACCTGTTCACTAACAGTCCATGGACATAACCTGTTCAATGACTGTTCATTGATATAACCTGTTCATTGTTCATTGGCTAATCCAGGTTACTTGTATGTTAATACAAATTTTAGAATCACCTTGTCAATTTTCACCAAAACTAAAACAAATAACTCTACTCATATTTTGATTGGGATTGCATCAAATTTATGAATACAATTGGGGTGAATTCCCAACAATATGAGTCATAAAAATGGCATATTCCTTTGTTCCTTTAGAAACGAGTGTGTGTGTGTGTGTGTGTGACTGAAGATTAGATCCAGGGGCTCTTTAGAGCCTTTTAATTTCTCTCAGAAATACTACCATTGTAGTTTTCTGTGCAGACATTCTATTTTTTAGATTTATTCATATATATTTTAAGTTTTCTTGTTATAAATTCTATTTATAATATTATTTTCTAATTGTTAGCATATAGAATACAATTTATATTTACATTCTGAACTTGTATCCAGCAAGCTTGTTAAATTTATATATTAAGCCCAATAGCTTACTTATAATTCTTTTAGACATACTACAACATAACTGTGTAATATGGGAAAATGTTGGTTTATTTTTTCTTTTATTATCTTTTTTTTCTTTTATTATCTTTATGCATTTTATTATTTCTAAAATATCTTCTATATGCCTTATGGCATCTGCTACAGCCTTCAGTAGAGCACTCACTAAAAGTGGCATTAGTCAAGAGGTCCCGCCACAGAGGAAGGTATTCACTATTTCATCAGTAAGTATAATGTTACCCCTTTCTATTTATATTTTACTGAATGATGTTAATTTTATTTTATTATTTTGTTTTGTTTTGTTTTACTGGGGTTCCTGGAAACCCTTCTACCTCCAGGCTACACTCCCAGACCTATTTTTTTATATTTTCTTTTTGGAAACAGGGTCTCTTAAGCCAGCACGGCTGGCTTCGAACCTGCGCGATCCTCCTGTCTCCGCCTCCCAAGCACGGGGATTACAAGTGTGCGCCACCACGCCTGGCCTGAATGATATTTTTAATCACAAATTTTATCAAGTATTTTTACATGTAAAAAAGTAATCTAATGGCTTTTTTTTTATTCTGCTAATTTAGTATATTATGTAGTTTTATTTTAATTTTAAGCTAATTCTGTGTTCCAGAAATCAACCTCATTTGGTCAGGATATATTATCCTTCTTTATATAATTGGATTAAATTTCTAGAATTTTATATTGGAATGTTGCTTCTGTGTTCATGAGAGGGGTTGGTTTGTAACTGTCCTTTCTTCTAATATCCTTTCCAGATTTTATATTAAGGTGCTACCTGACTTTGAAAGAATTTGAAAGTTATTCCCTTTGAAAATAATTTGAAAATTATTCTCTTTTTTCTCTTCTCTGGTAAATTTGTGTAATATTGGTATTATCTTTTTCTGAAATGTTGATACTAATTCACTAATAAAACTATATGGCTTAAATTTTTCTTTGTGAAAGGTTTTAAATCATAGCTTCCAATTACTTAAGCTATATAATACTATTGAAATTTTCTGTTTCTTTTTTTTTTTTTTTTTTGGTGGTTCTGGGGTTCCTGGAAGCCCTTCTACCTCTGGGCTACACTCCCAGACCTATTTTATATTTTTGAAACAGGGTCTCTTACGCCAGCGCGGCTGGCTTCGAACCTGCGCGATCCTCCTGTCTCCGCCTCCCAAGCGCGGGGATTACAAGCGTGCGCCACCACGCCCGGCTTCTGTTTCTTATTTTTTCAGCGTAGTTAAACTGCATATTTCACCGGGCGTCGTGGCGCACGCTTGTAATTCCCCGCGCTTGGGAGGCGGAGACAGGAGGGTCACACAGGTTTGAAGCCAGCCTTGCCGGCTTAAGAGACCGTGTTTCCAAATAAAAAAGTATAAGAATAGATCTTGGAATGTAGAAGGGTTTCCAGGAACCCCAGTACCACCAAAATAAATAAATAAATAAATAAATAAATAAATAAATAAATAAACAAACAAACTGCATATTTCAAGGTATTTTTTCTTCTGCTTTGTTTAATTTATTGATTAAAACGTTGTTCATAAGATTCTCTCGATATATTTTTATATTTATAAGATGTACAGTGATGCTTCCTATTTATTTCTGCTATTGATTGTGACTTCTTGTCTGTCTCTGACTCTCCCATTTCTTTAAATCTATAGGGTTATATTTATTTTCTTTGCTTCTTTTACTGCATGTATGATAGTAATAAAGTCTCTTTAAAAGTGTATTTCTTCTCCTGAAGATTGAAAATACCTTTATTTCATAATAGCTTCAACAGGAATTTTTAAATTAAAAAAGTGGGTGGTGTGTACATTTTTATTATTGGATTATAGGAGTTATTTTTGTACTTGACAAATAAGACACTTGCTAGTTGTATGTGTTATAAATTTTATATTCTATGTGTACATATTTTTGTGGTACTGGAGATGGAACCCAGGGGCACTCTACCTCCAAGTTACCTCCCTAGCTCTATTTTTTTATTCTTTATTTTGAAGCAAGTTCTTACTAAGTTACAGAAGGCCTCACTAAGTAGCTGAGGCTGTCCATGAACAGCGATCCTCTTGTCTCGGCCTCCCAAATGCTGGGATTTCAAGCATGAGCCACCTAAATGTTATGTATTTAAATTAAACAAATATATTTTGAAGGCCCACTCCTTGGGATGAGTACCATGATGCTCCTGTTCTTAAGGAATCTGAGGGCTGGTTAAATTTTATATTTTATAAATTAAAAAATTTTAATCCCCAATGCTGCTAAACAAACAAACAAAAAAAAAAAACAGAGAAGAACTCTCAATTTGGGTAAGTTAATATCTTTAATGAGTCCTGCCCCATTCAAGATAACTCAATAATGTTTGAAAACTAAAAATCTCTGTAACCAACCTTGAAGAAATGACCATGTAAATCATCAGAACAACAATCTGGTATTTTTTAGCTTCTGTTTTTAAAATAAGTCTTTTATGTTCATAAATTCCCATTTGTTTGAGTAAATTGAAGTAGTTTTTATTTCATATAGAAATAAATATTGAACAATAAAATTAATGCATTGTTACATTTTGTAACTAAATTATTCAGTGAGATAACCTGAGGAAATAATTGGTTTAAGACAACCTATGCTTCAATTTATGAAACACCAGGATGTTTCTATAGTGAAAATTGTCATTTTGAAGATCTCACCGAATTCCCATGCATCAGTAAAAACCTTCAGTTTTCCAAAGAGACAGGCCAAAGTTCCAAGGCAGGCCCTTGTACTCTTTATAGATGCCAAAAAGGAAGAGGATCAGCAGCTAGTTCCTTGCCAACCGAAATAAGAAATTAGTCTAATATTAACAAGTGATTTTGCTTACAATAGGCTTTCCAAAGAAAATAAAGATGGCTTACATAGGCAGAGCCATCAAAACAAAAGCGTCCATCAAGAAAGATCAGCAAGAATTTGAGCAGCTACTGAAACTACCAGGCAATTCCAGGAGAAAGTATAAACAACATTCCTCATTGCCGAGAAATACATCTTATCCACCAGCACAGAGCCAAGCTGCTGTGACAATATTGCATTTTGTAGGAGACCATACAAGGGGAATTCCAGTTAAAAACCTAGCCAAGAGGCAAGTAATACCTGGTCCTCTCCTCTAGTCAACTAAGTTTATTAAGCTATCACAGGAATAATTTGGAATAATAAAAAGGGAAAGGGTGTACAAAACCTAGAAAACTTAACGAGAGCCGGGCGTAGTGGTGCACGCTTGTTATCCCAGCATTCAGGAGGCTGAGACTGGAGGATCGGTTTTCGCAGACAGCCTCAGCTACTTAGTGAGGCCCTCTGCAACTCAGTGAGACCCTGTCTCAAAATAAAGAATAAATAATAGGGCATAGGGTGGAGCTCGGAGGTTGAATGCCCCTGGGTTCCATCCCCAGACCCACAAAAAAAAAAAAAAAAAAAAAGAGTCTGCATGTGGCTTCCTTATGCTTTAAGCAAGAATTTTGCCAATTTCTGGTATGGCAGGGACTTTGGGTGGGATACAGGTTAATCCAAACCCCTATCACCAGCCCTCAGTATCCCCAAGAACAGGAGCATCGTGGTACCCATTCATCCCAAGCACTGAAGTAGTGGGCCTTCAAAATATATGTTTAATTAAAATACATTAAGTCCAATGGTATTTACCAATGCTAAGATCTCATATAGAAAAGGACAGAAATTAAGAAGAACGATCTTCCTGTACTTTTCCTTTGATCACTGAGGTGCTTCTCTTACACACCCTTTATTCTTTTCCTCTACTTAGCACAAGATTTTTTGAGGAAAGGGAGCCTGAGTTGTATATCCTCCCGCTTCCAGGCTGCCATAATAAAGGTTCAATAACTACTCTTTAAAAGAATTAATGAATTTTTCCCTTTTTATTGGGAATTACAACACTCTACTCCTGCAAGGATCTGGCTAAAGAGATTGTGACTCAACTGGGCACGGTGGTGCAGGCATGGTGACACATGCCTGTAACCCCGGTGCTTAGGAGGCGGAGAGGGAAGAATCACGGGTTGGAGACCAGCATCAGCAATGGAGTAAGACTCTGTTTCAAAATAAAATATAAAATAAAATAGAACGCCGGGCGTGGTGGCGCAAGCTTGTAATCCCCGCGCTTGGGAGGCAGAGACAGGAGGATCACGCGGGTTCGAAGCCAGCCACACGCACTGGCTTAGGAGACCCTGTTTCCAAATAAAAATGTAAAAATAGGTCCGGGAGTGTAGCCCGGAGGTACAAGGGTTTCCAGGAACCCCAGTACCACCAAAATAAATAAATAAATAAAATATAAATAAATAAATAAATAAATAAATAAATAAATAAAATAGAACTGGGAGTGTATCTTGAAGTTTAAAGGTAGAATGCTCCTAGGCTCAATACCTCAGTATTTCCTCTATACACACAGATATATTTGAGAGAGACAGAGACTCAGGAACAGTGAGAAACAAAGTCTAAAGCAGGAGATAGGATAAAAATAAATATGCAACCCAGGTGTGGTGGCGCACGTCTGTAATCCCAATACCTGGGAGGCTGAGACAAGAGGATCACAGGTTTGAGCCAGCCTCAACAACATGTGGGACGCCCAGCAACTAACTGAGATGCTGTTTCAAAAAACAACAAATAAATAGGGCTGGGGTATAACTCAGAGGTATAATGCCACTAAGTTCAATCCGCAGTAATGCGCGCGCGCGCGCGCGCACACACACACACACACACACACACACACACACACACACACACACACCATAAACCAGATCAGAGAACTTAGTTCTGAGAGCAGAGCAGATGGTCAAAACAAGCAACAATGAAGGGGCACAGAAGCAGCGTGATGATAATTCTGAGCTGACTTTTGCCCCCAGTATCCCTGCCTTCCCACTGTTGCCTACATTTCCATCGAGTTAGGAAAATAACCTGAACTCCTCTTTGATGTTGCTTACAGCTGGCAGTTGTCACACAAGTCCTCACGCACCCTAAGGGGGGGGACACCCACAGCCCCGTTTATCAATGAGGAAGTCAGCCCAGGAATTAAGTAACTTGAACCCACATCTACCTGGCTCCAAAGCTCATGTTCTTAATCCCCACCCAGATTTCCTGGTCGCCAAGGTTGCTTATTGACTTTTCAAGTTCAGTGGAGCTGACTGAGTTCAGTATAGAACAGTAGAGCCAGGACCCTGGCCCATCAGTGCATCCTAAGCCATGGTCCTTCATGACTCATCATAAGGAAAGAGGGTACTGACAATTGTCCTTCACCAAATAGTTGTGAGATAAAAATTAAGTCATATATATTTACATATGTGTGTGTGTGTGTAACACACATTATTTCCACCAGCCTGAATTTTACACATACTAGTATCTTATTACCATGGTACAGGCGATATGAGAGTTGGAAGTGTAAACAGTGGCCCCTAATCTTCAGAAGATTTCAGTCTAGCTAAAGAGGCCAGAGAGAGGAGGCAACAGGTAAATGATTGCTAAACAATTTGGCACAGGCTGCAAAGGTCCTGCTCTTCTGCAAAGAACGAGGTGTGCACATGGCTTATCCCAGCAACATGGCCAGCCATATCACCAAGCTTTCAAATGTATTTATTAAATAAACTGTAATAATGAATAGTCAATTCAGACTGGTGTTAATGCACTTTGGAGCAAAATACCATTAAAAATATTTTTCAGAGTCTAAAAAAAAGGTTATTGCTGGGCATAGTGACCCACACCTGTAATCCCAGTTCTTGGGAGGCTGAGACTGGAAGATTGCAGGTTCACAGCCAGCCTCAGCAACTTAATGAGGACCTTAGCAACCTGACGAGATCAGAAGAAGAAGAAGAAGAAGAAGAAGGAGGAGGAGGAGGAGGAGGAGGAGGAGGAGGAGGAGGAGGAGGAGGAGGAGGAGGAGGAGAAAAAGATTTAAAAAGCTGGAGGTATAGCTCAGCATAGAATACCCCTGGGTTCAATCTCCAGCATCCCCCCCCCCTAAATCTAAGGAACAGGAATTTGATTTCTGGAAATTCTGCATACAAGAAAAGTCTTTAAAAGTTAGATTGAAAAAAATCTAAAAATCACCCCTTCAAGTGCATAGATGCATTAAAAGGGTTACATCACAAATGTGTGAACTTGCAAAATAGTGAGGTAAAATTTCTGAGGCCAAAATCACCAGACCATTTTAGTTAGGGGACACTGGAGGCGCCTATTACTTTGGGATACCTACTGATGCCAGGTGACCAAGGCAGAAAAGATGCAGGGAAAGTCGGGAGCTAACGCAGGCAGGACTTCAGCTCACAACCTTCCCTGCCCGCCCACAGGCCACACTGTTCTATACCTTCAGAGAAAATCAAAAAGGAAAGCAAGAAATATCAAGGACGTTGGCTGTGAGTGCAGGGCGAAGGGCAAGGGGCTTCCTAGCATCCTGTCCACGGAAAGCCTGGACTCACTCAGTTTGCAGTCTGGAAAACCACAAGGCAGGAATTTCCCGTCAAAAGGCACCAGCAGGAGAAGCTGCCACGCCTCTAGGAGGGTGAACCCTCAGCTCTCTTCAACACCCAGAGACCACCATCTAAGCTGTCATCTTCAGAGCAAGTTGACTTCGAGAATGGGTTAGGTCTTGCTAGGAGGCCTGAACCATGGCAGGCTACACTTGACTTCCAGGAAAAGCACAGAACCCAGAGGCAACCAGGCCCCAAGCTGCAGTGGAATTCTTTTTTTTTTTTTTTTAATGCTGGGAATTGAACCCAGGGACAAGCTAAACCCCCAACCCTATTTTATTTTTCATTTTGGAAACCAGGTGCTACTAAGTTGCTGAGAGCCTCAAAAAGGGTTACATCACAAATGTGTGAACTTGGCAAAATAGTGAGGTGGCTTTGAACTTGCAATCCTCCTGTCTCAGCCTCCCAAGTACTAGGCTTACAGGCATGTGTCATGGAGTAGAGATTCTTAATTCTTCGATTTCTGGACTTGTCATTTTGCAGGCCAATTGCTGTCTCTTGGGGGTTCTACAAGTGTCTTACAGACACGTGTGCATTCTGCATTTCAAAAACCAAGTTATATCATGAATGTGTATTTTATTTAAATGTGTATACTTATACATAAGAAAGAGTGAGAGATTGGTTAACCTTTGTTAAAATGAAAGGAGCCAAGGAAAACAGGTGGCATCCTTTTGCCTATTTCTGTATTTTCCCTAGAAATCTTAAGTGAGAAAGAAATTTTATTTTCAATATGTGATTCTAATTTCACTATCTTAGATTAGTAATATAGTGTGGCTTTTTTCTGTTTGTTTTTCCTTTCACTCTTAAAGAGTATTCCTATAGTTTATATTTTTAGTTTATAGTGTATAGTTTTCTGGTCTCCTCTATAAACTGTTCTAAGCAGTTCAAGGATACTCAAAGTTCTCCAGAGACACAGAACCAATAGGAAATGCATATAGATCTATGAGCCGAGACTTGTCAGGGGAATCGGTTCACACCGATTATGGCAACTAAATCCCCAAGACAGGCCACCTGCAAACTGGAGACCTGGGACGCTGGTAGAACGGCCCAGTCCAGAGCCAAAAACCTAGAACTGAGGAATCACGTAAAACTCCTCAGTTGACCCGTGTAAACTCTGGGTCAGAAGCCAAAAGCCTGAGGACCCGGGAGGGTACTGGTGTAAGTCCTGGAATCCAAACACTAGATAGTGTGGTGCTCCCAAGTCCAAGAAGGGTTCTTTCCAGCTCTCAGAGGAGAGACTAATTCACCTTCTCCCTCAGCCCCAAATCAACTGAACAATGCTCACTGAGGGTGATCCTTCCGTTGAGTGCCTCAGCTCACATGATCATCCCTTCTGGAGTCGATCTCTTATTATTCCTTCATTCAGCCCAGTTGACACCTAAAATTAACCATCACAGAATGTGTGTGTGTGTGTGTGTGTGTGTGTGTGTGTGTGTGTGTGTGTATGTTTCATACTAAGTATGGAACCCAGGGGCATTCTACCTCTGAGCTACACTCCCAGCCCTATTTAACTTTTATTTAGAAACAGGGTCTCACTGAGCTGCAGAGGACCTCACTACGTTGTTGAGGCTAGTCTCAAATCTACTCAGCCTCCCAACTACTAGGATGACTCCATGTATATATGCGTACTTTTGTATAGAATGACTCCATGTATATGTGCGCACTTTCATACAGATTGTTTTCAAAGCTGGAATCATATGATAATTGCTATTTTGCAAATGCTGTTATTTCCATGTAACATTTTTGTTAGCTTTCTGTGCAAAAACGATAAACTACAGTATAATTTTTGATACCTGCATTATATTACATAATAATTATAGCATAATATGTTTAGCCAATCTCAATTATTAAAGCTTCCTGTTTCTGAAATCTTTGCTATGCTGAAAATCCTGGACTTGTCAATTTTGATCTGGAGAGGAATTCCTAAGAGAAATAGTGTCAAAGTGTATACACCTTCTTAGAAGCACCGATACATGTTGCCAAGCTGACATATCTTGTCATGCCAATAACTATAGATTTCTATCAGTTCCTTTCTCAATATTCTGTTGTGTAAGAATATCATTTATTTTATCTAATCAATGCAATATTTTAAGTATTGGCAACTGCTTTCTTTGCTATTATAAGCCATGCTGTACCAAGCCATCTGGATTTGAGTGATTATTTTCACAGGAAGAATTTCTGAGTGGAATCCAATTGCTTTCTCCCCCAGTCCAAGGCTCCAGGGTCGTATCTGCCACTAGATCCTCTACCCCCACCCATGCGACCCTCGGGCCAGGCAAGGGTCCTGGGCTCACGCCTCTTCCCTTTGCTTGGCTCTAGGTGAGGACAAAGGAAATACAGAGGGAGACATTTAAACAATTGAAACACACACACACACACACACACACAACATGTTAAGGTTTTGTGTTTGTGTTTGTTTGTTTTCATACTACAGAAGCACTGAGCTACACCTCTTCCCCTCATACAACTTTTTCAAGGTCCTCGAAATGTGTTTCCAGTTTCCAGTCCCTTTGCAGGGTATTAACTACTTGCAAATGATGACATATCTGGTTTTCTGGCATGCTCTCTCTGGAGCATCGGCCCCTGGGGCTGTCTAGAGCATTCCAACCTTTTATGCCCTGCTTTCTTATGGATCACCAGGAAAGGCAAGAGTTTTCTTCCACAGCCTCAGCCTGAGGTCTCTGCTGCGCTCCCGAGTTAGCAACAGGCATGGGGTGGGAGCCAGTGGCTTCTCTGCAGAAAACAACATTCAAAGGATAGTCTCAGAAGTTTTCTTACTGGTTTCCTGGTCAGCTGTTACTTTGGTTTATTTCTCTTTTAGCTTTGGGCATGCCGGGATGTACATTCTGCAGTATACAATTCCTATTGACATAGGATTGGGGAAATTATTTCTGGCTGAGGTCCTATCAGAATATCCACTGCTTATTTTTGCTTTCTATTTAACAGGGAAGCCATCAGGGCAAGCTCTCAGGAACATGAACCTCCAGTCTATAAAGTCATAAAGTCTTCCTGTTATCCAGAAGTGTTCAGTGAGTTGCTTGGAGTCACATCCTTCTGTTGCAGAAACTAACACTGTGGCGTTGCTTTTTTTAAAAAAATTCTAAATGTCTTTCCTGTGTATTTCCTTTGCTCCCACCCAGAGCCACGCTGAGGGGAGAGGTGTGAGTCCAGGCGTCTTAGCTGAGTCTGAGTATTGAATGGGTGGAAATGCAGGGAGCCTCGTTGGAGCCTCCAGCTGGGGGAGGAAAGGCCTGGTGTCAGAGGTCACCTGCCCAGGAGCCCTAAGAATCGCACGAGTATTTATTAACTGTAGAGCCTCATCCCTTTTTCCCAGTAGTGAACAAATGTAGGGATCAAGGTGATGCATGGGCCTTTTTTATTTTTAATCATAATTTTTTTAGCACTAGTAATTGAACCCAGGGATATTCTATTTCCAAAATACCCCCCAACCCTTCTTGTTTTTTTATTTTGAAACAGGGTTTTGCTAAGTGGCTAAGGCTGGCCTCCAACCTGTGATCTTCCTGTCTCAGCCTCCCAAGTACTGGGATTTATCATATATTTTAAAATAATGACAGAAATCAAATAATGCATAAAAGTTATCATCTTATCCATCTTAAATGTACAGTTCAGTGGCATTAAATCCACTCACATTACT
Source organism: Muscardinus avellanarius (assembly GCF_963383645.1). Lineage (NCBI taxonomy): Eukaryota > Metazoa > Chordata > Mammalia > Rodentia > Gliridae > Muscardinus > Muscardinus avellanarius. Next base: position 17,441,934 of record NC_137806.1, read on the forward strand.
ATGCAACTACCACCAACATCCACCCACAGAACTCTTTTGATCTTGCAGATCTAAAACTCTGTGCCCACTAAACAATAACTCTCTGTTCCCTTCCTGTGACTCGTGGGTTTGTAGGCTGCACAGTGGAGGGGTGGTAGTCCCCACCCCCGCTGCACTTACTGCCATCCTTCTTGGATGACAAACCTTTGGGCTTGGCCACACTGTCCTCCGATGCCGATTTTAACCTCATATTACAATGTTCTTAGGAGGGAACAGGCATGTGATTCACCTGGGATGGCCACCCAGGTGAATGGTACCCTATTCACTTTTAGAATCCTCCCGATGCCTGCTCCAAGGTACTTGTGCTTCTAAACCCCAGCAGCCAATATTTAGCATCATAAAAAGTGTAAAAAGTGAATACCTAAACCCTAATTTACTTATAAGTCACAGCTGCATGGATGCAGCCCCAGGACAACAAGGAATATTCCAAATGTGGGGTGATGAGCCTTCAGGCTGTAAGGTGCCTTCTCATGTGTAGTTAAACATCCTTCAACAATACTGTAAGGTCAGTATCATTATCCCACCTTTTCAGAAATAAGGAAACTAAATTTAGAAAAGAAGAAGAAGAAGAAGAAGAAGAAGAAGAAGAAGAAGAAGAAGAAGAAGAAGAAGAAGAAGAGGAGGAGGAGGAGGAGGAGGAGGAGGAGGAGGAGGAGGAGGAGGAGGAGGAGGAGGAGGAGGAGGGGGGGGGGAGGAGGAGGAGGAGGAAGGCCGGAAGTGGTGATGCACACTTGTAATCCCAGCGTTCGGGAGGCAGACACCAGAGGATCGCCATTCTCGGACAGTCTCATCTCCTTAGTGAGACCCTTCACAACTCAGTGAGACCCTGTTTCAAAAAATAAAAATACTAAAGCCAGATATAGCGGTGCATGCTTGTAATCCCCGTGCTTGGGAGGCTGAGACAGGAGGATCGCACAAATTGAAGTCAGCCTCAGCTACTGAGTGAGGCTCTCAGCAACTTAGTGAGACCCGGTTTCCAAATAAAGTATAAAATAGGTCTGGAAGTATAGCTCGGAGGTAGAAAAGCCCCTGGGTTTCACCCCCAGTACCACAAAAATAAATAAATAAACTAAAAGATAGGGCTGGGGTTCAGCTCAGAGTTACAATGTCCCTGGGTTCCATCCCCAGTACAGAAAGAAAGAAAGAAAGAGAAGAAGGAAGGAAGGAAGGAAGGAAGGAAGGAAGGAAGGAAGGAAGGAAGGAAGGGAAAAGAACAGTCATGGAAATAGGGTATGTGCAATTCCCAGAGTTGCTGGGCAGGGAGGATTCCTTGAAGTGGCAAAATACCCCAGTTGAGTCATACACTCACTCACTTCTTGAACAATAGTCCTCAAACCAGCTCAGCTTCGGCTACTCTTTTCATTTTGTCAGAAAGAAGTTCAAACCTAAATTTCCCATTTTGATTTTATTTAGTTATTTAGATTACTGTAATCCTGAAGATCACTTGAATATTCTTGCTGCTGCTCCTCCTCCTCCTCCTCCTCCTCCTCCTCCTCCTCCTCCTCCTCCTCCTTCTTCTTCTTCTTCTTCTTCTTCTTCTTCTTCTTCTTCTTCTTCTTCTTCTTCTTCTTCTTTTCTTCTTTCTACTGGAAATTGAGCCAGTAGAAATAGGCTCATTCCTCTAAGCTAGGGGCATTCCTTTAAGCTATACCCCACACTGCTTTATTTATTTATTTATTTTTTGAAACAGGTTCTTGCTAAGCTGCTGAGGGCCTCTCTAAATTGCTGAGGCTGGCCTCAAACCTGCAATCCTCCTGTCTCAGTCACCCAAGTACTGAGATTACAGGTGTGCACCACCATGCCTGGCTTGTTTCTTCTCTTGTCGTTTTATCCTTTTATACAATTAAATATGTATCTCCACCTTCGGCCCTGCGCACAAATAGAGCTGCTGGTTGGCCAGCCGTAGGAAACTGGAGTCTTTCCTCCTAACCGGCACCTGCTCCCCTCAGGTTTCCACTAGTTTATTCGCATCTTTCCTCATTTCTGGCAGAGCAGCAAATGTGCCATGCAGCACAGCACTAAGCTCTCGTTCTGTCCTTTCGCCTCTTCAAGTTTTCCTCCAGCCCCCATCTCTTTATGATGACCCCAGCTTTCAGCTCCCAGGACCTCAACACAAATGGTTACTTTAGAGATGAATTTAAATTGATAGAAAAGGCCAGGAGGCACGGTGGCAAACATCTAGAATCCCGGTACTTGGGAGGTTGAGATAGAAGGTCCCAGGGCAGCCTCAGCGACACAGTGAGCCCCTGTTTCAACATAAAAAGATATGGTTGAGGTCTGTCTTAGAGGGAGAACGCCCCTGGGTTCAATCTCCAAAACCACCTGTGTGGGTGCATGTGCGCGCGTGCGCGCACACACACGCGCACACACACACACACACACACACACACACACACTAAAAATGTTTTCTTTTTATTCCCTTGTCCTCCCTTTGCCCCATGGTTCAAACACTGACCACCTTAGCATGGGGAGTTTTTCTGAGTTTACTTCCTACAAGCTGGACCCTGGGGTCCCTCACGGAGCTCCGTGCGTGCCAGGCCCTCAGCCACGCGCTTCTCTCCTGCTCGGGGACAGATGGTGTGCTCAGTGGGGGAGTGGAACAGATGTGAGCAGCTATCTTCAGGTTGTGGGGGAGACGTGGCCTGTCTTCCTGGAAGCAGAGTGCGACCCATTTCTACACCCCAGCACCCATGCGAGTCTCCAAGTGGCAAAGGGCAACCTCATCCTTGCCAGGGCCACACTGCACACATCACGTGACCTGTGGGATTCCAGAGGCGTGGGAAACCATGGCTCCTCCTGTGTCTCATGTCCGGCTCAGCTACACTGATGCTGCAATGTCTTAGGTGGGGAAAGGGCATTGAACCTTTGCAAAATCAAGTTGAAATCTGGCCATTTCTTTTTCTTTTTCTTTTTTGTACTCAGGGTAGAACCTGGGATGTTCTGCCTCTGAGCTACATCCCCCAGCCCTTTCTATTTTTTATGTTGAAACAGGGTCTTGCTACATTGCTGAGAGTTTCGCGAAATTGCTAAGGCTGGACTTGAGCCTGCGAGCCTCCTGCCTCAGCCTCCCAAGTGCTGGGACCACAGGCATGCACCACCATGTCCTGACCGCAACATCTGAAGTGCTTTCAAGTCTCGGTGCTGTTGAAATTTTTGAAGTAAATGCATTGTGTGTTGGCTCATGCCTCATCCCTCTTCTTCTCGCCCTCCTGCCTGTTCCTTCTTTTCCATATACTATCCGCCCCTGCATTTCCTTCTTTATTTTTTCAGTCTTCAAAGCTCTTTGCAATATATTATTTGGTCACCGAAACTATTTGGAAACACCTACCCACAAATCCTAATGAAATGTTGTAACCATACACCATTTTACCTGATAATCACTGTAGATAACGTATGTGTGCAAACATTATTTTCTGTTCCCTGCCTCCCTCCCGGGTGCGGGCTGACCCCCTCCCCCACCGTGCTAAGGATGAAACGGGCGACTCTTTTCTTCCAAACACTTGGTCTTCCTCGCTGTGGAGACTCCCATTCTTCTTGTGTCCCTGGTTCTTTGTTGATTAGTCCTTCCTTCCTCGGTCACAGGAGCTTTGGAGACAGGAAAAATAGCGGCTTCCTCTTCTGCTTGTTTATTATGTTTAATTAACTCCTCGGTGGAGGTTGCTATGCATATGGGCCAGGATAGCATTCATATTTGAGAACTTAGTTTTCCACCACAGCTGAATTCTAAAATATTTACCACATTAGCTCTGGTTTTTGAGATTTGTCCCACAATAAAGAGACAATAAAGAGACTTCTTTCTATTACTCAAAAGGCAGCTCACAGGTGGGAGTAGAATGTGAATATTCAGGCCCAAAGAACAGTGACGTTCCCACCATCAAAGAGAAAGAGTACAAATGTCACCGTCCATGTCTGGGATGCTGATATATGGGTGACAGGCAAAAGAGAACCTGGTGAGAGACTGAAACAGGAGGATGGTCGCAGGTTCCAGGCCAGCCTCAGCAACTTAGGAAGACCCTCAGCAACCTAGTGAAACCCTGTTTCAAAACAAAAAATAAAAAGTACTGTGGGTGCAGCTTGGAGGCAGAATGTCCCATGGTTCAACCCCAGGGCCATCAAAAAATAAATTTATTTATTTATTTATTATTATTTTGGTGGTACTGGGGTTCCTGGAAACCCTTCTGCCTCCAGGTTACACTCCCAGACCTATTTTTATACTTTTTTTATTTGGAAACAGGGTCTCTTAAGCCAGAGTGGCTGGCTTCAAACCTGCGTGATCCTCCTGTCTCTGCCTCCCAAGCGCGGGGATTACAAGCGCCACCACGCCCGGCTTAAATTTAAATTTTAAAAGGCTTAAGGAAGGAAAAAGGAGTGCACTGGGTCGAGTGTGGAGATCCAGAGGAGGGCCAGCTTCTCACTTGTGGCCGATCCTCTGCTCTGCCTCCCTCTGTGTGGGTCCATTCTCCCTTTCTCACATCATGGTGGTAAGATGTCTGCCAGCCACCGCCAGCCTTCAGCTTCTCCTCTCACTAATTATGGTCAGAAAAGTCTGCCTATCTTTTTTTTTTTTTTTCCCAGTACAGGGTTTTGAACCCAGGGGCATTGTACTGCCGAGCTACACCCCCAGCCCTATTTTTATTCTTTATTTTGAAACAAGGTCTCACCAAATTGTGGGGACCTCACTAAATAGCTCAGGTGGCTATGAACCTACAATCCTCCTGTCTCAGCCTCCCAAGTACTGGGATTACAAGTGTTCACCACCACGCCTGGCTAAATCTGCCTATCTTAAGAGTTAAAAAAGAAAAGAAGAAGAAAGAAAGAAAACTGAGAGAGAGAGAGAGAGAGAGAGAGAGAGAGAGTGTGTGTGTGTGTGTGTGTGTGTGTGTGTGTGTGTGTGTTGGTAGAGATTGAACCCAGTGGCATTCTACCTCTGAGCCATACTCCCAGCCCTATTTTATTTTTCACTTGGAAACAGGGTCTTACTAAGTCACTTAGGCTGGCCTCAAACCTTTGATCCTCTTGTCTCAACCTCCTAAGAACTGGGATTACAGCCACATGCCCGGCTTTGAATCCGACTTTGACAGACTGGCCCATGTTCATAGACTACAGTGTGGACAGAGACAAAGGTGTAGGTGCTGACTGACCAGACCTGGCCTGGGTCACAGGCCACCTACGGAGCCAGCCCTAAGCCATGTTGTCCAGGGGAGTCTGAGGGGAGAGCCTTTGGGGAAATAAGGACTTATTACCAGATGAAGTCCCAGTACTTGGGAGGCTGAGACAGGAAGATGGCAGGTTCCCGACAGCCTCAACTTTACTTAGCAAAACCCTGTTGCAAAATAAAAAATAAAAAGGGCTGAGGGTGTTGCTTGGAGGTAGAATGCTCCTGGGTTCAATTCCCAGTACCAGAAAAAAGAAAAGAAAATAAAGAAGGGAGGGAGGGAGGGAAGAAGAGAGGAAGGGAGGAAGGAAGGAAGGAAATAAAGGAGGTAGGCCGGACTCCATTACCAAGTGAAGGAAGGTTGGGTAAATGCGCACAGTACCCAGCTAACTCACGCTCATAGCGCTGTCTCTGGGGTAGAAGATGGACCATCTTGCTCTGACACCAGCAAACTTATTCCAGAACTTCCAGGGCAGGTTTGCAAGGGGACTCTCCAGTGGAGGCCTCCCCTCTGGGTCCTGGCTGGGAGCCCTTCCTGTTGTTTGAGCTCCTCCAAGAGCTTTCTTCGGGTCGTGTGGAGTGGGATTGCCATCTCTCCTCATCTTTAAAATCTCTTATAATTATGCAAGCTTTAAAAAAGAAGAAGGCCAGGCGTGGTGGCGCACACTTGTAATCCCCGCGCTTGGGAGGCTGAGACAGGAGGATCGCACAGGTTTGAAGCCAGCCTCAGCTACTTAGTGAGGCTCTCAGCAACTTAGCGAGACCCTGTTTCCAAATAAAATATAAAAAAAAGGTCTGGGAGTATAGCCCGGAGGTAGAAGGAGGAGGAGGAGGAGGAGGAGGAGGAGGAGGAGGAGGAGGAGGAGCAGCAGCAGCAGCTGGACCATACATTTTTTTTTTTTTTTTTTTGGTATATGGGTATCAGGAGGCAAAGACTGAGAGAGTCATAGTTTAAAAGTTCAAAGTTTAAATGTCCTATAGGAATCACATTCAAGAGTCTGGTTGAGTGTGGTAGCACCCAACTGTAATCCCAGCACTTGGGAGGCTGAAAAAGGAGGATCAAAGGTTCGGAGACAGAGTCAGCAACTTAGTGAAACTTTGTGTTCAAATAAAATAAAATAGGGTTAGAGGTGTAGCTCAGAGGTAAAATGCCCCTGGGTTCAATCCCCAGTGTCACACACACTTGCACACACACATACACACACTCACACAGTCACACACACACACTCACACAGTCACACACACATACACATAATCACACAGTCACACACACTCACACACAGACACACACATGCACAATTCCGTCATCCACAAGTCCCTGCCCAAGGCTTCAGGATTTAGCCAAGGTTCGCACAAAGGTTCAAGGAGAGCAAGATAATTGCTTTATCCCCCCCCACCCCCAGTATTCCAGTTTTAATCCGTAAAACATTTGGGGCAACGATATTTATAAAAGAACCAATTCCAGATTACATTTAATTCTTTATGACCTTGGTAAAAGGGAAATCAGTCTCCTTTTTTGACAAGTTAGCTATTTTGAAGAAAGCATGTTTTTTTTTGTACCAAGGAACATTAAAGATTCCAGATGGCGGTGCACGTGTCCATCCCGCTCTACGTTCCTGGCAGGCCTCAGCCCACACACACTTGGTTATTGTCTCTGCCTGATGTTGCTAATCGGGGCTCTCAATTACAAGATAAGACTACTCCATAGGTACACACCTGTAATCCCAGTACTTGAGAGGTTGAGGCAGAAGGATCAGGTTCAATGCCAGCCTCATCAAGTTAGTGAAACCCTCAGCAACTTAGCAACAGCCTTTTTTAAAATAAAAAAGAGTTCCCGGGGGTGTATGCTCGGAGGTAGAACGCCTCTGAGTTATTCCCCAGTAACACAAAACAAAAATACCAGGGGACCATCTCGTCCCTTCATCAGGAGCCCACCCCGGCAGTGACTAACACTCCCTCCATCGCAGCTTAACCCTGGCAGGAGAAAAGAGCCTACTCACTCTTAAAGGCCCACTTCTGCTGCCTTGGGGATGACGTTCCCAATTCAAACTATAGCATAGGCCGAGGAAAGGAGCCAGAGACTGCTGCCATCCACCTCCTGTGGCCACCGAGACTTCGATTCCTTTGTTGCTGGCATCCAGGAGTTTTAGGAATAATAAACGAGCAGCCTTACTCTTTCATGCTACTATTTGATGCTTCCCCACTAGGGCTCCCGGGCTTTGTCCAACAGTGCCTGCATAGTGAGAGTCTGGGCTCTTCGTCCATGTGACTTGTGTCCCACTCCCCTCCTTTTTAGAGAGTCCTGTGTTCGGGTAAATCTCTCTAGGTCTTACTCCCATCATCTCTCACCAGGACAAACCATCTTCCCCAGATGCTCGTGGATCACTTGCCAGCGCCCTCACTTCAGGGAAGGGCGCATTCTTGGAAGGAGGGGTTGGGCTGATGGAGTCAGAGAGGCAATATTTGAGTCTTGCAGGGTGATGACTCAAAAATTATTTATTTGAAAGGAAAATATATTTAGACAAAAATGCTGCTGTTATGTAGCTCCTTTCTTTAAATAGAGTTGAAAGAATAATTCTTGAATCAGAACATATGGGCCTCAAAACCTAGTCCTTCACAGAATAACTTGTATATAATCTGAATTGTTTCTTATCAATCAAATCTATTTGTATCAGCCAATAGACAAGTCATTGGCATTACTTATTTAAAATTGGCTCTGCGTAGGGCATGAAATCTCCAGGGAGCCACAGGAAGAAGGTCTCTTTAAGAGCCTGGAAGTTGGGAAGAAGAGACATTGGGAAACGATCTCATGCTCAGATTTTCAGATATCCTATTTGGAGTTTATTTTAAAAGGACTTAGGGATGCGCTTTTTTAATGAGAAGAGTCTGGAGAGTTATTGTATATGTAAACCTTTGCCCTAAATACTGATGTCAGAACCCAAGAATAGTGTATTTTCAGAGGTCAAAAGTTTACACAAACATTCCCAGATAGCAGTGCCAGATGTTACAGCTTTCAGCACTGGAGACAGTCTGCCTGCACTGTAGACAAGGTAGACCCTAACTCAGTTGATTTTTTGTGATACAAGGGACTGAACACACGGGCACTCTACCACTGAGCTACACTCACAGCACTTTTTACATCAAGGCAGGGTTTTACTAAGCTGCTGAGGCTGTCCCCACACCTGAGATCCCCGGCTTAGCCTCCCAAGTACTAGAATTACAGGCTGACACCATCATGCCTGGCTCCGACTCAGTTTAGATTCTGCCTATATATCCTTTCTATATGTGGTCTAAACCAAATGTATAAAGCAATTCCCAACACAGGGCACCATGTAATACAAATAGCTAAAGAGACAGAGTAATGAGTGGAGTGGACCTGAGCTGCCAGAGACCTTAAGGAGCCTGGGAGAGCAGCGCACAGTGAGATGTGAAGGATGAGACGGGTGGGGAAGGCGCGCAGGGAGAGGGTGGCCTCAGCAAGGTCCGCAGGGGAGAAGGCTCAGGTTCAGGAAAGTGCCGCCTGTGCATCCCAAGTGAGGCTCTGAAGAGTAGGCATGAGGTGGAAGTTCAGAAAAGCGGGATGAGAACTTGAGTTATCTTTTATTTAAAAAAATTTAGCCGGGCGTGGTGGTACACGTTTGTAATCCCAGCATTCCTGAGGCTGAGACAGGAGGATCGTGGTTTGTGGATAGCCTCAGCTACTTAGTGAGGCCCTTTGCAACTCAGTGAGACCTGGTTTCAAAATAAAGAATAAAAAATAGGACAGGGGGTGTAGCTTGGAGGTCAAATGCCCCTGGGTTCCATTCCCAGACTCTCAAAAAAAAAAAATTTCATGGTTTTTATTCATTGTCATAGAAAACCTTGTAAACATAGAACTTCATAAGAAAACTAATACACTTTTAAGTTATAAGACAAAAATTTAAACATATGTGATGTTTGAATATTCTGTTAGAAAATTATATTTTATGTTAGCCTTTTTGCATTGACCAATAATGTGATATAAAGTATATGAATATATAAAGGTTGAAAACAGAGAACTCCAGTAATATATGCATACCCATATTCATAGCAGCACAATTCACAGTAGCCAAATTATGGAAGCAACCCAGGGATCCATCACAGAGGAATGGGTTACAAAATTGTGGGAAATACAAACAATGCAATTCTACTCAGCAATAAAGAAAAACAAAATTATGTCATTTGTAAGAAAATGGAAGGACCTGGAGAACATTATGTTAAGTGAGATTAGCCAATCACAGAAAGCAAAGGGTCATAAGTGCAGGATACGAATTGTTGGGATACAAGAGAGGAGAGCCTCCAGATAAAAGAGGATAAACCTCAGTGGAGCCAGGGAGGAGGTCTCAGGGTAGGGGAGGAAGGAGAGTGAAGTGCGTTAGTAAAAATACTACCATCAACTATGTGCATGCATGTGAATACACCAATGTCTATCTGGGTGCTCTGTATTGGGAGGGAAGAACATGGGGAGGGGGGCACCAAGTGCTGTGTGTATGTATGTCATAGTCAGTGTGGTTTACACTGTGAAGTGAGATTATAATGCGCCAGTAAAAACACATTGAAAAAAATAAAGTAGAATGCCTGTCATTCAGAATACAGGTGTGTTTGAGATTTTACATTGTGAATTATAGTTTTAACATCCCATTTATAATTAATTAATTAATTAATTTATTTATTTATTTATTGTGGTACTGGAGTTCCTGGAAGCCCTTCTACCTCCGGGCTACCCTCCCAGACCTGTTTTTTTATATTTTTATTTTGAAACAGGGTCTCTTAAGCCAGCAGGGCTGGCTTCGGACCTGCGTGATCCTCCTGTCTCCGCCTCCCACGCCTGGCTGTATATATTTATTTTAAAATTTATTTTATTTTTCTTTTATTTGTATATTTATTTTTACTATACCTTTATTTGTGCATTATAGCCTCACATCATAATGAAGTTCAGAGTGATAGGGACCTACATGCACACAGAATTTGTGAGCTTTCTTTTAAAACTTTGAGCCCATAGTGAGAGCTTGATAAATATTTGACACTTTATCAGTTAATCCAGGGTAGCAGAAATATATTTCTGCTAAAGAAAAGGAAAGACTTCAATGCCAGACATGACTTTCTGCTTTGGCTTAGAGTTACTGAGAATCTACGTTGCGCTGCGCACTTTTTTCTCGGTGTGGGAGTGTGGCCGTGTTCAGCTAACAAAAGCTCTGTTCCCAGGGAGCTGATATTGCAATGTAGGTGGAGGTAATAGATTACAAGAAGCTGAACGAATCTATGAATAAGTAAAATCATCTAAGACATTGATGGGTAGGAAAACCATGGAATGGTGGGAAAAAACTTGGAGGAGGAGGGGGGCTTTTGGAAGGTGGTCAGAAGGATATCAAGGAAGGCGGCAGCATCAAAAATGCTGAAGGGACAAGGGACAGGGGCTCACAGATGCTCCCACACCCAGGGGTTCAAGGCAACCTTTTAGGCCTGTGGTACCTTGTCTCAGATGCCAAGAGAGTATTGTCTACCCTTCCGCAAAGGTGAGCTAGCCAGGAGGCCTTCGCCCGGCCCATGACCCTGCTAGAACTCTCTGCTTCCTCATCTAGGAAACAGTGGGAACATACCAGTTCTTTCCTCTGCCTTTGGATTCTAGCATTCTTCGATTCCTATCAGAAATGAAGACAAGGTCTCAGAGCCACAGTCAAGGAGCCACTGGATATCTGCAGTTATCCTCGCCCCTGGAACTGGGGTGGGGCGGCACGTGACCCAGCTCGGGGCTGCACAGAGAGGGGCCAGCTGGCGCTCAGCATCTCACCCTCTCTGTGTGCTAGCGCATGCTCCAGATTTAGATTTTTTTTTTAACTAATGACATTTCCAGACTTCCTTACAGCCAAGCTTCTGGGTTGGAGTTATGTTCTGTCAATAATTACATGCTCTTGGTAGGGATTTGGACTGCAAAGGAGAAACTGGGCTGTCTCCCTGCTGCTGGCCAGCCCTGGACTCCACACATTAGATGTTTCTGCAGAGACAGCTTCCCCTGGCTAGTTACAGGCAGGCAGCGTGCTGAGAAGTGCAGCTTCCTGATCCCTGAGCTGAGAAGGGGGGGGGGCCCTAAATGCAACCTTTGCAGCTCAACTTGATCATTTCCATCCAAGCAGAGGGAGCAGCTGCCTAGTGGGTAGAACTATTCCGGAAGGCTTTTCTTGAGCCCCTCCAGCCCGTCTGCATATTTTGTTGGCTCCTAATTCCCTGCAGGATGTTTGCTTAAGAAATTAGAGTGGCCGTGCATGCCTGTAACCCCAGTACTTGTGAGGCTGTGACAGGAGGACCTCAGGTTCAGGCAGCGTAAGGTAACTTAGTGTGACCCTGTTTTGAAATAAAAAAATAAAATAGGGCTCAGGGGGTGTCTCAGAGGTAGAATGCCCCTGGGCTCAATCCCCAGTGCCACAAAGGAGGACGAGGAAGAAGAAGAAGAGGAAGAGGAGGAAAAGGAGGAAGGGGAGGAGGAGGAGGAAGAGGAGGGAGGAGCAGCAGCAGCTGAAAGATGCCTCTTTCCACGGCATAGTCCCTTTCTGAAGGAGGCTCTAACCTGTGTTCAAAAGAGAAAAAGCCCTCTCAGACAGTGGCTATTCATGCTTTAAATGTATACCTTATACTTTATTTTCAAGTCAGCAGAAGACTCTGAGTGAGTTCCTAAGAACCACAGGTCTCTACAGAAGGGCATCTCTCCCTTTGCCCACCCCAGGGCTCTCAGGAATATATTATGCTTTAGCAAAAGTATCCAGAGGGTTAGATGTATTTGTGTGTGTGTGTGTGTGTGTGTGTGTGTGTGTGTGTGTGTGTGTGTGTTGGGGGGTGATCTGGGGATGAAACCCAGGGGCATTCAACCTCCAAACTACATCCCCAGCCCTATTTTTTATTCTTTATTTTGAAACAGGGTCTCACTGAGTTGCAGAGGGCCTCACTAAGTAGCTGAGGCTGTCTGTGAACTGCGATCCTCTGGTCTCAACCTCCGGAATGCTGGGATTACATGCGTGCGCCGCCATGCCCGGCTTGAGTTAGATATATTTAGATGGGACTATTTACTCCTCATTCAGACACATTACTGAGCAGAGAGGGGTTAGCGACAAGATTTCACAGACTTACAAATAAGCCCTTAGACTTTACATCCATTTGTAAAACCCCAGCCCCATATTGGTACATAAAACCAGACCTTTCAAGGACTATAAAGAAATGATTCCCCCCCCCTTCCTTTCTGGAAGAAAACCATTGTTTGTTTGTTTGTTTGTTTGTTTGTTTTAACCCAGTATTTCCAAACAGGAGAATAGGAAATTTGGGCTTTTACTTTTCTTTTTTATTTTTTCCTTCCTTCTTTCTTTCTTTTCTTTTCTTTTTTTGGGGGGTAGTCTTTTGATTTACCTTCTGAAGATTTTAGAAAAAAATAGAACTATAAAACAGAAGAAACTTCAGATAAATGAGGAGAAAGACTAGTGAAACAATGAAAGGGGAAATGGGGAAGGGAAAAGGAGGATTAAGGCAGGCAACAGTTCAAATGATGGTATACCCATGCAGGAAGTATCATTACCAGTCTCCCTAACACACATGGGGTGGGAGGGGCAGGCACCCAGGGCTTGAGCACCACTGTCTGTATCACTCTGAGTTCTACTGCCATCTATAATTACAATGCACCAAGAAACGCATTAAAAATTGACAAAGATTTTTATGAAACTCTAAAATGTGTATCAACGAACTTTCTTTTGTCCATTAAAGTCTCTGCCTAAAAATAAATAAACAAATAAACAGATAATAGAAGAGAAAACCAACAGCCAAAGCAAGACTGTTTGGACTCACCCGAGAAAAACTGCAGAGGCTTACAAGGCATTATGGTTCGTCCAACCTTGCATCCTACCCAGAAAATGGTCTCCTAAGGTCATTTTTATTTAAAGCAAGTGCATCTAGACCTATAGTGTTATTTGCCCTGAAAAAGCACCTCTTCACCCCCCTTTCCATATTTAGGGTCCTCTAATAAATAGGCTATTTTTTTCATAAGTAAACAAGACCAAACCAAACCAGGTGTGGTGGTGCAAACCTATAACTCTAGTACTTGAGAAGCTGGGACAGGAAAATCCTTAGAAACTTGGTGAGATCCTGTTTCAAAGATATAAAATTAAAAATGGGCTAGAAGTGTATTTTGGAGCTAAAATGACACTGGGTTCAAGCCCCAGGATCAAAAAAGGGGGGTCATTAGGAGACAGGTTCTGATGGCTGGCAACTGCACAGCCAAGAGTCACTCGGGCAGGCTCCTGTCTACTTGCCCTTCTCTTGGGAGCCTGCCATCCTCAGAATGATTTCCTGGGCATGAAAGAGGCTGCTCATGGTTGGGAAGCTACTTGAGAGAGGGAGGCTGGAGGAAAGGACCAAGGGCGCCTTTGAAGCACAGTCTTGTTGGAACATCACAGGGATTGACATACGGTCCTGAGCCACACAGAGGAGAAAGCGAGAGAGCAAGGGCTCACTTACACACATCACCCTCTCGTGGTACTTTCCTTATCCCTCCCTCCTTTTCTCCCTCCCTTCTTCCTTCCTTTCTGTTTATTTTTGTGGTGTTGGGGATCAAACCCAGGGACATTCTGCCTCTAGGCTACACTCCCAGCCCCATTTTATTTTGATTCTTTATTTTGAAACAGGGTCTCACTAAGTTACGGAGGGCCTCACTAAGTAGCTGAGGCTGTCCGTGAACCAGTCTCAGCCTCACAAATGCTGGGATTACAAGTGTGCACCACCACGCCCGGCTTCCCATTTAATTTTTTATTGGGAAACAAGTTTTGCTAAGTTACTGAGAGCCTCGTTAAGCTGCTCAGGCTGAACTCCTGTCTCAGCCTCCCAAGTACTGGGATTATAGGCATGTGCCACTATGCTGGACTTTTTTTTTTTTTAATGGATGGCAAAGGAGTTTGGGAGAAATTTTTGAACCCTTACAATTTCTATCTATGGCTACATTTTACCTAACTGTAATAAAAGTGCCAGCAAACAGAAGCGGGAGTGTCCATGACACACTTCCTGACCCGCTGTACAATTCCCAGGACCAGTGTGTTGTTTTCGGGCTCAGGGGCAATGGGGGGCAGGGGTTGGGAAGGAGGACAATGCCTCTTGAAGCCGACTCAGACAAGCAAGTCTCCACCCCCTCCCCGGGCACCAACAGCAGGAAAGATTTCAGCAGAACAAATAATCTGGGCTAAGATAAGAGACCTTGACAACAGAGCCTTTGAAACCAAGGGCTCCAGGAGCCAGGTAGGAAAAGCTCTGTACATGGCACGATTTCTTTGGGCAGGAGTCTTGAAAATGGAAATCAAATGCCGCAGTCAGGCAACCTGTAAGCAATTTCAAATAAGCACAGGCATAATTCGTCTCTAGTCAAACAATGGGAGATCGCAAGGAGAGCAACAGGAAAAGTTCTAGAAGGAAGGAACACTTCTAACTTCCATTGTTCTGCCAACACTCCCTCTCAAGTACTTTTCCCCTGCAGTTGCTGAGTGGGTGTCCGATGATCAGAACAGGAGACAAGGTAAACCTTATTCTTCTATTCCAGTAAAGGAAAAGTGTGATTATTTGGTTCTTATGTAATTCTGGAGATGTGCTATGCAATGTATTTGCTTGTGCCATGTAGCAGAATTTGTGCTTGCTTAACCTTCCACCCAAGTTTCGGGAAAATATCCATGCAACGAGGAAATGCTCCCCAGGCCCCAGCAGTGCTGGGCTTGGGGACTGGTTTGCAGATTGTACTGTGAACATTCTTGAACCTCTTTCTGTTTCACAAGAGCATCTGCAAAATGGGATGAGGGCACTGGTTCAGAAACTATTTATATAGGTTTGGAAACTATTTATATAAGTCTTAGTGTTTCTAAAGAGGAACATAAACTCCTCAGGGGCCATGCTGTCCTTGAACATCCCCTTCCACAGTAACAATAGCAATCAGAACCACTCCCAATGGTCGCTAGCCAAGACTGTGACCCGAACTCGATTCGGTGTTTATTAAGACTCCTTCCATCCTTAAAAGTTCTAGAATTCTACACTAGGATGACAAACACCAGCGTTTTTGTTTTTTCTTTTTGTGTGTGTGGCATCTGAGATTGAACCCAGAGGCATTTTACCTCTGAGCTAAACCCCCAGCCCAGTTTTATTTCTTATTTAGAAACAGTGTCTCCCTAAGTTGTTGAGGGCCTTGCTAAGTTGTCTAGGCTGGCTTTGAAACTGTGATGCTCCAGTCTCAGCCTCTCAAGCACTGGGATTACAAGCGTGCGCCACTATGCCCGGCTCTACAAACACCAGTGTTTTGAATAAACAATAAGGCTTAAAAATAGTAAAATTTTTTTTCTTTTTAAAACTTTTTACTCAAAATAACAATGCGCATATAAGAAGTTATAAAGATAGTAGAGAGATCATGTATTCCCTTTCTCTGGCTTCCCCTAATTGCAACATCTAATATAACTAAAGTATAGTATCAAGTCAGAAAATTGAAATTAGTACCTTATTATTAAATAGAGTCATAGGATTAGGACAATTTGTTGAAACAATTTGGACAGTGTCAGAGCTAACTGAAGTCTTCTGCGTGAAATTTATTCTCGGAAGTGACGTGGCATATGGAATTTGAGCTTGCTCTCATTAGACCTGTTTATTTTGGTAAAATTATTTAATATCTCAGTTTGTTCGGCTATAAAATAGAAATACTAAGACCAAGCAAGATGTTAGGAAGAAATACCTCTAGTCCAGTTGAGTGATGTATATTAGGACTTCCTCAAAAAATTTTCAGTGAGAACTTTCAACTTTGGGATGGGCTTAATGTCACTCTTCAGAAGCAGCCTTCTACTCCAAGAAGGTGACTTAAACACTTCAGGACCCCCCCTGCTCCATGAAGTCGTGCTCCACCCAGCCATCTAGCTGGTCTGGACTCCGTGCCTCTGGGCACTGGTACCCACGCCAGCGCTGAGGGCTCAGCTAGACCACTTCCTCTTCATTTCCCTACTGTGGCTGAGAGGCAGGCTCTTCAACGATGGAGGAAATCAGGCTGTCCCTAGTTGTGATTTTCTTTCTCTCTGCCCCGTGCAGGTGTACAATTTGCACAAATTACAGCCTGGGTCCTGAGGGTGACTATAAAGCCTACACAGGCTTCTCCGTGTAGTTTTTATTGTGTAACATGATAATTTGTCTATTATAAGCCAACTGGGTAAGTGCCATCCTTCATCTTCTGTTTGGTACAATGCCTGCCACTGCCTTAATGCTCAATTAATAGAATTGCAGTAATAGTCCTCTTTGTGGCCCGGTGTGTTTAAAGCAGTGCTAGGCAGACCAGGAGTCTGGAGCGCATTTCCTCAGAGCCTCAGTCCCCAGAAAAGACTGGAGAGTCAGCGTGGCCCTGCGGAGACAGACGGTGGACACAGAGCAGTATGGAGGTGGCACACAGACCGGATTGAGGGAAAGGGGAGTCGGGTGGGAATGGAGACATCCCTAGGCTCAAGAGAAGGCTGGAGGTTTGTGTAGCGCTTCACCTTTGGGATTGTTGGCTCATGAGAATCTTGACTTTCCCGCTGGCCGGCGATGTGTTTGGGGACAAATTCCTTGAGCCTCTCTCCTCTCGCCTGTGAGTGGGGATGATGACCTGTGTCTCTTAGTCTGTGAAAACAAAGATTCTTTGCTTACCCAAACATTAGTCAGTCCCCTGAACCTTCTCTCCTGGGCCTATCTGAGCCCTAATTGTAAAATCCAATTTTAACAAGATCCAACCCCCATCCTGGGTATCTGATCACCCTAGATACCTGATCGAGTTCCTCATCCTCTGCCACCCCCCTGGTGATGGCTGGTCACCTGGTCTACCTTCAGCAAGAATCCTGGTCGGTATTTTAGCCACAATCTCCCCTTACCGCTGGTGTTTCCTCTTGGTGATTTTCCACCCACTGACCCCCCCTCCCCTTCCTGCTCTTTGGTGACGAATTCCCACTTGCCTGTGCTGTTCACGGACTAATCTCTCTCTACACCACAATCCCATTGCAGCAATCCCTACCCCTACTGCAAGGATCCTCAGTAAAGTCTTCCTTGCCATGCTGTAACAGATGTCATTAAACAATATTTTCTTTAACAAGACGAAATAAAACAAAGGCGTTGGGGGGGGGGGTACTCAAGGCCTTAATAAATGGGAATTTCCTCCCTCCCCTAACCTACCATAGAACTCTGAGCATGGAATCCTTCACCCAGCGCAGGCGTTTCCCTTGGCGCATAGAGTCGGGGCTCCAACACCCCATCCCTATAGAGAACATCCTCCTAGGCCACTGTTCTTAAGGAGCCCTCGCCCCACGTGCCGTCGAGCCGCCTTACTGCAGGTTTTTAAGAGGTCCAGGGCGGGTACCATAGGTCCACCCGAAGCTGTCCATCTGTCCACACTGGGCACCAAGGGCCTTCTATGCAGGCTGATGGACTGGGTTCCCGGTGACCTTTAGTGATAGGGGAGACGGTGACACGGACTAGCTGGGGACGGAGTCCGCGAGGGGAGCCCGGGGTCACCCCGGGGCCCCTCGCTGGAGCCGGGGTCGGGCGGAGGCGGGCGCGGCGGCCGCCAGGGGGCGCCAGGGCCCCGCGGCGGCGGCGGCGGGGCGGGAAGGGGTTAAGGCCGCGGGGGCCGCGGCTCTTTGGGGATCCCGGCGCGGGGCGCGGCGGGCCCGGGCGGCCAATCGGGCGGCGGGCCCCGGCGAGGATGGAGGGAGGCGCGGCGCCCGGCCGCCCGTGACGCCGCCGCCGCCGCCGCCGCCCGCCGGCGAGCCGAGCGGGGCGGAGATGAGCAGGTCGGCGGCGCTGCTGCTCTGCCTGCTGGGCGGCCACGTCTGGGAGGCGCTGGCCGGGACGCTGCGGGAGCCGGGCGCGGGCGCCCAAGGTCGGTGCGCGGGGCTTTGTGCGCGGCGGGGGGCGGCCTGCATCCCGGCCGGCGGGGATGCTCGGCGGGCGGCGCGGGGCTGCGGGCGCCGGGTCGGTCCATTATGCGGGGACACGCGGCCCGGCCGCCGCCGCCCCGCCCGCTCGGGCTCGGTCCTCGTCGGCGCCTCCGCAGCGCCCGGTCCTTTTGTTGTGCGGGGAGGGGGCGGCCGCGCCCCGCGGTGCCCTGCGCCCGGGCCGGGGTCCGCGGCTGCTGCTGCCCTCCCTCCCCGGGCTGCCGCAGTTCGGGAAAGTTTCGGGGTCCTCTACCCCCTCGCGGTTCGACGTCTTTTCCAGACCTATAGGGATTTGCTCCGCGACCCAGGAATCATCGTAAGAGGAGAAAGCAGAGGAGCTGCAAGGCCCTAGTCACTTTAAAAAAATCATATCCACGTCTGTGTGAGCCAGCTCGTGCCTTTTGTCTAATCTTTGGCCTCTGCATATCTGCTCTCCAGCCCTGGGAGTAACGTGGTCGCCGCTGAGAATGACCACAAGCCTGTCTTTTGTGTTTTGCTTCCGAATTTATCTGAGGGGAACACCGCAGCTTCCTGGGCATGCTTTTGTGGGGAACAAAATCCAGTGCTTCTTTAATGCTGGCTGTTAGAGAGAGGGCTTGAGGCCCACCGAGGAGCGGCTGCAGCCAGCCAGGGCATCGCTTCTCTCCGGGCTCCTTTGGGCCTCGCAGGGATCCTGAGAGGTTGTTTCCTGCGGCCATTGAGACCCCCAAGATTGCTCGCAGAAAGGCGTGTGTGGGGCAAAGTTGCCCCCACACGCTGTATGAAGGAGAGCTCCATCCCATAGTCCTCTTGCTGGGATCCTGCCTTACCTCTTCTTCCTCAGGCTAATCCACCCCCGGTGCCAGGGATCAAAGACGCTTGGACTTACACATGATGTTGTCGCTAGGAGGGGAGGCTCTGCTGACAATCTGGGTTTTTTGGTTTCTCTTTTAACCTACATGTTGCATTCTAGGTTTTCATAGCCATTGCTTGCTGAATCACTTGCTAGTATCTTCTTAATTCATTACATCCGCTAGCCTTAACGTAGACCATGACCAGTGTGAATTGTGTATTAATTTAGTAATGAATCATGGAAGGAGGGACATTGACACCGTACAGAAAGACCCATATATCTCTTCAAGGAGGAAACACATGTCTGTGGCATTAGGTCATCAGTGTTGGATCTTAGCCTCTTTCCTTTCTGCCTCTTGAATCTGCTGTTTTAGTGACTGATATTTGTGCCTCAATTAAGCCATTATTTTCAAAGAGCAGGTTGCATTCTTTGATTTGTACTTGAAAGTGGAAATATTGAGTACATGCACTTATGAGATGGAGGGAGACATGGCTTCACTTCAAAAAGTGGTCCAGGGAAAGACCAAGGTCTAGGTTTAAGACCATGTTTTTACCAAGCTTTTGCTGCTAAACCCTCAGGAATGGACTGTTCTGTGAAGTTGAAGGAAGTGGTCGACCTGTGAGACTATGCCGTGATAAGGAGTACCTTTAGCGCACTGTTTGGCTCCAGTGGAAGATCAAGTATCCTGGGAGGTTGTTCCCTGCATGGATTCCTTATTTAGAGTAAAGGTGTCGAGCCCAGGAGCTGTCTCGGGAGTCAGGACCCCACTATGTGGCATCCAAATGTAGATTTAGTCGTTTTTCAGGGAATGAACACCTTCTCCTTTGACGTTTGAGGTCACCCTCAACCCACAGAGTTCTTCAAACATCTTGACATTTATCACTCCCTATTTTTTGACATAGTTTTAGAATTCATGTCTTCTTTGCACCTCTGGATCTTGTGTACAGTGGAGACAAATGCTACCGCCAGTTTTACTTTGTGTTTTTCATGGGTTGGTGATTGTTTTGCTCACACTTGGGGCTCAGGTAGTGTCGAGTGGGTAAAAAATCAAAAGTGCTAACTAATTCATACACCCTTGGGCCACCCGGAGTCATTATTAAGTACATCTAAGGAAGAAAAGTCCAATGTTTACTTTCTCTGAACACCAATTTGTAAAACTTTTGCTTTTGTTGTAGAAACAAACCTGAATTATACTTTGAACAAGCACTGCACACATACATTTCACACCAACAGGGTTTGGAAATTACTGAGGGAAAACTACTTAGGGAATCCCAAACATACAGTCTAGTTTTCCAGCTAGATTCCTGGGACTGACAATCTTCTATGTTAAATGAATCTTTATAAAAACACCTGAGGAAACTGACATCTGCAAAATTTCTTGACATTATTTTGCTATTTATATCTTCAAGATAAAATTCAAGGTTTGGCTTCAGATTCTCTTACTATAGTTGCTTGGAATCAGCAAGGTGATTTTGGATGCGGCAGTTCGTGGCCATGTTGTTAGTCATTACTGTGAACCATCTCTTGAACACGACGGAGTGTTCGTATTGAGTATTTAGTCTGAGCTTCTCGGAAGCATTTGCAGTACTTAACTTTTTGTAGGAATTTTACATAAAGTGTTATTAAAAAAATATTGACTCTGACTTTCTGTACCCATTGCAAAAATGCATTGAGGCGGCTTGATGGTAGGGGAGCTCTCCTTGAGGAGGAGTGAACTTTGCAGTACTCTAGGGACGTATTTCTGAAGCCCAACACTCTATTTATGTGCCAAAGGAAAGGTCAGTGCTAGGTGAAGGACTTCATGCTCAGACTTCTATGGTATGATCTTAATTTCGTTGTTATTATCTAACAGTCAGGCATTTTGCAATGATGTGCTAGCTTCTTGTTCATCTCAGAAAAGCCACAATCTGTCATAACATTAGAATGACTGGTTGGCTGCCTCCCTTCTCTCCAAGAGGTCTATTCTTTGCCAGATTTAGACTCCAGTTACTAGACCTCTGTGATCCATTGAAAGACAGCAAAGGGATGGATGGAGAGCTCCCAGGAGGATCAACTTAGGCTGATAATGTATTAAGAGACACAAATACGACTTGGACTAATATTGTATCAAGATACTATAATTTTTCCAGCCTAAGTTTTCCACCAAAACAATTTTTCAGAAAAAGACTATTTCATGTGTCTGTATTATGTATGGGACTAAGGATTTAACCCTGGGCTGCTTACATGCTAGGTGCTATACCACTGAGCTTTGCCCCAGCCCAAGACTGTAACATCTAAATATGACTTGCTGGAATTCTGGGAACCTGGAGGAGTTAGACTAATGGAGTCCAACCTGCTTCATTGCAAGCCAATTCTATGAAGAAACAATAGCAGTATCTAAGCCTGTGCTTGACTCAAAGTCTTGAGCCCAAGAGAACCTCTTGCCCCAACCTCCTAAGTCGCTGGGACTACAGGCACGTGCCACCATGCCCAGCTTACAAATTATGTTGTTATCCTACCGGTTTCATGATACTTTGTAATTTATAGACTACTAGTTTATTTTTTATTTATTTTATTTATATGTGGAACATATTGAAAATGGTATGCATTTAGAATGTGCTTGATGCCCTCTCCCCTAGATTACTAGTTTAAAATCCTAACCAAAAGAAGAAAAATATTGCATGAATTTCCAAACTAATAGCTTAAAAATGAAAACACTCTGCCAGTTTTAATTAGTTTTAATTTTAAACAAATTGTATGGAAACAAGTTGGACAACAGACACATATACTATTGTATATTGAAGAAAAACTTGAATAAAACGCTTCTGAGGTTTCGCCGGAAGAGTTTGCGATGATAAGTACTTTGTGTACTTTTTGTGAATATGTTAAAAATTATTATACATAGCAATGCTATTATAGTTGATCACACTATAGAAATATTGTAAACAAATCATTTTACCAAATACTTCATGACCTTTAAAGACAACAATTGTAGCTAAATTGTTTTGTTCCAGAAAACACAGAACTGAATATATTTTAAAAATAAAAAGCCAGGCGTGGTGGCGCATGTTTGTAATTCTAGCATTTGGAAAGCTGAGATAGGAGGATTGCTGTTCGTGGACAGCCTCAGCTACTTAGTGAGGCCCTTTGCAAGTCACTGAGACCCTGTTTCAAAATAAAGAATAAAAAAAAAAAATAGGGCTGGGAGTGTTGCTTGGAGGTAGAATGCCCCTAGGTTCCATCCCTAGTACCGGAAAAAAAAAAAAATTAAGCTTCAATTCCTTAAGTAGACCAATTAATTATGTGAAACAACTGTTTTTGTATTTATTTTTATTTGCTATTTATCTATTCATTTATTTTTGTGGTGCTGGGGATTGAACTCAGGAGCATTCTATCTCTGAGTTACACCCCCACTCCTATCTTATTTTATTTTGAAACAGGATCTTGCTAAGTTGCTAAGAGCCTCACTAAATTTCTGAGGCTAGCTGAGAATCTGTGATCCTCCTGTCTCAGCCTCCCAAGTACTGGGGTTACTGGCGCGTACCACCAGTCCAACTACTACTGTTTTTTTTAAAAGAAATTCTATGGTGTGACCCAATGCAGTCCTTAAATTAAGAAACTATAATCTTTTGCAAAGTCAAGCATGTACGTAGGCTAATATTTAAGATGATTAACCAATTTGGAAAGGGCTTCCTAGAAAGTTCTTTAAAATTAAAGAGTTCTGTAAACATCTGAGATGATTCCATCGTCCTCTGATTATGAGTCCCTTTCATCTGCTTTTCTTCCTCCTGGATTCAAGTCAGTCTGCAAACTACCTTTTTTCTTTTCATTATTCCTTTACAGAATATACTAATCATTACATATTACAGGAATTAACCCCTTCCAACTTTTGTATCTCTCGCCATTAGCTGGTATATTAGCTCTATCTCTTTAGATTTAATGGGCTTATGAGACACTTTTATTCCATTGCACCAGGTTTATCTTAAACTCATCTTCTAGCCTCCTCCTCCAACTCGGCATGTCTTAATTGGACTCAAAATCTGGCCATTTCTTTAGAGCTCTTCCCTCTCCTGTAATCCAGACAACCAGTAGTCTTACAGATGTGTGTATATAGTGTGTTCTAGTGTCAGAAAGGTCTTAGGGATCCGGTCTGTTTTCCATGTTGTAATGATGAAGAAACCAAAGAAAGGGAAACCGGCCAATGATAATGCCTAAGAAACCCAGTGGTGGTTAGAATAGAACATCTCAAAGACGTCCATGCCCTGTCCCCAGAATCTGTGAACATGTTACTTTACATGGCAAAAGAGACTTTACAGATGTGAATCTGTTAAAGATCTTGAGCTGGGAAAACTGCTGTGATGACTTGGATGGAGCCACTGTAATCACAGGAATCTATAAAAGGAGGAGGACACAAGGACTAGGGTGAGAGGAGACGTGCTGATGGAAGCAGCAGGTCCCAGATGGGATGTGTTACACGGACAGCTTTGAAGATGGAGGGCAGGGCCACGGACCAAGGGATGCAAGCCACCTTTCAAAGCTGGGAAAAGCAAGGAAACGGGTCCTCCCCTAGAGCCGCCAGAAAGGACACCGCTTTGTCAACATCTTAAGTGTAGCCAGTGAAACTGACTTGGGACTTTTGATCCCCAGAATTGTAAGATAACATATTCATGTCTTTATAAGCCACTAAAATGTGGTAGTTTGCTAGAGCGCTAAAGGAAACTGATACTAGTTCAAGCTCCCAAGAACTGTGAAAAGAGGTATACAACCATATGGTCAGGACAATGATACAGTTTGGACCACTTTTGGGGACCAAGCTACTAAAGATAACCTTTGGAAAAGTCAAGTTCTCAACTATGAGCATCTGTTGTAAGAAGACAGTATGCCAAATGCTCTTCAGACAAAAAGAGGTGATATGTAGGTGGGGAGGTACAAGGGGATATTTTTTATGTAAGTTTAATTATTTATTTTTTTAATTTATTTTTTATTGGTGCAGTGTATTCATACATCATAATGGTATAAAGAAAATACTTTGGAGCCGGGCGTGGTGGCGCACGCTTGTAATCCCCGCACTTGGGAGGCAGAGACAGGAGGATCGCGCAGGTTCAAAGCCAGCCGCGCGCGCTGGTTTAGGAGACCCTGTTTCCAAATAAAAATGTAAAAATAGGTCTGGGAGTGTAGTCCGGAGATAGAAGGGCTTCCAGGAACCCCAGTACCACCAAAAAAAAAAAAAAAAAGAAAGAAAGAAAGAAAGAAAGAAAGAAAGAAAGAAAAAGAAAAAGAAAATACTTTGGTAGACATACATGCACACATCGCCCAGTCAGCCCCTACCCGATCCCCACCCTGTTCCCTCCCCATCCCTCCTTCCCATGCTTGGCTTAGTTGTTGACATCTAGTTTTATAGCAATTTATCCAATATTAACGATGGTAATCTCACAAAAGAGTTTCATTTGTCTGATACCAAGCTTTTGATGACTTAAAGATAAGATTTCAATATTTCTTTTTGCTTTCTTTCTTACCAGAGAATATTTTTTCTTATTTTTTAGGTGAAACTATCATACATTTATTTATTTATTTTTCAGAAAAAATCTATCCTGATATGGAATATGGACTCTAGATACCCAAAACAATCTTGAAGAAGAACAAAGCTAGAATATGTATATTTTCTGATTTCAGACCATATAAAGCTACAATAATTGAAACAGTGTAGTACTGTTCTAAAGGCAGATATATAAACCATTGGAGTTAAATAAAAGCCTAGAGATACATTCTTCCATATATTGTCAAGTTATTTTTGGCAAGGTTTCCACGAACATTTGGTGGAGGAAATAATAATCTTTTAACTAAATATTGTTGAAAAATAATAATTACATGAAAAAGAATAAAATTGGACCCTTACCTACCACCATATACAAATATTAACTCAAAATAGATAAAAGACCTAAATATAAATCTTAAGACTATAAACTTTTAGAAGAAAATCTGGGTCATAAAACCCCACAACATTGAAATTGGCAGTGATTTCTTGGATATGATTTCAATGGCACAGGCAACAAAAGGGTAAACAAACTCCCTAAAAAATAAAAAAATATTGTATATCCAAAGACAATGTAAACAGAGTTAAAAGTTACTGATAGAATGGGATAAAATATTTCCAAATGCTATATCTGAAGGTATATTAATATTCCAACTAGAAATCCTAAAAATTAGCAACAATAAAGGCAAACAATACAATTTAGAGATAGGTAAAAGACTAACATAAATAATGAATCTCCACAGATGACCAATCTTAGTTGTCTGTTGGATGGAAAATCTTATTTCTCTGGTTCTGGTGTGTGTTACCTATTTCTTCTTTGTAGTTAATCTCTCTGAGTATTTTCTCTAGTGCTGGTTTTGAAGACATAAATTCCTTCAGTTTCTGTTTGTCATGGAAGCTTCTTATTTCCCCAAATAATTTGATAGAAAGTTTTGCTGGGTAGGAAATTTTTGGCTGGACGTTGTATTCTTTCAGAGTTTGGAATATGTTACTCCAAGCCCTTCTGGCTCTCCTGACTTGGTTTGGGAAGTCGGGAGTGATTCTAATTGGTTTGCCTCTGAATGTCACTTGGCCCTTTGTTTTTGTTGCCTTTAAGATTCTCTGCTTGGCTTCCACATTGGTCATTTTGACAATTATGTGGCGTGGGGATCCTCTTCTCCGATCCTGTCTAAAGGGGGTTCTATAAGTTTCCTGGACCTGTGTATCGACCTCTTGCTCTATGTTTGGAAAATTTTCTGCTATTACTTCCTTGAAGAGATTGTTGATCCCTTTGGTTTCACCTTCTTTTTCCTCCTCTATTCCAATTATTCTTAGGTTAGCTCTCTTAAAATGGGCCCATATTTCTTCAATGTCAGATTCCTGCTGTCAGATTTTTTTTTCTAAATTAGAAACTATGTGCTCATTTTTTGAATAATCATCTAAGAGCGAGATTCTATTCTCCATGTGGTCTAATCGGTTGTTTGTACTTTGAATTGAGGCCTTTACTTCATTAATTGCATCCTTTATCTCTCTTTGGCTCTCTCTGAATTCTTTTCGAAACACCTCTGTTATTTCTACAGTTATTTTCCTGATTTGATCTTCTAGAAATCTCTGAATTTCTGTTTTATCAGGTTCTGATGTTGTGGGGTTGTGGGCATTCATTGCTCCATTGTTATTCCTCTTTCCCATGATTTCAGAAGTTTGCGCCTTCTCTGGGTTCTTCCCTGGGTCACTACGACTTCACTTAAGGTGCTCTGGATCTCGAGTCTGTGGTATTTCAGTCCCCACTACTCCTTTACTGGGTTGTATTGCAGAGTCTCAGACCCTGGGAGTCAATAGAGGCTGCTTTAGACCATGAGGGGTGCCAGGTTTGGCTTTCTCCTATGGTGTGATATCTCTGCCACCGCCACTCCCCCACTGGGTCAAGTCCCTGCGAGTACAGTACTGGGATTTCTCCTCTAGGGGCCACAATTTGACTCACTGTTGTTGAGTGCGCAGATGGAGCTGTAGTGGACTCGGTGAATTTGCTGCTGCTGCTGCTGCCAGTAGCAGTATGGTGCCGCTGCTACGCCCTCGGCCGTGAGGCTGGCGTATTTCTTTTCTGTTTTTGAGCTCCGCTCTGAGTCCCTGCAGGGTGTGCTGAGCCCAGCCTCTGGGAGCTTTAGATGCTCCCTGCGCCGAGAAATCCTCCTGGCTGATCCGCAGCAGCTCACCTCGGCTCGCTGCCCGCCGTTCCTCTCTGGAGCCTGGTGGGCTGTTGAGTTCATTGGTCTGGTGCCATCCGGTGAGCTCGCCGCTGCCACCGGCAGTAAGGCGCTGCTGCCGCGTCCTCAGCCATGAGGCCGGCGTATCTCCTCTCTGGTTCTGAGCTCTGTTCTGAGTCCCCCTCCTCTCTGGAGCCTAGTGCTGCAAGGGAAAATGGCGCCCGCCGCTTAGCTCCACGGCTCCGGCTGCAGCACCACGGTCTGGTTTCTGGTGTCTCGTTTTTCCAGCCCTCTTTTTCTCTGTCCCTTGAAATTACATTTTTTGTTTCTCTGCTGATGGTGTTTTCTGGCTATAAAAGGCGCTGATTTTGTGGTAATAGAGATTGGTTGTTAGAGGGCTCGTAAGCCCCGCTTTTCTCCATCACCATCTTCCCGGAAGTCTGTTTGATTATTTAGAAGTCCTTACCCTCCAATATTTTATAATCCAGTTAGAAAAAAAATAAATGAATAAAAATAAGAACATCACAAAAGACCTTTTTTATGTTTGTAGGCAACAGTCTCTTGAGTAAGACGAAACCCAGTAAAGCTTATATGACTGCAAGACCAGCTACTGGATGTGTGTAATGTTGCGAACCCAGGAAGATTTATTAAGGACAGCATAAGGCATATCCCTCCATGCCACTAACAGCAGTTATATAGAAGGGGTCCTCTTGGTGACCAGATGTTTAAGCTGCTGCACATGGATTGGGCAATCCTGATCCTACAATGATTTCCAATGTCAGTCCACACTTCAAATAATTATTACACAGATAGTTAGTTAAGCTCTTTTGTGTAATCTGGTTGGAAAGATAAGAGATAAGATTACCAAATATAAACATTATACTTATCAAATATTCTAAACCCTTTAATTTTGCATAAAACTTAGAGTCATATACCAATATGAGAACAGGCAGGATCTTTTAGAACTGTGGTAGCAAAAAGCATAGGAAAAGCCATTCTGCAAGTGATCGTTGAGTTTATAAGAAATTGTTTTGTTGTATTATGATGCTTGTCTTGTTTTTAAACTACCCCACTGGGATAGAAAAGTTTTAAGCTTAATGAGGAAAGACACAACTTATTTCCAAGTCCAATCAATGTTTTAATTTGTTTAGACTTTTTTTAGTTTAGAATTAGAATAGGAAAATGATTTAATTTGTAATGGGAGAACAATATTTAGTGTCATTTTAGAAGAGCTAAAAAGAAAAACAAGACACTGAACACTTTGATTAAAGCTGTCCTTAGTCTATATGGTGACCCATATTAGTAACACTTCTGATGTCAAAAACAGCATGTGTTGCCCAGTCTCAGTGACTGGGGGTCACCCCCTGCCTCTTCTACTGACCTGAGTAAAGTGTGGATATGGTTTGGTTCATTTGCACCATAATTAAAGCTTTCATCTCTCCTCTCAGGAAGAAAGGTCAATAAGAAGTGTTTTCTATAGAAATGTATCTTGACAGAGGGAATTAAAATACATGTATGTTGAGTCTTACTATTTTATTATTAAATCACATTTGTTGTTAATTTGTTTATTAATTAATTTATCATTTCTTTATAATGCTATTTTGTTAATAATTTGAATGAGGACTTCCCTGGACCATTGGTCATACTCTGTAATGAAACAAAGGTTTTGAAAGAAGGCTTGCAGAATTTAGATCCAAATATTTATTTATTTATTTATTTATTTATTTATTTATTTATTTTGGGGTGTGCTACTGAAGGTGGAACCCAGGGGCTTTTCTACCTCCGGGCTATACTCCCAGACCTATTTTTTATACTTTATTTGGAAACAGGTTCTCACTAAATTGCTGAGTCTCGTTAAGTAGCTGAGGTTGGCTTCGAACCTGTGCAATCCTCTTGTCTCAGCCTCCCAAGTGCTGGGATCACGAGCTGGCTAGATCCAAATTTAAATCTAAATTAAAATTTTTTTTTTCATGGGCAGTAATTCTGGTAGTAACAAAATTATAGAATGGGATAGATTAATTTTTCCTTTTCAATCACTAGGAAAAAGACTTCGACCTTTTAGGTGATTAAAACACTTATCAAGTAAGAGCAGGCCGGGCGTGGTGGCGCACGCTTGTAATCCCCGCGCTTGGGAGGCAGAGACAGGAGGATCGCGCAGGTTCGAAGCCAGCAGTGCGCACTGGCTTAGGAGACCCTGTTTCCAAATAAAAATGTAAAAATTGGTCTGGGAGTGTAGCCCGGAGGTAGAAGGGCTTCCAGGAACCCCAGCACCACCAAAAAAAAAAAAAAAAAGTAAGAGCAGGAAGTGTGACTTGCCTACCCAAACCATCAGGTCAATCTTTGGCCATCCTGATGAAGTCATCGCTTCAGTAGGACCTAACCCTGCTGTGTCATGAGTATCCATGGAGGATTCTCTTTGGCACTAGGTGCTATATGTAAGACTGCCGTTGACTCTTCTGGACACATTTAGAGAAAAACATGAGATCAGGTCTCCAGGCTTAAGATGCTGGGTTTATCTGTATCTTGTCGCTCGTCATCCACTTGTGACGTCTGGCGATGCGGGGCTGGACCTTCAGGCCTCCCAGCTCATCACACACTCAGTCTCAAACAGCTGAACTGAGCTCAGCAGATGGAGAACTCTGGGGGTTTTATTTTAAAGGGTAGCAGCTAACTGGGTAGCTACAGAGTCTTGTTTTATGAAAGATGCTCCAGTCCCAGAGAATATTTGGTCCAGAGGGGGGAAAAAAAGACACAGGAAGACAGGGAGCTTGAGATACCTACAGGGTGGCTGTGTTCATTTTCTCTTGTGGCCTTAACAAATTCCCACACGTTTAGTGGTTCAAAGCACTCATAATCTCGCCTATAATCCAGTACTTGGGAAGCTAAGACAGGAGGATCGCAGGTTCGTGGCCAGCCTCAGCAAGTTAGTGAATCCCTGTTTCAAAATTTAAAGAAATAATAAAATAGGGCTAGGGATGTAGCCCAGAGGTGAAGTGTCTTTGGGTTCAATCCTCAGGAACACACACACACACACACACACACACACACACACACACACACACAGACAAAACCCAAAAACCCTCATTATCATGTCCCACTCTTCGTGGGCCAGAAGTTTGGACGGGCATGGCTCCTCTGGGTCTCTAAAGCACCACAAGGCCAAAAGTCAAGGCATGGGCTGGGCCTTGGTCATTGTTGGTGGTCCTGAGGGAGAATCCACTCCCAAACTCGTTCAAGTTGTCCAAAGCCAGTTCCTTGCCGATGCATCTCCCTGTGGCTTTGCTGTCCCTGAGCTGGAGACATTATCTCTAAAGCCACCTACAGTCTTTGTCACCTTGTCCCTTCCATGGCCAAGCCGGCAGCAGTCCTCCGGCCTGCTGCACCTCAGACCTGTGCATATCTGACCACAGCCAGAGAAGGCTCCTTGTTTGTGAGGCCCCTGTGTGGTTGGATAGGACCTGCAGGGTAACCCAGAACAACCTCCCTGTTACCCAAGTATTTCACCCTCACCACCTCTTCAGTGTCTTTTGCCATCTGATGGACATACTTGCAGGTTCCAAAGATGGGGAGTGGACCTTCTTCCTGTCGCTCTGTCCCCAGGGCCCGAGGGCACCAGGCCCCACTCCCTGCCGTGGGGATGCTGCCCTTCCTGCATTGGTGGAAGACCACTGAGGGATGCCCTTGGCAGTGCTCCAGAGGGTTCTGGGCATGCGGCTTCTTCCCCGTTCTACTCTGAGACTTTAGGACCTGGTACGGGCACATACACCAAAAACAGAAGGCAGCTTATGCAATACCAAAAGTTATATATAAAGTGCTATATTTAAAGTTGAGTTTTGTATTTTTGACTCTAAGAACCTAGGAGTGAAATCTATGTAGAGAACTGTGATTTATTAAATGCTTTCAATGGTGAATACTTCTGATCTCTCTGTTGGATGTAACATTACATCATTGTAATAGAGACAGGTATCTTCCTAGTCATGGAAAAATTAATAATAGCCATTAACTAACATGTGTTGGGTGCTTATTACTGTGCATTGTAACTTGGTGGATTATTGTATTTAATCTTTTTGGAGGTATACATATTTTCATTTTATACAAGAGGAATGTGGGGCATAGAGAGGGTAAGCCGTTTCCCCAGAGGCACACAGTAATGGGCAGAGTAGTGTGTTCTAGGAGACCGCATAGCCTTCACCCTCACACCACGCTGCTTTATGACTTTGAGTGCAAAATTATAATTTCATACAATTTTGATCACCATAGCATTTTGCTAATATAAGTAAAGGGCTCTTAATGATCCTGGTAATTTTTTTTGGGGGGGTGGTACTGGGGTTTCTGGAAACCCTTCTGCCTCCGGGCTACCCTCCCAGACCTATTTTATATTTTTAATTGGAAACAGGGTCTCTTAAGCCAGCGAGGCTGGCTACAAACCTGCATGATCCCCCCGTCTCCGCCTCTCAAGCGCGGGGATTACATGTGTGCACCACCACGCCCGGCTGCATCTTTCTTGATTATTAGTTCTGTCTCATTATAAAATAATCTCAGTGGCTATCCTGTCTGATCATGTGGAACCACTTCACCACACCTCCAGACAGGCTGTGGTGTGAGGGTGGGTATGTGCATGTGTGTGTGTACTGTTTGTGTCTGCATCTGAGATGGAGAGGGTCTGGGAGAGAAAGTGAGAATAACCCTTCCAGAGCATGATATTTGCATAATGCAGGTGCAAAGCCCTGAGGTGACTGGGGCTGGCTTCGAGGCCAGTTCTCTTCTATGAAGGAAAACCCAAGTGCACTTATCAGTGGGGAGCTACATTGTCAATACACTCAAAGAAGCCAAGATCTCGTAATGCCTACGCAGCTTATAGGAGTTACTTGAGGCATTTTTAAGTGGGTCTCACAGATCGGTGCCCATTCGCCCAATATTTCAGCATGCGTATTATTAACTAGTGTGTGGCTCTTACGTTTCTCTCCTCAGCCCTTAAGTCAACTCCTCACAGTATCCTAATAGTTTTTAAAAGTTGAAATCATAGGCCAGTCATGGTGGTGCATCCTGTAATCCTAGTTAGTACTTGGGAGGCTGAGACAGGAGGATTGCAGATCCCAAACCAGCCTCAGCAATTTATCAAGGCCCTCTGCAACTTAGTGAGACCCTGTTTACAAAGAAAAAATATGGCTGGATGTGTAGCTCAGAGGTAGCATGCCCTTGGATTCGATCTCTAGCAACACACACACACACACACACACACACACACACACACACACACACTGTGTTGGTTAATTTTAGGTGTCAACTAGGCTGGATGAAGGAATAATAAGAGAATGATTCCAGAAGAGATGATAGATATGATCGTGTGAGTCTGAGGCTCTTAAGTGGGGAAGATCAAAGTTATTTTTTTGTGTGTGTGTGGCACCGGGGATGAAACCCAGGGGCTCCCCAGGGGCGTTCTACTTCTAACATACACCCCCAGCCCTAGTTTTTATTCTTTATTTTGAAACAAGGTCTCACTAAGTTGCAGAGAGCCTCACTGAGTACCTGAGGCTGGCTGCAAACCTGCAATCCTCCTGTCTCAGCCTCCCAAGGACTGGGATTACAACCAGAGATAATAAAGTTTTAAACATGTTCAGTATAGGAGTCAGAAATTTTGAATCAGTGTTGCCTCTAAAAGTGAGATTGTTTTGAGATTTAAAGAGCTGCCTCCAAGACTGGACGTAGCATTGAGAAGGCCGGACAGGACACGATTGGTTCCTTATCTCCCCTGTGCCATTGGTCTGCTGTAGGAGTCTGATCCTAATAGCACCACCTGTGGTAGAACAAGTTTATGGGACCAGAACAGTTCTGACCTGTCACTTACTGGGAGCCAGTGGGAGCCACAGCCCAGTCCATTTCTTCTATGAAGTGCTGCTGGAGAAAGAACTCACACTCCAGGCCTGGTGTTGCCCTCGGCTGCTAGGGGATTGCTTTGAAACCACGATTCAGTCCTGATTTTCCCAGGAGCACCAAGATGTGGGGAGGGGGATGTGGGGAGGGGCCCTAAACACAGGCTTTGCCACTGCTGGGATTCACCTGCTCAGCAGGCACACCCCTGCGCTGTCTGGCTCAGAAGGGGCTTCCTGCGGACAGAGCCGGTGTTGCTTTCACTAATTCTGAGCCACCACGTTGTCAGGCCAGAGCTTGGTATATACTTGGCCTTTCAAATGAAAGCACACGTCCAGGTGCAAACTTAGTGGAGCTTTCTGTTTTAGCTGTCAGTGTTCGCAGTAAGGAGGAATTGGGTGTGGAGTTGGGTGTCTCCTTGCAGTTTTATTGCTTCTCCTTTGGCCTTGCCTGACTTCTCTGTTTCCAAGCTGGTGCGGTTTAGAAACTGTTTCTATTCAGAGAACAGTCCTCCAAGGCTGTGCCTCTGCTGTAGACACTGTTACCCTTTCAGTGCACCTATTTTCCCCTGCCCTTTGTCTGGGGTTCTGCATAGACAGATGGAATTAGGGGCATAAATAGCCCTCTGTCATCTATATTAAAATACATATATTTTTTTAAAGGAGTTTCTCCTCTCCTCAGCAAACTTAGAACATTGTCTGGTTTTGATGCCCACGAGCCGTGTTCTTCAGTCTGATTCCTCCCACAGGTTTTAGGGATTTAATGTGACAGAAATTCTCATGCTCTAGGTATTGCTGATTGATTGCTGATTGTATCAGTATTTAAGAAAATCTGGGATTACTCCCAGTTGCAAAAACAAAACCTTTATTAGATAAACGCACATCTGTTTTTCCAAATATTGCAATACAGAAGGCCCACGTCTGCTCCCAAAGGATGGCATGGAAGGAGCTACTTGTGTTTACTGGCATTTGTTTCTTACGATCTTAGCGCCCACTCGGAGGTTGGAGGTGATGGAGTTGGAGGAGCCGCCCCAGCATGCGGCTTTCCACTTTCTGCTTGGCTGGCTGAGCTAAGGTCTTTGTTGCCTCCCATCTGCTGGACACGTTGATAAGACATATGGTTAAGGGTAGAAAAGTCAATGGGTGCAACTGGTAAGGGTGGAGGACAGGGTGTCTGCAGTCTGGTCAAGTTGGCAGCCCATCTGCCTGAGAACAGAGAGCCCTTTTACAAAGCAGCTTTGCTCCTGGGGCTGCATGGAGAACCCCCTACTCCACATTCTGTCCACATGTTGCCACTACACCATTCTCTTCTTCCTGCATGACTTGACTTAGAGCACAGCTGTGTACTCAGTGTATCATTTAATGAATACTTTCTTTTATTTTACCAGAAACTTAAGGGCTACCTAGTGAAATTAGAGTGATCCTTTTCAGCTCATTTAGGTAACTCTTGGTGGCGCCACCTGTTCAAGGGGCTTTTAATGCATCCTTTATATTTTCTTTAGAATTGATTCTTGTACGAGAACTCATGTTTTTAGTTGGGTTTAGGGCTGATAAAAGACCCTCATTCTTCACCACTTTTAAAACATTTTTCTTCACCATCTTGTACCTTATTTGCCTTTTAAAAATTAAAAGTACAATCATCACCTCTACTGTTGTGATGTATATGTCAGTGTCTTGATAGAGAGCTCCCAGGCACTGCATTAAACTTGGGCTTTCTAGGAAAGTGCTTCATGATGCTGAGTAAGCACCAGTGAGGAGCTAGTACTAGCTTTTGGAGCGGAGTATCGTTTATGTGCCTGCATTAGAGAAAATGTTTCTAATTGGATGGGACTTATCTCTGCTGTAAGGTCCCCATTTCTAAACTCAGACTCCTTACGGTGGATGAAAGGACTGGCAAGACTGGAAGTCAGCTGCTTCTGGACCTCGTGCTGCTGGCTGCGTTCTGGCCGCTGCTCCCTCTTTATCTGCCATCTGTCCATCTAAGTCTCTTTCCTTATCTTTACAGAAATGTCTGTATCTTTATGGTCCTTGATAGATGTTCAAGTGCTTTCAGAGCCATTGTTTGCTTTCCTCCTCCTAATCCTGAGAGGTATCAGGAAAGAAATTATTCTTTTTATAGACGAATAAAAAAAAAAAGTGACTTGAAGCCCTGAGGCTGGAGCTCGGAGGTGGCAGTCCCGCAGAGGGCCTCCTGGCGCCTCCGTTGGTGGCTGAAGCGCCCGCTCTGATGGAGCTGTGGTTTCTGCACAGGCCTATCTGCTCGGAGCCCCTCGGCCCCTGGGCAGCAGCTCCCACGGCTCAGTGGGCAGCGCGCATTCATAGTAAGTAAGCCCCGGCAGCCACCTGGGATGGTCCCTGCGCCGGGAGGGCCAAGACATGGGCCCTGCTTTTCAGGAACTAAAACTCCCATGGGGCAGCAAAGATTAAAAAATACAGTAGGATCCAGGAGCTTTAGTAAGAGCAGGACACGTAGAGACTGAGAAGGGCGTGGGTAGCATAGCGGGTGAGGAGGGCAGCGCAGAGAGGTGGCTTTGGAGCAGAAGGGGACAAAGGCCAAGCTCCCATGAGTGGGGGGAGGGGAACAAGAATCAGGACATCATCTACAACTGAGATGCCTGTTATAAAGGATTTGACACAGCTCTTCTCTCTCTCTCTCTCTCTCTCTCTCTCAAAATTACCAGTTGCTGAGCTTGCTAGGAAACTCCTGCCTCATACCATGCGGGTATAATGAGTGGTGGGTGGTGTTCTACGCCCATGAACTGGTGGCTGTGATCTATCTTCATCTATCAAATTGTCATAACTCCTCTTTCCCCATTTATACTGCTTTGCCGATTAATCTTCAACCAGATAATCCAACATCAAAGGGTCTGGTTTCTCCAGCATAACTCTGTCCACCCCCAGCCTCCTCCGCTCATCTCCTACAATTTGTTTAGAATGCAACTAGTAGTCTTTGTGACTGACCTCCTTTAATTTCTTCCCTTGTTGTTGTTCTTGCCTTTTCAGTTAGGCTAGCCTAATGTGTCCACGTCACAGCAAACCACAGGGTAGAGAATGTTCAGCCCCTTTAAAATAAGTTTCAGCAGAGGAAAAATAAAAAAGACGGTAAAAACTGTTGCGCATAGCCATTGGAACTGACGCCTCAGTTTGTGTAAGGGTTATCAAGTGTGCAGCGTTTGTCTTTCCAAGTGCCAAAAGTGTGCAAATGCCGGGTGTGGTGGCACACGCTTGTAATCCCAGCATTTGGGAGGCTGAGACAGGAGGATCGCAGTTCAAGGGCGGCCTCAGCTACTTAGTGAGGCCCTCTGCAACTCCGTGAGACCCTGGTTCAAAATAATGAATAAAAAATAGGACTGAGGGTGTAGCTCGGAGGTAGAATGCTCCTGGGTTCCATCCTCAGTACCACAAAAAATAAATAAATAAAAATAAAAGTGTGCAGATGAGAAAGCTGATGCTCAGCCTCTGAGATGGAGTGGGAGTGAGTTGTTCTCCTCGGAAAAGGCCTTGGGAGCCATCACGGGAGACGCCTCAGGGCGGGGAGTGGCCTCTGGGCCCTCAGGAATAAATTGGAGGAATGAATTCCTTCATTCTCTTGCCTGAAAGGACCTGAGCTGAGCGTTACAGAGAAAACCATTAAGTGCTATTCGCTTATTCACGGTATTCATTGAAGCCCTCTTGGTAGTCAGGCAGTAAAAAATAGATGTATGATCCCTGCCCTTGAGTGTGCAATTTATGGCATGCAGTTAACCACTCGGTTAGCAGGGTTGCTATTTCAGATGGAAAAATGTGCACTTCGAGCTGTTGTAGAACACCTGTCTACAGGTATACGGCCGTGTGCATGTGGGCCTGTTCAGTGCTTATTATGACACCCTTCTGTGTGGTTCTAATTACATGCCATTTTTCTTTTTCTTTTTTTTTTTTTTTCTTTCCAGAACTGGGGATTGAACCCAGGGGCATTCTACCTCCAAACTAAACCCCCAGCCCTATTTTTTTATTCTTTATTTTGAAACAGAGTTTCATTGAGTTGCGGAGGGCCTCACTAAGTAGCTGAGGCTGGCCACAAACACAGATCCTCCCTTCTCAGCCTCCTAAGCACTGGGATTACAAGCGTGCACCACCATGCTTGGCTTTCATTTTTAATACTGGTCTAAGTGACTATCTAGTTTACTGTGAAAACCCTCGGTTAGTTAACTATCATGAAAAAAAGTTTTAAAATGTAATCAGTTATATTTATAATTAAATGTGAATTTTTTTGCCTTTTCTTCCCACCCTACTATGTAAACTCAAGATGGTAGTCAAACTACTTATAAACACGAAGACTACTAGCTAAAAAAAAAAAAAATGAAGCCAAACTACTTTCAAATATTAAGGCTCATATAGATAAAGAAAAGGAAAATC
This sequence comes from Muscardinus avellanarius, assembly GCF_963383645.1. Lineage (NCBI taxonomy): Eukaryota > Metazoa > Chordata > Mammalia > Rodentia > Gliridae > Muscardinus > Muscardinus avellanarius. The sequence continues at coordinate 17,478,891 of NC_137806.1, forward strand.
ACTGATACTTTAGAGAAAAGGTAAAGAAATTGGAAGAGTGTTACAGAATAAAAATTAATACAGTATGCCGGGCGTGGTGGCGCACGCTTGTAATCCCTGCGCTTGGGAGGCTGAGACAGGAGGATTGCACGGGTTCGAAGCCAGCCTCAGCTACTTAGTGAGGCTCTCAGCAACTTAGTGAGACCCTGTTTCCAAATAAAATATAAAAAAGGTCTGGGAGTATAGCCTGGAGGTAGAAAGCCTCTGGATTCCACCCCCAGTACCACCAAAAAAAAAAAAAAAATTAATACAGTATGATGGCCTTGCCTGTTCTCCGAATTGGCTCTGGATAAAAACTAACAATAAAGACAGCTCTTGCTTTTCTAACCACTGGTCCTCAACCTCCCTCGTGCCTGTGACTTACTGGGGGAGCACGTTAAATGCAAGTGTGGATTCAGCTGTTCTGCTGTGGCCCCCGAGATGCTGCCGCTCTAACAAGTGCCCACGTGAAGGGTGAGGCTGTGCCTGGGACACCAGAGCCTGGTGCAGCCGGCAGGCCCCGGGGGTGGTCTCCAGAAGCCCTCGCCCTTCCAGGAGCCTGCCCTGCAATGCTGTCGGCACGCCCTTTGAGGAGCCTGCCCTGCAATGCCGTCGGCACGCCCTTTGCCTTAGACTTTTAACTTCTCAATTTAAGAAAGCCACCCAGGCTTTGTTCAAAGCCTGGCTTCAGGAGAGGAAGGTGGCTTAGTGCATTAAAGGGCTGTGGTGAAACACAAGTCGTGGAAGGGCTTCTGCATCTTTTTTTTTTTTTTCCAGGTAAGAATTTACTCAATGGCTTTATTCATATAATAAAAAATACTTAAGGAGCAAAGAACTCTTAGTGATCCAAGTTATGGACTTCAGTATAATTACCTTTAATCTGCTTTTAGGTCACCTCCAGTCCTATGGCATATATTTCTGGCCCAATGAAAACTATATTTTAAGGAGCAATAGAAATACTGATGTTGTCCTGGTTCTAGCTGGTAATAATTAGTATTGAATTATCCTTTGATACTTTTTAATTGAGTGCAGCTACTGTGCATGTTTATGGGCTTATGTTGATATGATTTTAGTGTTGTACAAATGGCATCTTGGATAAATCATGTTATGCGTCCCACCATTTGGGGCTCACTCCTTTGAAGAAGTAATGTTTGACTTTTGTTAGAGATACAGCCCTTGGTTCACTCACCTCCTTGCTTTTTTTTTTTTTTTTTTTTTTTCAGTACTAGGGATTGAGCCCAGGGGCATTCTACTTCTGAGCTGTACCTCCAGCCCTGTTTTTTACTCTTTTGGTGATACTGGGGTTCTTGGAAGCCCTTCTATCTCTGGGCTACACTCCCAGACCTATTTGGAAACAGGGTCTCCTAAGCCAGCGTGCCGCTGGCTTCGAACCTGCGCGATCTTCCTGTCTCTGCCTCCGCAGCGCGGGGATTACAAGTGTGCGCCACCACGCCCGGCTTTACTCTTTATTTTTAAACAGGGTTTCACTAAATTGTGGAGGGCCTCTCTAAGTAGCTGAGACTGTCCACGAACCTGGGATCCTCCTGTTTCAGCCTCCCAAGTGCTGGTTACAAGTGTGTGCCACCATGCTCACCCTACCCCACCCTCGCTTCTTAAAGGAGATTTTTGAGCTGATGTAGTAAAAAGACGTGGGTTTTGCCAGGCATGGTGGCACATTCCTATAATACTCGTACTTGGGAGACTGAGACAGGAGGATCGCAGGTTCAAGGATAACCTCATCAACTTAGCGAGACTCTCAGTAACCTAGTAAAGACCTTTTTCAAAAAAAGGGGGAGGACTGAAGATGTAGCTTAGAGAGTTCAATCCCCAGTACCTCCCCCGCCCCCAAAAAAGGTGTGGTTTCTTAGTCCCAGTGTAGAGAGTGGCTTAGGCACTGCGTGGACAGTAGAATTCCCCAGTGACCTTTTAGCCATTTATCTCCCGGGAGATGCTGGGCTGCCCGCAGAGTGTCACAGGACTTTAAAACAATTGTCTCTGTGAGCCCTTGTCTTTCTAGCTCATAGGGCTTTTGTTTGGGGCTTGCATTTTTAAATTAATTAAGTAGAGACAAATCCCCTAGTCCTGTACAGTATGAAATGCTGATGTCCACGCCTTCTATAAAAGAATCCTTTACCCAGGCGGGAGCCGGGCTGCCTGGGTGGGCAGTGGACCCACCTGCTCCAGGGTTCTGGGTCTCATGAAGGGAGTACCAGGAAAAGGTGCCCCTGCGTGCCGTGCCTGGCATCCCAGGGTGCCACACTGGGTGTCTGTCCAAGCACCATCTCCCCACCTTGGGGCTCTTTTTCTTATTTCTGCAGGCCTTGAGGCTCTCCTGCTAGGAGAACTCACCTGTGAGCAGCCTCTTTTGACCCATAGCACCTCGACTTACTTATCTCCTTGATTCCATCTCCCCAGATTCATGCCTTCACCTCTCTGTCCCTGCCTCCCCCCTTCTGGAAAATCCAGTGACACTTTTTGGCCTGTTCTCCTTCCCCTTGGCAGTCTGTCCTGCTTTTCTTCACTTTCTTCCTCCTACAGGGCTGCCATTTCTCCCTCCATCTCTCTCTTTTCTTCTCTCTCCCTCCATCCCTCCCATCTGCCCCCTCCCCATTGAGCCCAGGGACAGTCTAACTCTGAACTACACCCCTGGCCCTTCTTTATTATTGTTGTTTTTTAAAGTTGGGAACCAGGGTCTTGCTAAGTTGCCGAAACTGCCTTCAAACCTGCAATCCTCCTGCCTCAGCCTCCCAAGCGCTGGGATGGTAGGCGCGCCACCGCCCATGGCAGGGCTGCCCTTCCTTAGCCTTCTTTTGACTTTCCCTTTCCGCAATGTTCCCTTCAGAGGAGAAGGTGGCCCAGGGATCCATCCTGGCTTCCCAGAGCATCCTTCCTCCATTGTGATCTTGGCCTCTCCTGCCATCAGTCGGACTTGCACGTGTGTTCCAGTCCAGACCCCTCTGTCCAGTGTGTCCCAGTCTAGACCTCGTGTGGCCTGCTCTTCTGCCTGCCTGGCTCAGTCTCTCTTAAAGCATCAGGAGTTATCCCTTAGGAAGCCGTCTCTGGTCCCCCACCCAGGGAGCTGTGTGCGCCTTTGCTGTTTATTGCATGCTCTGTGTCCCAGCCCTGTTCTAGGTGTAGAGGGTGAAGCCAAAAACCTGGTGTGACAGCCCCAGCTTACGCTGCAGTGTGTGTACCTGTCCCACTGCAGCTGCCTCTCACTCCACCTGGTCCTCGGCAGTGCTGGCTGTAAGCAAGGCTGATGGTGCCCATTTCCTTCCTTCTCTTCTCTCATGTCTTTCCCCCACCTCTCCCAGGACCAGGAAGCAGGAAACAGAGCTCCATAGTTGTAAGATGAGGCTGCTGAGATGTCAGCACCAGCTGTGTTTTCCACACAGAATCCAAGTCCTCTGTGCGCCTGAGGTGAGGTCGTAGGCTGAATGCTTCCTTTGTTTGAAAGATGCTTCAGCTCTGGCCAGCAACAGAAGTTTCCTTTCTGCTGAGTGCTTTGTTCAGGGTTGGAGAACTCAGTTGTGTGAGAAGTTCCTGTGAGAGAACATTCCTCTTATTCCTAGACCTGCCCCTATGCCTTCGGATATCAAAGCATTTTGTTAGGTACAAACACAGGATTTGGTGTGTGTGTGTGTGTGTGTGTGTGTGTGTGTGTGTGTGTGTGTATTTAGTGGTCCTGGGGATTGAACCCACTGACATTCTACCTTTGAGCTGCACCCCCAGCCCTGTTTGGATTTTGAAACAAGGTCTCACTATGTTGGCTAGTTACTGGGAGACCCAGTACTTTGTGGAGGCTGTCCTAGAGCCCCTCATCCTCCTGTCTCAGCCTCCCAAGTACTGGGATTTTTGTTGTTGTTGTTTTTAATATTGTCATCCCTTTCTTCCGACACAAAGTAACAAAATCTCCTGAAACCAGCAAATCTAGATAATTTATTTGGGTAAGATTGCCAGATAAAACACAGGACACCCAGTTAGATTTACATTTCAAATAATCAGCAAATAAAAATCTTTTTCAGGGAGGGCGTGTGCTGCCAGCTTAGCACACTCTACCACACCACTGAGATACACACCACTGAGATACACACCACTGAGATACACACCTAGCCCCAGTTTTGTTTTTTGTTTTTTTTGTTTGCGGGTCTGGAGATGGAACCCAGGGGCATTCGACCTTCGAGCTACACCCCCTGCCCCATTTTTTATTCTTTATTTTGAAACGAGTTTCACTGAGTTGTAGAGGGCCTCACTAAGTAGCTGAGGCTGTCCGCAAACTGCAATCCTCCGGTCTCAGCCTCCCGAATGCTGGGATGACGAGCGTGCGCCACCGCGCCCGGCTCTAACTCCAGTATTTTACGAGACTTTTTATTCCACTTTTAAAAAAATAACTGGTCATTTGTCTGAAATTCAAATGTAACTGGGCATCCTGCATCTATTCACTAAGTCTGGCAACTGTTATTACTGGCAGAGGACACTTACTGGAATTGAAGGTTGTTAGCAGCCAATTTGCCGTCACAGGGATGTTTCAGAGGGAGAGAGATGCCAGTGTGTCTCGGACTCTCTCATTAGCTTTCCCTGGACTGGAGGAGCAGGGAGAAGCCCCCCTTTTCTTTGCACCCTCATCCCTTGAACTGGACACTAACTGTTACAAAGTTGCTGCTCCATCTTCAGCCTTCATGCTTTCTTTGTAGTGAAGGAAGACAAATTGTTACAAAATCCCACAGCAGAAAAAACAAAAATCAAGTGGCAACTCGGTCTTCCATCCCTTCTTGTTTGTTAGAGAAAGGGAAACTTTCTGATGCATTAATGTATCCGGTTTTGTTCAGCAATCATTTGCTGAGTGTTTACTTCAGTAGTTAGGCAGTGGGAAGGAAAGAGTGCCCACCTTCAAGGCATTCAGTTTTAGGAATGCAAACCTTCCTGGTATACAGGTGTGCGATACACGCCTGTATTCCCAGTACTTGTAGACCTGAGGCTGTTCCCGGCCAGCCTCAGCTACTTAGTGAGGTCCTTTGCAACTTAGTGAGACCCTGTTTCAAAACAAACAAACAAACAAAAAAGAGCTGAGGGTGTAGCTTGGAGGTAGAATACTCCTGGGTTTAATCCCCAGCACCCCAAACAACACCTTCCCAGTAGGGCTCAAGCCTAAGGACATAGCAGTTACCTGGGGTGCACTGTAAAGTGCCACTATTGGACCCACCCGAGATGCTGAGGTCCTTGGTCTGGGGATGTGTACACGGGTTGTTTTTCCAAAGTTCCCCCGATGGTTTTAATATTTAGCTGGGGCGATGACCACTGAGTTCCAGCATCGCGCATTGTCTCATCTCCAAGCACCAGTGTGGCATGTGAATAGAAAGGGGAATAACTTTTGCTGGCACACGGCAGGTTAAATTCTGGGCATCCAGGTTCTTTCAGTAGCGGCCCAAATGGTTCGAAACCCACGTGCATTCTGACTGCATTTTAAAAATCACCAGTAAATCTGTCCGGAGAGGGTGAGACCCGGCCTCGGGGCGCCCGCGCCTGCAGTGTGCTGAGTGTTCACGGCCGGCAGGCAAGCCGATTTTCCGTGTCAGTGGTCCTCTGTGGCGTGCGGTTGGCTGGCACAATTTTAATGGTGTTAACCTGGAAGGGTGGAAATGATGAATGTGGAACTGAACGTAATGAAGTGTAAGAACTGACTGATACGTGCCGCGTGACACTTGCTAACAACACAACACGCACTGTCACCAGGCTGCTAATCACACCCTCTTCTGGTGGGGTGCCACTAATTAGGGTAGCAAATCCACCCAGTGCGGAGTCTCCGCTCCCAGGATGACTTGGCCTGCAGACACTGGAGGGTTGGTTGTCCCACTCTAATGTGTCTTCAGGGGTCCTCAGAACCTCCTGCACCCAGCCCCTGAGCTACTAATGCCATAGATTCCTGGATCCTGCCTTGGAGCCGGGAGATCAGGACGTCTGGAATCCAGTAATAACCCCTGGGATGCGAAGCTGGCTCCAGGCTTGGTCCAAGCAGCATTGTAGCAGCGACAGACTGTTCTTCTTCTCCAGTGTTTTCTCCCAGGCAGAAGGGGATGGGGGTCACATTGAGCAGGTGAACACACAGGTCTTCCTCCATGTGGGGTCAAGGGTCCGACCCCTTCGCCTTTGCACAGGGTTTCTTTCCCCACTGATCGGGATGTATATCTGGCTGATAATTTGGGCATTGCTGGTCGGGTCTGGGTAGTGGTATGGTATCTCTCTCTTTTTTTCTTTAATACATTCTTTTGTGTGTGTGTGTGGGTCTGGGGATGGAACGCAGGAGTATTTGACTCCGAGCTACACCCTCTGCCCTATTTTTTATTCTTTATGTTTGAAACAGGGTATCACTAAGTTGCAGAGGGCCTCACTAAGTAGCTGAGGCTGTGGCAAACCGCATTCCTCAGGTCTCAGCCTCCCAAATACCGGGATTACAAGTGTGCACCACCACTCCCGGCTCTTTAATACATTCTTGCTATTGCTTTGTTTAATTTTTTTTTTTTACCTTGAGCAGAGTTTTCCTCATTAAACAGATGGTTTAAAGCTGTCATAGCCATCAAAAAAAGAAAAACAAAAAAGTTGCTAGGCACGGTGGTGGCGTACACCTATAATCCCAGTACTTGGGAAGCTGAGACAGTAGGATCGCAGGTTCGAGGCCAGCCTTGGTAACTTAGTGAGCCCTTATTTCAAAAATAAAAAAATAAAAAAATGAGCCGGGCGTGGTGGCGCACACTTGTAATTCCTGTGCTTGGGAAGCTGAGACAGGAGGATCGCGCAGGTTCAAAGCCAGATGCACTGGCTTAAGAGACCCTGTTTCCAAATAAGAAAAATATAAAATAGGTCTGGGACTGTAGCCCGGAGGTAGAAGGGTTTCCAGGAACCCCATTACCACAAATAAATAAATAAATAAATAAATAAATAAATAAATACATACATACATACATACATACATACATACATACATGACTGGGGATATAGCTGAGAGGTAAAAGCCCCTGGGCTTAATCCCCAGTATCAAAAACACAGCAAAGCAAAACAAACAAAAAGCCAACAACTGGAGAAAGTCTTACAGCCAAGGGGAGTTTAAGAAGCCACAGTGATAAAATGTAATAAGGTACGGATTCCTGGAAGAAAAAAAGGATATGAGAGGAAAACTAAGGAAATCTGAACGAAGGCTAGCTCGTTAGTAATAGTGAACCAATTTTTGGCCCATTAGTTATAACATATGTGTGAGAGACATACAGGAGCTATCGTGTTCATTATCTCTGAAATTTACTTGCAAATGAAAAACTTTTTAAAATTAAAAGCTTATTAAAAAATAAAATAGTCCCAAGAAGGAAGCTAGTTCTTGGTGCTGGGTGTGGAAGCAAAGTTGATGCCTGTTAGCTAAAAATAAAAGTTTTACAGAAGAAAATATATGCCACATTTGAGTTTAAGAATTTTTTTGGCATTTCCATCTTTTTAAACATTAGCAAAATCGATTTCTAATAGCAGGAACTCCTAATACTATGAAAACATGTTTCTTACAAATGTCATTGGTCTTTATTTTTGATTCCAAATAAATATTGCTTATCTGTAAAGTATTAGGTATTTATTGTGAAGTTATTTATGTATGGGTATCAACAAGTATAATAAAGGCAAAAACTGTCTAAACAGATAATTAGCCATGACAGTGGAAACCAATGTAGTAACATAATTAATGGCTTTGCTAATTGCAGTTTCTTTTATTAATTGGCATTCATTTTCTATTTGGACATGCATGTATCATGAAATATTTATGCATCAGTTTGTACTGTGTGAGTGTCTGAAATAGTGACTTTCCCCCTCAACTGTCCAGTCTAAATTGTTGTCCAAAGCAACATTCTGCTAGTTTTTCTTAGAATTTTAAGAATATAGAACTACTACTATTTCCCCTGTACTAAATTCATCCTGGAAACCCTTCTACCTCCAGGCTACACTCCCAGACACCTATTTTTTATATTTTTATTTGGAAACAGAATCTCTTAAGCCAGCACGGCTGGCTTTGAACCCGCTTGATCCTCCTATCTCTGCCTCCCAAGTGCGGGGATTACAAGCATGCGCCACCATGCCCGGCTTGAATTCATCTTTTGGTTATAAAAAAAAAATCCAGGTGAGTGCTTTGTTCCAGTAGCTCAGAAACTTTTCTGGGATCATACTTCTCTGAATCAGTCCTCAAGATTAGTTCCAAAGTGAATATTCTAATTTTTTTTTTTTTTTTTTTTTTGGTGGTACTGGGGTTCCTGGAAGCCCTTCTATTTCCGGGCTGTACTCCCAGACCTATTTTATACTTTTTTTATATTTGGAAACAGAATCTCTTAAGCCAGCGCAGCTGGCTTTGAACCTCCGTGATCCTCCTGTCTCCGCCTCCCAAGCGTAGGGATTACAAGTTTGCGCCACCATATCCGGGTCTAATAAAGATTTTTAATTGGGTGGGTTAATTGCTTGCAAAGTTTAGTGTTTGTTTGTTTTTGTGATACTGGGGATGGAACCCAGGTTCACAGCCAGCCTCACCAACCTAGCAAGGCCCTCCAAAATTTATGTAGGCCCTGTTTAAAAGTAAGAAATAAAATAGGGCTCCTGAAATGACCTATATGTTAGTTTGGAAATACCAGGACAACTTAAGGTTTTAGTATTAAACTACAGGTAAATTGTTTTTTGCTTATAATTTTCCATTAGAAATCCATCCTCCAGTTATTCCTAAATCTGACTTCTGAAGCATAGATCTAAATTATTTAGTATGAAGTCTACATAAGTTAATCTCATTGAAAGAAATATAATGTATCAAGTAACTTCAGATTCCAGTAAAAAAAAAAAAAAATCTAAGTTAGCCAGCATTTCTTGCATGCAGGCTTTTTTAATTTTAGGCGCCAATGAAATTCTATGCTCTCCCTCTTTCTTTGCTAACAACCCAGTTGTGTTCAGGTGTCCGCATGGGCCGGCACAGCCGAGAGGCTGAGGTCACCTTTGTGAGGAAGGGCATGTTCTACCTCTGCTGGGGGCTTCTGCAAAGATTTTGCTTCCTGATAAGAGGCAGGCTGGGAACAGAGGCAGCCCATTTCCCTGGCTACCTCCTTTCCTTTCCAACGGGACAGCTGGTGACTCCCAAGTTCCAGTTGTGGTACTTTTCATTGGACAACAACCCGAAGCCAACATGCTGAGGATGGTTCTGCACCTCTCCCACCAAAAAAAAAAAAAAAAAAAAAGAGGATTTTTTTTTTTGTGGTGGTACTGGGGTTCCTGGAAACCCTTCTATCTCTGGGGTACACTCCCAGACACCTACTTTTTGTATTTTTTTATTTGGAAACAGGGTCTTTTGAGCCAGGAAGGCTGGCTTCGAACCCGAGCAATCTTCCTGTCTCTGGCTGCCAAGCGCAGGGATTACAAGCGTGCACCGCCACGCCTGGTGAGGATTGTTTTTTAAACAGACCAAAAGGTGTATATATTGTTATCAGAATTTGTTCAAATAGTCTTTGGAGAACGAATGTCAATTGCATATTCAAAATAGCACAATAAACATTCCCATGTATAATTTGGGAAGGGAGGTGGGGAGGTGAAAGGGGAGACCTAGGGAAAGCGACAGCTAAAGTAATACTATGTTCATATATGAAGTTATCAATACCAATGTCAATATTATGTACAGGGGATGGGAGCAGGGAGGGTCGGGTCTGGAGAGAAACTACCAAGTGCTGTGTATGTGTATGTTTCTATCACTGTGAACCTCGTTATGATGTATAATTATAACTCACCAATAAAAAGAAAGAAAAGTGATAAAGACTTTTTAACAATGCACACTTGACATATTATGGACAAGACCTAAGTCTGTAATGGAAATGGGATGCTATTGCTAATTAGTTATTTTTTCTTTATGTAATATCCTTAGCAATACCTCTAAACCCAATAAATTGTTCACAGAATATTTTCAAATTATATTTAAAAATCTGAGTTTTTGATGACACTACTGAGCAGCTAGCTGAACCTAGTCAGAAATCAAATCCTCCAAATGTCTACATATTTAAGAAGAACAAACTCTCAGCTGGGTGTGGTGGAACTTGCCTGTGATTCCAGTAATTTGGGAGGTTGAGATCGGAGGAGCATAGCCTCAGCAACTTAGACCCTCAATAACTTAGCAAGACCCTATTTTAAAATAAAAGAAGGACTGGGGTGTAGGTAGGAGGCAGAGCCCCTGACCTTAATCCCCAGTGCCCCTCAATAAAAGAAAAAGAAAGGTCTCAATCAATGACCCCAATTTCTACCTGAAGAAATTTGACAAAAAATAAATAAATAAACTATTGTGTGTTTTCTCCACTGTCAATGGGTTTTCTACTCTTCACGGCTAAGAGCGTCCTCAACAGCTGCTGCCATCTCATCCCAATTCTGCATCTGAAACAGGAACACCCGAGAGGCGGGCTACCTTCCAGGGTCAGGGCTCTAGGAGGCCAAGCTGCAGCTCAAATTCAGCTCCCGCCATTGCACTGCACCCCCTGTGAGCGCCTGTCTTCAAAGACAGGCCCTGAGTCTGTCTCCGTCACACGTACACTTGATGCACAACTGATCACAAATGTAGCTGCTTCCACACGCGTGTGTCAGCCTCTGGGGGATTTCTCCTGCACCTTGAACTCTTTCCTGTCCAAGCTGTAGTGGACCCACGCTATTTTGATGACAGACTGGATTTCATCTGCTGGAGTGGCCATTACAAAAGGCCACATAGTTAGCAGACTAAATAGCAGAAGTGTTTCCCACATAGTCGAGGCTGGTGGTGGCGGCAGCCAGTGTGGTTCCCAGCGAGGACCCACTTCCTGGCTGTGGACAGCCATCTTCTTGTGGTGGAGAGGCTAACATCTGTGTCTCACTCCTTTTCTTTTCTTTTCTTTTCTTTTCTTTTCTTTTCCTTTCCTTTCCTTTCCTTTCCTTTTTTTTAAGGTACTGGGGATAGAATCCAGAGACATTCTACCTCCAAGCTACACCCCAGTCCTATTTTTTATTCTTTGTTTTGAAACAGGGTCTCATTGAGTTGCAAAGGGCTTCCCTAAGCAGCTGAGGCTGTCCACGAACCATGATCCTCCTGTCTCAGCCTCCCTAATGCTGGATTACAAGTGTGCACCACATGCAGCTACCTCCTTTTTTTTCTTTTTGGTGGTACTGGGCTTCCTGGAAGCCCTTCTACCTCCGTGATACCTATTTTAAAGTTTTTTATTTGAAATCAGGGTCTCTTAAGCCAGTGTGGCTGGCTTTGAACCTGCGCGATCCTCCTGTCTTCGGCTCCCAAGCGCGGGGATTACAAGCATGCGCCACCACGCCCGGCGCCTTTTTTTTTTTTTTTTTTAAGATTGCCAATTCTGTCTAGTTAGTACCCTAACCTCATGGCCTCATTAAAAATGTGAATTTTCTCCTAAAAGCCCTTTTTCCAAATACAGTCACATTGGTGGTTAGGGCTTCAATATGGGATTTTGAGGGGACACAGTTTTGTCCATAGTTTACAGCCATATATGAAGGTCTGGAAGAAACAAAAACTGTAAGAATTCTAGCCCTCTCCTGAGCTGCAGGCTGTGTGTTTAATGCTGTGGGGCCCAGTGCCGTCCTGGACCCAGACTGGGGTCTACTCAGAGCTCTTCAGCCGCCTCTGAGGAGCGTCCCACTCAAACTGCTCAGAGCTGATTTGAGAAGCCCGGGATTCCCACTCTCAGGCTAGTCAGCTCATTTAGTTCCCGAAATAAATGTGTAATTGGGGGAACTGAGAGGTTTAAAGAAAAACTCGAGAGAATTTTTCTCTCCAGCACTAACTCCCCACTTTATCCCTTGAGTATTGGTCTTGGGCCTTTGGAAGAATTGTCCCAGCATGGCCCTGGAAGAGCCAGCCTGGTCTGCTCAGAGACACCCAGCCCGATTTCTGATACATTAGAGGGCTGTCAAAGTGGCTATGATTCTGCCTGTCTCCACCACCTTTAGAAAATTTGGTCCCAGATCCTTGAATTCAAGGGATCTGTATCTTACCAACATGGCGGTGGACATCTATAACCACTGCACGCGCGTTGCCATCGAGCAGGGAAAATATGTAAGTCCCATGAGAAAAGGTCACTCCTGAGAGTGTACTAACACAAAATTTATTGGCATTTTAGCTAACACTATCTATGTAGAGCTGAAAATAATAAGAGTACATGGACAATATTAATCCTGATGGAGCATGGCTAGCCCAGCACCACCATATCCGCAGCCCATGTCAGCCCTCCAACATCTCCCTATTTCAGAAACATTAAAAAAAAAAAAAAAGACATCTGAAAATCTAAGGAATATGGGTAGCACAGTTTTTTTGAAGGCACAGAACATGCTTCTGCAGGTGGTGTTGCACTCCAGCAAACGCCACTGGCTTTAGAGCAGCCGGTTAGAGTCATCTTCCTCTTGCTTCTAGGGGGCAAACATATATTACTGAAAAAATTTGTTCTGTTTGGTCCTCTTTTTTTCTGCTTCTGTTTCTGCATATGTCCTTTTTAGTCCAGCCGCAGGAGGGACCTGCACAAAACACCATAAGCCCAGATACCCTCAGGGTACCGGATGCTGCCCAGGAAGTGGCATCATGTCCTGGTATGTTTCTGTAGATTTTTCTTTTGCTTAACTCTATTTTCTTGGTTTTTATTTGTATTGTTGCATTGTAGTCATTCATCTTAATGGGGTACAAGATGGTGGAGGAATACATGCACACATCACTCATTCATTTAGTCCTTCCCCAATTCCCAACCATTCCCTCCCCCTTCCCTCCTTCTCATGTTTGGCTTAGGGACTGACTTTGATATGTTTGTGAATGTATATCTAGTACCTTAGGGAATTTCCCTCTCTCCTTCCCATCTCCCTCAGGGCACCTTATTTGTTCATCTATGGTTTCTCCTTTGTCTAGAGTTTCTCCTGTAACCCGTTTTCTCCCTAGCATCCACATATTAGGAAGAGCATCTGATTTCTTGCTTTTTGTGACTGACTAATCTCACTTAGCATAATGTCCTCCATTTCCATCCATTTCCCTGTAAATGGTGTGATTTTGTTCTTCTTTTTGGCTGAGTAAAATTCCACTGTGTACACATTGCATAGTTTTGTAATCCGTTCATCTGTTGATGGATATCTTGGATGGTTCCATAGTTTGTCAGTTGTGAATTGTACAGCCATGAACATAGATATGCATGCATTAGTTTGGTCATTTGTTTTCTTTTCTTTGGGGTAGATACCCTGAAGACTCTATCATCTTTCCTTCCTTCTTTTTGTTTGTTTCTTCTTCTTGTTGTTGTTGTTTTGGTGGTGATAGTACTGGAGATGGAACCCAGGAGCATTCTACCTCTGAGCAACACTCCCAGACCATTTTTTAAAAATAATTTTTCACTAAGTTGCAGAGGGCCTTGCTAAGTTGCCAAGGCTGGCTTGGAACCTGAGACCCTCCTGTCTCAGTCTCCCAGGTACTGGGATTACAAGTGTGCACCGCCATGCCCAGCTCTGCTTAACTTTATTTTTCAGGGTCCCATGTTCTGAAGAGCATCCTTTTCACTATTCTTTTCTCGCTCAAAAATACAGCATTATTGGCTTGAATATACAACCAAGCCTTTGTGGTAGTCATGCATAAGGACCTCTGACACCACACGCTCCATCATGTCCTTGATTGTTGAGTAAAAATCCAAGGGTGGTTGCAGAGATTAAAAATGTTTCTCTTCACCAATCAAGGTAAATAATGAAGCTTAACTAAGCCAGAAACTTGAGATAAAAATGAACCCAATTTTTGTTATCAGTCTTAAGCACTTATTCTTACAGTCTCGTTCACCTTTTTGCTTGTTTGGGGTACTGGGGATGGAACCCAGGGCCTTACCCAAGCAACTGTCGTAACAGAACTACACCTCCAGCACTCTCCTTCACTTTTCAATCTGTGTTAGAGAAAAAAAGCGGTATACCAATATACACACACTCCAATTTAATGGAAACAAAGATAAAGTATGTTTGTACACACAGGTAATGCACAGTTGTACTCACCGTTTGCTTTTGTTGAAAAGTTCACCCAACCCACAAGGAATATGTTCTGGAGTCTAGCACAGATTTTTAAAGGCTGCAATGTCTTGTCAGTTTCGGGCTACTAATAAAACAATTTTCAGCTCAATAGATGCCCATCTGCTTTTTAAAATTTAGTAATCTCCTTGGGCCCACACTTTGTTTTCTATTTGGAAATCCTCCTGAGGAACTCTAGGACTGTAGGGTTTTATTTATTTATTTATCTATAGCAGAAAACCTTTGTTTTTGTACACATTTACTAATAAAGGCCTAGATTCTTAAAAGCAGAATTTTCCTATAAATATATTTTTAGTTCTGATTTATATTATTTTCTTCTTAAAAATAAGTGAGAACATTGTTAGAATGAGGTAACATGTTTGAGTGTGCATAGTGGTTTCTTATAGTGCAAGAGGTCAAATCTATTTTTATGCACATCATGAATCATCATTTTGCAGAATCCCTACTGTAAACTTGGAAGGAACTTCAGGAAGCTGTGTTCCTGAGCAGTGGGAATTTGAACAACCTTATGGGAACTGTTGTGTGTCATGAGTGTATTCAGCCCTTTTCCTGAGGCAGAGGGAACACTCAGAAATGTTTCTGTGAGCCCGGTGTGGTGGCGCATGCTTGTAATCCCTGCATTTGGGAGGCTGAGATAGGAGGATCCGAGTTCACGGACAGCTTCAGCTACTTAGTGAGGCCCTTTGCAACTCAGTGAGACCCTGTTTCTAATTAAAGAATAAAAAATAGGGTTGGGCTTGTAGCTCAAAGGTAGAATGCCTCTGGGTTCCATCCCCAGTACCACACACACACACACACACACACACACACACACACACACACGTTTTTGTGTCTGAAGTCTAGCAGGGAGAGTGTATGTGCTTAGTCTTCATGAGACCCAAGATTCGACCCCAGCACCAAAACTATAGCAAAGTCATTTAAGCCAGTATGGTGACTCATGCCCATAGTTCATCTCTACTCAGGAGGCTGAAGCAGGAGGATCGCTTCAGCCCAGAAATACCGGGTTAATCTGGGCAACACAGATTGATCCCCAGCTCTTAAATGAACATGAAATGTCTAAGAGCTGCTTTAGAGATCCAGCTGACACGGTAGAACAGCAGTGAATCTGTATGAGGAGATCGGAGGTTTTGTAGCTTACATTAAGCTAGTGGTGACTTTGAGAGGCTCCATCTTCAAGAAAGTGACCCCACTTATCTCAGGGCTCCCCCAGGTGTATTTGTGCAACCCTTTCTACAACCTCGGCAGCTATGATGTCCTACGTGTACAGTTTGTGAAACATCGTTTTGAAGATGTGAAATCTTTTCCTAAATGTTCGTGTAAAATGCACTATTTTGCTGGGTTGATTTTAGTTAACTATTCCTGCAGATTATAAACAAAAGTAAGGTTAGTGATGTTAGGAGTTAACCACCAAGTGCTTCATTCATTGAAGATTTGTAAATCAGTTACCCTCAGATCTGGATCCTGGAGCACTGTTAACGCTGGAACCTTTACCAGCCGGTCAGTGGGGAGCAGGGACACAGGCTGACCCCTCCTCAGTTACAGAACCGTATTTGAAAGTCAAAGGCTTGCAGATGGTTTCCCTTATTCATTTCTCATGAAAAAGAGGCTATAGACACTCCTCGGTGCAGTTAAAACACTCTTCAAAGCACGTGTAGCAAGAAGCTCCACCCTTGCTGAGGCAAGAGCAATGGACTCCTGAGCTCTGCACAGCCCTGTGGAGAGGTAGGAGCTGTAGGTGTGGGCAGAGGGACTTCCTGGAGGAAGGGGCTCTGGCTACCCAGGAGGCAGGATTTAAAGCCTGAGCTCAGAGAGCTGGGGACAGTGACCAGGATGGGCAGAGAAGCTAAATGAGGAGCCAAGCAGGATTTTTTTTTTTTTTTTGCTTTTTGCTTTTTGGGTATATAGTAATTATACAGAATAGTGGCTTTTACGTTTATGCATATACATGCAAATAGCATACTTTGATCAGTTTTATTCCCCAGTACTTCCTCTTTCCCTCCCCTGATCTCCTTCCTCTACTCTACTGGCCTCCTTTCTATTTTTGTGATATCTCTTTCCCGGCCCCCTATCTTTCTCTTGCTTCCACAAAGGGGAGGAAACATAATCCTTGGCTTCCCAAGTCTGGCTTATTTCACCTAACATGGTGTTCTCCAGTTCACCCATTTTTATGCAAATGACAATTTCACTCTTTATGGCTGAATAAAATCCCGTTGTGTATAAATACCACAGTTTTACCCATTTATCTGTTGACAGACACCTAGGCTGGTTCCATGACTTGGCTGTTGCAAATTATGTTGCTATCAAGACGGGTATCATGCATCACTTTAATTCTTTTGGGACGATACTGAGGACTGCAGTAGCTGGATGATGTGGGGTTCCATCCCTAGTCTTTCGAGGACCCTCAGTACTGATTTCCATAGTGGCTGTACTAATTTACATCCTCAACAGTAGTGTGTAAGAGTTATTCCCCCAGGCCCGATAACATTTATTAATAGTTGTGTTCTTGATGGTTGCCATTTTAGCTGGACCAAGATGGAATTTTAGCGTTGAACACTTTTTGCATGTAATTGCTGGTCATTTGTACTTCTTTTGAGAAGTGTCTACTCAGTTCCTCTGCCCACTTATTGGATAGTTATTTATATAAGTAGCCCAGCCCTCAGCAGCGGGGAAGGAAGATGGTGCTATGGCCACACCCCACAGGCAGAGACCTCACTGGAGCTGAGTATGGAGCCAGGCACTTTAAGGAGAGAGGCGTGGTCTGCCCGGGGGAGATATAAGAGCTCTAAGGCTCTAAGCTCAGGGGCAGCTGTAATGACAGCATAAGAATAGTTGTGGGCGTTGTTCAGTACGCAAGCTTTTGATGAAGTTTGTGTTGGGATGTCACTGGGGTGACACTGGTTTGCTTGGACCACACCTTAATAGATTCAGTTCACTTCCATTACTCAAAATATAAAATTGTGAAATGATTGCAAACTCTCCCTTCCTCCCCACATCCAGACAGATTAGCTGAAACACTTTACTCCTTAACTACCTGGTCCTCAGATCGAGTCTGGGGAGGGGATTCAGTAGGAGATCATTCTCAGCCTGCACCCTGGGCTTCCTCCACTTGTCTCTGTGCTGGGATCTGGGGCTCACTGCAGCTAAGGTTGTGTCAACACGGCTTGCTCAGTGCATGGCCACGGGTGAACTGCTCAACCTCTGAGTCACAGGCTCCTGATGTAACTCATCCTCTTTATAGAGATGTTTTGAATGCTTCCTGCCATGATGTATCGGTCAAAAGAAGCTCAATGATGGACATGTGGTTTCTGATCCTTACCCTGATAGTCAGAGGCGGGAACAACGGGTGGCCAGGTCTCCAAGGCCCTGGGGAGGATACCTGTATTTGCTGGATACTCGGACTTGGACTGGAGATGCTTGCCAAGGCCTGAGTTTGAAAACCAGGTTGCCAAATTCCAGGAGCTGGGCAGGGAGCAGAGATGAGATCAGGTGAAGAAAATCCAAGATGCTGGTGAAGGAAGAGTCATAACGTCAATCAAAGGGAAGCAGCCAGTCTCCTGCGCTACTGGAGCTGCACACAACCTGAGAGTAGGTTAGTTCTGTTTCTTAAAACATATACCTGAGCAGTTCTTACGAGAACGAGTGTTGCCATGCCTCAGGGTTAAACTCCAAGACACCTGCCCACTCTTGTCCAGACTAGCTCAGTTCCTGATGAAAACTAGAAATTTATTTCATAAAGCTTTTTTTTCTTTCTTAGAAGCTGCAAAAGTACCTGGTGGATTGAAGCAGTGAGTCCCTAGTTTTCTGTCTCGGCTGTTCTGAACAAGTTTCCTTTCTGACTTAGAGAGAGTGGCATTATAGTTACTAGCATAATTATGAACACTTAGCACGGACCAGGCTTTGACTTACAAACACTGACTGGTTTGTACCTCTAACAACCTGTGCAGGAAGGTGGCCGCCAGAGGATTAGGCAACATGCCCCAGGTTGCACAGCTGAGAAGGGGCAGAGCCGGGATTTGAACCTGGCTCGTCTAGCTCCAGGGCTGTTGACCACCATAACATACTGCCTCTTAGTGACTTGATCTTGGTTAACATTTTTTTACTATTTTTTTTTACTTTTTTTTTGTACTGGGGATTGAACTGAGAGGGATTCTACCTCTGAACTACATTCTCCTAGCCCTATTTTTTTAAATAGGGTCTCACTAAGTTGCAGAGGGCCTCACTAAGTTACTGAGGCTGGCTTCAAACCTGTGATCCTCCTGTGTCAAATTCCCAAGTACTACATTCTTACAGATTACCTGAAACACTTTACTCCCTAACTACCTGGTCCTTGGATCAAGGCTGGGGAGGTTCAGTAGGAGATCATTGTCAACCTTTTGGGGTTTGGTCTCCTCACTGCACCCAGGGCTTGTGCCACCACACCTGGCCAGTTATGAACACATTTTAGTGGTGGAAACTCTCTACCTCATTCTCACCAGAAGCAGCCATTGAGACTTATTTTAATTACTTACTGGGCCAACTTCAGCAAAAGAACTATCAGCAAAGTGACGAGTTACACAGGAAGGAGAGAACATAAGTCCATCTTTAAGTTATTAGTAGAACATACAACAGAAGAATCTAAACTTTCCCAACAGATGAATTAGAGGGTAATTAGCTGCAGCGGAAAACAATTCTTTCTTTAGCTGAACAGTTCATCATGGATTTCTTAATCCTGAGCCTCCTTAGGGTATTAACAATGTGATTTGCTACAGATATGTTTAATCTGTACTAAGCTGGAGTCAGGAATGTGTTGTAAGAGTACAATCCTAAGTGATCATTGTTTAAAAATGGACAAGAGAAGATAGAACGATGGGATCGTCCATCAGTTGCCCTCCCCTTTTTATGACTCATCTTCGCTCGAGTCAGAGTAGAGTCGCACTTCCTACACATTCACACTCAGCGTTGCCCCAGCGTTCACCTCCTGGCCGCGCTGGACAAGGAAGCTGAGCGCTGTCATGGGTGAAGACAAGCATGCAGTGTGGAGATCTAGAAAGTAGAAGAGTTGGTCCTATGTTTTCTTCTTTGTTGATGGGATTGCAAATTAGTACAGCCTCTATACAGATCAGTATGGAGGTTCCTCGGAAGTCTAGGAATGGAACCACCATATGACCCGACTATACCACTCCTAGGACTCTTTCCAAAGCAATTAAAATCACAATACTGTAATGATACACACATAGGCAGGTTCATAGCAGCACAGTTCACAATAGCCAAATCATAGGAACAACCTTGGTGCCTGTCAACACGAATGGATACAAAACAGGTATATAAACACACAAAGAAATTTTACTCAGCCATAAAGAACAAAATTATGTCATTTGCAGGAAAATGGATGGAACTAGAGAATGTGGTGCTGGGTGAGATCAGCCAGTCACAGAAGGTCAAGGGCTCTATGTTTTCCCTTACATGTGGAAGCTAGGAAGAAAATAGGAAACAAAAGGGCTTTAGATAAACGAGGAGAGAGACTAGTAGTGGAAGGGAACTGGAAAGCGGAGGGGGAAAGAGAATTGATGAAAGAAACAGTTCAAATAATGCTATGTCCATATATGGAAGTATCACTACCAATCTCACTAATGTGTGCAGAGAGGGGAGCGGGGTGGGATCCAGAGGGAAACCGCCCAAGTGCTGTGAGCATGTATGTTTGTATTGCTTTGAATCTCACTAGAATTTATAATCACAGTGCACCAATAAAATAATAAAAACTTTAAACATTGAGTTCAAGCCAAACTAGCACCTGTGTGGTAGTTACTTTTTTGTTTTGTTTTGTTTTTGCATGCTGTATTCTTGAAATTCTCCAAAAAGGGCTTGTTAACATAAAAAATATTTGTGTAAAGAAAGAAAACAATATAAAAATATAATGAAATAACAACAGATAAATGGGATAACCATACCAAGATTTATCCGATATGGAAGCTGAATTCTCCTTGATGTTCCTATAAAACAAGTAAGCCTTTGTGAAGCTCTGAGCTCCGGCACAATGTGAAACCCTTCAACACAGGCTGGAATTGTTTGGGGTACCCAGTTTGGGGGTGAACAGCATGGCCTGGAAAGGAGGCTGACCTTGAAGGGTAGTGGTGTTTGGACCAGCAGAATAGGGAGAGAGGGTTGGGAGAGGGCCACGGCCAAGGCACAGCTATAGGAGCAGTTGGGAGCTGTGGGGTTGGACATGGGGAGAGGAAATTATTCAGGAGCAGTGGGAATCCCCACTGGCTGGAGGAGAGTGTGTGGCTGATGAGGCAGGTGCAGCAGACCAGCTAACTGCTGCAGGACCTGAGCAGAGAGGTGTTCATAGGCCATCTGCAGCACAGACGTTGTCCATGGTGTACTCTGCCGTCTTTTCAGGTGTGATAAGCAGCGACCCCATGGGGTTAGGATTGGGATTGGTGCCTGGGGATGAGTCTTAGTCAGCATTCTCACTTCTATAATCCAAAGACTGACCGTGCAACTTAGAGGAAGGAAGATTTATTTGCTGCTGGTTTGGAGATTTTTAGTTCAGTCCATGTGAGGCCAGGGACCATGGATCTCAAGGCATGGTGGCGGAGGAGGAGGGGGAAAGCACAAGGCATTACTCTTATATCATGGAGACCAGAAGCCAGAGAGGGATCAGGGGGAAGAGGAACCGTGTCTTATCCCAGAGCCACTGGCAGGGACCACTCTGTCCAGCCACATAAATTCATCACAGTGGGTTTTATTCACTGCTGAGATTACAGCTCTCATGACTTAACTATATCAACCCTAAATATTAATAAATGAGCTCTTTAGGAGACATTCTACAGCAGGATGCCATCCCCTTGGGGAGTAACTGGAGCCGGGCCCACAGCTCCCCAAGGGCAAAGGCAGAACTGCCCGGGAGCTGAACGCTGCACTCGGTGAATCAGTTTTGTTCTCAAATTGTTAGCACCAGTTGAACTTGGTAATTGGCTGCTTTAATTAAATATAGTATAACCCATATAAGCGCAAAAAGCAGATTATCTCTTGTGACAAATACTTTGAGGTTTGGGAAAGATTCAATAAAAGCCAGCCACTGAAAGAAGTTTGGGTATCCCACCATAAAAAAGGGAAGAAATATGTATAACCAATCCCACTAGTATGTATAATTATAATACACCGTAAAACAAAAGAGGTCTCCAAAAGGAAACGATTGGAGGAGGGCAGTAGTGAGACTTGAACATGATCCACGTCAGAGTGCTTTGCAAGTTTCCCCAACTTCTCTGTCCTTTAGGAAAGAGCAGCTGGAAAATGTAGACAGTGCTTTCTTGGCACAGTATAGATTTTGCAACAGAGATGACATGGAACTTCAGCTGCCAGGGAAGGAGACCAGTCGGGGGCTCATCAGGTTACACAGATTTAACCAGTTTATTCCTATTTGCTATTATCATTTGGCAGTGTGTTGTGTGAAGTGCCTCTCTCTTCTCTCAGGTATCTCCACTTACACTGTGATTTTGCATTTTGCCCTCCGATGTGGGGCACTAGCGTGGGTTGCAGGAGTCAGTACAGATGTTTTTGCTTAGAAAGTGATTAGAAGTGTAAAGATCTTAATGGAGGATGAGTCTGCCTGTGATTTGTTACTAAATCCATGACTAAACTGTGGTTCTTCTCATGACAGCAAGAATATCGATGGGCTGGTTTGATGTTTTGGCCTTTCTTTGTGCCCCCCCCCCCCAGATCCATCTGCACATCTCAGACTTTTTAATAACCACTGGTGATTTTTAAGGATTTTTCAGTAGGAAACCTCTTAGATATTCCTAGCGTGTGTGTGTAATGTGAATAAAGCCACTATTGAAAACAAAGCTGTGTGTCAGCTGGGTGTGCAAAGTGACCAAATAGTGCATGGCCAGTGGTTGGGTGGAGTTAATGCCAACAGAAATGCTTTAGTGCCATCCAGAGATTGCCAGCTGTCAGGAGAATTGGTCTAACTTTGAGATAATCGCATTGTTATGCTATGGGAGTGAAATATCCTTGGTTATAAAACAGAGAATGTTTCCCCAAACAATAAATAATATGGATGTGTGTGTGGTAGGGAACTAGGGATTGGACCCAGGGATATTATAACGCCAAGCTACATTCCCAACCCTTTTTGTAATTTTTTTGAAACCATAAAACAAAAGAAGAGTCTTTGTTGAGTTGCCAAGTTACCAAGGTTGATCTAGAACCTCCCCATTCTTTGGTCTCAGCCTCCCAAGTACTGAGATTACAGCCATGCACCACCATGCCCAGCTAGTAATATGGACCTTTTATGAAAGTTATTTAAGAATGGGTGAAGGACCTTCCTTTTCCTGGCATGCGGCATCATCCACGCCCTGCTTAGAGTGGTGTGGCCATCTTGCTTAAATAATCTCATCTTCCTGAGAAAGAGATGGAGAGGAGGAGGAAGTTGGGTCTCTGTTGGGCATGAGATAACCTTAGGGTTCAGTCCCCGTTCATCAGAATCAGGCATTACACATGTTCATTTTACTTCAGACCTTCCACATTTTGGAGTACAGGTTAAGATTCAGATTCATCTTGCAATCATTCAGTTGGCTTGGCAGCAATGTATGGATTTCAGGATTTACGAAGTCACATAATTGCAGTCTTACACAATTGGCTAACCATCATCCTCTCCATTTTGGAATGGCTTGTGCTCTACATGGACTTTCCCACTGTTGTATTTTTAGTAGCTCTGAAAGTGGTAGCTTTTCCTGACAAGTAGATAGCTGCGTGTGTGTGTGTGTGTGTGTGTGTGTGTGTGTGTGTGTGTGTGGTTGTCTGGGTATTGAATCCAGAAGCATTCTGCCTCTGAGCTATCCCCAGCCCTATTGTTTTCTTCTTTATTTTGAAACAGGTCTCACTAAGTTGTGAAAAACCTCATTAAGTAGTTGAGGCTGGCCATGAACCTGTAATCCTCCTATCGTAGCCTCCAAGCTACTGGGATTATAAGTATGTACCACTATGCCCGACTCAGCTCTTTTTTTTTGTTGTTGTTTTTGTTTTTGTGATACTGAGGGTGGAACCCAGGGCTTTTCTACCTCCGGGCTATACTCTCAGACCTATTTTATACTTTATTTGGAAATAGAGTCTCACTAAGTTGCTGAGAGCCTCACTAAGTTGCTGAGGCTGGCTTTGAACCTGTGCGATACTCCTGTCTCAGCCTCCCAAGCGCGGGGATTACAAGCGTGCGCCACCACGCCCGGCAACTTAGCTCTTTTAAAGTGCACTGTTTGAGGAGGTTTTTTATTGTTTAAAGTAAACTATGAACTACATGAGCCTGAATCCTAGCACCATACTCTTTTCTTCTAACCATTTAACTTCACACTTGATTTAATTAAATAAAGTGCTATGATCTTACTCAAATCATAACACAGAGGTTAAGATTTACCATGGTCTCTTATGCAAAACTGTTCTAATTGTGGGGATATGTATTCAGCTGTTTCAGCCTGACAAATTAAAAATGCTTCTGAGTCTGTAACTAGCTTTCCTTTCGTTAGTTCCATATGTCCACGAAATGAGCTTTCCTTTCTCCTCTGGCTTCTTGGGTTGGTCTTCTCCCAGGGGTGCGAAGGCACTGGGCCTCTGATAAAGTGCCATCTTAGGCCAGGTGTATTTTTCATTGCACATGGAGACTTGGGTATTTTGCTTCTTCTCCATCATTCTCTGACAGCCTGAGAAGATTAAGTCCATCTCCATCAGTGCTGAAGACCAGCCCCAGACGCTGAGCTGAATTTGCCAGAATGGTGGACAGCTTCCGCCATGCCTCTGGAAGGGTCCTGCCCTTTTTCATGCTCTTTGTTTGAAAGACTGTCACTAGTAAATGGTTTGGGTAACAGTCACTGATGGTCCCAACTAGGAATCAATACATTTGAGTGAGTGCAATATCCTGTTGGAGGTAACATAGTGGAAATCAGCCATATCTCTACTAAGGTTATCTCCTTGAAATCATAGGCTATTTTATCTAATAGAGATGGAACATAATTGTAGAGAATTAAAACAAAACCATCTTTTTTAAAAATATTCTTAAGATAAATAAGACTGGCTCGAGCATTGGAAAGCATTCTGGAAAAGAAAACCTGGTCGTGAACCAAATAGAAGTCCCTTGGCAGCTGACTCTCCCTCCAGCTGTATTCAGTTATTGAACAGCTGTCAAAGAAAGCAAAGCATTATTTGTCCATTTAGAACAATTTCAGAAAGCAGTTTTTAACCCCCAGTGGTATTTTTCTGCAGCCTTCTAAACTCTGCAAAGGTTTTTAAAGATATAATAACCCATGCCTGTGTCGGGCCCGAGGTTACCACGCAAGCATAATGAGACACAGTGCTCATGTGAAAGGAATTATAACCATTAGAATTTGATTTCCTGCAGAATCTTGCGCTGTGGCGCACCATCATATGGTGCTCTTTTGGCTCCAAGTCAGCAGTTGTGTCTACTATTTGTTTCTCAACTACGTGATAAATAATGCAGGATTTAAAGCAAAACAGTACTGCAAGGACTCCTTGCACAACTAGAGCTGGAAATCACCACGAAGTGAATTTCTGTTCTAAATATCTTGCCTTCTAGACAAGCTGAGTCCATGTAGTTTTATGAACTTGTAATGATACGAATACAGTCAACACGGTCCTTCTTTTTGACTCAGTGTCTGAACTGTTTGGGTTTTGAAGCCTTTTTTTTTTCCATTTTCGATAAAGGGTTTTTGTTTTTTGTCTAGGAATGCTAGAATTTGCATACATGCAAACTTTAAACTTAGAAAGTTCAGAATGTTTGTGTTTAGTTTTTCTTAGTGGCTAGCTTGCCAAAAAAAAGGTTTTTATTTTAGTGAAGTTATACAAAGTTGTCAGTCTACCATTTGACTGTGAAGACAGGTCATTATTATAAATTTTATATTTAAAAAATCTATTTGGTGGCTTCTGAGACCTGAAGCTAAAGCCATGAGTATCTCATTGTTAGGTCTATTTCTTTTTTTGTTTTGTTTCTTTTTATTTATTTTTTGTTTGTTTGTTTGTAGTACTGGAGATGGAACCCAGGGGCATTCTACCTCTGACCTACACCTCCAGCCCTATTTTTTATTCTTTATTTTGAAACAGGGTCTCACTGAGTTGCAAAGGACCTCACTAAGTAGCTGAGGCTGTCCACAAACCGCATTCCTCCTGTCTCAGCCTCACTAATACTGGGATTACAAAAGTGCACCACCATGCCCAGCTGGTAGAAGTAATTCTGAGAGGTGTCCTATTAGAGTTAAGAGACCAGACAGCCCACCTGAGAACAGATCCTGCTTCGTAAGACCCCCTGGGGACAGGTGTGAGTTCATTTTCAATAAATTGTGACCTGTTTCTCCTGGAGTTTTACTTCCAATTACCCAGAAATTCTTCTCTGGGGAAATCATATGAGCTACTTTACCTCTTATTTAAAGAATTTAACATTTGTCTTTTGAATATTCCAAAGAGTGTATATTAGCTTGATTACTTTTCCCAAGTAGCAAACTTGAACATCTGAGGCAATTATTTTATGGGTTTTTTTTTTTTTTTTGAGTCAGACCACAAAAATGACCAAATGTAAAACACCCCCTGTGGGGATGACAGTGAATGCCCTGGTCAGCACAGGGTCTACCTTTATTCCCTGTTAAACTCTCTTCAAATACGGTGTCCAGTCATCATTTGATTTAAACACTGAAAGTTGTCTGAGTTACCTAAAATCTCTTCTGCTTTCCATTTCTAATTTTCGGTATACCTGCTGCATATTGGTTTAACTATTTAGGTCAAACTAGATGAAAATTATTTATGTTCATACTTACTGTGTGATTGAAAACTGTTGATCAAATTGTGTGTGTGTGTGTGTGTGTGTGTGTGTGTGTGTGTGTGTGTAGGGGGAGGTACTGATAATTGAACCCAGGGTCACTCTACCACTGAGTTATATCCCAGCCCCTTTTATTTGGGGACAGGGTCTTACCAAGTTGCCAAGTTTAGCCTCAAGCTTGTTATCCTCCTGCCTCCCCAATAGCTGGGATTATAGATGTGTGCCACTGCACCTGGCAGGAGGGAAAATATTTTCTGGTAAATTTAAATAATATATGTGATATATAATATAATTTTCCTACCATGTAAAGAAAAATCTCAAAAAAAAATCAAAGACAACAAAACCTGGGGAAATAAGCTAATTTATTAGATTTACTTGCTCTTTGGTGGTAGGTTTATTATATGTGGGGGTTTTTCTGCTATTTTTTCTATATCAATTTTCTACATTACATTGATGATTGGGGAAGGGATAAAAATAGTACCCCTTTTCAGCCCTTTGTTCCCAATAGAAAGGACTCAAAGCTTCCTAAGGCCTGAGTTTGGAATGGAAGGACACCAGGTGAGTCTCAGAGTGCCAAAGGGATAGTTTGCAGTGTGATTGAGATGCAAATGATCTAGATTAATTAGGACATAGTTCTAATTAGAACATAGTTGTAATTAACCCTGAGATATCTATGTTTGTGTTTGCAAATGTATTAAGTTGTGTTAGCTTGCTGTGACTATAAGAAATATCTGGTATAATCAACTTATAAAGAGAAAGGGTTTTGTGGCTCACAGTTTTGGACATTTCAGTCAGCCCCATTGCTTTGGGCCCATGGTGGCACATCAAGGTGGGAGTGTGTGCAGAGCAGGACTGCTCATCCCATGTCTGAGAAGTAAAATAGATGAAGAAGTAGAGACCAGAATCCACAATCTCCTTTGCGTAAACACCCCCAATGACCTAAAGACCTCCCAGTAAACTCTACTTCTTTGTAAAGTTTCCACCACCTTTTGTGGTTGTGTGTGTGTGTGTGTGTGTGTGTGTGTGGTACTGGGGCTAGAACCCTTCTACCTCCGGCCTACACTCCCAGACCTATTTTATATTTTATTTGGAAATAGGATCTCTTAAGCCAGCAAGGCTGGCTTCGAACCTGCGTGATTCTCCTGTCTCCGCTTCCAAAGCATGGGGATTACAAGTGTGCGCCATCACACCCGGCGGGACCAACCTCTTTTTAACATGTGAACTCTTAGGGGATGTTTAAGATCGAAACTGCAGCAGAGGTCTGCTAGATTAATGGGATACTGTGGTAGTAAAAGGTTTTTCCAGGACACTATCACAGATATCCTCTGAAGCAGGAAAATCAGTCACAGGGAAGGAAGCATAGGCTTTCTTATGTTAATGATGTTAATAAGAGCTAATGCTCGAGGAAGGCTAGCTCTGTGCCATGAACAAGTCTAAATGTTCTATAAATACCTGACCATGTTCTCATAAAGTACAGTGTCTTAAATGTTACTGTCAGACCCACTTTACAGACGGATAAACTGAGACAGAGGGATCAGATGACTTGCCCCAGTCCCACAGCTAGTAAATGTCAGAACTAGGCTCCAGACAGGACACCGTGCTGCCTTTGTATACAAAGTAGACCTAATGGAGGGATGAAAACAGGCCAGAAGTCCAGGAAGTTTGGAAGGTTATGGAATGTTCTATCTGTATTCCTTGTGGTGGGTACATGGGTGTATCATTTGTCCAAATTCATTGAACTATGTACTTAAGGTAGATGGACTTTATCTAAATTTTATCTCAATCAAGTTGGTGAAAACAAATCAAAAAGACTTATTTTCCTAACTGGAACCTGAGAGTTCGCCATTCTGATACGAAGAAAGACAAAGCTAGTCCAAAACTCCCCCCTCACCCCAGAGGACCAGGAGAGAGACAGACCTAGACACTGCTGATTGGCCTTCTCCATGTGGCTACAGGCCAGGCCAGAGCTGTGGGGCCACTGGCTCGGGGCTGCGCCTGCTCACTTCCTGTGCACTTCAGAGAGAAGAGAAAAACACTCTACTTGTTATTTCCTGGCCTTTCCCTGGGTGCACTGGGAATGTGAGCTACTTGGGGGTCCCTATTCCCTGTCCTTGGGTTGGAATGAAATGCCTTGATCTGACCCAGGAATGAGGATAGTACTGGAGCCCTTGGACTCTTTCTCTAGAAACAACTTGATGACCACAAGGACTTGCTTCTGAGTTAAGTTGGGGATTTAGATAGCTGGCCAGATGGACGCAGTGTCCATCTTCCTTATATAGTAAGCACGCTTCCTACCCAAACAAATGAGTTTCCCTCACAGTGCCAGCCTTAAATAGACATGGAAATAAGCAAACCCACAAAAATTAAAATCTGCCGCTGGGTAGTCAGGGGATGCCTTTCTCAGGGGCTGTCATTTAAGCTCAGGTCTGCTTGGATCTCCTTGATCCAAGAAACCAGACAGACAAAAAGTTGCAGGCAGAGCCACAGATGTCCTGAAATGAGAACTACCTAGTTGCTTGAACTGACCAGAAGCCAGGGGGCAGGAGTTAGTGCAGAGCCCTCGTGCCTGCAGGTGTGCGGCCCAGACCAGGCACCTGCCACCACTCTGTGGGACGGGAAGGAGTCTCAAGCACAGTTCCGTCCTGGCAGGACATGGATCACCCTCCGGAAGGGACGTCACGCCTTGCCTGTCTCTGGTTACACACTCCTGCAAATCATGGCTTGGTTTCTGTGTACATTTTCTCTGTGGTTTCCATCTTAAGGGCGATGATGTGACCAGTGAACGGATCTGCCCTCCTTAGAGGTCTGATTTCTCCGCCCTTGGAATGTTTACATATACACAGCAATTTCCCTTTAGGTTTTGATATATTTTTATTGGTACACTCTAGTTTCACATTATAATGTAAATCATATTGACAATGGCGTACATCACACAGTACTTGGTGTCCCCCCCCCATGCCGTTTTCCCTTCCCTCCCTCCCAAAAGTAAGTATCCAGGTCAACCATGCTACATTCACACTTAAACACACATTCGAATGTAGCTCCTCCATTAATCAACCTCAGCCTTCTTCCTCTCCTACCCTTTCTTTCTAGCTTTGCTGGGGTTTCCCCTCCATTATCTGGAGTCCCTCTGGTATCCCTAATACTCCCTAGTTTGGGCATATTAGAGAAAACATATGTCCCTTCTCTTTCTGTGCTTGGCTTATAATGTTCTCCAGGTCTTTCCATCTTCCTGCAAATGCCCTGATTTTGTTCTTTATAGCTGAGTAGAATTCCATTGCACGTATTTCCCATAATTTTGCAATCCATTCATCTGTTGATGGAGACTTAGGTTGGTTCCATATTTTGGCTATTGAGAATTGTGCTGCTATGAACATAGGTATGCATGTGTTGCTGTAGTTCTCTGATTTCAATCCCTTTGGAAAGATACCCAGGAGTGGTAGAGCTGGATCATATGGTGGATCTATTCCCAGTTTTCTAAGGAATCTCCACGCTGATCTCCATAGAGGCTGAACTAGTTTGCATTCCCACCAACAGTGTAAAAGAGTTCATCTTTCCCCACATCCTCGCCAGCATTTGTTGTTATTTGATTTCTCTATGCTTGCCACTCTGACTGGGGTTAGATGGAATCTCAGCGTAGTTTTTATTTGCATCTCCCTGATGGCTAATGATGTTAAATATTTTTCATGTATCTAATGACCATTTGTATCTCTTCTTTTGTGAAGTGTTTATTCAATTCAGTTGCCTATTTCTTGATTGGGCTATTTGTTTTGCTAGTGCAGAGTCTTTTGAGCTCTTTGTATATTCTGGATATTAGCCCCCTATCAGAGTGGTGGCGGGTAAAGATCTTCTCCCATTCTGTAGGCTTTCTCTTTAGGTCCTTGATGGTTTCCTTTGATGAGAAGAAACTTAGTTTGATGCCATCCCGCTTGTTAATTCTTGTTTTAATTTCCTGCGCTTTGGAGGTCTTGTTGAGAAAGTTACTGCCTGTGCCTATATGTTGGAGTGTTGAGCCTATGCCCTCCTCTAATAACTTCACAGTCTCTGGTCTAATTTCTAAGTCTTTGATCCATCTCGAGTTGATTCCTGTGCATGGTGAGAGGTAAGGATTTAGTTCCATCTTTCTACAAATGGTTAGCCAGTTCTCCCAGCACCGTTTGTTGAAAAGGCTGTCTTTTCTCCAGTGTATGAGTTTGGCCCTTGATATATATTTTATAAATGGTTTGAATATCTACAAAACCACAAAAATTTAAATCTACGAGTACATCATAAGTTGACTTATTAAAGTGTTATCTCACTGATGTAGATTCAGTCTATGGTTTATATAGTATTTAAAATGCTTGCTAGACTGGGCTAGCAAAGGGAGGGTAAGTGTTAATCTTGGATTCTCAAGGCCAGAGTTAGGACAGAAAGGGAGAGAAGTTACAGAAGGAACGTTTTTAGGTCAGCAAAAGGAAAGATGTTCCAATATCCAGTCACGGAATGGGCCGGCTGCCCGGGCAGGGACTTGAGTAGCAGACGCTCTGGGCATTTTAACCACCATGTTGGAATTCTCCCTCCTGAGGCCACCAGGAGCTCCCTGGTTCCTGTTCCCTTGGACCAGCTGCTGGGTCCTGGGACAGAAGGGAAGGGAGGGTGTTCCTTGCTGCAGACCAGCAGAGAGAGGCATATTCTGGCTGGGCAGAGCAGGCCAGCAAGTGAGCTTCCAGGGACCGCGGAACTGCTGTAATGAGACCTGCTGGGCCCCAGGACTCCTGGCCGCCCCCCCAGCCAGCGTTGCTGCCGGCCCGCAGGGAGCCCCAGAGCTCAGGCTAGAGTGGAAAGCAGTTGTCTGCTTGCTTCATCAAGAACATCGCGCTCCAAAGGAAACAAAAGTGCCGAGCTCAGCCGGATAGTTGATTTACATTCTGGTGCCAATTTTTTTTAAGAGCCCATTTCACAGACAAGAGCATACAGCTGAGGTGCGGAGGGACAGGGCAGGGTCCTGAGAAGGTGGAACCCCAGGCCATGTCCTCTCCCCCGCCTCCCTCACTGCTCTACTAAAGCCAGGCTTTAGAAGTGAGGCATGATTCTGTTCTCCACCTCCAAATACTTAGTAAATTCATATGCACGTACTATGGAGCATATCAGTTTTTAGTCAGGATTATGAATACTGTGGTTTTCTTGAGGTCGCTTTTTTTTTTGTACGGGGCGGAGGGTCTGGGGATGGAACCCAAGGGCATTCTACCTCAGAGCTACATCTCCACCCCTATTTTTTATTCTTTATTTTGAAACAGGGTCTCACTGAGTTGCAGAGGGCCTCACTAAGTAGCTGAGGCTGTTCACAAACCACGATCCTCTGGTCTCAGCCTCCAGAATGCTGGGATTACAAGCATGCACCACCATGCCCGGCCTTATTTTTTATTCTTTTTTTTTTTCTTTTTTTTTTTTTTTTTTTGGTGGTACTGGAGTTCCTGGAAACCCTTCTACCTCCGGGCTACACTCCCAGATATATATTTGTTTTATTTGGAAATAGGGTCTCTTTTTTTTTTTTTTTTTTTTTTATTCTTACTCTTTTATTGAAGCATATAATCATGCATTATTATAATAACAACCCCATTTTTAATTTAACAATCCTAATTAACTTCTCTCATGTTCATGGATAGGCAGAATAAATATCATCAAAATGGTCATACTTTCAAAAGTGATCTACAGATTCAATGCAATACTCATTAATTTACTAAGGTTATTTTCATAGACATAGAAAAATCACTTCTTAAATTCATTTGGAACAACAAAACACCAGAAGAGCCAAAGTAGTTCTCAGTAGCAAAACATGCAGAAGGAATCATAATATCTTTCTTTAAACTATATTGCAAAGACATAGTAATAAAAACAGCATGGTACTGGCAGAAAAACAGATACATAGACCAATGGAGCAAAATAGAAGGCTCACAAACAAATCTGCACACTTACAGCCAATTGATTTTTGACAAAGGGGCCAAAAACATACACTGGAAAAAAGATAGCCTCTTTTTTTTTTTTTTTTTTTTTAATTTTATTTTATTGGTGCACTGTATACATACATCATAGTGGGATACAAACTTTTGTAGACATACATGCACACATCGCCCAGTCAGCCCCCACCCGATCCCCACCCCATTCTCTCCCCATCCCTCCCTCCCATGCTTGGCTTAGTGGTTGACATCTAGTATTATAGCAATTTATCCAAAATTAAAAATGATAATCTCACATAACAGTTTCATTTGTCTGATACCAAGCTTTTGATGTCTTAAAGATAACATTTCAATATTTCTTTTTGCTTTCTTTCTTACCAGAGAATATTTTTTTCTTTTTTTTTAGGTGAAACTATCATATATTTATTTTTCAGAAAAAAATCTATCCTGATATGGAATATGGACTCTAGATACCCAAAACAATCTCGAAGCAAAAACAAAGCTAGAAGATGTATATTTTCTGATTTCAAACCATATAAAGCTACAATAATTGAAACAGTGTAGTACTGTTCTAAAGGCAGATATATAGACCATTGGAGTTAAATACAAGCCTAGAGCTAACTTCTTCCCTATATTGTCAAGTTATTTTTGACAAGGTTTCCACGAAGATTTGGTGGTGGAAATAATAATCTTTTAACTAAATATTGTTGAAAAATAATAATTACATGGAAAAGAATAAAATTGGACCCTTACCTAATCCCACATACAAGTATTAACTCAAACTAGATAAAAGACCTAAATATAAATCTTAAGACTATAAACTTTTAGGAGAAAATCTGGGTCATAAAACCTCACAACATTGAAATTGGCAGTGATTTCTTGGATATGATTTCAATGGCACAGGCAACAGAAGAATATACAAACTCCCTAAAAAATAAAAGAAAATATTGTATATCCAAAGACAATGTAAACAGAGTTAAAAGTTACTAATAGAATTGGATAAAATATTTCCAAATGCTATATCTGAAGGTATATTAATATTCCAACTAGAAATCCTAAAAATTAACAACAATAAAGGCAAACAATACAATTTAGAGACAGGTAAAAGACTAACATAAATAATGAATCTCCACAGATAACCAATCTTAGTTGTCTGTTGGATGGAAACTCTTGTTTCTCTGGTTCTGGTGAGTGTTACCTATTTCTTCTTTGTAGTTAATCTCTTTGAGTATTTTCTCTAGCGCTGGTTTTGAAGACATAAATTCCTTCAGTTTCTGTTTGTCATGGAAGCTTCTTATTTCTCCATCTAATTTGATAGAAAGTTTTGCTGGATAGGAAATTTTTGGCTGGAAGTTGTTTTCTTTCAGAGTTTGGAATATGTTACTCCAAGCCCTTCTGGCTCTCATGACTTGGTTTGGGAAGTCTGGAGTGATTCTAATTGGTTTGCCTCTGAATGTCACTTGGCCCTTTGTTTTTGTTGCCTTTAAGATTCTCTGCTTGGCTTCCACATTGGTCATTTTGACAATTATATGGCGTGGGGATCCTCTTCTCGGATCCTGTCTAAAGGGAGTTCTATAAGTTTCCTGGATCTGTGTATCAACCTCTTGCTCTATATTTGGAAAATTTTCTGCTATTACTTCCTTGAAGAGATTGTTGATCCCTTTGGTATCACTTTCTTTTCCCTCCTCTATTCCAATTATTCTTAGGTTAGCTCTCTTAAGATGGGCCCATATTTCTTCAATGTCAGATTCCTGCTGTTGGATATCTTTTTCTAGATTAGAAACTATGCATTCATTTTTGGATTGCTCATCTTCTAAGAACGAGATTCTGTTCTCCATGTGGTCTAATCGGTTGTTTGTGCTTTGAATTGAGGCCTTTACTTCATTAATTGCATCCTTTATCTCTTTTTGGCTCTCTCTGAGTTCTTTTCGAAGCACCTCTATTATTTCTACAGTTATTTTCCTGATTTGATCTTCTAGAAATCTCTGATTTTCTGTTTTATCAGGTTCTGATGTTGTGGGGTTGTGCACATTCATTACTTCAGTGTTATTCCTCTTTCCCATGATTTCGGAGGTTTGTGCCTTCTCTGGGTTCTTCCCTTGGGTCACTATGGCTTCACTTAAGGTGCTCTGGATCTCGAGTCTGTATTATCTCAGACCCTACTACTCCTTTACTGGGTTGTATCACAGAGTCTCCGACCCAGGGAGTCGATAGAGGCTGCTTTAAACTATGGGGGGTGCCAGGTTGCACGCTCTCCTATGGTGTGATATCTCTGCCACCACCACTCCCTCACTGGGTCAAGTCCCAGGAGGCACAATACTGGGATTTCTCCTCTGTGGCCCGCAATTTGACTCACTGTTCTTGAGTACGTAGATGTAGCTGTACTGGACTCGGTGAATTCACTGCTGCTGCCGCCGCCAGTGGCAATATGGCGCCTCTGCCACGCCCTCGGCCATGAGGCTGGCGTATTTTTTCTTCTCTGGTTTTGATTTCCACTCTGAATCCCTGCAGCGTGTGCTGAGCTCAGCCACTGGGAGCTTTAAATGCTGTCTGCGCCGAAAGATCCCGCCTGGCTGTTCCGCATCGGCTCACCTCGGCTTGCTGTAGCCGTCCGCTGAGTTCGCCGCTGCCGCCGGCAGTATGGCGCTGCTGCCGCGTCCTCGGGCGCGTGTGTCTCCTCTGTGGCCCTGAGCTCTGTTCTCAGTCCGCTTTCTCTCTGGAGCCTGGTGGTTTTTTTGTTTTTCTGGTGATGGTGTTTTCTGGCTATGAAAGGCGCTCTTTTTGTGGTAATGGAGATTGGTTGTTAGCGGGACTCTTAAGCCCCGCTTTTCTCGGTCGCCATCTTCCCGGAAGTCTCGAAATAGGGTCTCTTAAGCCAACAAGGCTGGCTTCGAACCTGCACAATCCTCCTGTCTCCACCTCCCAAGCGCAGGAATTACAAGCGTGCGCCACCATGCCCAGCTATTTATTCTTTATTTTTGAAACAGGGTCTCACTGAGTTGCAAAGGGCCTCACTAAGTATCTAAAGCTGTCCGAGAACTGCAATCACA
This sequence comes from Muscardinus avellanarius, assembly GCF_963383645.1. NCBI lineage: Eukaryota > Metazoa > Chordata > Mammalia > Rodentia > Gliridae > Muscardinus > Muscardinus avellanarius. The sequence goes on from NC_137806.1 coordinate 17,513,765, forward strand.
ATCCTCCAGTCCCAAATACTGAGATTACAAGCATTTGCCACCATGCCCGGCTTTGAGGTTGCTTTTAAATTGTGAATTGTGACCAAATGTTCAGCTTACTGATTAATTTAGTTAATATATGTATCAAAAATAGGCTGAACTTGGTTTCTGCTTGTTCCTAATTTGCATTTATCCATGATGTATGGCCATTAATCCAGTCCTCACACATTATATAATGAGAAGAAATGAGCAAGAAAACCGAACGTTCGAGGTATAAAGCAGAAGCTGGGCATGGTGGTGCAGTCCTGTGAACCCAGGACTCGGGAGGCTGAGACGGAGGGTCACGGGTATGAGGAAGAGCCTCACCTCAGCATCATAGTGAGACTCTCAGTAACCTAACAATTCCATGACCCTGTTTCAAAGCAAAAAGTAAAAAAAGAGTCAGAGTGCAGCTTGAAGGTAGAGTGCTCCTGGGTTCAATCCCAGGTACCACAAAAATAAAAAATAAAATAAAGTAGAACAGTTTTGAAACAAGAAATGGCTGTTCATGTTAAGGTTATATTTAGGTTTTTAAAGTTGAAACACTGGCAGTTATTTATGGGAATATTGATCAAAATAGACTTTGTCAAGATAACGTATCTGAACTGTTCCCTATCTCTGAAAACATTCTGTATTTAGTGATGAAATATTAGCAGATGTTTGTCTATTTACAAGACTTTCTTTTGAAAACCTCCACCTAGCGTCTATTAATGCTCATAATGAGATAACAGTTTTGCTTCCTGGTATTACAGCTCATACCCCTGCTGAGTAAATCCTACATACTCTGACTGTATACTTGGAAGTGGGGTCTAGAGTATTACAATAAAGTATTACATGTGGACTGTGTGCACGATAAACACTGATTCTGAAGGATTAATATGTGAATACGGACAGCCTGAGAATGAAAAAAAGTGTAATATTTCCTAATAATTAAATGTCTCCATTTCCTCCCATTGCCTCTGTGCTCCCAAATGGTCACTAAATATTTACTGGTTGGTTGACTGAGAAGGAGACATCACAGGACTGGAAGAGTATATTCAGAGAGTATATTCACATTTTTTGGTGGTAGATGTTGTTCTGAAGTTTTCTTCAAATCCCTTCCTACTTTAAGATGAAATCGTGGTGTGTGTGTGTGTGTGTGTGTGTGTGTGTGTGTTTACTGGAAATTGAACCCAGGTGCATTCTACATTTGAGCTACACCCCTAGCCATTTTTATTTTTTGTTTTGAAACAGGGTCTTGCTTGGTTTAAAAGTCTTGCTAAATGGCCATGACTGTCCTCAAACCTGTGATCCTCCTGTCTCAGATTCCCCAGTACCTGTATTACAGGTGTGTGCCACCAAGCCCAGATAAATCTTCACGGTTAAATCCTGTGTAAGGCCGGGTGTGGTGGCACACGCTTGTAATCCTCGTGTTTGGGAGGCAGAGACAAGAGGATCGCGCAAGTTCGAAGCCAGCCATGCTGGTTTAAGAGACCCTGTTTCCAAATAAAAATATAAAAAATAGGTGTCTGGGAGTGTAGCCCGGAGGTAGAAGGGTTTCCAGGAACCCCAGTACCACCAAAAAAAAAAAAAAAAAAATTCTGTGTTTGGCGGCTGGGCATGGTGGCACACACTTGTAATCCCTGCGCTTAGGAGGTGGAGATAGGAGGATCGTGCAGGTTTGAAGTCAGCCTCGCTGGCTTAAGAGACCCTGTTTCCAAATAAAAATATAAAATAGGTCTGGGAGTGTATCCCGGAGGTAGAAGGGTTTCCAGGAACCCCAGTACCACACACACACACACACACACACACACACACACACACACACACACACTCCTGTGTATGGCCTGTTAGCTCAGCTTGCTGGGATCCTGTATGTGTTGAAGCAAGGTCATGGGTTCAGTTCCCCCATGGCCTTTGTGCATATATGGCATCTCAATACCATACAAGCAAGTGGGAAGTTGTAGGGTTTGTACAAATTCACAGTTTTCTGAAAAACAAGGCAAAGTGTGCCCTTGAGTGTGCACAGCAGTGTCATCTGTATACTGTTGGGATGGCGCATGGATTCAGGAAATGAGGTTACCCAAAGGAGAGCATCGTGACCGGGCGCTGGAGCTCAGTTAATTTCCACACCCACAAAATGTAATGACCTGAGCCCTGGAGAAGGCCCCGAGGCTCACTCCAGAATTACTGAGTGTTTGGGGTGTGATAGAAAGCCTTGCTCTGGAAAGCGTGATCTGGCAGGAGTCTTAAGCCATGATGGATGTTGGCTGAAGTAATTCAGTTCCAAGTGAGAAGATGGATCTGACCTAATGGAGCAGAAGAAAGGCACCCACAGTCGTTGCTGGCTCCAAGGGCGCAGCATCATGTTTAAGATGCAGGTGGCTGGACTTGGAGGATCGCAGGTTCCGAGCCAGCCTCGGCAATTTAGAGAGACCCTGTTTCCAAATTTCAAAAACTAAAATACGTCTGGGGATGTGGCTCAGAGGTAGAATATCCCTGGGTTCAATCCCCAGCACTAAACCAAACAAACAAAAGAAGAGGACGTGAGTCACTCTGCCCTCATTTGTATTTTGGGGGTCGTCCTTGTTTTTATTTTGGGGGTCGTCTGGGAGAATCTTCACCCTGAAGCTGATGATCCTTACAGTCAACTCTTTAAGAACACCTCAACCTTTAGAAAGCCAAATACATTACTCTCAATTGCCTGATACTAATGACAGGATGATTTAAACATTTTTCCATTGCACGATTTCAATATTTTAACATGACTTTTTAGAAGAACCAAAATACCATTTCTGTCCATAGTCCCAGTGGAACACCTGCATTGAAATCCATAGCTTCTGAATTGAGCTATTCTGAAAAAATGTGCCTCCAAGCTAGGGGCCAACCCAGGCAAGAAACATGCATGGGTTTTGCTCGGCTTGAATGATCCCTTTGCTTGTTGATGCCCACGTGATCAGATTCTTCCTGGTGATGATTCAGGAGCACTGAGTTAAGAGCCTCTGTTCAGGCCTTTGTGTTGAGAGGGGCAGAAAGTCACATTTATTATTCCTCCTGTTTCCTTAACATGCATGCTCCTTAAAAAGCGATCTCCTAAGAGGTGATGTGCGCCTCTAATCCCAGTACTGGGGAAGTTGAGACAGGAGGATTACAGGTTTGAGGCCAACCTCAGCAATTTAGCAAGGCCCTCAGCAACTTAGCAAGATGTTGTTTCAAAAAAGAAAAAAGTAAAATAGGGCTGTGGTATAGCTCAGAAGTAGAATGCCCCTGTCTCCTAACTGTCCCTCTGTCCTGCTGTCTTCCTCTCTTGCAGTCTATCTTGGATATGGCTGAGATTAATCACTTTCCTCTCTACTTGAAAGTCTCCAGTGAGCCTCTGCTGGTGGAAGTCCGCGGGTCTGCATTTGCTGTCCCTGAGCTGCCTTTGGCTCCTGTCTGGGAGTCTCGGAGTCTGGAAAGTCACTTGAAAGCGCTCTGCGCATCCCCAGCCAGGGAAATCTTAGGTCACCTACTTTTTCACGATGCAGCATTTACTCTTATTATTTCAGTAGGGGAAGGTTGACAGATCAGGGGACAGCTGCCACCAATCGGATAGTTTACTGCCGTTTCCAAGAGGAGGGGGCCATGCTGCGACCCACAGGGAAGCCCCAGGGGCACCAGGAGGCAGAGGAGGTAGGGCCAGCTGGACCAGAGCAGGGAGGGAGGGAGGGAGAGAGAGAGAGAGAGAGAGAGAGAGAGAGAGAGAGAGAGAGAGGTGTATGTGTTCAGACAAGGCAGGTAACCAGGTAAGGCAGGTTCAGAATTGGCTAATTTGAATAATTTCTGCGAGTTCTGGGCCATACTGGGACATTTGCCTCCAGCTGCCTGGTTTCTGGCCCTGGGGTAATTAGGACAGAGAAGTCGTAGCTTGGGATATCAGAGCTTCTAAAGAAGGTGGTTAGGTGATTAGTCACTCACACATGGAAGTCATGCTGATGTGGTGGGTCAGCAAAACTCTGAGATGCCAAAGCATCAAAAATGCAGAATAAAACAACCACAGTGGTGCCTGTAATCCCAGTACTTGGGAGGCTGAGACAGGAGGATCACAGGTTCAAAGCCAGCCTTAGCAATATAGCGAGACCCTGTTTCCAAATAAAAAAATCAAAAAAGGGCTGGGGGTGGAGTTAGGAGGCAGAATACACTGGTTTCAATCCCCAGTACAAAAACAAAACAGAATAAAAAGACACCATTGATAAATCTGCTGACCTTATAGTCCCAGCTCCCTTACAAGCTAACTAGGCAACCTTGAATAAAAGTGCCACGTTCCCCATCTGGGTGACGAAGGGTTGAAGTTGACGGCACAGCCACACGCCCACTGCTGCTTCCCCGCGCAGATGAAGCCTCTGGCATGTCCCTCAGCTTCCTCCTCCCAGGTTCTTGGGCTCACAGCCCAGTGTGAAGGTGCCCTGACAGCAGGAACTGGCCCCGGTGCCTGTGGCGTGGATGACTCTCTCCCTGGCCTCTGCTCGCAGAGGGCTGGTCTGCAGCCAGCCACCCTGGGACCTCGTTTTAATCTCTTGCATATGTGGACTTTTCTGCCTACGCTTGTATTCCTAGCTCCTTTGGCCAACTGGTTTTCTTGGGGACATAATTATTGGTGCCGTGGCTTTCATAACATTTGAGTTCATGATCTGAGCCAAATTATTATTACGTGTAGAGGATATGTCTTTGGCCCATTCGACAGGTGACACTTAATAATGCCTTTGTGTAGAAGAAATAAAAAGAGCATTGATTTCCAAGTACTAGACAAAATATGGCAGACCTTCTGTGCCGCCACTTGAAAAAATAAGTTTCTGTTTTATGGGTAGGATTAGTAATCCTAACAACAAAGGCGTGTGTGGAACTCTTTTTATCAAAGCAAGAGAGGAAAATACAACCCTGTTTGGCATCATTGCCAAGATATGGGCTATAAAGGTTAAAAGGTGAAAGGTTAATCCATTTGGCACAAACTAAGAACCATCCTATAAACTTAAACTGTGTGGAAAATACCATATGTTGATGTTCATTATGGAAAAAATAATCAGAAACAGTACTTTGCTGCTGTCCCCCATAGATGAAGCAGGATATTTCAACGGTGGTGTGAAGACTTTTAAATTTTTTATTTTAAAAATTCTATAAATTGGATTTCGTAAGTACTGGTGTTGATTGGGACATTTTAAAGTTTTGGAACTTGTAGAAACAAGCCTAGTTTACGGTGCCATGGCATTAATAGAGAATTTATTCAAGTAGATGTGGAAAATGAAAATGCTATTTAACTAAACAAATGTACATTTTTTAAGTTAAGCAAACAGCAACTGGAAGCCTAATTAGCATCTCATTTTAATTCTGCTTGGCCACTACTGCCTGGGATGACCTAAATGTGGCTTCCAGTTTAAAAAAGAACTAAAACGATCAGTACTTTAAACACAAACAAAACACCCATTAATGATAAAAGCAAAAAACTCAAATTCTGCTTCTCTGTGTTGTCCCGGGGGAAGGCTGGACCATGTGAAACATTCTAGGACTACATGTTAAGCTAATGAAGCAGCCTGACTGTTGGTGGGGACGCTTGTAGTATGCGGGGTGGTTAGAATTTGCCATCAGAAAAGAACAACCGTGCCCATCCCCGACAGAGGGTTATTAAAACTTCTGAAAAACCACAGTAAAAACAAACCTTCAGAAACCAAAAGCCACCAACTAAACCTTAGAACTGTCTTGCCTCTGTCGTTCTGTCCCCAGCTCTCCTATGGCTCTTCTTAGGCCTCCAGCCCACATCTTTCCTGCCTTGACCTTCATAATTCCTGGCGTTCCTAAGAAACTTTCGAGAGAGAAGTGTGTAGAGCCTTGAGATTCTGCCCTCCTTGGAAGCTAACTCGACAGCCTGGCACGGTTGTAGACTTGGCTGGTAGAAGACGCAATACTTCTGGCTCAGAGATGATGGACAATTTGTTATTTCCAGTAACAGTAGTAACCAGAGTATGTGACATTGTTGTGCCAGTTTCCAGAGCCCTGATTCCCACAAGGACAGCACAGAGAGCCAGACGCTAACTGTACACACAGGAGCTGCTTCACAGCAGAAAGCCCAGCCTTCCCGAATCTCTTGAAACAGGCAGTAAGCGTGGCTACTCTGCTGTACAGGAGACGCTACCTCCGCTTTACCTGGCCGTTCACCTCAGCATCCTGCTCACAGATACGGAAGTGCCAGAGACCCAGGGAGAGTCTCTCCTAACAGTGACGCCTGCTGTTCTTCCAGTCCTCTGTGCCCTGGTCATTGTCGGTGACAGGAGTGAGAGAAAAATGAGAATGGCAAGGATGGTCAGCTCCTTCCGTGAGCGTTTTTAGGAGGTCTTTTGAATGCAGGGGCATTTTTCCTCCAAGCTACATCTCCAGCCTTTTTTATTGTTTTAATTTGGAAGAGGGTCTCACTAGGTTGCGGAAGGTCTCAAGTTGCTGAGGGTGGTGATGAAGGTGGTTTTGAGATTTTATTTCACCAAGTAAAGTTAGTGGAATGCTTGCAAGTAGGCAAGATTAGGAATACCCTAGCAGACACCTTCTGACACATTGCAGAGGTCACCACCAGTCAGTCCTCCAGCTAATCCTACGGTCTTTTCAAGGCAGTTTTTTAATTTTTAATTTTATTTATTTATTTATTTATTTATTTATTTATTTGCAGGTCTGGGGATGGAACCCAGGGGCATTCGACCTACGAGCTATACCCCCTGTCCTATATTTTATTCTTTATTTTGAAACAGGGTCTCACTAAGTTACAGAGGGCCTCACTAAGTAGCTGAGGCTGTCCGTGAACCGTGATCCTCCTGTCTCAGCCTCCCGAATGTTGGGATTACAAGCATGTGCCACCATGCCCTGTTGGTACTCTTATTTTATAAACAAACAAACAAACAAACAAACATAACATAACATAACAGGTGGCTCAAGGAAGCTGTGAACTTGCTCAAAGCCACAGAACTGGTTAAGTTAGGAGCCTGAAGGGCTACCCTGCCCTCCATAATCATAAAATGTGCACCCTCTGCAACCCTCCAGGAGGCAGGGAGGCTCCTAAGTGGACCCTCCCGCACCCTAAAATATTTCAGCTTCATCTGAAACAGAAAAGAACATTTTAATAATAGGCTCACTATTGCTTGCTAAATACTCAGCATTTCTTTAAAAAGATGAGTACTTACATGTAATTTAATCACTGCATTGACTGCACTTCAGCTGCTATGGGGGCCTTTATCTTTCTTTCGTAATATTTCAAGCGCCCACGCTCTTCACACACTCAAGCTATCACAGCTTTCCTTTTTGCCCTGCTCCCCCCGCCCCAGTTCTAAGAACAATGAGTCAGCTCTCTCACCACCATCCCCCACTTAGCACTTTCTAACTGGTCCCTCCCCAGAGAAAGAAATTACTTGCTAAAAATAATCATCATTGTTATCATCGTCAAATCTTAAGGCTTCTTTATTCAAAATAAATGCCATGTAATTTTGCTCTTGTTCTAGCACTAGACAAAAAACCACTTGGCTATAAATGCATATTGGTAGATATAGGTAGAGCGAGGAACATTCAGAGACACAGCGAATTTTCCCCCACGTTGCCTTGGCAACCATTTCCCTAGCATCTTTGCACAGGCTTTTGAAGCTTGGCTAAGGTGTGCACACTAATTTTACAGATGTGCTTAATATTACTCATTAACGTAACAGTTCCCAGAATCCTCCAAGGCCCCATAAGGGTGTTTGTGCCATTGCAAACATTTTAAAGAACCAACAAAAGAGAAATATTTTAAGGTGTTTCTTTGGCATAGTTTCATTATCAATACTGTGGTCCTCTGGTTAGCACCATATTGTGACATCATAATTCTCTTGTTCGGTAGTGCAGAGCATTGTGTGAAGCTGAGTAAACACACTCACTGTATATACATTCCCATATGGTCACTATATATTTTGCCATATCTGACAAAAACTAGGATATTGTTAGGTTTGTGGATATGTATTGACTTTAATGGGAAAGTTCCTAAAAGTTGGAACTTTTTAGCTATATACAGTATCGTTTGGGTATTCAATAACTGCTTCCATTCTTATTTCTTTTGAAAAGTCACATTCTTTTATTTAAAAGTTTCTGTCAACATCAGTAATCATAGCTTTTTGTGTAGTACTTTAAAGTTGTATATAAAGCTGGATGTGGGGCCGGGCATGGTGTGATCCCAGCATTTGGGAAGCAGAGACCTGAGGACTGCGGTTCGCAGACAGCCTCAGGTACTTAGTGAGGCCCTTCACAACTCAGTGAGACCCTGTTTCAGAAAATAAAGACTGGGGGTATAGCGCAGAGGTAGAATGTCCCTGTGTTCCATCCCCAGTACCGGGGGAAAAAAAATGGATGTGGTGGTACATTTCTGTAATTCTAGTACTTGGGAGACTGAGATAGGAGGATCACATGTTTGAGGACAGCCTCAACAATGTAGCAATACTCTCAGCAATCTAGCAAGACCTGCTTCAAAACAAAAAAGGATAGACTGGGAGTAATAGTTTGGAGGCATAATGCCCCTGGGCTCAATCCCCAGCACACACACACACACACACACACACACACACACACGCTCACATGTGTGCTACTCTATATCTGCTTTTATAGCACATTATGCATATGGAACCAGCCCCAGAAAAAACTGATTTTGTACCAGGTACAACAGAGTCTGAACTTCTGCTGCTGAACCTGCTCGTGCATGGCTCGTCTTAACAGGATCCTCGGCCAAAAGAGTTGTAGGTTGTTGGTATTTTCTTTTTCCATTACAGAGTGTTAGGTGCCCTCTCACTTAAAAAAAAAAAAAACTTGGTGTGTGTGTGTGTGTGTGTGTGTGTGTGTGTGTGTGTGTGCGCGCGCAATGATTGCCTTGATCACTGCATTTCTACAGATGTTTAGTGTGTGTTTGCACCTTCCTGGCAGCTGGAGATGTTGGCTGGGGAGTGTTCATGGGATGATGGGCAGTTTAATTCTCCTACAAATTTCTTACGGTGCGAGGACAGGAAGAGGAGTTTACTGATGGGCTACCCCAGGGCATCCTGATGTTCCTGCCAAGACAGGAGTCTATGCATTGGAGGGACAGATGAGGAGGTTGAAATGGAAGAGGGAGAGGAAGGGAGGGAGGGACAGAGAGAGAGGGGGGCGGGGAGAAAGAGGGGGGGCATTGTGTGCACGGAGCATCAAGAATGACTGGTTTGGGCGGTGTGGACAAAGCCCCAAGCGCATACCCGTGGCGCTCACCGGCGGCCTGCGTAGATTTCTTCTCTTCCTCTTCCCACTGGAGCTGGAACTGTTGCGTCTACCACGTAGCTGTCTTTTCGTGAGGTTCCAAGTGGGAGTCAGTTCCCGGAGGGGGTGAACACCAAAAGCACAGAATGGCATTCTGAGCTCTCGGGGGCTATGGCTGCAGACCTCAGGACTCTGACATATTTCTCAGGTGAATAGAAAGCCAAACGATGTTGCAGAGACTGTAATCCTCCCCTGAAGGTTAGGGGATGCGTATAAACGGAAAAGCCAGCAGAGGTGGGGATTCTGCAGCGGGCATTCTAACTGCACATCACAGAGAAGTTGAGGCAGCCCTCGGTACCCTCGCAGCAAAGACGTCCATGTGGGGAGCGGCCGGAGGGTCAGACGGCCAGGGGGCGCTGGTGCCCGCAGGCTCGTTTCCCTGAGGGCGCCTGTGTTGTCCTTTCTCTTCTACTTGACGGAACAGGACTCTTGGTCTTTGCAGAAGAACCTGAAACTGAATATTGCTTTTAAACTAAGCACACACAAGGATTGCCAAATGCTAGGAATTGGATGTAAGAAAGTCCTGGGGTGGACAAGCTATAGCAGACTTTTTACTGAGCTATATTATACATTAATATGTAACATAATAACCTACTATATTTTATACTATGTAATGTTATATAATATATGATCGGTTTTAAAGTGTGTGTGTGTGTGTGTGTGTGTGTGTGTGTGTGTGTGATTTCCTTGGAGGACGATTCACTAAAGTTTGAAAATTGTGAAATTTCAAGTTTTTGTGTATGTGGTATTGGGCATTGAACCCAGGGGCATTCTTCTTCTGAGCTACACTCCCATCTCTTTTTATGTTGTTGGGGGTTTTGTTTGTTTGTTTGTTTGTTTGTTTTGCTGCTGAGGATTAAACCCAGGGGTGTTCTACCTCTGAGCCACACTCTCAGGCCTATTTTATTTTTTAGTTTGAAACAGTCTCACTAAGTTGTGGAGGGCCTCACTAAGTTACTAAGGCTTGCCACAAACCTGCAATCCTCCTGCTTCAGCCTCCCAAGTACCGCGATTACAACATGTACCACCACGCCTAGCTTTAAAAAAAAAATAGTGTCTCACTAGGTTTCTGAGACTCTTGCTAAGTTGCTGGGGCTGGTCTTCTACCTGAAATTCTCCTTTCTCCACCTCCCAAGTTCTGGGATCGCAGACATGTGCCAATTTTAAAATTCCAATTTTAGCCGGGCGTGGTGGCGCACGCTTGTAATCCCCGCGCTTGGGAGGCAGAGAAAGCAGGACCGCACAGGTTCAAAGCCAGCCTCGCTGGCTTAAGAGACCCTGTTTCCAAATAAAAATATAAAAAATAGGTGTCTGGGAGTGTAGCCTGGAGGTAGAAGGGTTTCCAGGAACCCAGCACCACCAAAAAAAAAAAAAAAAAAAAAAAAAAAAATTCAATTTTAAAAATCAAAAGGAACAGTATAAGGTGCCTTGCACTATATGAGAAAATTACGGGAATACCGCAGAGTGCCAGAGTGCATCCTGACTCATCAGATCACACATCAAAAAACAAACAAACCTGTATGTTTGTAAAGTAAATAAAGTGTGTAAAAAGGGCCCCTGCAATGTTAGGCGTGGTCTTAACATGATCTTTTAAATGCTGAGTAAAGAAAAGAGATTCTGTGTAGAGGCTGCTATTGTGAAATTCTAAGAACACTGGGGAAACTCTTAGAGCAGAAGACTGGTGACATTTTAAAAATAACCTCTCACTCGGGAAATGTTTTTAAGCAATCAAGTGATCCTGCATTGTTTTATTGAAGGATGAAAAGCCACTGTAACTACCCTAAATTGCGGTTAAGTATAGCCAATCTAGGGCTGGGGGCTAAGTATAGTGACTTCCTTTCAGCTCCTGTCCCTGGTTCGGGCCCCAAGAGCTCTGGACACCCCTTGCTTGGTCTGCCTGTCTTCCTTCCAGGTCCTCACAGCCAACCCTAGGAAACCCTAGTAGGAAAGCTGGGTTTCCTACTAGGGTGGGTTGCTGTAGAAACCAACAGCTCGAAAAACCAAAAGAAAAGGAAAAATGAAATCCCACAATAGAGGCCAATTTAAGGAAGTATAAAAGGGGTCAAAAAGCACTTAGAGGGGCCAAAAACTTTGAAACAACAAACAAAACAAAACAACTCATACACGGCCACGCGCCCTCGCAAGAGAAAGCCAGATTGACAGCAGAGCTGTGATGGAGAGGGCAGGATGCCAAAGCACAGGTGAGCAGCAGGGGCGGTGGTGAGACAGGAGGATCAAAGGTTCGGGGCTGCCATGGCAGCTTCGCAAGACCCTGTTTCAAATTTTTAAAGAATCAAAATAGGGCTAGAGGTATAGCTCAGAAGTAGAATATCCCTGGGTTAAGTCCCCTCTACCAAAAAAAGGGGGGGCAGGTAAAGCTGAGTGTGGTGGCGCACTCCTGTAAGCCCAGTACTTGGGAGACTGAGACAGGAGGATCACAGCAAGTGGGGAGGCGCTTGTCAACCTCATGAGACCCTGTTTCAAAATAAAAATAAAAAATCAGACTCGGGGTGTAGCTCAGAGGTGGAATACCTCAGGTTTCAATCCCCAGTACAAAAACAAAACAAAACAGAAATGTTCTGGAGTTTCAGTGAGAAGTTATAAAATACATTCTATCATTCATAGAAAAAAATATTCAGTATATTATTATTTGAAGAGGACGAGGAGAAGGAAAGCCAGGCAGGCTTCTATGTCGTCGCCCTTTCAGGTCTTCAAGCAGCATCATCAGGTCCTGGTTGGGAGAGCCTTCCAGGTACCATAATTCCATCTTCTCATCCCTGCAGTTACATTGGCTCTAAAATGCTCCTTCGAAAAGCCTACTCCTGAGCCAAGGATTTGAAACAACCTTGCTGCATTTAGTTCTAAATCTGTCCCAGTTAGAAAGGAAATGACTAAAAGACAATGCTGGACTTAGAGATAATGTTTGGTTTTCTACCCACAAAGCAGATGTTCTCCGCACTCCTTAAAAAGGGTCTGGTTTGTGGCCACAGAGCCAAACTCCTCGGGATTGCCAACAGGGGGGTGCTCTGAATCATGAGGGAGGAAGCGTTCCTTCTTGGCTCAGCCACTGGCTGATGAAATTAGATACAACTCTATCGTCAATGGCTTAATTCCTGATCGTGAAATAACTCATTAAGAATGTGTAGCAAGACGTACAAACCATGTAGCATGAAGAGGCCTGAGCACCCCAGAGTCCACCTGCTCTCAGGCAGGTAGGTAGAGCCCATGATGGGTACGGAGAAGGACGGAATACCAAGGGCTGGGGCGTTTCAAGGAGATAATCCTCATCTCTCGGGAGCCATGCCAGGCAGGCACAGACCTGCAGGGCACAGGTAGCAGCACCCACACCAGCAGGCATGAGGAGAAGCAACAGTCAATAAGGCTTTTAGGTGGCTTGTAGAACTTCTGAAAGACAAAGCCAGGACAATCCTGGCCACGTGGAAGGACTGTCCCCCTGTTTCCTTGGCTGTCTCCCAACCGAATGCCTTCTCTGTGGTCCCTTGGGTCAGAAAAAGTGCCTGCTTCCTTACACTGCTGTCTTCCAAGTCAAAGTCTAGCAAGAAGACATCAGACCAACAGAGCCAGAGGATTCCCATCTTAGCTGCAAGGGAGGCTGGGAAAATGGGTTTCTGGAATTCACAGTATTCTCAAATGGAGGAAGGCTATTTCAAAAGATGCCCGGTGGTCCACTAGCCCTCATCTGCATGTGCTGTTCATCCTTCCTGTCATAGCCTCCTGCGGCCTTTCTTCCAGGAAGAACTCCCCCACTGAAGCCCATAACCTATAATCAGGGCCATTATGAATGCAGCTTCAACCCAGAAAGCCACGTCCATGCCTTCCACTGAGGGCCACCACACCCTTGGAATCTTTCCCCTGTCACTCTTACCATGATGGATGCTTCCAGATCTTTTTTTTTTTTTTTTTTTTTTTTTTTTTTAGGTTCTCCTGCAACTCCAGATCTCTTTTCTTGGCTATATTTTTTACACTGTCCTACCCACATTTCAGCATTTGCTCTCTCTGACTTCCACATGGTCTTCCTTCCCCTCCCTCCCTTGTCTCTCCCCCCCAAAATAAAACCCCAAACCTACAAACTCTAAAAACGGGAATCATATTTTTTTTTTTAAAAATCTCTCACAGTGTCCAGTGTCAGGCTAAGCTTTATAATAGTTGATCAATAAATATTTTTAACAATAGTTCACTAGTTATCAAATGGCATTTGGTAGTATTCTCTTAACAACAGAAAAATAAATAAATGAAATTAACAACAAGACAGGGATATTTAGGCTATGTTCCAATAAAACTTAACAAAGCCGGGTGTGGTAGTACATGCCTGAAATCCCAGTACTTGAGAGTCTGAGACAGGAGGCTCACAGGTTCGCAACAGGCTCAGCAATTTAGTGAGGCCCTCAGCAAGTTAATGGGATCCTGTTTCAAAATAAAAAATAAAATAGAGCTTGGGGAGTAGCTCAGAGGTAGAAGGCTCTGAGGTTCAATCTCCAGCACTACCAAAAAAAAAAAAAAAAGACCTTAGGGATGCTGAAATTAAAATTCAAGACCATTTTCATGACAATATTATTCTCTTAATTTCTTTCAATTATTTAAAAGTGTAAAAATCATTCTTCACTTATAGACCATTCAAAAACCAGCAGAGGGTCCCTTCAGCCTGAGGACAGGGCTGCAGCTGCTGGTGATGGGGACACAGCAGGGCTCAAGGTCTGCTCAGGATTGAGAGGATCCCTCCGGCGTGGGCGGGACTTCCGGGCTCAGGATTAAGAGAGATCCTCCAGCGTGGGCGGGACTTCCGGGCTCAGGTCTGAAGATGGGACAGTTTTTGTTAAGAGGCAAGCAGCAGTCTGGGGGATGGTGGTGAGGACCTCAAGTAAGATTGTGTTCACAAGGATGCAGAAGAAAGGTCTGCTTTGCCATGAGCATTTTGGAATCAGAATCAGTGGAACCTGGTGATGGATGTGCAGGGTGAGGACCCGGAGGATGATGCTCTGGTTCCACTGTAATAACCCAGCATCCCAGCTCAGCAGGCGCCTGAAGTCCTTACTGAGCAGCAGTAAAACATGGTGCATCAGTGTGTGTGTGTGTGTGTGTGTGTGTGTGTGTGTGTGTGTGTGTGTGTGTGTTACAGGGGACTGAATTTGGGGGCTTTCTACCTCTGAGCTATATCCCCAGCCCTATTTCTTATTTCACTCTTTAAGTTGCTGAGGACCTGGCTGTGTTGCATAGGCTGTCCTCAAACCTGTGATCCTCCTGTCTTAGCCTCCCAAGTACGGGATTACGGGTGTGATCACTATGCCTGGCTTCATGGTGCATCTTAATGCATGTTTATGGCTGGGGCCATTTGTAGGTTCTTTTTTCTAATCAGCAAAAGGGAGGAGTGTTAGTAAACCCTGTCTCACCTGGTCAGAAAACTTCTCTTGCTGTCACTTGGGAGTTTTGTTTGTTGTGGAGTGGATAGTCTAATTCTAAGTGTTTCTCTACAAAAATGATGCCCCAGTGGTCTGGAAGAATTACCCAGTCATGTTGGTATTTCCCCCTGCCCTATCACACGAAAAGACAGAAGTAATCACTTCCAAAATATTGCACAACATAAACTGGACTTCTCTTATTAGAAAAAATTTGAGTGGTAGAATCTAGGACACTAATTAAAGTGAATTCCCTCTTTCTTTGTCTATTCATGAGTCCTTTTTTCAAAACTTGGGTGGTTTTTGCCTTCTCAGCAAACAGTGAAGAACGAAGAAAGCTTGTGTTCTCAGTTGTTAGTAAATGTTACATTACCATAAAGTTACGTAAGGCATCCATGCGCTTCTACAAAGCCCTTCCCATTGGCCCTCTTTGAGGGGATTTTTGCCACATGAATATTAATAAAATTAGTTTATGTTATAATGTAGTATACCACTTGGGGACAAGGAAGACCAAGTCAAATTAGGAACTGTATACGTGGCGTACTTCCTGCAAATCTGCATAAAGATGATACTGATAGATGGAATAATTGATTAAATGTATTTGTAGTATCGCATTTTTTATTTTTATGATGTTGACTTAATCCTATCTTTTGGAATTAGTTTCTTCCTCCTGTAGTATTAAGTAGCTGTGTTCATTTTCTGTGGCATTTAATTTCTTTTTTGTTTCTGAAAGAATTTGAGGCATTATTTGGTGCACATCTACAGCACCTAGGTCTGGGGTTTTTAAGTTATTCTCTATGGTGACCTGCCTAAGACATTTATGAAATCAGTATGTCAAAAAATAGGTAGGAAAATGATTGCACTAACTGGAATTTGCAGACTTGATAGGGTTGTCATAAGACAGTTGGTAATTTCCATGGTAGAGATCCTCAAATAGAAAGAAATATCTACTCTATACAGTTACTCTAGTTTAAGACAGAATTTTTTTCTATCTTTACAATTATTTATTTAGTTAGTTATTTGGTGCTAGGAATTTAATGCAGACATACTAAGTATGTGCTCTCACTAAGGATGAGCTACGCCCCCAACCCCTTTGGCTAGGAAGGTGTTAATGCTCTCTGAGAGGACATCTCACCCCTGCCTTCTGCTTCACACCTTTCTGCCCTCCACCTTGCTTCCCTGAGTTGGTCCCTGGTCCCCCCACAACTGTGGTCCAGGGCAGGGAAGCCCCAAAAGTCTCGAACCTGGGGCTGGAAAGCAGATTTATGTTATAGCAACACCTGGCTCAGAGTGAAGAACAGGCTGAGGGAGAAACCGGTTCGGACAATGAGCATCCAAATAAGAGTCTATCAAGCTAGTAACCCAGGAACGAGATGGCAGTCGCTAGAGTTGATCCTTCCCCTGCCAAGCATTAGCTCACTGTTTCTACCTGTACATTGAGATGTGTTCTGTTAGCATGCCCATTTTCCAGATGGAGAAACTGAGACCAGGAGGGCATAAATAACATACCCAAGGCCATATATCTCGTCCTTAGTGGAGATGAGATTCAAATCTAGAGTGCTAATTGCAGTAGACCTCCAGAGTGGGTAGTACTAGGCAGGACCAGCGAGGCCAACTGACACTCCAACCCCATCCCTGCTCCGGGGCTGCTCTGTCCCCAGCCAGCCTGGCTGCTGGGCACTCCATGGACTCAGACTCCAGAGATTCTATGAACATGAGCCTTGCTGGCCACATGAGCCTTGCTGGCCACTTTTACATCTTTATTAGCCATCGCCCCACCTCTGCATCCCAGGTCACCAATGAGGCGTTCAGATGAGAGGCAGCTGCTCAACACGGAGGGCAAGTAGTGCCTGGGGTGGCCGGGTGCATGACACTGGGCTCCATCCACCCCCTTCCTGCCCAAGCAAAGAGGGATCATCGTACAGGAGATGCTTCTGACTTATTCTCATCTAGCTTCGACATTTCATCCTCCTTCCCCCACTGGTATGGGGACCAAACCCGAGAGCATTCTACCTCTGAGATACAACTCCAGGTCTGTTTTATTTTTTATTTTGAAAGAGGGTCTCACTAAGTTGCTGAGGCTTAACTGACTGGGATCCACAAAACCCTGATCCTCCTTTCTCAGCCTCCTACGTACTGGAATTGCAGGCGTGCACCACCATGTCTGAATCTCCCATAGTGTGTGTGTGCATGTGTGTGTGAGAGAGAGACAGAGAGGCAGAGAGGGGGGGGAGCAGGTTGGGAATTGGACCCAGAAGCATTAAACCTCCAAGCTACACCCATTTTGTTTTCATTCTGAAACAGAGCCTTGCTAGGTTGATGAGAATGGATCTCCTCTTTTAAAGATATTTCTGGCCTGGTGGCGCACGCTTGTAATCCCCGCGCTTGGGAGGCTGAGACAGGAGGATCGCACAGGTTCGAAGCCAGCCTCAGCTACTTAGTGAGGCTCTCAGCAACTTAGTGAGACCCTGTTTCCAAATAAAATATAAAATAGGTCTGGGAGTATAGCCCGGAGGTAGAAAGCCACTGGGTTCCACCCCCAGTACCACACACACACACACACACACACACACACACACACACACACAATAATACTAAAGATATTCCTGACTGCTGTTCTGCCCTCACGAAGTCCCACACACCCACCCTGGGCTAGTTACGTCCCTGTCTGCCAGGCCCGTTGCGGGGCCCAGTGCCCACCTTGCAGCCTGGACGGCCCTTTGAAGCAGCCCGAGCCCTGTCCAGGCTGTTTGCCAACAGCTCTGCGAGGGATGAAAGACTATTGTGTTTGTTCCTGGTATGTTCAAGGGATAGGATTTGTCTCTCAATTATTTTTTAGAGTAAGCAGGAAGGAGGAAAAAAACAAAAAAGAAAGTAAGTTTGTGAAGGGCAGTGGTTTTGAAGAAAATAGGAAATTGTTTGAGGTAGAAGGGAACCGCTGAGAAGGAAATGCCCTGATCAAATTGCCCACGCTAGCCAGGGCGGTGGTGCACACCTGTAACCCCAAGTCTTTGGGAGGCCGACATGGGAGGATCACAGGTATGAGGCCAGCCCCAGCAATTTAGGAAGATCCTCAACAACCTAGTGAGACCTTGTTTCAAAATAAAAATAAAAGAGGACTCAGGATACAGCTCAGGGGAAGAGCATCCCTGATTTCAATCCCTAGTACTAGGAAAACAAAACCATCACCAGTGCCGAGGATGTGGCCCTAGGTTTTCCCAGCCGCCCACCCTTCGCCTTCAGTCAGTTACAGCAGAATCACTCTTGGTATTTCCTGGCTCACGCAGCTGTTCTCCGTGCCTCTTCCCTTTCCAGAAGTTACGCTGAAGGTGCACGTCAGTGACGCCAGCACCCACCAGCCCATCGCGGATGCGCTCATCGAGATCTTCGCCAGCCAGGTCTCCGTCGCCTCTGGCGCGTCAGGAGCAGATGGTGTCGCCTTCGTCAAGTTCCAGTATAAGCTGGGCAGTCAGTTGATCGTCACCGCCTCGAAGCACGCCTACGTGCCCAACTCTGCCCCGTGGAAGCCAATCCGACTGCCCGGTAAGGCATGCTTCATCTTCCTGCCGCAGAGCTGTGGTGCCGGTGGACAGTGAGGGAGTCCTTTTGCGTTTGGTGGTACTGGGGATCAAACCTCGGGGCTGTACCGCAGCCTTTTTTTTTTTTAGCTCTTTAATTTTGAAACAGGGTCTCACTAGGTTGCTGAGAGTCTCACTAAATTGTTGAGGATAGTCTTGAACCTGCAGTCCTCCTATCAGCCTCCTAAGTACTAGGATTATTGGTGTGCAGCATACCTATAATTTGATACAGAAACAGGTGGGGGGGCACTGGGGATTGACCCAGGGGCATTCTATATCCAGACTACACCCCTAGTTCTTTTTTTTTTTTTTCTTTATTTTGAAACAGGGTCTCACTGAGTTGCAAATGTCTTCACTAATGCTGGGATTACATCCAGTCCTATTTTTTTTTCTTCTTTCTTTCTTTCTTTCTTTCTGTACTGGGGATGTTACCCAGGGGCAGTCTACCCCTGAGCTACACCCCCAGCCCTATTTTTAATTCTTTTTTTGGAAATAAGATCTCGCTGAGGTGCAAAGGGCCTCACTAAGTAGCTGAGGCCGTCCTCGAACCGTGACCCTCCTGTCTCAGCCTCCTGAATGCTGGGATTACAAGCGTGTGCCACCACGCCCAGCTTGTTTTTTTTATTTTGAGACAGGGTTTCACTGACTTGCTGAGAGCCTCACTAAGTAGCTGAGGCTGGCCGACTGTGATCCTCCTGTCTTAGCCTCCCAAGTACCTTACAAGTGTGTGCCACCATGCCCAGCTACAAGAACAGTTTTGAAGCGGAAGTCAGATAGTAAAATCTGAAGCCGGGCTAAAAGCTAAAGGTTCAGTGTCTGCTTATCTCCCCTGCCCTCCACTTCATAGCTTTAATTTGAGGTGCATAGGGAGGCCTGTGTTCCAGGTTTGGTTTGGATCATGAACAGCATTGAAATGAGAGTCAAAGCTATGAACTTCACCAAAGAGTGGAGGACGGGGGCTGGGCCAGATGCCTGGGGAGCCCAGCATGGGGGAAAGGCCCTTATTAGGTTCTGTCTCAAGGGAAGGTTCTGCCTCTTCGTTTTCCACACTTGAGAAGTCACTGGAATGACCCAGGGAAAGTTGAGATGGTATCGGCCTGTGTTACAAGAGCAGTTGCCCAAAGTACAGTCAATGGACATTATTCGTGGGAGTTACAGTAGAAAAGGTCACCTTGAATGCAGAGCTAGCAAATACTGTACCACCACCACGAGGCGTGAGCTCCTAGGAGCCCTGAGCCACGAGGTTTACAGCAGCTGATTCATCCCGAGCTTTGTCGTACTTGAATTTTTATTGAAAGACATCTTCTTTTATACAGATTGTGTATTCACTAACACTGCACTCCTGGCCCGCAGCACTGTAACCCTCGGCAGAAAAAAGTTCATCTAGCACATGCTTTCTCTGTACAGCAGAGAGCACAGCCTTCCCACAGCAGGGACTGCGACTGTGCTCGGGGGTGGTTTTAAGCAGTGAAATCACCAACAGAAGAAGAAGACGAAAAAAAAAAAAAAAGGGAAAAGCTTGGCAACTAAATAGATAGAGAAAAGGACATTAAGATGAGGGCGGGACCGAGCAGGCAGAGCATCGCCCAGCGCAGCCCAGCTGGGGATGTGTGCACCAGGAAGCTCAGATTTGGCTGCTCTAGACATGGGCGCATAAAGCACCAACAGTATTGGTTTTGAAGTAGTAAGTAAATTTTAGCAAGTAGACATATTTGCAAATAATGGAATCCATGAATAATAAAGACTGACTGTGTTGTAATTATATTCATTTTTTGACTCTGTTAACATGATCATTTGAAAAAAATGCAACCATTTCCATAATACTCATTTTCTCAAGTGAGTCAAAGAATGGAAACAACGAAGGTCAGTTGAAAGAGTTTTGGATGAGTTCTGAGACCCCTGGGTCCCAGGCCTGCCCACCCCAAGGTCAGTTAAAGGGTTCTGGATGGGTCCTGAGACCCCTGGGTCCCAGGCCTGCCCACCCCAGCTGGCCCCACCTATAGGGCCCATCAAGGGTTTCTGAGCCTGTGTTTTTCTGTTCTAAAATGAAATTGATAAGCAATAATAATTTCCAAGGACCTCCCCGTGTCTTTGATTATTTTATTCTGCTTGCCTTTGCAATATAATGTATTCTTTACTGGAATCTAACAGGAAGAATAACCAAACTTCAGGTGGGCCTTTTGGGAAAAGCAGAGTAAACCCTTGATTCTGTTCAGTTTTGGAGGGTAAGTCCAACACTTTTGGTGTTCAAGATGACTGGGGAAGGAGGAGAGAAAAACTGGGAGTCTCTTCTAAATATGAAAAAGCAAAACTAAAAAAAAAAAAATGCTGTTTTTCCTGTGTGAACGCAGTGTCTTAGTTCATGTGAGCTTGGCGCTCATTTCTCATAACAAGAGTCACTAGGGGACGTGTTGGACTTTTTTCTCTTTCACAGGAGGGAATAGAGCTTGTGCGGGACAGTG
Source organism: Muscardinus avellanarius (assembly GCF_963383645.1). Taxonomy (NCBI): domain Eukaryota; kingdom Metazoa; phylum Chordata; class Mammalia; order Rodentia; family Gliridae; genus Muscardinus; species Muscardinus avellanarius. The sequence goes on from NC_137806.1 coordinate 17,534,537, forward strand.
TTAGGAGAGACTCTTCCCCTTTGTCAAACAAATTTAGCTACATAAAAATGCTGTCTGTCCACTTACGACTATCATTCTGCATCTTAATTATTGCCCCAGCCCAGGCATTTTGCAGTGGAACAGGACCATTACCACAGCCTCTGGCCACATTAATCGCCCCTTCAACACCAACTACACTGCCCAAGGCTTGTGTCTTAAAATACATGTGTCAGCCGGGCATGGTGGACACGCTTTTAATCCCCGCGCTTGGGAGGCAGAGACAGGAGGATCGCACAGGTTCGAAGTCAGCCTCACTGGCTTAAGAGACCCTGTTTCCAAATAAAAATATAAAAATAGGTCTGGGGATGTAGCCCTGAGGTAGAAGGGCTTCCTGGAACCCCAGGATTCCCCCCACCAGAAAAAATACTGCTTGTAATCGCATCACTTGGAAGGCTGAAACAGGAGGATTGCTCAAGTTCGAAGCCAGCCTCAGCGACTTGGTGAGGCTTTCGGCAGCTTAGTGAGACCCTGTTTCCAATTAAAATATAAAATAGGTCTGGAAGTGTAGTCCCTGGGTTTCATCCCCAGTACCACAAAAAGAAAAAGAGTACTTAGAAAATTAGAATGAGCCTTTGGATTTGAATGTCAGAATAACCTTATGTCCATTTTGTTCCTGCAGTATTTTCTTCGCTGAGCCTTGGCCTGCTTCCAGAACGGTCTGCCACTCTAATGGTCTATGAAGATGTTGTGCAAATAGTGTCAGGGTTCCAAGGTATGTTTTATATTTAAAAAGAGAAGTGACAGTAACTTTTAGCCTGACTGCTAAAATCTTACAAGGGACCCGCCATTGTCAGATGGTGATGTCTACAGCTTGGACATAATGTGTGCTGTCCCTGGGAGAGCACAACACATTCATTTTCATTTAAACTATCAATTGGCTGTAATATTTTTAGTTATCATTATTATGATTTCGGTACTAGAGATTGAACCCTAGTATCTTGGAGCTACACTCCATCTTTATTTTTATTTTGAAACAAGGTCTCTCTGAGTCACTGAGTGCCTCATTAAGTTCCTGAGGCTGACCTCAAACCTGCAAACCTCCTGTCTCAGCCTTAAAAGTACTGGAATTATAGGCTGTACTGCTGTGCCCGGCTTGTAATCTTATTTCTTGCAGGTTCATCCTCTGTATGTTTAAGGGGGAAAGAAGACCCCTCTGCTCTGCCTCTACCAAGGAAAGATTTCTTTCACTGCAAGGAGAGATTATTAATCTTGTTTGGGTCACAGTCCCAGGCATGCCTGGCCATATTTGCTAGGGTACATGATCACTCTCAAAGGCTAACAAGCGTGTCTGTGTGACTTTTTCCTCTCTCTTTTGCCCTGGCTTTTTAATCTGTCCCACATGTGATGTGTGTAAATGTGACCCCCAGCTACCCCCGGCTCCTGTGGCTCTTACAGAGAAACTAATATAAAAGGTTTGAGGAATTTGGCCTCTGGTTGGTATTGGGGTTAAAACTGGGAATAACACTTGTGTAAAACATATTTCTGTGCTAAGGAGATCGTTTTATTTCATCTAAATCTTGTGCCTGAGAATCATATTTCCTGGCATCGAATGTTCAATCGGATCTGTTTTTTATTCATATTTGACCTCTGTGTCTGAAGGTTCTGTCTCCATGGGCTGCACATTCTCAGATCCAACCACCCTTGATAGAACATAGTTTTTTTAAAATTTATTTTTATTGGTGCATTGTAATCATACATCACATTGGAATATAAGACGAGAGGATATACAAGCACACATCATCCAATTAGCCCTCATCCAGTCCCCATCCCATTCCCTTCCCCTCCCTTGATCCCATGCTTGTTTGGTGATTAACTTTGATACATATAGAACATAGTTTTTAATTGCAACTCTACTGAATATGTGTAGACTTGTTCTTGTCATTATTTCATAAGAAAAGAATATAACAACTATCGACATAGCATTTGTATTGCATTAGGTATTATAAGTAATCTAAATGACTTAAAATGTATGATAGGATATGCATTAGGTTCTATGCAAATACTAAGCTATTTTGCATAAGGGACTTGGACATCATGGATTTCTGCATCCACAGAGGGCCCTGGAACCAATGCACTACTGATAACGAGGAACGACTCTTCCTTATTGTTCATTCCAATAGTTTTATATACAGTGTTCTCTACCAGACTAAATCCATGTGCTATTTGCAAATGAGATGGACTGATTCATTTATTTATTTATTTACTTTTTTGGTGGTGCCAGGGGTTGAGCCCAGGGGCATTCTTCTCTGAACTACCCCTTCAGCTCTGTTTATTCTTTATTTTGCAACAGGATCTCACTAAGTTGTAGAGGGCCTCACTCAGTTGCTGATGCTGGCCACAAGCCTGCCATCCTCCCGTCTCAGCCTCCCAAGAGCTGGGATTACAAGCGTGTGACACCACACCCAGCTGAGGTGAGCTTATGATTAGGGATCTGTAGCAATATACAGTGAGCAAGCCGGGCATGGCGGGCACGCTTGTAATCCCAGCATTCGGGAGACTGAGATCGGAGGATCGGGGTTCGCGGACAGCCTCAGCTACTTAGTGAGGCCCTCTGCAACTCAGTGAGACCCTGTTTCAAAATAAAGAATAAAAAATAGGGCAAGGGTGTAGCTCGAAGGTCAAATGCCTCTGGGTTACATCCCCAGACCCCAGACCCGCAAAAAAAAAAAAAAAATATATATATATATATATAACAGTGAGCATAACATGTGCTTCTTGGGGAGTGGATTTGAAGAGGAAAGAAGTATAGGTGTCTGACAGCACTCGTGTCTCAAGTTTGGAAGAAAAAGATGAAGAGAGATACAGATTTTGTTATGGTCTACACGGTAAAATCCCGAAGTTATCGTCTCTTTCTTCTGAGAGGGAGCAGTGCTGGCCCTGAGTCTTCCACTCCTTTCTACATTAGAATCGCTGTGACCCACGCCCATGGTCTGGCTGCCACCCAGTTTTTCTCTTATTAGCTTGGCTGTAGTTGGTGCCGAAGCCCACTTATTGCCCAGCCCAAGCAGCTCTCCATCCCCTTGACATCTCCATCTCATTTACCAGAAACACCTGCTGGGTCCCTCTGTCTTGAGCCTGTCTCCCTGCTTCTGTTACATCATGCTTTGATTTTAACTTTTCCTCTCAGTTGCTCTTTCCAGGAGACCCTAATGCCTCTCCTGGGCCCGTGTGTCTTCTTGCCATTCCTTTCATTAGACATTTAGATCCCTGGATTTCAATGTTCTCTAAATGCTAACTTCTTCCATTCCCTCTTTCCAGGGGAGCTCAGCCTCCCCTGAGAAGGAGGCTCAGAGTCAGTTACTTCCTTGACACCTACACTTTGGTGTCTAATGGGCATTTCCAACTTGTCATATATACACAGAGCCTTTGATTTTATTTATTTATTTTTCTTTTGCCCTTTGCATTTTGCCTTTTGACTTCCATCTAAGTACTAACCAGGCCCGACCCTACTTAGCTTCCAAGATCACAGGTTTGGGCGGGCGAGTTCAGGTTGGCATGGTCATAGACTGTCTCAATAAATGACATAAATGTATACTGAAGTCGATCTGGCCAAAACTTTGGGAATTATCTTTGATTGCATCTCTGTTGTCATTTAATATGATCCCAGGAGCTCACGAGCTCTAAAGAAGGTTTGTTGTTATTATTGTTGTTTGCTTTTGTTTTTGTTTTCTGCAGCACTGGGGATGGAACCCAGGGCCCTTCTACCTCCAAGCTATACCCCCAGCCCTATTTTTTATTCTTTATTTTGAAACAGGGTCTCACTAAGTTGCAGAGGGCCTCACCAAGTAGCTGAGGCTGGCTATGAACCTATGATCCTTCTATGTCAGCCTCCCAAGTACTGGGATTACAAACATGCGCCACCACCCCTGGCTTACAGGTTTTTAATTGATGGTAACCTTCCCCATCCTCCTAACCCATGATCACGTTCTCACAAGGTCAAAGCAGAAGCAGTCAAACCAGCACACTGCTCTTCTTTCTGTTTCAGCTATGACCTCAGCCTTATTTTATTTTGCTTTATTTTTATTTTGAAAGAGAATATAAGTTCCGAAGGGCCTAAGCCGCTTGGGCTGGCTGCAAACCTGCAATCCTCCTGTCTCAGTCTTCCACCTCCTGAGACGACAGGTGTGTGCCACTATGCCCGGCCCATTTCAGTTCTCTGGAGGATTCTCCTACTTGGAATAAAATCCCAGCTCTTTACACTGAGGGCTAGATGGTCCTCTGGCCCAGCACCTCTGCTGGCTGTCACAGTTATCCAGAGGAAGCTGCAGCATTGCGACTCTCAGAGCAGGTGGCCGCACCCCTCCACTCCCACGTGCCTTCCAGCCCCTCGGGGTCAGTGTCCGCCTCTTCTTCTCTGCTTCACCGCCATCTTTGGTTCTTGCTGTACCACATTTCCCTTTATTAGGAGAAAGTGTACCATCCTTTCTCTATCCTTCTGTCCCCATGAGTCAAATGCAGTTATAGCGACTGCTGCCATAGGGCCGCCAGCCCTGTGCCTGCCACATTTGTGTTTCTTCTGCTGCTGGGAGCTGCCCGTTTGCACTGCCATGGCGATCTCTGCGGTCACCCCAGCTGGCTTGCTGGTCCCTGGTCTGTGCATGAGGATTGGAGCAGGGCTTCAGAATCAGCTAGCCTTCCTGGCTTGAGTTCCTCCTCCCCAGTGCATCGCACCCTTGAACTGCCAGTTTGGTCTTCCTGCAGCTGAGCGCCAGTCCTTTCTCATCCTTCCTTCCGGGCTCCTCTTGACCTGTAGATCAACTCAGTCTCCTTCCTGAGCACTCTGGGATCTGGTCCCAGCCTCCCTCTAAGTGGTCTCCTTTGCTCGCTCTGTTCTAGCCTGAGTTTCTGTTTCAGTTTTCCACTGGGGACCTTCCACTCCATTTCGCATTGTCTTCAAACCTCCCCTGGACAGAGGCCTAATGCCACATTCTCCAGGTGCTTCCTGCAGCACCACTGGGAACCACGGAGTCGGCCGCCGGCCTTGCTTTGCATCCTCGTTTGCCCAGGCCCTTGGACCAGTGGCCGCATCTCTCCAGGGTCTGGAGTGGACCCTGGAGACTCATGGGTCAACTCATGGGTCTGGAGTGGACGGCCGGCACAGCAGAAACCAGCACAGAGCTTGGCCAGGCTTAGGTCCTGGCCAAAGCCAGCAGCTCTGCCCTCTCTTCCTTTTATTGGGAATCAATTGCATCACCATTAGGTGATCATGAGGCTGGGCTGCACCTCCTCCTCATGGTAGGGTCATGAGCAGAGGAAGAAAGCGGACTGAGGTTAATAGAGTTCCGTCAGCGGCCAGAGGGAATCCCACACACCTGCCCACCATCCCAGAGCAGTGCTGCGCCTGGAACCAGCAGCACCAACCCTGCCCCTTCCATGCCTTCTGGCTCCTGTCCTCAGCGCCCACCAGCCGGTTTCCATCACTGCTCCTCACAGCCAGCCCTCCAGCTGGGGCACTGGGTCTTTTTCTATTGTATTTAGTGGTGTGCCTTTCCTCCTCAACTAAATTAAAAAGCCTGAAGGCCAAGGACTATGTCACCATCATGTTGGTTCCTCCAGGGCCCTGCCCTGTGCCTGCCTGGAGACAGGCAGCCATGGAGCGAGCCACTGAGTGACCGAGTAACAGGTTAAAACCAAAACTCAACACCTGCCTGTGTTTTACACTTCTCACAAGAAACTACTTTCTCATGACCTGTGTTTTTCCTTTGTTGTGAATGCTAAAACAAAGTACAGTTCTCACACACACACACACACACACACACACACACACACACACACACCGTGCATACACACAGTATTTGCACAGTTCTTTCTCTATGGAGCAAGAAGTGTGATCATATTATAAGTAAGCCCAAAGAGGTGCATCATTTAAGTAGCTGTCATTACAGTTAATTTATTCATTCTATTATATTCCAGCCTCCTGTAGCTTAACCAAACACAGGCCGAGAACCATTTCTTTCTTTCTACAATCTCATTTCCCTGCCAGCTTCTTAAAACTACGGACTTTTTTTTAAAATTTTTTAGCCTGCCCTACTTCATGAGATTAATAATACTTAATTATACTTTTCTGTATCCCTGTTGGGTTGAAGCATGGCAATAATAATGGATAATATGATTTTTTATCAAGATTTCTTACTCACTAGAAGGAAAACAGTTCTGTGCTATAAAACCAACATAATACTAAATTTCTGAAAGATATATTGTTTTTATTCTCCAGCTGGTCACATTTGGTTGCATTTATTATTTTTTCAGTGGGTTTAGAAGAGGGAAAAAAGAAACTCTTGCCTGCTCAGAAATGTAAGTGCCGGCAGCCAGTCGATTGAGCGTGTTGCTTGGGTGGTGAGAAGGGTCAGGCAGCCCCGGTAAAAGCAGTGGGTACCACAGTGCCGGTTCCCTCCTGGAACTTCACGTGGAGGATGCGCGGGGCTAGGTGATGGCTGACTGTGTGATGCTAAAGAGAAAGGCTTGGAGAGAGCGAAGGCACAGGGGATGGGGAAAGGAGGTCATTGCTCTCATCAGGCAGATGCCCAATGCTTCAGCTCAAGTTTTGGCTTTCAAATATTTATAACCAAATAAAACAGAGAATAAACTCATGCTAATAAGAGTTTTTCTATAAAAGTAAAAACTGCTTATTTTTTTCTTTGATAGATACTGAGGATATTTATACATATTATTTTTGGGGGGGAATGGGGATTGAACTCAGGAATGTTCTATTCCTGAGCTACACCCACATCCTTTTTTATTTCTTGTTCTGAAACAGGGTGCTTGTTCTTACTGTTTTTATTTCTTGTTCTTTATTGATTTTATTTCTTGTTCTGAAAAAGTTTGAGTTGCTGAGGCTAATTGCAAATGTGTGATCCTCCTGTCTCAGCCTCCCAAGTACTGGGATTACAGGGTTGTGCCACTGTGCCCAGCTGGATATTTATGTGTTTTGACTCTGTTCACTAATAAAACAGTTCTCTCATCAGACTCGATAGGAATATGCAGGATGCCTGCAGACATTTGAGCTGTACAGTAAATGCATATTTCCAGTAGAATTGGCTCTAGCAGCCAACAGTCCTTACTTTTTGAATGTAAAGAAAGTGATTGTGTGTAGTTAGCATTGACATTGGTTATCAGGAAAGACTGGAACAGCAATAAAGAGAAGGGAAAGGCCAACTACCCAGTCAGCTAGAGGAACTCCCCAGCAGAGGCTGTATCTGCAAATGTGCTCATTGTTGTGAAATACTGGTAAACTGCTGGCTTGTCAGTGAGATGAGAAGCAAATGGGAAGGGTGAATGCTCGTAAATTATCTTCTAAGAATCATTTTCCTGGAAACGGTTAGTGCTTTGATGAATAACGTGTTCAAAGGCAATCTCTCGGGGAGGGGTCTGGTGTTGAATCCAGAAGTTAATCACAGGTGATTCATGGAACAATGGGCAGCGCTGGGGTTCTCTGGATGCCGCAGACGAGATGGGGCGGCCACCTGCAGCTCCAGCTCCCAGAGCCTCCCGGAGGCTCCCAGAGGCCTTCATGCAATCCGGAGAAATAACTCAGAACAGGAAGACAGTAAATAAGAAGATACAGTGAGGATGCCCAGACAGCTCCTGGCTGCTGGGTCAGTCTGCAGCTTCATGGGTGTCACAGTATCCACGGTCTCCATCTCTGGGGCCACTCTGCTGTTCCCAGCACTGTCCATTCCCTGCTCCCTGGGCCGCTGAGAAAACCTCCACCCCATCTTCATGCCCATCTCCTACAGTGACCTTGCTGCTTGCTTCAGACAGAAATAGACACAGGTTAGATGGGGATGATGTCTTTGGTCTGCTCTTTCTTTGGGGACAGACGAATGTTCCTCCCTGCAGGTTCTCCACCACAAGCCCTGAGCATTCCTACTGGCCCATTCCTGACCTCCTCTCCAACCTGCCTCTGTCTGTGCATAATCCTCCTTTCTTTTCCTTTCATTCTTCCTTGGCCCTTAAAATTGCTGAAGGCTTTACTATTCAAAGAGAACCACTTTTTTTTTTTTTTGTATTGGGGATTGAATTCAGAGGCATTCTACCTCTGAGCGATACCAGCAACCCATTTATTTATTTATTTATTTATTTATTATTTAATTTTACAATGGGGTCTCACTAGGTTGTTGAGAACCTTGCTAAATTTTTGAGGCTGGTTTTGAACCTGCGATCCTCCTATCTCAGCTTCCCAACTATTAGTATTACAGGCATGTGCCACCAAGCCCAGCTAAGAAAACTCCTTCTTACTCCCTTGTTCTTCATCCTCAAGCTTCTCCATCCTTTCCCTCCCAAGCTTTGAAGATGTCTCAGCCTGCACGAACACACCTTTCCACCCCTTTCACTTGGCCTCATGCTATTCTTAGAAATTTCTCTTGCTGTGTTCAGCACAGCTAGAGTTCCAGATACAGACACCCCTTTTCAGTCCTCCTCATCCTGCCTGACTTCTCCCGCTTTCTTCCTTTCTCCTCCATCTGCGATCTCTCATCAATTCATTCCTTTCTTCTCAGCCTCCTTTATGGATTCTTGCTTCCCTGCCCACGACATATTCCAAAAATGGCATTCAGTTCAGCCACCTCTTCAGGGCTGACCCTCAGCGCCACCGTCTTTATTTAGAACCTGGTCATTTCTCACTTGAACCACAGCAGCCTTAGCATGAGACTAGCTCCACCCGCTGTCAGAAGAGGTCAAAACAAATGCCATTGTTTGACTCCCCTGCAGCCCAAGTCCAAGCTGTTGAGCTGTAGCGCTGTGCCCTGCGCGGGCCTCATCTTCCACCTGAGGCCCAAGCAGCCTACGCTCAGCTCGCACACACACTCGGGCTCCCACTCATGCTCTACAGCCTGGTCTCTCTGACATCAAACATGCTGTCTCTCCTGGTGAGTCTCTTCACAGCCTTCAGGACATGACTCACAGCACCACGTAGGTGACTTCTCACTGCGGCAAGTCCATCTTGGACTTTTGTCATTCCTCCCTTATTCTGGGACTCAAGATACTAGGACAAGCTGTTTCCACATCTGCCAACTCTACTCTTGAGTGCCAGGAACACAGAGACTTTGTCCTAGTCTTCTCTATATCCTGTGTCCAGACACAGGAGGCCTCAGGACGTGTAGTTTTGGTTATATGAAGATGCTCAGATTATACAGTGACTGGTCCCCATTGTGGTTACGTTTCCCTCAATGGACCTAAAGCAGTGCCTGGAGACATTCTGGTTATTGCCTCTTGGGGGCTGCTACTGGCATCCACTGGGGAGGCCATAGAGACTATTAAACGTACTATATATTGCACAGGACAGCCTGCATCCCATCAAATAATTATCTGGCCCAAAGTGTTAATAGTTCCAATCTAATGGGAATTGACTGATCTTCTCATTCATTCCCATAAGTAGTGCTGAGCACCAGTGATGTGCTGGACCTGGAGCAATGCATGTACACAATAGCTGCCTTTAAAGATGTTCAGTCTAAGGGTAGAGGGGACTGAAAAGTAATGCTTATTTTATACCTTATTCTGCACCAAAAGCACTGTTAGGCACTTTAAATATGTGTTCTGATCTAACTAACATCACAACAGTCATGCTGTGAGACAAGCATGATTCACTTAGCCCAAAGTCTTTCAACTAGAAGGTGGTAGTGGGGAGGTTTAAACCTGGGGTTAAGTGACTCCACTACCCATATGCTTTTCTTATGGTGACTCTGATGAGGGAGATATACAAGCATTCACATAAACATAAGGCAATGCACATTAACACCGAGGCTATAGGGAAAATACCAATAGAGCTTGGGATGGGATAGAGGAAGGCTAAGTACAGGAGGTAGCACTTGACATGTATTTTGGATGGCATGTAGACTCTGAAATAGATGACAGGAAGACATTTCAGACCTGGAGGCAACCTTGAGCATGCATGGAAACTGAGCGGTGTGGTCCTATTAGGCCAGATGATGGGAGCAGATTGGTAACAAATACAGCATCTATTCTGATAAAGGTATGGTATAATAGAAAGAGATACAGAAATTTGAATGAAAGATTTCTACCTCTTACAAGCAGAATGACTTTGGCTAAGTTACTTAACTTCTCTGATCTTTAGTTTCCTCCCCTATAAAGACAGGAGAGTGTTCCTTATAACTGAGTCGTTATATCAAATAAATACAGACAGACACATGTGAGTATAACTTTATACTTTCTAAGGCACCAGTATGTTCCTCTCACTTATGAGAGAGGGAGGTGACAGAGCAGCTTGGGTCTATACTAGTCTACTTATTTTCGTGGTTGTTTTAGTCATTTTTGTTACTTTGATATGCAGTAGAGATCCATTGAAGGCTTCTGAGCAGAGAGGGGATGTGACTGGAGTGGTACTCTAGGACAGTTCATGTGTCAGGTGAGATGGAGAATGAGGCAAGGCTGGAGTGGGGGACAAAAGGAGACTTTGACAATGGTTGAGGCAAAAGGAGCACAGAGTAATGTAGGCTGGAGGCAGAAACAGAGGAAAATAGATGCTAGAAATGTTGGCAAAGAAAGATGGGCCAGTAGGCCAAGGCCGGGGCCAGCGAGGCCAGGATCAGAGCCTGCTGAGGGTTTAGGCCGGTTCTGGGGCCAGCGAGACAGAGATCGGCGCCTGCCATGAGGCAAGGCCGGTGCTGGGACCTCCGATGCCGGCATTGGAGCCTGCCGAGGGGCTAGGGTGGTGCCGGGATCAGCAAGGCCGGGATTGGAGCCTGCCTTGAGGCAAGACTGGTGCTGGGGCCTCCGAGGCCGGGATCGGAGCCTGCCGATGGGTTAGGCCGGTGCCGGGGCCAGCAAGGCCAGAATCGGTGTCTCCCATAAGACAAGGCCAGTGCCGGAGCCAGCAAGGTTGGGGTCAGAGTCCTTCAGGTGGCCAGGCCACTACTGGGGCCGTCAAGAGTGGGATCGGAACTTGCAATGCGGCATGCACAGAGAAATATCACAGAAAATAAAAACCAGGTGCTTCCCCTAATTAGCAATAACTAGGAGTAAAGGGGTAACAAGAGGAGGTTGAGTTATAGAAAGGGCCCTATAGCGAAGCAATTAAGGTGACCAATCAGAGGGGATGGGATGGGGGAGGATGGAACCTCTTTAAAACTCAGGAGATACGTAAACAAATGTATCAAAGATAATCACCAATAAGCATGGGATCGAGGGAGGGGGAGGGAATGGGATGGGGACTGGATGAGGGCTAATTGGATGATGTGTGCTTGTATATCCTCTCAAGTCTTGTATTCCAATGTCATGTATGATTACAATGCACCAATAAAAAATAAATAAATAAATAAATAAAAAAGAGAGAAATGGGCCAGTCTTGGCATTTGAGTGAATGTGCAAGATGCTAGAAAGAGGAAACGATGATGATGACCTGGAAACAGCACTGGCTGCTGGGGAGAACATGGGACCATTAAACAAGAGAGAAAGTCCATGATGGTTCTGTAGTGCCAGATGGGCGTCCAGGTAGAAGTTTCTGGAAGGGAAAGGGAAATGCAGGTGTGGAGTTGAGAAAAGAGCCAAGGGCTGAAGAGGACAGTGACAGTCAAGATTGTGGCAGAGGAAGGGGATTACTAAAAATGAAGTGGAGAAATAGCAGAAGTTAAGGTGGCAGCCTTTTGGGCACTATTTCATCTGGAAGGAGGAGGAGAAAAAAGTCCTTGCAAGGGAAAAAACAAAGTCTTAGAACCATAGCCACGTCCATGAATTTCAGGGAGGAGGGAACTTGTGGGCAAGGGTGGGGAACAGTGCTGACCACTGTGAAAGGTCAATGAGGATGAAGGCCGGGAAGTCCTCATGGGGTTTGCAGATTATATAGCCGAGAGCCAGTGTCTCCAGCATGTTTGGTGGGTGAAAGCCGCGTCACTGGAGGTTGGGTAGAAGGAAAGAAGGCATTTACTTGTAGGATAACAGTTAAAGTCATGTTTGATTGTGATTTTTTTTTAGATAGGGAAGAAATGAGTCTATTTGTTGGTTAGAGAGGAAAAAAGTCTACAGGCAAGGTGAGAATAGCTGGTCATGGCACATCTCAAAATAAACAGGCAAAATGTAGAGTAGGGACTTGGGTTGACGTTGAGGAGACACAGATGGACAAGAAGAGGGAAGAGACAGATTTTGAAGTGCAGAGAGAGGAAGTGGAGGCCCCAGGGTTTTCAAGAGAGTCTCAGCATTTGGGGGATGTGGACAAAGGCCTAAGTGTGAGAAGAACAGAGGAAGTTTGAAACAGCTGCTGTAGGGAGTTGCTGTAGGAGGCAGCAACTTGGGCCCCATTCCCACCCAGGCATATAAAAATCAGTGATGTGTACGTGTATGTCCACACAAGTTTCTTACCCCAATGTGATATATGAATATAATGCACCAATAAAAATTTTTTTTTAATTAAAATAAATAAAAAATAAGAAAAATAAAAATAAAAGATATAAATATACACCAAAAAAGGTAGCAGCTTTAACACAGGAAGAGGGACTTCAGCACCCGCCACTCCCCAACCCTACAATGCCCATCTAGATTGTGTTGATGCCAAGCCTTAGAAGAATCTACCCTTAGATTCCGCAGATGTCTCTTGGTCATTTCACCAGCCATAGACTGTGCCTGTGGTCAGCTCTGGGATGTGATGGGCCCCTTGGACAGACACTGCACATCATGCCAGTCATGGTGTGTGTCAGACCAGCTGGACTGGCCCCGGCAGAGCGCCCTCTGTGTCTGGCCAGTCCAAGACGAAGAGGGAGAGTGAAGCAGTGGCCAGAGGGAAAAGAGAGAGATGCCTCTCCCACCAACCAAAATGCATGCTATATGTGCTCTGCTTAGGAATGGAAGAAGGGGTGGGGGTGTTGGATGAATTGAGAAAGAGAATGTGGTCCTCTGGGCCCCAAAGGCCTGGCTGGCTCAGTATGCAGCACCCCATCTCTCAGCAGCCTCCCTCTTCTTGGGCCAGCCCAAGTAGGTCTGTGAGTCCTGCTTGCACATGAATCTCAACCCTCCTGTCTTCCAGGAGCTTCATGGAGGCCTGGGGGTACACATGTTCCCCTGCTCTGGCATGACCGGCCTGGGCTCACCTTCCACCTAAACCCTCATGAGCCCATGGGTCATGCCCTGGCCCATGCAGACACACCAGCTCTGGAGATGGGCCTGGGTTTCACGGAGTGGATAATCAGCAGCGGAGAGGTCTAATCAGTGATTTTTAGGAGGTGGAGGAAACATTGTGACTGTCTGCTATTTAGGTCACACATAACCAAGATAGTCTGCCCCAGACCTAGGTCTGTACTTCCGTGGGCCTCCCTGGCGTCTCCTGAAGGCAGGGACTTCTGGCCTCGTGGATCCTCTGAGCTCTGAAACTCCCTTACTCTAGAGCATTTCCACATAGGCGCTGCCTCCCTTGCAAGGTCTCTGCTGTAGGGCTACAGGGAACCCTGGGGCGAGCTTAGGCACCACAGAACTTGGGCAGGGATGGTATACTGGGACAGCTGCAGGCTGGAGTAGGATTTATGAGTTTTGCTCTGATTTTTTCTTTCTGTGATTGTGCAGAATTACTTTGCACATTCATGTCTTGTGACTGTCACCATAGCATCAGGTAAAAACACACACAGGCTTTATAACCATAACAGCATCTGGAGAAAAGTCAACTGCAGATTACGTCACAAGGTAACTGGGTACACCCAGCCTTCTCATAAAGGAGCAAATCTTGGTGAAACAGGACGGGCCGTAATCCCAGTGCTTGGGAAACAGGAGGATAGCAGGTTTAAGACCAGCCTCAGCAACCTAGCAAGACACTGTTTCAAAATAACATTAAAATTTTTAAAAAGGCTAGGGGTGTAGCTTGGAGGTAGAGTGCCCTGGGTTCAATTCCAAGTTAACCCCCCCCCCCAAAAAAAAGTCTTATCAAGGATTCTACGACATAATCTGTCACAAAGTAAGAAGCACCCTGAGGACTAGACAGGATAGCAGATGGCAGATTCCACAGCAAGAAAAGGGTCTGCACTGGAGGCTCTTGTCTGTGTTCCCTCCAGGCTGCACGTTTAGTCCACTGCCCGCTTAGCCGGTCAGTGGCGCTCCACCAGCCTTTACCAGGGAGATGAAGGATGAGTTTGTAGCAGCATCCAAGCCTATCTCTCGCATTGTTTGTGTAAAGAAACTAATTGTCACGGCTTGTCTCATTTACTAGGACTTTCCCCAGTGTAACCCGATCCAGAGGCAAATGCCGCCCAGTAAAAGGACTGCCCACCAACAGACTCAGAAAGGCTTTTTGTTAAAAACCTAAATAGCATCCTGTGTCAAAACAAAGGCGACAATGGGCTATTATTCCTCACCCCATAATGGCATGTTGTCACATCTCTGTGTCCTAATGGATGGGAAGCGAGGTGGGAAGGATCCAGTGGGGGAGGCTGCTGAGACCCTGGAGAAGCCCTTCCCGGGTTTCAGGGCTTCCGAAATAGAAGTGGCTCCTCCTCCCGGAGGTAACTCAGAGGTTAATCCCTGCAGGTGCCCGGCCACAGCCTCGCGTTCATTTCCAGAGGAGAGCCCTGAGGTTGCCTGAGAACACCAGCTACAGCGACCTGACCGCCTTTCTCACGGCCGCCAGCGCCCCTTCGGAGGTGGACAGTTTTCCTTATTTGCGAGGATTAGATGGAAATGGAACAGGTAAGTCCACTCCTCCCTCCTCGGGTGGAGCTTCTGGGTTTTCCTTGGTACCGGTTGATTTTGGACGTGGCTGGAAGCATCAGCACCGAATGAGAGCCAGGCACTGGTTACAGAGGTAGATACTAGAACCCTTTCTGCAAGTCAGGTGCAGTGAGTCTGTTACTCTCTGTGAGTGTGCATTCAGGGAGTTCAGGCTGCACCCGTAGAATTGCAGTTTGGCCAGTTGGTCTCCTTGAGCCTTTCTGGTCTTGCCAGCTGCCTGCAGCACCATCTCTGGGTTCTCTTTTGGTGGACTAAGTATGTTCAATTCAGAAAACATCCTAACACTGAAACGAATTGTTTTTTAAGATGAGAGCAGAATTCAAGGGTTTCTTCCCCTGACCTCTGCCCGGTCCCACTTCCCCTAGAGTGTGTGCTGGTTGGTGCAGCGGCTGCCCAGCTGCCCTGAAGGAAATGCACGGCCCCCACCCCCCACGTGCCACCGCTGGGGGTTAGCAGATGGTGGGGCGCTTAGTAGCAGGGACCTCTGCCCATCCTGTCTCCATCCAGCTTCTCCCCACATCTTTCCTCTCTCTGCACTCACTTTCTCTGCCTTTCTTTCCTTTCAAAGGGGATTGGAAAGGGTTTCTGTGGCGTGTCAGAGTGTCCAGGTTTGAAGGTGATTTGGAATCTTCTGGCAGATGTCTAAGTCAGCTCTGTCCTCGTCACTACACACATAGCTGTGAGATCAGAAACCAAAAGCCACCAGCCAGAAAGTAGGTGATAACTCCTTATCAGGGAAAGGATGCAGACGCTGGCTCTTGGAGATAGTCTGGTCCCAGTCCTCCTCCCGCACGGACAAGAGCCAGGGATCCTGAGTCCCCAATCAGATTCCGTCTACTCCTCTTCCCTTCCCCCACGTTTCAAACTAGTCATCACATAAAACTGAAACCCGAAGGCTGTTCTGGGTTAAGTCATGCTAGGTGGGGATGTTATTACACTTCTCAGGAACATTTTTACTGAATTTCACTTAATTTTCTGGCACTTCAAGTGAACTTATAATTCTGAAAAAGCTTTTATACCTGAAACATCTGATCCATTTTATAGCACAATAATGAATTTCGGGTTAGAAACTAAGGTGACCTGATGATGTTTTTATTCACTTTTCCCCCTCTTATAGTAGTTGTTTTGAAAACTCTCTTCCCTTAATTTTTGTGTGCTGATAGTGTATTAATATGACATTTGGCATCAGACAGGTGTCTGTCATCTTTAGTATTGGTTCTTGAGGGGGAAATGTGAAATTTTACTTTAATATTCGGGAGAAGAGCACCATTTCAGCAGCCTGGTTACGTTCAGTATGAGACTGCCACGGCCCCATCCAGTCCCCGACGAAATGGAACAATCGTAAAGCCCCAACTCAGAGAGACAGCTCATTTCTCAAAGCTCATTAATTTTTACGTGTCCCACTTCCAATAGTTCCTGAATAAATTATGAAATCTGAGAAGACTGGGAGAAGAAGAACACAAAGACACAGGACTATTGATTTTAGAAGAGTTCACTTTATTTTAAAATCACTCTATTTCACAGGGAAGACAGAAGGTCTTTGGAAGGTGATCTTAAAATTCTTTTTCACTGAAATAACTGGCAAATTGACCTAGAAAGGCTTAGACCTTCTCTGAGACCTACTTGAAGATACATCCAGCCCTGGGGTACATTCGCACGTTCCCTGGGGCACCTGGGCGCCAGGTCCTCAGCAGAACAGTGACGCTGCAGCTCCTCTGCTTGGTGCCGCCGGTCACAGTTTATACACAGCTTCTCATCTGCCCTGTGAGCCTCACCTCCTGCTTTACGAAAGGCTTCTAAGAGATTTTAGCTCAGAAGAAGAGTGGGGGCCACACGTGTCTCTGCGGGATGGGAGGTGTGTCTAGAGGTCAACAGAGATGGACAGAAACGCAGGAGGCTAGGAAGGGGCGTCCTCGGGTGGCAAAAGGGCAGAAGAGCAGGGGTGTCCAGCTTAGAGGAAGCCTCTCAAGATGGAAGTGGGGTAATGCAGCAGCGTGGAGGGTTTGGCCACTCCCCACTTGCTCTTCCCAGTCGGTCTGCTTTGGGGCCTCTGGTATTAGAATAGGGAGCCCCTAACTGGGTGCGGAGGTGCACACTTATCATCCCAGTATTTGGGAGGCTGAGACAGGAGGATCACAGGTTTGAGGCCAGCCTCAGCAACATAATGAGGCCTTTAGCAACTTTGTGAGACCCTGTTTCAGAAACAAAATATAATACAGGGCTGTGGGTGTAAATTGAAAGTAAAATGCTCCTGGGCTCAGACTCCAATACAAAAAAGTGGGGAGGCCTTCTATATTGTGCCTTCGAGCACACCCTTCCCTTCATTGCCAAAAAAAAAAAAAAAAAAAACACTGACCAGCTCTGAATGACTAAGATATCAGTTTTTCTGCCACCCCAAAACTTGTTGCAGGTTAATGATTTTAGAGTGTGTATTTTCTTTCTTTTTTTTTTTTTTTTTTTTTTTTTTGGTGGTGGTACTGGGGGTGGAACCCAGAGGCTTTCTACCTCCGGGATATACTCCCAGACCTATTTTATACTTTATTTGGAAACAGGGTCTCACTGAGTAGCTGAGGCTGGCTTCAAACCCGTGCGATCCTCCTGTCTCAGCCTCCTAAGCGCGGGTATTACAAGCGTGCGCCACCACGCCAGCTTTTCTTTTTTTTTTAATTTTGGAATATTCATATAGACTTCACCAGTTGTGCATCATGGCACTCAGATTGTTTTTGGATTTCAGACGGTTGGATTAGCGATGCTCAACCCTGAACCAGAACACAAAGCCAAACAGAACCTGGCTGAGCTGACCCTCTCATCCTGACCTCATACTGATGTTGGAGGCGCAATACACTGCAGCTCGTCTCCCCACTTCCGGGGTGCCTCCCCCTCCTCCTGCGCTTTGGTCTCTTAACTGTCTGTATTTGAACATAAAGAGCCAGAAAACTTCAAGATGGGGCAGGAAAGGAAGCGTAGTGACGTATCGAATCCAGGATTTCCTGCAGAATTGGCGTCTCTTTTTTTTTTTTTTTCTCCGTATTAGGGATTGAATCCAAGTGCATTCTACCTCCAAGCCACACCCCCAGTCCTATTTTTTATTCTTTATTTTGAAACAAGATCTCACTAAGCTGCAGAGGGCCTCACCAAGTAGCCGAGGCTGGCTGTGAACCTGTGATCCTCCTGTCTCAGCCTCCCAAGTACTGGGATTACAAGTGTGCCCACCACAGCCGGCTTGACAGAATTGGATTTTCATAACAAAGGTTGGAAGGGAAATAATTTAACCCTCGAAGTATGAATCCTTTCGGAATAAAGAGAGCAAGAAGAGAGAGGGGAAGGTAGAAGGTATCCAGTGCGCACTGAAGAAGGACCGAGACGTCCAAGAAGCAGGTGTGATTAGCCACAGTGTCACAAGACAGACAGAGCATGAGGGGGAGAGCCTGATCCTTACCGCGCTTAACCAACGTGCTCGTTCCCACAGTGCTTGCTTGCTTCTGAATATTCTAAGAATGTTTAGTTCCACACACTCAAGAAGGTGTCTTGTCCACCCTCTTTAGTTACCAAGATAAGAAAAAATAGCCCCAGTGGAAGAGTAACTTGCCAGACCTCATCTCCCCGGGCCAGGAATGTACAGGATCCTGGCGAGAATGAACGGAGCGTGGTGAGGGAGAAGGGAGATGCCGTCTGTCCGTGGCACATTCTCCTCTAACTACGTGACTCCTCCCTCTGCGGGAGCAGCCTGCAGGGCTTGAAAACAGCACTCCCTGATAGAAAACGTTATCTCTAAATTTTGTATGCGAGTTCAATTGGTTATTTAATGTTGTTGTAGTTTTAAGTTATGTCATGTTCAGAAGTTCTGCCTTCTTTCCTTCCTTCCTTCTTTTCTTCCTTCCCAGGGGCAGTCTCTGAGTTGCACCTCCAGCCCTATTTTACTTTCGTTTACTTTGAAACAGGGTCTCACTAAGTTGCTGCGGTCCTCACTTTATTGCTAAAGCTGGCTGCAATTCTCAGATCCTCCTGTCCCTGCCTCCCAAGGACAGGGATTACAGGCATGTGCCACTGTGTCCCGGCCTGTTCAGAGGTTCTGATAAAACCTAGAGTAGAACACTGCAGACCTGGCTTTGCCATCATGTCACTTTTAAGCAATTGCCATGTATATGTCCTGATCCACAAAATATTTTAACCAGAAATGACAAATTCTGGGTTTGGGTTTTTTTTATCCTAAAATTAAATGGGTAGACAAAAAGATTTCCAAACTTGAATCTCTGGTTCCAAGTTAGGACTTTGAATGGAATCTCTTTTCCCATGTCTTTCCATCGTTGAAAAACAGAGATGGATATAAATGATCAAAGGTCCAGCTGTTAGCATTCAGAAATTTCCCTATGAAAGATACAGCTATAACTCATTGTAGAAATGCTATAATTTACCAGATTTGCTTCAGATGTTTACCTTGAGTCCAAAGTGGAAGTAGACATCAACTCAGAGAGATAGGTAGGTATGTAAGTGACCGAATAAAAAGTCCTATGCAGCCAGACATGGTGGTGCACGCTTGTAATTCCAGTACTTGGGAGGCTAAGACAGGAGGATCTGGGTTCGCAGCCAGCCTCGGCTACTTAGCGAGGCTCTCTGCAGCTTAGTGAGACCCTGTTTCAAAATAAAGAATAAAATTGGGCTGGGGATATAGCTCAGAGGTAATAGTCCCCTGAGTTCAATCTTCAGTACAGAAAAAAGAAAAGTCCTATACCTTGTATTCTAATGTAGCTTAATATTTTTTATCACCGTGTATTAGTCTATCCAAAGAAAGTCATAAAATTGGGACCAAGTACATTTTGCATGGTACTGTATTTTACTGGAGAAAATGGATTGCTTAAGTGTATAAATATCACTCCACAAGCACTCTCTGATCCATCCGTCATTAAAGCATTGGCTTGGATAAGGCCCTCTAATGGAGAGTACTTGGGGTATTAAATTTCTCTTAAGTAGACCAAAATAACAATGGAAACTAAAATAACTCATAAATACTTCAAGTTTCAATGATATACTTTTTAGCAGAAGAAAGTTAATATTTTGAAGCCCATTGAGGTCTGCTTTTCTTGTCAAATTTACTGTTAAAAAAAAGTCTCCGCCAGGCGTGGTGGCGCACGCTTGTAATCCCCGCGCTTGGGAGGCAGAGACAGGAGGATCGCGCAGGTTCGAAGCCAGCCGCGCGCGCTGGCTTAGGAGACCCTGTTTCCAAAATGAAAATGTAAAAAATAGGTCTGGGAGTGTAGCCCGGAGGTAGAAGGGCTTCCAGGAACCCCAGTACCACCAAAAAAAAAAAAAGTCTCCAATTGAAAACATTTGGATTTGCTTTGGTGATCTGTTATTGATATGTTATTATATAGTATATGCTATATGTGTTATTAATATACGCATGGGGCTCACTTGGCACAGAAGTTATCTTTTGTAATTTCCAGTATACCATCATCTCACATTATAGAAAAGACCCTTTTTGTGTGTATGTGTGGTACTGGAGACTGAACCCAGGGGTGTTCTACCTATGAGTGGCAACAGGGTTTCACTAAGTTGCTAGGGCTAACCTCGAACCTACGATCCTCCTGTCCACGTACTGGAATTACAGGTGTGGGCCACCACACCCACATTGCAGTGTGGTGAGGATTACGGAGACAGCCCCTGGAATAGAGGACATTCTGTTCAATAAATGGTAGCTGAGACTATTTTCTACAGAGTGTCCACAGCCCCTGATACGTCATATGCACTTAATGGAAAATGCCTCTTCCCCCTAGGAAACAGCACCAGGTATGACCTGACCCCCATCACGGCAGTCAGCGTCCACTTGCTCAGCAGTAATGGGACCCCGGTGCTGGTGGACGGCCCCATCTACGTCACCGTGCCGCTGGCCGCACAGAGCAGTCTGAGGCACAATGCATACGTCACAGCGTGGCGGTTTGACCAGAAGCTGGGTAAGCAGAGATCTCAGTTGTTCGTTTTCTTTCTGAGAGGCCTGTGGAAGTCGGCTTTCCTTGCAGCTAGTGAATGCTGCGGCTCATGATACACCGCGTGGTTTCTACTGGACCGTGCCATTCGTGCATTCTCTCTGGAGTTTGACTCTCTTGGTTGGTTTCCTTTTTTTCTTTCTTTTTTTTTGGGGGGGGGGTGTTTGTAGGCCTTCATTTAAACTAATTAACTTGAAAATAATCTTTAAAGATAATGAGACCTAAAATTGATTTGCTCCTTTTATTCCTTTATTCCTCAGAAAGTCCTGTGATCTCTCTTGGCAATGTAGTCTTTTTTTATCTTCTGGAAAAAAAAAACAACACTTGCCAATATTATACAAAACAATGAAAATAAAAATGACCCATGATCCTACCTTCTAGAGAAGACTACTATTATGTTTTGAACTCTCTCCTAGTCATCTCCCTCCTGCACACTTGTCCCCATCCCCTAGGCACCAGGGAGTTCCTCTTGTGTGCCGCTCACTCACGGTGGTACTAGGAGTGGACGAGGACATGGCTGTGTGGTCACACAGTCACCTCTGTCCCTGTGGGTCTCACTTGTCCTGGAATCCTTGTGATCAATCAAGAACAGTTCCCAGCGCATGCCAGGGAACCACTTAAAGTGCTTGTTGAGCTGATGAGGATGATGTAGGCATTTTTTAAAGTCAGATGTTTAAGATAATATAAAATTATGCTTAAGATGCTTATAGACATAACTGTACATGTATATGTGTGTCACCTTTCTCTTGCTATGACAAAATAAGCAACTTAGAAGGAGGAATGGTTTATTTTGTTGACAATTCTGTCCATGGTCAGTTGGCCCTACTGCCTTTGGGGCTGTGGCCTGGCAGAATACCGTGGCAGGGAGTACGCCGCAGAGGAAAGGCCTCACTTCATGGCAGTGGGGAAGCAAAGAGAAAGAGGCTGAGGACCCAGTAAGAATCCCCTTCAAGGGCACACCCCCAATGACCTAACTTCCTCCTGCTAGGCCACACCTCCTAGAGTTTCTACCATGTATGTCCCTGTAGCAATACAGGCTGATGATCAAGCCATTGGCATATAGACCCTGGAGGAGGGGTATTCACTTGCCAACACTGTGCAAACCGTCAGTGTGAGTGTGTGTATGTGTGTGTGTGTGGGGGGGGGGTGTTTAATAAAAGGATGAAGTTTTGAGCCCTTGTTCAGTGAGAGAACAGTTATATTAGTTTTTTCTCCATCTAGGAATTTCCCATTCTGGCTGTTATTGTTCACCTCCTTCCTGCCTCTTCTTTTTAAAAATGAATATATGTTTAGTATGGGCAGATATATTTGGGAATATAAAAGATGTTTCTGATGCACTGAACCTTTCTCCAGGTATCAGTGTGTGCTCAGGTGTGTACAGAAGCAGCATCCTCACTCTCATTAATGTGTTTTGGAAATTATTTAGAAACAGCAAAAATTCATTTAAAGGATGTTTTGGTAAATGTGACAGGCTGAATAATGCATCTCTCCCAAATATCTTCACATCCTAATCCTTGGACCCTGTAAATGTTACCTTATAAAGAGACACTGTAGATGTGACTAAGAATCTTGGGATGAGCTGGGCATGGTGGCATACACTTGTAATCCTAGTACTCGGGAGGCTGAGACAGGAAGATTGCAGGTTCACAGCCAGCCTCAGCTACTTAGGCCCTCCGCAACTTAGTGAGAGCCTGTTTCAAAATAAAGAATAAAAAATAGAGCTGGGGGTGTAGCTTGGAGATAGAATGCCTCTGGGTTTCATCCCCAGTACCGCAAAAAAAAAAAAAAAAAAAAAATCTTGGGATGGGGAGATTATCCAAATGGTTCACTGTGATCACAAGAGTCCTTATCAGAGGAAGCAAATCAGAGTTAGAGGGGAGGTGGTGGGGTGAGAGCAGGGGCTACAGAGATGTTCTTTGAAGATGGAGAAAATAGCTACAAGCCAAGGAACACAGGTGGCTGCTGGAAGTTGACAGTGACCAGGAAAGAGATTCTCCCTTCCCTTCAGATTGGCCATTGAGATGCCCTGGCTTTAGCCAGAGAAGATGATTCTGGACTTCTCACCTCGAAAGTCATAAGAATAAATCTGTAGTGTTTTGATCCCCTAAATTTTGTGATGATTTATTACAGCAGCAACAAGAAACCAATACAACATAGAACTCAGTGGAAACAAAGAAATGTACATTGCTAGAGAACCTCTGAAGTATGTCATCCAGTTCTCTATTTCTGCAAAATAATCCCCAGGGCACTGAGCCTTTTCATGGAAGCCTTCATTGTGTGGTTGATCTATTCCATTTAAATGGTCTTTTTAACTTAGCATCTACTGTGAAAAATGAAACTGCCAAGTTCCCGGCTGTAACAGATTGCATATGCACAAGAAAAGCCAAGGTTTGGATCATCATTCAAAAATAATCAAATGAATTAAAATATGTTTTCTGAAAACTTGAAGATTGAATGGACATTTCAAAGGAGCCATATGTTCTTTAACTTACTAAACTCAATAAAAGCCTACATATTTCATAAGTTGTTTTTCTGTTCTATTTAATCGATAACATCATTGTCTAAGTTGAAATTGAAATATTTCAGTTAAATAGAAAATTCCTGAGACGGCATTATAGGATCAGGGAAACAAAATTAGCAATCTATCAACACAACAACACCACTACACAACAACATGGTAACATGGTTTACTGTCGGTTGTTATTTATGGCTACAATAATCACTTCAAATCATTCAGTGCTTTAAACTGTCTACTTTGGAGGTAAACCAAAATAATTGTCGATTCCAAATTGTGTAACAGCCAGAAAGAGCATCTTATGGATCCATTAAGAAGTTTTCACCTAAATTGGGTTCCACCAACTGAAAGCTGACAAAGGCAGTCACGTTTTTAAATGATGGAAGAAGTTGGGGGGGGGGGGAGAAGGAAATGGAGATACGTTGGTCAAAGGGTGCCGAGTTGCCATTAAACCGAATGAGTAAATTTTGGAGGTCTATGATAAGCAGCGTGAATATAATTAACAATGTCTTATCATATACTTGAAATTTGCTAAGAAAGTAAATCTTATGTCTTCTTACCATAAGGAAAGAAGAAAATGGAAAGTGGTGACAATGCGTTAAGAGCATTTTATCTTGATACATATAACAAAACATCAAATTACCTACCTTAAGTGTATATAATTTTTATTTGTCAGTTATACCTCAATAAAGATGGAAGGAGGTAAGAATCAAAAGAAGGATACCTCATGACAAGTTTTCTTTGAAAATTATGCGAAACTCATTAGGGATGTAGTCCAGTGGTAGAGTGCTTGTCTAGCTTGTGTTAGACCCTGGGTTCAATTGCCAGTACTAAAAAGAAAAAAGAAGTTATAAGCCAGGCATGGTGGCACACATCTGTAACCCCAGGACTTGGGAAACTGAGACAAGAGGATCACAGGTTCCAGGCCAGCCTCAGCAACTTAATGAGACCCTCTTTCAAAATAAAATAGAGGGCTGAGTGTGTATCTAGGGGGTAGAATTCCTCTGGGTCCAATCCCTAGTACAAAAGAAAGGAAAAAAGTATATGAAACCCATATGTAAGCATCCCTAAATAAAGTTTTATTGGCACACACTCCTGCCCTTTGTTCTGCTTTCACACTACAACACTCAGGAGTTGTAACAGACTCCCGTCCCACAACCCCAACACATTTACTATCTGGCATTTTACAGAAAAAGTCTGTGACCCCCGATCTAAATGTCTCCCATGGAAGCTCTTTCCGGGTAATACAGTGGAAGAACGTGCTTCTCTGTGCAGGACTGAGCGGCGACTGCAGGGCGGGTCCAGCCACTCCCTGTGTGTCTCTTAGTGGCCAGGCAGACCGTGCACTTTGCCTGGGTGGCGCTTGGTGTTCAGAGTGGCAGGCTCTCACTGCAGGGCAGGACTTCTGACTTTTATAGTTCAATAGGATTTCTCTTTGAGTGATAAAACCGTGTGTGTGTGTGTGTGTGTGTGTGTGTGTGTGTGTGTGTTTTACTGGGGTTTGAACCCAGGAGCATTCTGCGTTTGAGCTGCATCCCCAGTCCTATTTTCTTTTCTTTTTAGAAACAGCATCTAAGTTGCTGAGGCTGGCTGCAAACCTGGCCCTGTTCCTGTCTCAGCCTCCCAAGTCCTGGGATTATAGTGTGTGGCCCCATAGCTATCTAGCTCTATAGCCACATTTTTAAAAATTTTTTAGTGGTGCATTGTATTTATACATCATAATGGGATTAAAAAAAACTTGCGTAGACATAAATGCACACATCACCCAGCCAGCCTCCACCCATTCCCCACCCCACTCCCCCCCATCCCTCCCTCCCATGCTTGGCTTAGTGGTTGACTTCGATAAGTACATCATGCGTTTTAAAGAGTTTCCTCCCCATCCCCACAGTTAGGCTGCCTTGTTTGCTCCTCTGTAGGATCTCCTTTTCCACCTGGAGTTCCTCCTATGACCCCTTTCACCTTAGCTTTCACATATTAGGGAAAGCATCCGATTTCTTACTTTTTGCGACTGACTAATCTCGCTTAGCGTAGTATCCTCCAGTTCCATCCATTTCCCTGCAAATGCTGCAATTGTCTTTTTTATGAAACAGCCACATTTTAATACTGACTCAGTAAACCATATTTTAGCTCAAATATTTAAGCCGTGACTGTAGATACCTGAACATTTACTCTTAGGAAAAAGATCTTGAGGGGCTCGCTTTCTGGTACCATTAGAGGGTTGGTTTTTAATGCTGGCATTTATCATAGTTGTCCTTTTTTAATGGTCACGGTTGTCTTTTATTTTATTTTGCGCTACTGGGTATGGAGCCCAGGGGCAGTCTGCATCTGAGCTCCATCCCCAGCCCAATTTTTTATTCTTTATTTTGAAACAGGGTCTCGCTGAGTTGCAAAGGGCCTCACTAAGTAGCTGAGGCTGTCTGTGAACCACAAACCTTCTTTCTCAGCCTCCCAAATGCTGGGATTACAAGTGTGCACCACCACACCAGCTTAATTTTTTTTTTTTTTGAACAGGAGGAGAGTTTTCCATGATAGAAATTAGCATCTCCATATTCCAGCCTACACATTCATCGCAGGGTAACCTAATAGATGAATACTTCCTTAGCATACAAATGATGTTGGGTTTTGTTTAGTGCGCTTACAACAATATCAGTTGGCTACTTACTGTTTATATGTGCGTATGTGTGTGCGTGTATACCTTCAAAAGATTTGTTTAAAGAAGCACAATTTGCATATATACTAGAGTGAAACTTTTGCTACATTTACTAAAATGCTGTGTGCATATATATTAAATATATCACTATGAATCTCATTATCATGTACAATTACAATCACCAATAATTTTTTAAATAAAGGGAATGTATAACTTTTTGTGTGTGTGTGTGGTACTGGGGCTCCTGGAAACCCTTCTACCTCTGGGCTACACTCCCAGACCCATTTTTATATTTTTATTTGGAAACAGGGTCTCTTAAGCCAGCGCAGCTGACTTCGAACCTGCACGATCCTCCTGTCTCCGCCTCCCAAATGCGAGGATTACAAGTGTGCGCCACCACGCCCAGCAAGGGAAGGTATAACATTTGACACATACATACACACACACAAAAAAAAAATACCCCTTGACTTACAGAGTAAAAGAGGGCTCCATTTAGTGAATGGAAGTGTTTCCCTTTGAGGAGTTAGCAGGCTTCTTTAACTTAGCATCTTGTGACCATGCTGTCTCTGTGCCTGAGTGTCAAATGTACTCAGAGGTGTACACAGGTGTACACAGAGGGAATGGGATGGGATAACGTGAGTGCACATACACATATGTGTGCTAGTCATGTGCAGTGGCTACTTTGACCTCTGAAAAGAGAAGTTTCCCTTCCCAGGTCTGGCCAGGGAAGTCAGTCATAGTGAACGCACTGTAGCGAGGGCTTTCTGGACAGTAAGAGATGGTCCTGTCCATTCACTTTTACAGCATTTACTCTTTCTTTCGCCAGTAACTGGGGCAGCAGATGGCTGTCTGGTGTGCGAGGATGTCAGGCTGAGATCTGACTTATTGCCCTGGGGAATGGTCACTTATGAACAAGCAAACCAGGTCAGTGGCTTGAGTTCAAAGTGACCAGCTGACAGTGAGTGTCAAAGCAACTGAGAGCGAAGATTCTGGGTTTGTTAAATTTCTCCTGCTTAATGAAAACTCGCTGGATTTGCATACTCCCATTCTAATGAGACGACGGAAATAAAAGCATATTCTAAGAGTGAGGCTACATTGTGGAATCCAGTTTTAACTGCCTCCCCAAAACACAGCAGGCAGAGTGTGTGTGGGTTGCTATAGAAATGGTGGTTACTGAACCGGCTTCTTATCATGTATGGCGCATACGTAGCAGACGCTCAGGAATACCCAGTCGTAATTGGCCTGGAGTAGATTTGTCTCTGCTTCAGAGGGAGAACCGTACTACGGATGCTCTGCTCACTTAATTAATCCGTTTTTAGGTAAGTCGTGGCCAGCCCGCCACGAAGGTGGAGCTTATTTAAAATACAGATTAAAGATTTTTTTTTCCATTTCATTAGTCTTTGGGAGAATGGGGAATTTTAAAGCAATAATTGTGTTTATAACTTTAAGAAGATGAAATCTGATTACTGAGCATATAAGCTATGGGCCTTGGGTGATAACGATGTGTCCATGTTGGTCCGTCAGTTGCGGCAAGCACATCGTTCTGGGTGGGGGACGCTGGTACGGGGAGAGGCTGTGCAGTGCAGGGGGAGGGGGAAATCTCTGTACTTTTCTCTGGATTTTGCAGTGAACCTAAAACTGTTCATTAAAAAAACAAAGTGACTAATAATAATAGTACTCCCTTATCTTTTTCTCTATTATAAGCCACATGCAGGTAGAAGAGCTCGAGTTGGAATACAGAGGTGGTGTGACTGAATTATGAGGATGAACTCTCCTGCATCATGACCCCCTGCAATGCAATATAGCTTTTTTTAGAACTAAAAGGGGGAGTTCATTTCTCTAACAATTAAGAATATATTTGTGTGTGATATTAATTTTAGAACCATATGCACCATCTTTTATTGTGTTCCAAGAGAGCAGAGGCCGTAGTTAAGGGTGTGAAACCAAGGAGATGCCAACTTACCTAAATGTAATGTCACCATAGCCCTAAGAAAGCTGTTGTCCCAAATAGGTCAAGACAATGGCTAGAAACAAAGAATTCTCAGGAAGAGTCTCTCCTTTCCCAGATGTAAAAAATTACTCTTAGAAATGAATTGGACTTTAGCCAGGCATATGGTGGTTCATACTTGTAATCCCAGTACTTGAGAGGCTGAGAACGGAGGATTACAGGTTAGCAGCCAGCCTCAGCAACTTACTGAGAACCTGTCTCAACCTACAAAATAAAATAGGGCTGGGAAAGTGGCTTGGAGGTAGAATGCCCCTGGGTTAAATCTCCAGGACCAAACAAGAGAAAGAAATGAGTTGGGCTTCAATGAGCTATGGGGTGGGGGGTGTAATTTACCTGTAGAGAGGGCTGGTCACACTGATGTTGCAGATAGCAAGGAACACATAAGACTTGCCGTGAGTACTGGATGACAGCCCAGTGGGAAGCCTTGTCTTGGGAAGATCTCAGCAGCCAGGCAGCCAGCAGTGGTTTGCTGTTTGGGGTACAGACAGGGATCTTTCGGCCACTCGAGACCCCCAGCATCTCTGCTGCCCTTCTGCTCCTGTGGGCTGAGTAGAGGGCAGTAAGCCAGCATAACCCTTGTGCTGCCCCTGGGAATGATATCAGAACAGCAGTAGCTGTTTTTCAGTGTCGCTTAGCAACTCAAAAAACAATCTCATAATATTTGATCCATTTCTAAGAATTGTTAAGCCTTTTGTGTTGGTGAACAACAAAATGACAGTTTTCAAAAAAAAAACAATGCCATCCTACTAGCTCGAGGGTAGCTGTGGCACTTTTGTTTTAAAACCCTGTTCTGTGGGACTTGGCCGTTGTGTGCAGAAGTAGAATTTCCCATGCCTGGGTTTAACTGGAACCATTTTTGGCAAACTTGACAAGGAACTGTTGCCTGCTTTTGTGATCTCAGAGTTTGCAGATTACTATGTTCCCCTGAAAGAGATCTGTCTTCTTTTACCATCAACTTTCAATGATAACTTGTGCAGGGTTCATGTTGTGGATTATCTGTGGCTAATTAGCATCCTGCTGGCTTCCCCATCACTTAGAAGCCTCCAGGTGTCTTGGTGTGCTGCAGTTTGGGCTGTCCCCCCTCCCCCGCGCCCCTTTGGTAATGGGGATGGAACCCAGGGGCTTTTCTACCTCCGGGCTATACTTCCAGACCTATTATATTTGGAAACAGGGTCTCACTAAGTTGCTGAGAGCCTCACTAAGTAGCTGAGGCTGGCTTCGAACCTGTGCAATCCTCCTGTCTCAGCCTCCCAAGCACTGGGATTACAAGCATGTGCCACCACGCCCGGCTTGGGCTGGGTTTTATATAAAAATCTAACATGCTCATTTTAGTATAAGTCTGGGTGAAAAAAATAAAAAAGAAGGTAAAGCTGTCATAATTTATTTTCAGAACTAAAGTTTTTTGTTGTTGTTACTTGTTTTTTTTCCATGTGTTTGTGTGACACACACATACACATACACACGCGCACACACACACACTAGGAGTTGAGCTGGAGCATCCTATCTCTGAGCTACAGCCTTTGCCCTTTTTATTTTTTATTTTCTTTTGTTTGTTTGATATTTCGTCTTTGGTTTTTGTTTTTGGTGGTACTGGGATTCCTGGAAACCCTTCTACCTCCGGGCTACACTCCCAGACCTATTTTTTATATTTTTATTTGGAAACAGGGCCTCTTAAGCCAGAGCGGCTGGCTTTGAACTAGCGCGATCCTCCTGTCTCCACTTCCCAAGTGCGGGGATTACAAGCGTGCGCCACCACGCCCGGCTTTATTTTTTATTTTGAAACAGGGTCTCTCTTAGTTGCTGAGGCTAGCCTCAAACCCGTGATCCTCATGTGTCAGCCTTCCAAGTACAGAACCAAAGATTTTTTTTAATGAATTCAATTTCCAGCTCTTTCCAGTGGAATGAGTAATTAAAAGGCAAAAGTATTGGGGGTTCTAAACCAGTCTTTGGAACCCTCATCTGGATTCAGTGTAGATCTTTAGGTTCTTATCCTTTTACCTCCTGAATTCGCATTTATGAGTGGACTATTTTACAGAATAGGAGTGGACGTGATATACGAAAAATACAATCCCAACAATTTAAGGAAAGGTGAAGAAGTCACAGCATGTTAGAAGAAAGTTTTGCTACAAGTTCAGCTTAAGAAAAGCCGTAGGAGGATCAAGCGTAGACAGACCAGCTCAAAGACAGCCTCCCGTGATCATCTGAGGCATGTCGGGCTGCAGCTGAGGAGTTCATCAGGGTAATTTGTCATCGAATACTGCATTAGATTGGGGTTTTAAACTTAGATTTTATTTTGAAATGCTATAGTCTTGTTTCTGTTTCAGTTACAATTTTGGTTTTATATTTTCATGTGAGCTATATAAGCTTTTTTAGATTAGGACATGTTTTATCACATGTCGTGAGTTTTTTTTAATAAGGGTTCAACTTGTATGAGAATTTTTTTTGCGTTGATTTGAAAGTGGTGGTATTGAATCTTTGGGTCTGAAAATTCTCAAGGGCTGCAAATAATTAGGAATGAGCCTATAATTGGGAAAATTGCCAGTTTATCTAGACCTAATGTTTCTAGCCTTAAGAACGAGATATAATAATGCCTACCTTCCAGCTGGCTGTGCTGGCTCATGCCTGTAATCCTACTGTTTGGGAGGCTGAGACAGGAGGATCACAGGTTCAACCCAGCCTCGACAACTCATCGAGGCCTTCAGCAACTTAGCTAGACCCTGTTTGCAAATAAAATAAAATAGGCCTGGGGGTGTAGCTGGAAGGAAGAATGGCCTTGGGTTCAATACTCAGTGTCACAAAATAAGATAAAATAAAGCATATAAGCTGGATATAAAAAGGACTGTATAAGACTTAAGTGTGACAATCACTGGGCACACGGGCAGCCACATGTTGTGTTCTTAATATTAGGGTCCTGTCCACTCCTTCTCTTGGATCTGCCCATTGAAGTCACTTGTGTGCACACAACTGCACAGGCACACGCCCCAGAACAAACTCAGCACGTACAAAATGTGCCCCCTGGAGGTGTCCCCAAAGTGACTTCTTGCTCCTCAGTGCACTTCGTGGATGTGGTTGCTTGTGACAGCCCAGCCATTTCAAACATGCAGTTTGATGTCAGCCAGAATCAAAGCAGAAGAATAACAGGATCACACGCACATCTTCCAGGGAAGAAAAATTTTCATCTACTGATTCTTAGCTGAGCTCATCCATTAGGAAAACAGATGTTACTATAAACCGACATTTTTTATGATTACTCCCAAACAACCCCAGAGATGGGGGCTACAATCTTCTTCATCAGGAAGTAGCCAAAGCTGGGCACAGAGCACCCGGGGCGCACTTGGACGTGCGGGGAGTGGAGAAGGCGAGAGGGTTCCCTTCAGGGCTCAGCCCCGTCCCCTTTCCAGCTCGCTGGGTTCCTATGCGTCCTGCTGTGTGAAGGCCGACTGGCCTCCTAGAACAATGGACTGGGTCTGAGAGTACAAAGCAGCAGCCCATCCCCAGACATGTCTTGTTTGGCCCATCCGTTGGTTTGAATATTTGTTTATTACGTTTGAATTTACTGCCAACATTTAGAAATGAAAAGATTTCCCATGACTTTTCTTTGGGAAAAAATTAGCATTTCTTAATATTAATCGAACATCTTCTCCAGACCCACTGCCCCATTGTTGTACACTCTTGGGATGAAGCAGTGGCGGCACAAGTCAGGGAAGATCCCTATAATTATGAAGCTTTTGTTTTAGGAGCCGATGGCGGGGCGTGGTGGCGCACGCTTGTCATCCCCGCGCTTGGGAGGCGGAGACAGGAGGATCGCGCAGGTCATAGCCAGCCACGCTGGCTTAAGAGACCCTGTTTCAAAAAATATAAAAAAGGTCTGGGTGTGTAGCCCAGAGGTAGAAGGGCTTCCAGGAACCCCAGTACCACCAAGAAAAAAAAGAAGAAGAAGCCGCTGATGTACCGGTGTGCTTTTATGGCATTGGTACCCCAAGGCAGTTAAACAGCAGTGTCAGAGAGTGATTGACTGTTCAGAGGCAGCAGAGAAGGGATATTTGAGTTGAGATCCTACAGGCACTAGGAGCCTGACATGGGACTGTCCTACCAGCAGAACATTCTGGGGAAAAAAGGGAACAATCAATGCAGAAGTCTTGGTTGGGAATCAGTGTGGTCACACACAGCAACCAGGTCACCAAGTAGCAGTTTCCCTTAAGTAATGACAAGACAGCATCTGTAGTTTGAGTCGCCAACCCCAGCCTGGGCTGCCAGTGAGTAGATTCCTTCCTGAACCTCAACAATACCCTTGAGGTTACTTCAAGCTCTGGCCCCAGTCAATGCCCTTTGGCCACACTGTGGGAAACGGCATCAGAATCTTCTGAAAAGATTGTCACCGCTACAAAAGTGCGTGTACATTAGAGCTCTGTTGTCGAGCAAGCTATTGATGTGTGATGGTCAAGACAGCACTCTCACGCGGCCCTCCAGACCCATCAAATTTGTGTGTGTGTGTGTGTGTGTGTGTGTGTGTGTGTGTGTGTGTGTGTGTTGCTGGAGATGAATTCAGGGGCATTCTGCCTCTGAGCTACACCCCAGCAGCCCTCCTTTATTTGGAAACAGAATCTTGCTAAGTTGCTGACAGCCTCACCAAGTTTCCAGGACTGTCTACAAACCTGCAATTCTCCTGTCTCAGCCTCCCAAGTACTGGGATTACAGGCGTGGGCCACCATGCCCTGCTTTTATTTTTATTATGTATGTGTTTATTTATTTATGCAGTTACTGGGATTGAATCCAGGGGCTTGTACCTATAACCCTAGCCACTTTTATTTTTATTTGGAAACAGAGTCTCACTAAGTTACTGCGCACTGGCTTTGAACCTGCATCCTCTTGTCTCTGCCTCCCAAGTACTGGGTTACAGGTGGGCGCCACTGCACCCACCAGAGGATCTCCTTTCAAGAAGCTCTTTAGCAAGCCTGATGGAGAGTAACTCGCCGCACATCTCAGATGTTTGCAGACTCTGTAGTCTTTATTCTGAATTATTTTTTCTAATGCCAGGGATGACTGTCTGCACCACCCCAATCCTTGCCTGCTTCCCCCACCCAGCCTCCGTGACATGTAACTGCAAGATGGTGTTGGACTTAGTGGGTATTGAACCAAATTTCTCTCCAGAAATGGAGCTAATTAACTCATACTCTGATACTGTCTTCTGGAAATTTATATATACCCATTTTAAATGTAAACATCACGTTAAACTTTATCAGTGCTGCCATCTCGCCTAATGCTTCTGGCTATCTCTTTAAGGCAGGAACTCTGCCAGAATCTTAATCATTTCTCATTACCACTGCTTTCCTAAAACATGTTGCAGTAAGTCCTGAGATAGTGCAGCAAAGGGTTAAAGAGGAAAAAAATCAGTTGCTAATTATTAATATTTTTTTTAGTAATACTAGGGATTGAACCCAGGAGCATTCTACCTGTGACCTAACATCACCAGCCCTATTTTATTTTTTTTGTTTTGAAGCAAGGCTTGCTAAGTTTCTGAGACTAGCCTCAAACCTGCAATCCTCCTGTCTCAGCCTTTTAAATTTGTTTTTTAAGAATCTCTTTCTCTCTTAGCATGCAGGAGGCCCTGGGTTCAATACCCAACACTGCACAAACAAACAAAACTCTTCCCCAGCTAAATACAGGTTCATTTCATGTCTTAATTTCTTTTTCTTTTTTCTTTTTCTTTTTTTTTTTTTTTTGTGGCACTGGGGATAGAACCCAGGGGCTTTCTACCTCCAAACTATACCCCCAGTCCTATTTTTTTTATTCTTTATTTTGGAACAGGGTCTCACTAAGTCACAGAAGGCCTCACTAAGTAGCTGAGGCTGGTCTCAAACCTGCAATCCTTTTCTCTCAGTACTGGGATTACAAGAATGCACCACCACGCCTGGCTCTACGTTTTAATTTCTGGTATTCACTGTATTTGATTCTGTGCTTCACACAGCACGTCACTGGTTAAAGTGAGTTGAGCCTAATTTTATCGTTGTTTAAACCAGTCCTGAATTGTGCGCGCCCAAAGCTGGAAGAATCCAGCCATCCACATGTTACTTCTCTTCAGTTTGATTGCTTTCGATGAGAATGCCTACATAACTGATCCGCAGACGAATAGTGTGCTATGTAATTCACAAGGAATGCTTACTCCTCACTGATTGTATGGAAAAATAATTCCAGAGAAAGCAACCTAGCTCTTCAAAGCCATGCGTTTCCATAGGAAAAAGAGGGTCCTGGGATTATAAACGTATCACTGTTTCCGCCGCACTGATGGATGTGGCCGCAGGACTGACAGGTCTTTGTATTTCGATGTTAGCAAGTGATCGATCCTGAGTCAGCTGTGTTAAAGCATGTGGTAAGATAGACCTCCATACTTCTGTATGTGCAATGGATGGCAAATCATAGTACAGGTTATATCTTAAAATAACACAGATGTGAACAAGTCATCGGGCGAGTCATCTGGATCCTAAAGAAATGCAGTGTATTCAGAGATCTGGAAGGGCCCAGCCATGATGATGTTGACAATGATGATGATGACGATGATGATGATGATGGCCCAGCCATGATGATGTTGACGATGATGATGATGACGATGATGATGATGACAGCCCAGCCATGATGATGTTGACGATGATGACGATGGTGATGATGATGGTGATGATGATGGTGACGACCTCCACGAAGCTGGCGATGACAGGAAGAGGAAGAAGAGCTATTTGCTTTGACTCTAAGAGGCGCATACATCTTAAGAAGGCTGTTTCTTACTGGATGTGGTGACGCATGCCTATAATCCCAGTACTTGGGAGGCTAAGACAGGAGGATTGCAGGCTCGAGGTCAGCCTTGGCAACTTAGCAAGAGGCAATTTCAAAATAAAAAATAAAAATGGACTGGGGATGTAGCTTGGAGATAGAATTTCACTAGGCTTAATCTCCAGTACTGGGTAAAAAGAAGAAAAAGAAAAAAGCAAGGTAAATCTGAACTCCTTAGTTTGTATTATATTAGTTATTGTATTTTTGGTCAGTCCTTTTATAGATTTTAGATTCCTTTTGACTTTGGAGAGGCATTTGTTCAATTTTTCAACTTACTTTTTTTATATGTTGCAAATAAAAGTTTTGACTCTATTATTGCTTGGTAACAAAGCAGCACCCCTGGTGATTGCTAGGAGGCCCCATGTCAGCCTACAGCTAAGCATGGGACTCTCTCCTGCCTGCCCATTACTACACATAATAGTCATTGGAGTTAAGTGCAGCTTCCATGTGATGAGCTCAGAGTGCTTTGTACACAATGAACCTTGCCAGCTGAATACATAACTAACTCATTTTCAAAGATGAAAGTGATATTTCAAAACATTGTTTATCCTTGAAAATATCTCTGAATCTTCCTGTGGTGTTTGGTTTAACTCTAGAGAATGCTACTTCAGACAGAAAATTCTAAGCTTGAATGGAAAATGTCACTGTTCAATAGCCAGTTTTGTTCTCCTTTCCCTCACAGGGCCTGCATATGTTATTCCAGATTGGGTGTGGTGGGTGTCTCCGTTAGCATTCTCCTGCTCTAATACAAAACAACTGACCACACAACTTCAAGGAAGGAAGATTTATTTGCTCACAATTGTTGGGAGATTCCAGGATCAGTTCATGTGAGGCTAGGATCTGTGAATCTCAGGGCATGGCGGTGGGAGAGAGATGGGAGAGAGCAAGGCTGTGTTCTCACATCATGGAGGCTGGAAGCCAAAGAGCAAGCAAGCAAGGGGAGCCAAAGACAAAGGCACAGTCTCCAAGGCTACACCCCCACGGACCTTCTCTGGCCACACCCACCTGCCTAGGTTACCACCCAGTAAATCCCTTACAGTGGATTTATCTACCCATGAGATTACAACCCTCATGACTTAATTATATCAATACCGAACATTAATGCATGAGGTCTTCAGGGAACAGTATACATCTAATCATAACAGTGGGTGATCTGTTTCCCCAAAAACAGACTGCCCAGGGTGGGAAGTTGGGGGTGCCGGGGGTGAAGGAGCAGGGCTGGAACACAGCAAGTTATAAGGCAGGAAGCGAACATGAGTGTAGATGGCACTATTTATCTTAAGAGCAAACACCTCTGTCTTCTTCAAGTCTGTATTTTAAGAGCATCAATATTTTAAAACCTAGCATTGTAGTTGATCATAACCATGACCCTGAGTTTTCAAGAAAAGTCAAATTTTTATTCACTTTTGTAAGGTAGGATAAAAGGTTACTTTTAAGAATGTATCCAAAGCCACCTTTTTCTATTTTGGGCAAATGGAGAAAAGAGTTTCTTGCAGACCATGTTTAAGAGGTGTCCTGAGGAATGCCAGATAGGAAGAATTCTCTTAGAGAGTTCAAATGCCTTGAAAACTACTTGAAACCTGATGATCTAGAAATTTCAGTCATGCAGAATTTTATTGATTGGTGCTGCTGGAGAGATGAGCACATGACCTTCACACACATGCAACCCTGGTCATAGACACAGCCACTAGCCTCGGTCAGAGCAGAGAGGCACACGCTGCCCAGCCGGCTCCTGAGATACCAGCTCGGCAACCAGGTGGCTGCGGCTGCAGCTCTGCACCCCTTTGGCAGGTTGGAGCCTGGCACTCAGACTGGGGCTGGTGGGACAGGAGGACATTCAGGATCCTGTCTGCCTGCACCATGTGACCCAGTAGCTGCTTGCTTATGGGAAGGATGCTGAAGGCACAGTAGGAAGTCTGCAAAGGGAAACCATAGGAAGAGGCCAGGGTGGAGTAGGCTGGGGAAGGTCGGAAAGAGAAGCCCAGAGGAGTGCTGAGGACATTAGGGCTTGCTGTGACTCTGGACCACAAAGGCTAGAAGTTTCACGAGGACATCACTTTTGCAAGCACCGCCCCAGGAGCACACAGAAGCTGGCCACACCTGGTGGCAGATGAAGCAGCTGGGAGTCGCGCCGCAGAAGCTTGCTTTTGTCTGTGAGGCAGG